>NC_048569.1:29227390-29874890 GCF_013265735.2 Oncorhynchus mykiss | reverse complement strand
TAAATCAAAGATGGCAGTGGAATTAATTAAATCTCACATATTAACCAGAGTCATGAGGAGCCTCAATGGAATGAACCACATCTCCCATCATGCAAGACTGACTCAGTAGACAGAACACTTCGTCAGCCTGCCTCATCTCCTCCCTTCTCTCTGGAGTGTGATTAGATCAGACTGACTCAGTAGACAGAACACTTCGTCAGCCTGCCTCGTCTCCTCCCTTCTCTCTGGAGTGTGATTAGATCAGACTGACTCAGTAGACAGAACACTTCGTCAGCCTGCCTCGTCTCCTCCCTTCTCTCTGGAGTGTGATTAGATCAGACTGACTCAGTAGACAGAACACTTCCTCAGCCTGCCTCATCTGCTCCCTTCTCTCTGGAGTGTGATTAGATCAGACTGACTCAGTAGACAGAACACTTCCTCAGCCTGCCTCATCTGCTCCCTTCTCTCTGGAGTGTGATTAGATCAGACTGACTCAGTAGACAGAACACTTCCTCAGCCTGCCTCATCTGCTCCCTTCTCTCTGGAGTGTGATTAGATCAGACTGACTCAGTAGACAGAACACTTCCTCAGCCTGCCTCATCTGCTCCCTTCTCTCTGGAGTGTGATTAGATCAGATTGATGTGATTAAGCTGTCTCTCTAAACCTAACGTCGCTGAGCCTCTCACATTAAACCACTATCTTTCCTGTCATTTATTCATCTTGACAAACATGTGAAGCAGACAAGGGGGCACACTAAACCATGTGGAGCAGACAGGGGGGCACACTAAACCATGTGGAGCAGACAGGGGGGCACACTAAACCATGTGGAGCAGACAGGGGGGCACACTACAAGATTCTTCTCTTGGTCGTGAGGATTCTCCATACCACGCGGCCAAAACAATGATGTGATTAGCCTTAACGTACCTAGAATGAGCGGTGACTCAAAGCAGCCTCAAACATGTTTTTGACAGATATTCATGCTTGCCATACAGAGTTGAAATTAGAGGTCGACCGATTAATTAGGGCCGATTTCAAGTTATAACAATCTGTAATCTGCCTTTTTGGACGCCGATTACATTGCAATCCACGGGGAGACTGAGTGGCAGGCTGACCACCTGTTACGGGAGTGCAGCATCAAAAGGACCTTGTGCCTGCAAGGAGTCAAGGTAAGTTGCTAGCTAGCATTAAACTTATCTTACAAAAAAACAATCAATCAATTAACTACAGATGGTTGATGATATTACTAGGTTAACTAGCTTGTCCTGCGTTGCATATAATCAATGCAGTGCCTGTTAATTTATCATCGAATCACTACTTCAACTTTGCCAAATGGGTGATGATTTAACAAAAGAACATTCGCAAAAAAAGTACAATCGTTGCACAAATGTACCCAACCATAAACATCAATGCCTTTCTTAAAATCAATACACAGAAGTATAGATTTTTTTAAACCTGCATATTTAGTTAAAAGAAATGCATGTTAGAAGGCAATATACATCACACTGTATATAGACTTTTCTATTGTATTATTGACTGTGTGTTTGTTTATTCCATGTGTAACTGTTGTTGTTTGTGTTGAACTGCTTTGCTTTATCTTGGCCAGGTCGCACATGTTTCATTATTTACTTGAGACTAAATTGATTTTGCTTAAAGGTCAAATAAAGTGTTCATTGTTCATTCAGTATTGTTGTAATTGTCACTATTACAAATATATATATTTTTTTTTAAACAGCCCGATTAAATCAGTATCAGCAAAACGTAATTGGTTAGTTCTAGTTGAAATATTTAGCCTGTGAACAGAGGTATAAAATATATAATATTTGCTTGTGAACAGAGGTGTAATGATTTGACACTGGCTTTGGTTAAAGGCAAGTACAAATGCATACTAGTAGTCACATTCTGGGTGATGTGATACAACGTCTGGCGAACTCTCATTGGCTTTTGCTGGTCACCACGCTCAAATGTTCATTGCACATCTCACACTACAAGGTAGGGTTGCAGATAGCCTAGTGGTAAGTGAAAGGTCGCTGGTTCGAATACCCAGGCAACAACGTGAAGAGTATGTTGATGTTCCTTTGAGCAAGGCACTTAACTCTAATTAGCTCCATGGGCACCGTGCTACTATGGCTGACCTTGTAAAACAACACATTTCACTGCACAATTTGTGTGACAATACATTTTAAAACGCATTGCCGATTGTGCTGATAAAATCAAGCATGTGAATATATCGGCATGTCTGGGACTACTCAAATACAGGATCGGTAGACCTCAGATTGTGTCTCTAACCCACTCACATTAAACGCCCACCGGTGACGGCCGCGTGGCCTGAGTAGGCAACGACATGGGGATTTTGTCTCCGATCTCAAAAACTTGTCTGGGACAGCTTAATCAGGGCCAAAAGCATGTAGTGTACACCCAGCTTTACTGTAACTACACTCCCTCATTCCCCTGCTCAATCTCCCTCTCGCTATAAACTACCATACAGAACAGCCTTCCTGTGACACAGCTAGCACTAACTGAAGGTATTAATAGAACCCATATACACATACAGTACGACAGGCACATCCAACCACACAGAAAAATCAGGTGCTCTCGATCATATACAGACACTTCACCTCCATTGTGAGGCAACAGAGAAGGCAGGTGGTATCAATTTCAGACTGGCAGATCAGCCTGCCAGTTGGTTTTTACCACCTGCGTTTCAATGTTACCCAGTGGCAGGGAGGAAGCCTTCAAACCTGACATTCAGCACTGACAAAGCAGCAGCCTGTTCATTTAGAGCCACGTCTATGGGCCACTTGTATGACGAGACGGTGCCATGCAGGATGAGATGCGAGATAGACCAATGAAGAGCAGAGCATCTGCACATACTGCTGCTAATACTGCCATAAACATTTTTAAAAATCATAGCCAGGCGCTTAAATAGAACTTGGTTCTATATTTGACACTTGACGCTCTGCAAGTCCTGCCTCTCTCATCTCCTCATTGGTTTTTAGGAGCATATACCCACGTGGGTGATTGAAAGATGAACCGAGGTCCACACTCCAGTTCAGTTGGTAGTGGTAATGGACTTTAAAAGTTGGCTGCCAACCACCATATAAAGTCCACAGAAGGAGAGATTAGCTAGAAACAAATGAATTCATCCGAATTAATTATCGGAGTAGAGAACACACAATTTTGTGTTACTCAAAATTCTACAAAGATCCAGAAAGAAAAAAAACTAGTGCATTTCAGGTCAAATAACAACCCAATGTTAATGTCGAAGGACAAATTAGCTAGCAACAACAAGCTAGCTAGCTAAATGGCCATGAATGTTTGTGTTTCGACCTGTCCTCTAATTTATATAGTTGGTTCAGAGTTCGCGTTGCTATTTCAACCTGCGTGTCCTGATCGTGTCTGTGGTGGATGGACAAAATCAACATGCGCGCGATGACGGACGCAGACTCGTGCCCGGTCTAGTCAGTGTGAGTCTGATGGCATCAGAGGGGATTTAGAGTAGATGGAGTCAGAGGGTTGGGTCTGTCTGGAGTCAGTGGGGAGCTGGGATGTACTTACATTTCTTCTCTGTGAACTGATGAAGCAAACACGACTTCCCTACCCCCATGTCCCCTATGGAGAGAGAGGAGGTGTTAGGATCCATGTTCAATCTCAACATAACATACAAGATGGAGACTAATTTTCTTGCAGATTTAACTTATTTCCTATGTCATATCTAGGGAGGAGTTTTCCCTGACCACTTAGTCTGACCAGGAAAGACTCTGGGCCCTAGTTGTAGCAGAGAAAGAGCATCTTCCCTCTCCTCTTCAGACATTATTAACAGATTCTATCTAAGAGGCAGTATGAATAGGCCTGCAGGGCTTTGACTGAGTGGAAGGCTGGTATGGTTACCTCCAGTCGAGTGGGGGAGAGGAGAGCACCTTTTGTTTGTTTAGGCCTATACACTAATGTCTGCTCTAGCTATGGGGCTAAAGTGGTGTGTAAAGTGTGTGTTTGTGTTGTATGACCACGTTGACGTCTGCATAACAGACAGCAAACAAAAGAAGAACATGACAGAGCCTTTTGGCTGTTCTCAAACAGGTCCACAATCAGACAAGGAAGGGAAATGTGTTGACATTAAGGTGGGGCTTTTAAGGCCTCAATGCACCACGGTAAACTACCTACAACTAGTTGGAGAGATGTTGAGATAGTGATTTAACTGCCCTGTTTTAAAAAGGTCCCAAACAGATGGGAAAACACTATTTGGAAAAGTGGACCACCTCCACAAATGTAAGCTATTTATGCTCATTACTCACTTTTTTTCTGTTAGTAATATAGACCAGACAGAAGGAGAGCAATAATTAATGTATTCATGTAATTTATTTATTAGCCTGCTCTAGTACATTGTTGGTTCATTATAACAAACAATTTATCTTGGCTTAGGCTAGCTACCTGGGAAAACAATTATTGATGAAAATGTTTCAAGTCACTTTAGGTGGTAACCTCATACTACATACAAATAAGCTGCTGTGATAGAGGTCATGGGTAGGGCCTGGGGTTTTAGTCTCTAGTCTCCTGATGGGAACTCTTCCAGGGCTTGTGTAGGGAGAGCAGCAGTAGCATCTCACTGAGTTGTGTACTAACTGCAGCCACTGGGTGACCCACATACAGCACAGTAGTATACAAATACAGGCCTCCACTCCACTCCCTCAGCACACTTACCGATGATGATGTATTTGAAAATGTAGGAGTAGTTGTACGGTGCGGTGGCCATCGTGGCTCTGAAAGAGAGAGAGAGAGAACGCTTATAGGATTCAGAGACAATGAAGTCATTACCGGCCTGCTGGGTGAATCAGGGTGGTGTTTGTGGGTCTGTGAATCAATTATATCTGGTATCATGCAGAAACCACACATTATCAATACATTTTGTCTATCGACATCACTCACAATCCCATTTAATTGTACAGTGCTTGGGCTGACCACACAATTAGTGCCTATGGGTATTCATAACCCTTGACTTTTTCCACATTGAGTTACAGCATGATTTCAATTGATTTCTCACCCATCTACACACAGAAACTCCATAATGACAGTGAAAACATGTTTACAAATGTATTGAAAATTAAAATACAGAAATCTCATTTACCTAAGTATTCACACCCCAAGGGGTCAATACTTTGTATAAGCCCCTTTGGCAGCGATTACAGCTGTGAGTATTTCTGGGTAAGTCTAAGTGCTTTCCACACCTGGATTGTGGAACATTTGCCCATTATTCCTTTTGAAATTCTTCCAGCTTTGTCAAATTGGTTGTTGATCATTGCTAGACAACCATTTTCAGATCTTGGCATAGATTTTCAAGTAGATTTAATTCAAAACTGTAACTCGGCCACTCAGGAACATTCACTGTCTTCTTGGTAAGCAACTCCAGTGTTGATTTGGTCTTGTGTTTTAGGTTATTGTGCTGCTGAAAGGTGAATTAATATTCTAGTGTCTGGTGGAAAGCAGACTCAACCAGGTTTTCCTCTAGGATTTTGCCTGTGCTTAGCTCCATTCCATTACTTTTTTATCCTGAAAAACTGTGTTGGATTTGCCCCAAACATAACACTTTATATTCAGGACAAAAAGTTCATTGCTTTGCCACCTTTTTTGCAGTATCACTTTAATGCAAACAGGATGCATGTTTTGGAATATCTTTGTATTCTGTAAAGGCTTTCACTTTGTTAATTAGGTTAGTAATGTGGAGTAACTACAATGTTGTTGATCCATACTCAGAGTTTAATGGGTTGAAGGGAAGACTGTTTTAAAGTCACCATCGACCTCATGGTGAAATCTCTGAGCGCTTTCCTTCCTCTCCAGTAACTGAGTTAGGAAGGACGCCTGTATCTTTGTAGTGACTGGGTGAATCGATACATCATTTTTATTTTACCCATCTACCAATAGGTGTCCTTTGCGAGGCATTGGTAAACCTCTGGTCTTTGTGGTTGAATCTGTGTTGGAAATTCACTGCTCAACTGAAGGACCTTACAGATAATTGTATGTGTGGGGTACAGAGATGAGCCAGACTTTTAAAATAACGTTCAACACTATTATTACACACAGAGTGAGTTCATGCTACTTATGTGACTTAAGCAAATGTTTACTCCTGACCTTATTTAGGCTTGCCAATAACAAAGGGGTTGAATAGTTATTGACTCAAGATATTTCAGCTTTTCATTTTTAACTAATAAAAAATAAAATTGAGAAACAAGTCCTCTGACATTATGGGGTACTGTGTGTAGGCCAGTGACAAAAACATCTAAATGTAATCATTTTAAATTCAAGATGTAACAACAAATTGTGGAAAAAGTCAAGGGGTGTGAATACTTTCTGAAGGAACTTTCTCTACTGCAACATTGTGTCTAGCTGCTCACCACTGCAACATTAGGCGTATGGATTTATCAATATGGTCAGTATTGTCACCATGTCTCAGAATGTACTATACAGACAGAGCAGCTGGTTTGCTGTCTGACAAATAAACAGAATTCTAGGTAGTATGAATCATTCCTGATTTCTCAAGATTCCCATCATGTGATTTCTCAGTTAGAAGGCAGGCCCAGCAGCACTGATCTCTCAAACATATGGGTAGGATTCAACCTCGTCTCAAAAACCCCACCCTAGGCAACAGTAACTAGGGTCTGGTTTCAATGATGGACTCCTCTGGCAACTTCGATAAAGGAAAAATATTTTTCAGGGGTGGGTGCTCTTCAGACAGACAACTCTCCCAACAAATCACAAGGCAGACATGCAAGAACGCTACAACCCGAAACCAAAAGTTTACAAGCTAAACCTTTAGAGGTTTTAGTAAAGGTAGTAGTTGAGGCAAACTAGCCACTTGTGAAATGCACTCATTAAAAGTAACCTCTGATCTCCCTTTTGCTAGATGATTTGGTATTTTATTCAAACGGATAAGGTAGTGACATCGGCAGTAATGTAGTTGCTCTGTGCCAAAAGAGTCCATCATTGAAACCAGCCCGTAGTCACTGTTGTGCCTAGGGTCTGGTTTGAGACTAGATTCAGCACAGCTGGAGATGAAACCATCAGATAGCAATGTATCTGACCACAAAGTCAACATACAGTCAGTATCTTTAACTCCAATATCTATATGAAATGTATCTACATGGCCTAACCAAACCAATGTCTGTCCATCAAATCAGCATGAAGTCGTCAAGCTTCAGACAACTGACACCGGCTTCGTCCCAATTAGGCCATCTCTTGTTCCTCCCAAAGTGTGCACTTGCTCACTGCCCTTCATTGATTTGAAAGGAAATGACTGGAATAAAAAAATATGGTGGAAAGTCCCTCTAGCCCATGCCTTCACCAATCTAATTATTTTAGATTTAATGGAAGTAGTGAACAAGTGTACACTTCAGGAGAACGGAAATATAATTTGGAGTCGGGACGTACTTTGTGGGCAGGTTGTGTAAAAGGACTAGACAATGGCCTAAGCCTAGATGAGGAAGCGAGGTCAAACAAGTACTCTCAGGGAGGCTGCAAAATCAGGCTGAGGCTCATCATAGATCACACATGCACGCACACACGGAGAGGGCCTGTCCGAGGAGTTATTCCAAGAAGCCTTAATCCTATTTACAACAGAACTATGGACTGTAACAAGATGAGATGCAGCAGAGCCAGACTCATCGTTATTACCATCCCATGATAAACCTACAATCTGTAGTTTTCCATTACAATTAGGGATATGACAAACAGACAATTTTGCTTAACATTTAAACCAGGAGTTGGAAGCGAAATTGTTTTCTATTAGTTTCATTCTTAGTTTCAACTATTTATTTTGTTCCTTGAAATTCTGCAATCGGGGAGAGAGCGAGAGGGTGGAGGAGCCGAGGAGGAGGCTTTGCTTGAAGTGCTGGGCATCTTGTTATGACATGCATTATGGAAGTGGTGTTGGAGGGCCAGTAGGAGGCACTCTTTCCTCTGGTCTAAAAGAATATCCCAATGCCCCAGGGCAGTGATTGGGGGACACTGCCCTGTGTAGGGTGCCGTCTTTCGGATGGGACGTTAAACAGGTGTCCTGATTCTCTTGAGGTCATTAAAGATCCCATGGCACTTATCGTAAGTGTAGGGGCATTAACCCCGGTGTCCTGGCTAAATTCCCAATCTGGCCCTCAAACCATCATGGCTACCTGATCATCCCCAGTTTACAATTGGCTCATTAATCCCCCTCCTCTCCCCTGTAACTATTCCCCAGGTCGTTGCTGCAAATGAGAACGCGTTCAGTCAATTTACCTTGTAAAATAACGGATAAATAAAAATCTGAATTAGACCCACAGAATTATACCTACGAAGGAGCGGCTTCTATGGAGGAACTTAAATTTCTTTGTACTTCCAACCATAGCTAGCTTTCTAACAAGCTTATGTGTGCAGAGCGTAACCAGAATTAAAATAAACACGTCTTACCTTTTTGTAGTTAATAAATCCAATTTGAAACATGATAACTATAGTTTCCTTAATTAGCATTGAACAAGTTAGTCCATTGTTCTCTAATAAAACATCTCTATTCCTAATTTCTGAATCACGCTTGTAACGCCAGTAGACTCCAGTAGCCTAAGTTTCAGAGGAGGTTGAAGCCTACACCCACTGGCAAAGATTTTCAGCTAGCAGGCAGACACTGGAATAAGTTTGAGTGACAGAGTGAAGGCATTGCATAGGGGCTTTGCTGTGTTTTTTGGTGGCCTAAAATAAAAATGTTTTAAAATAAGTTTTATTAACCGGTTCCCATGCTTTTAAAATGACGGTTCTGTTACAGAACAGTATAGATCACTTTTGTTCCCGGTTCTGATCCTCAATTTTGGTTCCAAAAACGGGTTTAAAAAACAGCCATTATTTTTTGTTTGTCTGTAAAGGAATACCGCTTCTGAAGCTCGACAAACATCCATCACTAGGCAACCAGAATTGTCAATCAAATAATCTCAAACTGTCTGTGCATAGACTTTCTGCCTGCACGCAGACAGCCCTCTCCTAAAAAATGACCTTAAAGTTAGTTAAATACTGTGACATACCAAGACATTCAGTAGAAACGAAAAATCTTCTGCTAGGAATCGACTCCTAAAGATTCAGTATTTTGGAACAAAGGAGACTTATTAGCCACCGTACTTCTGAGAACGGAGAGCCGTCCACTCTAGGAGCTATGATACAATAATTTAATTACCAACGTTTGGACAGAGAAGCCATCTTCATCAGGGTATAATGACAAACACTGCGGGTCACTAGTTTATAGTGTCAAATGACGCACAGGTGTCTGGAATCATGGCCGGGTGTGCCCTGACATCATTGGTTAATTCTCAGATATAAACATGAATGGATAGCATATGATCATAGATACAATTTGGTTACATAGACCTACAAACATATACAATGAAGAGCAAAATCACAACAACCACAAGAATGGCTTCAGATCAAAGTCTACCTTGAGACCGTACTTCCGAGAACAAACACTTGCATCTTTCATAGAGAGCTAGCAAGGGACAGAGAGCGAGCGGGGAGAGGCACAGTATATGCAGGTCAGCCACCAGGCAATGTCTTACAACTTCAGTAAAGCAGGGCCTATCATCAAAGAATAGGCTAATATATTCTACACACAACAGACCGAAGACTAACGATGCGAGTGTGTTTAGCGATGAGAGAGCAGGCGAGCAAGCTGCAATGTGATTTAACATTTTAAAAGGGGAAAAACATTTTTCCATTAGTGATATTTCTTATTTCTTAATGTCCCCGATTTTGCTTAAAAAGTTTAAACATTCACACCCCTAATTACAATCTCTAGGTCAGCAGTCAAATCAGTAAAATGGTTAGTTAGATGAATAATAACCAATTACGAAATGAATGTCAAATTTGTGAAGTTAAATAAATTAAATAAAAAAAACGCTTACCCCCTTATTTTTCCATCATGACAAAGATCGAGAACTTCTCTGGAGATGTAGCCTAATCTCACTCAATGAAAGCTAGAACTGCATAGCACCAAATAGGTGTTTATGTTGGGGTTGTTCATTATCATTATGCACCATGTTCAATGGAGTGTTTCCTAGCCATGGGGGCTCCCACTCTGCCTCATAAACCTCAAGCAACAAACTGCTCTGAGGACTCACAGATAGTCAGAGTAAAAGGGGTGTGACAATAGTTTACAGAGGAGTCAGTCCACCTCAAAAAGCACAAGAAGGAGACTCACCTTTCTATAGAGGGGTTATAAAAGTTACTATGGCCAAACCGGTCGGGCGCTACAGACATTTTTGTGAGAAGACCGATTTTCAGGATGTCTCATGGTCTGACTGCTCTAGCTCTGCCACCTTTCACCTCAGGCGTGGAAGGGCGACATCGGCGGATTGAGACGCAGCCCATGCAAAAAAATGTTTTTATGTCTCTAACTTAAAACTAACAGATTTTGATGGGGATTTTTTATATTATGATAATTAGATTTCGACGGGGGTACGGACGTGGACTCTAGGGGGTTAAATGGATAACATTTTCTTTGCAACTTTGGGAAAAAAGCTTTTGTTCATGGTGAAAATGCATTGTGTGGTCGAGCCAGTCCTCCATGAAAGCAATTCAGCTTGTCCTTCAACCCAACTCGACCTTGAATAGTCAAAAATGGCAGCTCTCTGGGAGGGCTATCTGTATGGTGCAATTCTCATATGAAGACCTTTCTTACAAGCCCAAACTTTGATGGAGAAATCAGCTAGTGACTAAAATGTTGTGACAACCCTAATAAAATACAATTGTATGGCAGTCGTTATATTTTTCAATCAAATTCTTAGAAAACATGTAGTGTGATTAGTGACATTTACCATTACACCCAACCCCATTGGAAAACACTATACAATGTGTTTGAGATTTTTACCATCGAAGACCATAACATAGAAACCATTATAACGGCTTTAGTTTAATGGGTTTGCTTGTTTCCCAATCGCCAAGAATGGTATAACTTTTTTTCTGGTTAGGCTATATTGATCTCTGACACCCTCTTCAGTAATCTGTGTATTAAATGTTTTATCACAGTGCTTATATAGTTGATTTGATTCAAACATAGGGTGTGTCTATATATGGAAAATACACGTCTCGGTCGACCAATATATTTTTTTTGGGGGGGGGGGGGGGGGGGGGGGGGTCTAACACTGGAGTTTGAGAGCTGACATCTGTAATGCAAGTCGAATTCAAATTCAACCACCCTGGATAGTAGCCTATAAAGTACAACCTGTGAATACCAGTGACTAAGTCATCTATTATCATGGTAATCCCAGTGTCCCATTTTGTTTCCCTCTATCCGGGAAATTCCTCTTTAGCCTGTGGTTAAGTACACACTAGTTATAACGGCATTGCAGTTAAAGCAGGTTTGTAGATTCAAATCGCTATGCAACAGAGCCTGGTGCCAACCAGAAAAAGAGCTGTGCTATGGCGTGCTGTTCAACGACCAAGTTTTCCTTCTAAACAATTTAGCACTATGACAAATGCTTCTGTTTTGAGCTAGGGTGAATTGAGAGAAGATGGGAGAAGGTGAAAGACAGAAGTAGAAAGTGAAAAGGAGACCGGGGAGCAGGATGAAGAAAAGGGATGCTCTCATTGTGATATGCAGAGGCAGATTGAGTAAACTACACAGGGAAGAGAGCAGTGCCATCCAGAACAGAAGTGAGTGGATGCGTGCTAATTGGCTGAGTGGGGTAATTCCAGGTTAAGGTGTCATCTAACCCTTTTCCTCTCAGTACGTGGTTGGTCAGAGACCCTTGGGGGCCACACACCCCTGCAGCAAAACACTCCCCTTTGCAGCTCTAGCTGCTTGAAAAACAATAGTGCAGAGAGTTCAGAAGAGAAGCTGTGGGGTAAACAAGGACAACGGCAATTGATGAGGTAGGGAAATCATGTACTTAGGGTGTGGGATAAGCTCTGGTGAGGGATTTGATACACTGACTGTGAAGTGGTCTACCATACCTGACTGCTTTTCTAAGGAACCAATTTAAACTGGTGGTAAAACTATTTTCCCCTGCTGTTAACAACTGTGTCAGTGGTGTGTGAGGTCCTGACTACTTGCTTGCCTTGCTGCTAACCTGACTGCCACCCCTCACATGACCCTCTTATGTGGTGCCACCAGGCTCATATGTGAGAGTTTCTCCATAAGGCGGCAACTATACGACTACAAGAGCCGTACACACACAAACACGTATATTCTGGACACTAACGCTAGGCCCATTCCTTCTTTGGGTAAATGATGGGGGAAAACTCCCCTTTTCCTGAGTGAAGCCCAGGTGGAGTATCCATCCAAGGAGAGGGCGATTGAGAGCAGCATGTGACCAAACTGCAGTCTCAATGCTTATCCATCCACTCACACCGATTCATAAAACAGAGCTGTCACCTCTTTCTTTTTAAATCACATCCATTTCCTGTTGTTGAACAAATATAAAAATCGGTGTCACACACATGGGCTGTTTGCCCTCTTCTCTGACTCATTGCCATATTGTTATGCTGTCACACAACATCCAAATCCTGTGGTAAATTGCACATGCCTTTGGGTTGTGATCAGAACCA
Source organism: Oncorhynchus mykiss (assembly GCF_013265735.2). Classification (NCBI taxonomy): domain Eukaryota; kingdom Metazoa; phylum Chordata; class Actinopteri; order Salmoniformes; family Salmonidae; genus Oncorhynchus; species Oncorhynchus mykiss. The sequence continues at coordinate 29,862,365 of NC_048569.1, read as the reverse complement.
AAGGCAGAGATGGAATGAACAAAACACTTGCAGAACGTGGTTTTAATCAACACACATACAGTGCATTTCTTTTCATTTAATTTACTGTGTGATGTGCAATTGTAATAAGGGATTTAATATAAATAAAATTCAAGGCCAAGAAATTACCAAATTCCTCTGCTCATGTCACACAGATGGGTATCTTTCATATGGTGACACTTCTACATGAATACATTCATATTCCAACCTAATCAAAGCCTAATTTGTATCATAACAAATAAATATTTATGTGATTATGAGCTGGCTGAGATGAGGCCTAGATAAGGATGCATGGTGTGTGTGTGTGTGGGGGGGGGGGGGGATATTATTGTTTTGACAATATTATGTTTGCGTTAGATGGCTGTACCTGCACCAAAACTCCCAGTATTTTTTCCTTCATAGCTTGTTCTCCATCTTTCTAAAAAGGAAGCCAATTTGTTTATCATGGCTCTCCCTTGTCCCTCTGCAGAAGACTTATGGTGAGCAATATGTTTGGAACATCGAATCTCAATAAAATCACAATATAGAATCGGAATACATATAATATCGGTACCTAAGTATCGTGATAATATTGTATCGTGAGGTCCCTAGTCATCTGTGTGATTACTGGATAGCTTGCTGAGCTACTGAACAAATATATAAATGCAACATGTAAAGTGTTGGTCCCATTTTCATGAGTTGAAATAAAATAATCCAGAAATGTTCCATACGCACACACAAAAAAAAGTGCACCAATCTTTTTAGATCCTTGTTAGTGAGCATTTCTCCTTTGCCAAGATAATCCACCTATCTGACAGGTGTGGCATATCAAATAGCTGATTAAACAGCATGACCATTACACATGTGCACCTTGTGCTGGGGACTATAAAAGGTCACTAAAATGTGCAGTTGTGTCACACAACACAATGACACAGATGTCAAGTTTTGAGGGAGCGTGCAATTGGCATGCTGAATGCAGGAATGTCCAACAGAGGTGTTGTCAGAGAATTGAATGTAAACTTCACTACCATACGCCGCCTCCAACATTGTTTGAGAGAATTTGGCAGTACTCCCGAGTGGCGCAGCGGTCTAAGGCATTGCATCTCAGTGTAAGAGGCTTCACTACAGTCCCTGGTTTGAATCCAGGCAGTATCACGTTCGGCCGTGAGTGGGATCCCCATAGGGCGGCGCACAATTGGCCAAGCTTCTTCCGGGTTTGGCCATCATTGTAAAAAAGTATTTGTTCTTAACTGACTTGCCTAGTTAAATAAATAAAAGGTTCAATAAAAAATAAATTAAATTACATCCAACCGGTCTCACAACCACAGACCACATGTAAACACACCAGCCCAGGGGGGTGCTGAAGAGTATTTCTGTCTGTAATAAAGCCCTTTTGTGTGTGTGAGGCCCACCCATGGCTGCGCCCCTGTCCAGTCATGTGAAACCCATAGAGTAGGGCCTATTGAATTTATTTCCTTCTATGAACTGTAACTCAGTACAATCTTTTAAATTGTTGCCTTCATATTTTTGTTCAGTAAGTTAATAATGATGTACTTTGATGAATGACACAATATCGCAGAACAATACAGTTGGCTTGTGACTGATCTTTGACATTTCAAGTAGCTACACGTCTGATTATAGCTAGCTACATGAATGGAAAGGATTGACAAACTAATTTGGCTAAGGATTCAGCACCATCCATCAGCTGGCCATGGGTGGCTACCTAGCTGTCGGGCTAACTGATGTTGTTAACACAAACCGTGACAACGTCAGTTGGTGTCTGTTGAGACAGCTGGCTAACTAACATCTATTTATTGTAGATGATTGGACGCTAAGAGAAATGTATATCTAGCTCATTCAGGCAACGGAGCTTGGAGAGAGGTGGGTAGTTAATTGGAGTAGCTACATTTCTAGCTATGACCATAACATTGGGCCTAGTCTCGTACGTCGTTAGCTATCGTCACTGACCTGCTAGCTAACTAGCCAGCTAGAAACAAGCTAATCATAATGCGTGTCATCATTTATTGGCTCTACAAATAGGTAGCTAGATAACTATGTCGGTCAAAAAGACAGTAACGTTACCATGATGAGCTGTGATAGCTTGTTTATGTTAGAGTTATCTTAAGTGAAATGTTGCGCCAACAATTGTGATAGGTACTGAACATTAGCCAACTTACTCTTCCGGTCAGCTAGCTAGCTACTTATACTAGATAGTTACCGAAATTCAACAGCCTGTTCCCGAAATACAGATAGACCGAAAACCACAATGGCTAGCCAAAACCACGGGAACTGAAGAATGGTAAAAACAAATATATACAAAGCAAAATACATCTCGTTAGATAGCTAGTAGTCACCCTTCTAGTAAACGTTGCCAATTTATGAAACTCGTTAACTGGAAACGTTAACTACTGGTTAGCTAGGCTTGACAGTTAGCTGCCATGTTAGCAAATTAGCGTAGTACGTTAGCTAGTTAGTTTACTATGTAAGACAACATGTTTACAGTTTTATAAATGTGTTATATGTGGATACCAGCACGTCTATATCGTGTTTTTGTTCTCACCGGGAATTGTCGGTTTTATGTCTTGAGCTGCTCAGAAGGGATCTATCTGTAGGTTATCCTGCCTGAAGTATCTGCCTTGGCTGTCTATCCAAGATGGCTGCTTGCACTGCACAGGGTTTCCTCTGTTGTATATGGGCTTCTTGGACAAAGGCACTGCGGTATAATAAGAACTGGATACTGCGTCCAAGATGTCCGCCCGTTGTTTTCAAGGTAATCTACTCACGTTCTCATACGCCAATTCATAGACCGTCTATATCCGGGTTGCATCCGGTTTATACTTATTAAGCAATAACGCCTCAATCACACTAACAGTGTTTTTGCGCAAAATAGTACATAGCATCATCTGAATATGTGCAACAAAGTTCAACATTCACCTTCTGCTACCATGTGAAGCCGTCAATGGGTAAAGTTTGACGCATACCTTCAATAAATCCAACGTATGCACCACACAGAACGCATTGCAACTGCCTCTGCAACCAATGCTGCAAGGCAAACACAGCATTCCATTGGAAATGAATGTACCGCCTGGTGTACCAAACTGTAAGCACTGTCGGTGGGATCGAGGCGTAAGCTCCGAGGGGGTGCGGTATAGGGCTAATAATATATGATGGCTATTTCTTATGCGTAGCTCAATGCAGAGAGCCTGGATATAGCCAATGATGGTATATTGGCCATATCAAATCAAATGTATTTATAGAGCCCTTTTTACATCAGCAGATGTCACAAAGTGCTTATACAGAAACCCAGCCTAAAGCCCCAAACAGCAAGCAATGCATATGTAGAAGCACAGTGGCTAGGAACAACTCTGTAGAAAGGCAGGAACCTAGGAAGAAACCTAGAGAGGAACCAGGCTCTGAGGGGTGGTCAGTCCTTTTCTGGTTTTGCCAGGTAGAGGTTATAAGAGTACATGGCCATTAAGGCCAGATTGTTCTTCAAGATGTTGAAATGTTCATAGATGACCAGTAGGGTCAAATAATATTCACAGTGGTTTTAGAGGGTGCAACAGGTGCAACCTCAGGAGTAAATGTCAGTTGGCTTTTCATAGCCAAGCATTCAGAGGTCGAGACAGCAGGAGCGGTAGAGAAAGGGAGAGAGAGAGAAATAGTTAAGAGTAGAAAACAGCACTGTGGAATAAGGTAGCATGTCCGGTGAACAGGTCAGAGTTCCGTAGCTGCAGGCAGAACAGTTGAAACTGGAGCAGCAGCACGACCAGGTGGACGGACTGGTCATATGAATCACACATTGTGTATGAGAGAGAGAGAGAGAGAGAGAGAGAGAGAGAGAGGAGAGAGGAGATAGAGAAAGAGAGAGTGTTTGTGGTGATATATTTCCATAATAATGGATTGGAGAGTTTTTTTTATGTGAGTGGGTACCTGTTTAATGGCATCTGGTTGACATCAGATTTCTTTAATTAATTAATTAAATCCATTATTAAAGGGGCAATTTTGAATTGGTACATACATTTTTTTTTACCTTAAAAGTATTAATATGTAGCCATTGATTCTTGAAGAATGTAACTTTTAAATGCCTTATGAGCAAAGGTCTTACCCCATCAGAACTCAAATGTATGCATGTTTTACTCCATTGTTTTAAAACAATGTAATTTTTTGAGTTGGGGTGGGTTTGATTTGGTAGGCGATCCGTGTGTTTTGCCCTCTACCTGTTCTGTCTGTGTTATCTGTATAATTATAAATAAGGCCCAAAAAGAGAGTCCTTGCGTCTATATAAATGAGTGATTACATTTCTCCTGCCCCTTTCCTCAGCTGTAAAGTGGCAGGGAGAACACTTTGGTCACACTTTATTTCTTTATTTGGATAGTCCATATTTACCATCTGTAGAGCATACTATCACAATCATGACTTACTATCTATCTCACAATAATGACTTAGTATCTTGTTATTATTATTATTATGACTTACTATTGCATAATTATGACCTACTAGCTCATAATAATTACTTACTGTCTCATAATTCTGATTTAGTATCTCATAACTTGTAGTCAGATTTTTTTGTGGGGAGTGGCGGGAACAGCCTTCCATATTTATAGACCCACACTTAAAAAAATACATATATTGGAATGGGATCTGGGCCCACTGCAACTCACTCCATAGGATAACTAGGTTCATATTTTGTAGGCCCCCTAGATCAAATTTCTTTGCTGATTCACATCCAGACATAAAAACAATACGATGATATAGCTTGTGAACTTGTCATCCACATCACCAACAAATTAACATGGTCCAAGCACACCAGTCGTGAAGAGTGCACGACAAAACCTATTCCCCCTCAGGTGACTAAAAAGATTTGGCATGGGTCCTCAGATCCCCAAAATGTTTAACAGCTGCACCATCGAGAGCATCCTGACGGGTTGCATCTCCGCCTGGTATGGCTAATGCTCGGCCTTCGACCGCAAGGCACTACAGAGGGTAGTGTGCATGGCCCAGTACATCACCGGGGCCAAGCTTTCTGAATTGCAGGATCTCCATACCAGGCGGTGTCAGAGGAAGGCCCTAAAGTTGTCAAAGACTCCAGCTACCCTAGTCATAGACTGTTCTCTCTGCTACCGCACGGCAAGCGGTACAGGAATGCCAAGTCTAGGTCCAAGATGCTTCTAAACAGCTTCTTCCCCCAATCCATAAGACTCCTGAACATCTAATCAAATGGCTACCCAGACTATTTGCATTGCCCCCCCCCCCCCCCCCCCCCCCCCCCCCCCCCCCCCCCCCCCCCCCCCCCCCCCCCCCCCCCCCCCCCCCGCCTTCTACACTGCTGCTACTTTCTGTTATTATCTATGCGTAATCACTTTAATAACTCTACCTACATGTACATACTACCTCAATTACCTCGACACCGGTGCCCCAGCACATTGACTCTGTACCAGTACCCCATGTATATAGCCTCCACATTGACTCTGTACCAGTACCCTCTGTATATAGCCTCCACATTGACTCTGTACCAGTACCCTCTGTATATAGCCTCCACATTGACTCTGTACCAGTACCCCATGTATATAGCCTCCACATTGACTCTGTACCAGTACCCTCTGTATATAGCCTCCACATTGACTCTGTGCCAGTACCCTCTGTATATAGCCTCCACATTGACTCTGTACCAGTACCCCCTGTATATAGCCTCCACATTGACTCTGTACCAGTACCCCCTGTATATAGCCTCCACATTGACTCTGTACCAGTACCCCCTGTATATAGCCTCCACATTGACTCTGTACAAGTACCCTCTGTATATAGCCTCCACATTGACTCTGTGCCAGTACCCTCTGTATATAGCCTCCACATTGACTCTGTACCAGTACCCCCTGTATATAGCCTCCACATTGACTCTGTACCGGTACCCTCTGTATATAGCCTCCCCATTGACTCTGTACCAGTACCCCCTGTATATAGCCTCCACATTGACCCTGTACCAGTACCCCCTGTATATAGCCTCCACATTGACTCTGTACCAGTACCCCCTGTATATAGTCTCCACATTGACTCTGTACCAGTACCCCCTGTATATAGCCTCCACATTGACTCTATACCGGTACCCCCTGTATATAGCCTCCACATTGACTCTGTACCGGTACCCTCTGTATATAACCTCCACATTGACTCTGTACCGGTACCCTCTGTATATAACCTCCACATTGACTCTGTGCCAGTACCCTCTGTATATAGCCTCCACATTGACTCTGTACCAGTACCCCCTGTATATAGCCTCCACATTCACTCTGTACCAGTACCCCCTGTATATAACTTCCACATTGACTCTGTACCGGTACCCTCTGTATATAGCCTCCACATTGACTCTGTACCAGTACCCCCTGTATATAGCCTCCACATTGACTCTGTACCAGTACCCCCTGTATATAGCCTCCATATTGACTCTGTACCAGTACCCCCTGTATATAGCCTCCATATTGACTCTGTACCAGTACCCCCTGTATATAGCCTCCATATTGACTCTGTACCGGTACCCCCTGTATATAGCCTCCATATTGACTCTGTACCAGTACCCTCTGTATATAGCCTCCACATTGACTCTGTACCAGTACCCTCTGTATATAGCCTCCACATTGACTCTGTACCAGTACCCTCTGTATATAGCCTCCACATTGACTCTGTACCAGTACCCTCTGTATATAGCCTCCACATTGACTCTGTACCGGTACCCCCTGTATAAAGCCTCGCTATTGTTATTTTACTACTGCCCTTTAATTATTTGTTACATTTACTTACTTTTTTTAGGTATTTTCTTAACTGCGTTGTTGGTCAAGGGCCTTTAAGTAAGCATTTCACTGTAAGGTTGTATTCGGCTCGTGACAAATAAAATGTGATTTGGTTACTAATGAACAATATATGCAGGTGTATGTTGTAGGATAGAGAACATGATCTTATTACTTTAATTACTTTAATACAGTATTCCACAACATTTCACTTTCACTGGACATTATTTCTTACCATCTTACAACCTGAAATAAAAGCCACATGCAACGTGCATCTCAGCTTGAATCAATGAAAACAATAAAAAAGCAAACAAGCTTTTCCTTTTCTTTGCTAGCCATACTGATGGTTTTATTAAATGAACATTACTCTCTGGGACACTTCCTCAACTGATTTAATAACTGTATAAAATCATCATTATAATCAATTATGAGAACCTTGGCTTAGTTATTTGCCTTTGTTTTTCACATTGGGATAAAAAAAAAAACAGTGAAAATTCATCTTCACAAAACCTGCTCTGATGTACAGTATTGTACAACCCTCCTCTCAGTCTCAGACCCTTAACACATGGAGCTGAGAAGAGACACTGAGAACTAGCCATGTAAAGTGTCATTCATAGATGGTTTATCCAGAGTTCCATCTGTCCAAGTACAAGCTGTGTGACCTCATATCACAACCACAACCTCAGCAGCAGCAGGCTTGCCAGTGTGTAGATGTAATGCAATGTGTTCGCTTGACAGTTGGGGGTGCTGTTACACAGGTCTGAGGTGCAGCAGTGGATGCGCACTCCAGGCAGCTCTTGTTGCTGGCAGTGTCTTGATGTGGCACATCCACTGGTCAGGACAATTCCCAGGGCTGCTGAAATGACAGGCAGACAGAGACAAGTCAGTGTCAAAGAAGAGTGACAAGTAGATGGTGAGATCAGCAGGAAAGAGGCAGAAGACACAATGAATGGTGTGTTGTATTCATGTGTGTTTTGAAGTCCTTGAGAGCCAAAGGAGTGCAGAGAGGGATGCTGTCATAGAACATAATTACATCATCGGATCGCTCCCTTTTCCTTGTGATAAACTGTTGAATGTAATGGTAGTTTAGTACAATAGATTGAAAAATGTGCATGTCTGTAAGTCAGAACAAAAAAGTTCAAACCTGGCGCTTGACGGCAAGATGTTGCTGTACAACTACTAAGGACATCCAGCTAAGCCATCAAACACTCCATAACACTTGGCACATAGACAACCCTTGAGAAAAAACGCCCTCCTTTAAATCCAAGCGGAAAACTAACCCGTCGTCCGGGTTAGGGAGGGTTTGGCCGGTAGGGATATCCTTGTCTAATCACGCACTAGCGACTCCTGTGGCGGGCCGGGCGCAGTGTGCGGTAACCAAGGTTGCCAGGTGCACGGTGTTTCCTCCGACACATTGGTGCGGCTGGCTTCCGGGTTGGATGCACGCTGTGTTAAGAAGCAGTGCGGCTTGGTTGTGTATCGGAGGACGCATGACTTTCAACCTTCGTCTCTCCCGAGCCCGTATGGGAGTTGTAGCGATGAGACAAGATAGTAGCTACTAAAAACAATTGGATACCACGAAAATGGGGAGAAAAAGGGGTAAAATTCAAACAAAAAAAGAAAAAAAGAAAGGGACAGCTGGACGGTGGATACATGGTGGGGAACAGCCGTGTCAGTCCCCAGCTGGGGACAAAGCGAGGGGAGTGGGACTCTAAGCCAGTTCTGAAACAGCAGCCGCCTCTACAGCCGTATGGAGCTGAACCCATGGGATTAATATGAAGAATAGGTATAGATTATCCCCAAGACGCTGTTTAAAGGGATCCTGCTTCCCATTTCAGCACAGCCCTGTCATTCTTGTCTTCTCTGACCCCATTATTTCCCTGAGCAAATGGAAAGCAGTGCCACATCAGCCCTTTACATGAGTGGCTCCTTCAGCTGTCAACAGCAGAACAGCTGGATTTTACATGCATGGATGTCAGCAGAACTCCTTATGTGGTAATCATTAAGTTTTATGGCAGTATTTTGGTTTTACGTAAGCTAAAGGAATGATTGACTGTTAATTACAAATTTGGTGGAATAAAGCCCTTGTTGTTAGTTATGTAGTAAGATGCCATGGAATCTTCACATCAAGATAAGATCTTGCCCTTTTGACATACAATTGTGTGGCTAAAGAGTGCAGAGGAGAGGTTAGGGGATTTCCTCCTGTTTATTCTCTATATACTGGACAATGTGGGTCAATAAACACTCTTACATCGACATATTCATTAACAGACAAGGAAGACCGTGAATGAGAAAATCTATAGCATCCAGCTAAGATGAAGATGAAGACAGGCATTGGTTGAGACAGTCATCAGTTCAGGAACATTAGAAACAGACTCACTGCTCTCTGTCTTGATGCAGAAGCGATGTTTGAAGCCCTTGTGTGAGTGGGTGCAGGTGATGACCTCTGGGTTGGAGCAGCCAATGTCCATGTACCTCTGGCCCTGGACGATGTTACAGCCATAGCACTGCAGTCCATGGACTAAGGAAGAGAGAGGAGAGACACAGTATATCACCTTGTTAGTGTGGACCGGTAGACATGCCGACTTGTTAATGTGCACCCTCGAGTATGTGATGTTACCATAGCACTGCAGTCCATGGACTAGCGAGGAGGGAGGGGATATGTCATCTTATTAGTGTGCAGCACTAGATATGTCAACCTATTAGTGCGCAGCACTAGATATGTCAACTTATTAGTGTGCAGCACTAGATATGTCGTCTTATTAGTGTGCAGCACTAGACATGTCATCTTATTAGTGTGCAGCACTAGACATGTCATCTTATTAGTGTGCAGCACTAGACATGTCATCTTATTAGTGTGCAGCACTGGATATGTCATCTTATTAGTGTGCAGCACTAGATATGTCAACTTATTAGTGTGCAGCACTAGACATGTCATCTTATTAGTGTGCAGCACTAGACATGTCATCTTATTAGTGTGCAGCACTAGATATGTCAACCTATTAGTGTGCAGCACTAGATATGTCAACTTATTAGTGTGCAGCACTAGACATGTCAACTTATTAGTGTGCAGCACTAGATATGTCAACTTATTTGTGTGCAGCACTAGACATGTCAACTTATTAGTGTGCAGCACTAGATATGTCAACTTATTAGTGTGCAGCACTAGACATGTCAACTTATTAGTGTGCAGCACTAGACATGTCATCTTATTAGTGTGCAGCACTGGATATGTCATCTTATTAGTGTGCAGCACTGGATATATCATGTTATTAGTGTGCAGCACTGGATATGTCATCTTATTAGTGTGCAGCACTAGATATGTCATCTTATTAGTGTGCAGCACTGGATATGTCATCTTATTAGTGTGCAGCACTAGATATGTCAACTTATTAGTGTGCAGCACTAGATATGTCAACTTATTAGTGTGCAGCACTAGACATGTCATCTTATTAGTGTGCAGCACTGGATATGTCATCTTATTAGTGTGCAGCACTGGATATGTCATCTTATTAGTGTGCAGCACTAGATATGTCATCTTATTAGTGTGCAGCACTGGATATGTCATCTTATTAGTGTGCAGCACTAGATATGTCAACTTATTAGTGTGCAGCACTAGATATGTCAACTTATTAGTGTGCAGCACTAGACATGTCAACTTATTAGTGTGCAGCACTAGACATGTCATCTTATTAGTGTGCAGCACTAGAAATGTCATCTTATTAGTGTGCACCCTATGGGGTGTTACAGCCATAGCACTGCAGCAACATGGACTACAGGGGAGCTCTGAGCAACATGACTGACATCTTTAAAAAAGCTATCATGTATTATTTTATGCATTATGTTTTCTCAAGCTTTCCAATATTCCCTACTTGCAAAACAATTAATTTGCTTTGACTATAAAAGCACCTACATCTAGCGTTTGACTTTCTCTGAAGCCATAGCTTACTGCTGGGGCAAATGAGGCTATGGAGTGCCATCAACTCTGTCTTGTGGTAACTTGGATTTAGCATATATTTAGACATTTACCCTGTAGAATAACCTCACGCTTTGTTATGTCATCAGTTCTGAAGGAAGAAAGAGCTCCTCAAAAGTCAATGTCTAAATTTCTCTGATCTCTTGCTGGGATGGTCTTGTCTGTCAGCCATAGTGGAGTATGTCTCTTTCTCAAGTTGACAGTGACACATCACAAGATTGTACAACCATGACTCACCCTTACTGTCGTTGTCTGATGAAAACCTAGCAAATACATTTTTGCCAATTTTCATATAATTTTACATCTATTGAAAGCAGTAACTCCCCTTAATATGCTCTGAACAATTCATGACTTTAGGTAATTTTTTTCAATTTCCTAATAAGTTTCTGTTTTGGATATACAACGCTGTATGCTGTATCTCGAGCCTGTCTATTCTGTAAGGTTGTGATCTCATGGTAAACCCCTGTCTCCATCTGGTCCCAGAGTAGTAAAAATAGACACCTATGACCATAGAATTACATATAATGTCTATGCTCATGACCATCAGAAACTACACCCAGTTCACATCTGAACTGTTTTGATATGGTGTTTCTGATTATGCAACCTGATCTCAGAGCATTTTGTATTATTCTGTACGTAAATTCATGACACTCTATATGTTACGTTTTGTATGGTATGTATTATTTTATGGATGTCCAACACTCATTTCATATGATATGTTACGAATTACAATTCGTATTATATGTTACAAATTTGCTAAACGTACAATATGTTACGAATTTGCAAAACATATGATATGTTACAAATTCTAGCGAGTTGGCTAGGTGGCTAACCTTAGCTAGCTGGCTAATGTTAGCTAGGTTAGGGGTTAGGGTTAAGTTTAGGAGGTAGGTTAAAGGGTTAAAGTTACGGTTAAGGGCAGGGTAAGCTGAAAGGGTTAACGTTAGGATTAGGCTCACGGGAAGGGTTAGGTAACATGCTAAGTAGTTTCAAAGTAGCTGAAAAGTTGCAAAAAATGCTAAAGTTGTCCGGTGATGAGATTCAAACTCGCAAACTTCGGTTGCTAGACATTCACATTTTTTGACCACCCATCCTACTTTTGTTTTTGCCTTAAGTTATCATCTGTTTTATGTAACCATACCAAACACATGATACTAATTTGAGTACCCGGGATTTACGTTTACTATGTTACGTCTAGTCTATGAGACCAGGCTGGATTATATGAGTCAGCTATGAAAGTAAGCAAAACTACATGAATGATTATCAGGTTGTGCAATTGAGGTCCATAACAGAAACAGTTCAATTAAACAGAGAATCACAAACGGATTAAAAACTTACAAAAGACCCATCCATGGATCATGCTTACCAATTACTATAGCCTATTGAGTTCATGAGTTCATCACCCAGTCTCAACTCCTAAATGGTCTGACTTACTTTCAAGTAAGTATCGTGCAGCTTAGTGGTGTATATCCATTAGGCCTAAGGGGATTGGTAATGAGACTGGACTGGACCCTCGTACACCTGTAGCTGACCTACAAAATCTTGTGCACAAGTTGGGAGATCAGCTTTGCCTGACAGCAATTCCCTCTCTTTATCAACATCCCCTCATCTAGTGCTGCTCAGAGCTGGGTCAGTAAGGTAATGCTGACCTGCCTCTCTGTTAAATAGCCAACCAAAAGCTCTCATGCAGCTTTCAGAGGCAAACTAATCCCCGCCAAATGCTCTTACAAAAATCACTTTAGAAATCTACTGAAATCAATGTAATGCCTCGGAGGGAAAGAAAACACATGCCAGCCTTCAGGGAACAGGTAATATTACACTAGTGCAGAGCAGTGGCGGTTCAAGCTTGTACACCCCCTCCCCCCACACACACACACACACTCGGTGCAAAGTCATCAATTACATCATCATAAGAAATCTTCCCAGCATGATTAATACTGATGACAGCAAGGCCACTAAGGCGTTCCTGTGACGTGGTGGACCTCAGGTATAATTTGATGAGCTTCAGCTTTGAAAAGCTCCTCTCTGCTTGAAGAGTAAGACACATTCTGAGGGCAGTCCACAAATGTGGATACATTTCTGAGAGCTCCCTTTCATGTATTAATATCAGCAGCTCAAGCAGGGTCATGGTCTTCGATGGCAAGTCAGGCAAGATATTCAGTTCCTGTGCAAGCTCTCTGCCATCCAACTCTGAGTGTTCTTTATAGTGTAGTGTCATACTGAGGGCCTCACATTGTTCTGTCAGCTCCTCATTTGAGAGACTTTGGTTGACAGCACTCCAAGCTTCTCTCCCACATTTTCCAATATTGAAAATCTTTCCTGAAGGGCTGAAGTTGCAGCATCAACAACGACATTCGGAAATGTAATCTCCAGCTTCTTTAGGGCATCACTCAAAGGCACATCAAATGATTCGTATGAAAAGAGCCGCCTTGTGGACTACAGCCTTTTTTGTTGTCGAACGGCCTCTACATTCATACTCTCGCAAATATCCTTGGCTGATGTTTGGGCAGTCATCAAGCCTGTTGCCCTGTAGTTGCTGAGACCTCTCTCTGTCTTTCTGAGAAGACTGACTGCAACATCCACATGCATACTGGGAGACTGCATCAGCTTGCTCACATGTTGGATCTGGCTCAAGATGTCGTACCACACCACCGTACAGATGCTGAAGAGGTATGATCCCACCTCCTCTGACAAGGACTGGGCCTCAATCTTTATCACAGGGTCTTTGGTTTGACCCCTCACCTCAATCAGTGCCTCTCTCACCGCTGCTGCCTGACACTCTTAACTTTACTCTCCCACCTTGTCTCAGTCCACATCTTCAAGTGATGTCCACATGTTTTTTCAGGATGGCCCATCGCTGTGTGGAGGCTGAGAACAAGGTGTACAGTTTGTGTAAGATGCCAAAGTAACCTGTGGCATCGACAGAACTTTTAGCAGCATCAGCCACGACCAGGTTCAATGTGTGAGCCCCACATGGCACAAATAGAGCTCTTGGATTCATTTCCAGGAGTCTGGCTTGGACACCTTTGTTTTTGCCTCTTATGTTGGCCCCATTATCATAAGACTGTCCTCTGCAGTCCTCAAAAGGAATTGTTAGCTCCTATAATCTTTTGAGAATCAGGGATGCCAAATGTTGGCCCGTGGACTCCTCTGCCTCCGAAAACCCCATACAATTTGGTCTGTTGACAGTGGTTCAACCTCAGCAGCAGGGTCTGTTGACAGTGGTTCAACCTCAGCAGCAGGGTCTGTAGACAGTGGTTCATCCTCAGCAGCAGGGTCTGTAGACAGTGGTTCATCCTCAGCAGCAGGGTCTGTAGACAGTGGTTCATCCTCAGCAGCAGGGTCTGTAGACAGTGGTTCATCCTCAGCAGCAGGGTCTGTAGACAGTGGTTCATCCTCAGCAGCAGGGTCTGTAGACAGTGGTTCATCCTCAGCAGCAGGGTCTGTTGACAGTGGTTCAACCTCAGCAGCAGGGTCTGTAGACAGTGGTTCATCCTCAGCAGCAGGGTCTGTAGACAGTGGTTCATCCTCGGCAGCAGGGTCTGTAGACAGTGGTTCATCCTCAGCAGCAGGGTCTGTAGACAGTGGTTCATCCTCAGCAGCAGGGTATGTAGACAGTGGTTCATCCTCAGCAGCAGGGTCTGTAGACAGTGGTTCATCCTCAGCAGCAGGGTCTGTAGACAGTGGTTCATCCTCAGCAGCAGGGTCTGTAGACAGTGGTTCATCCTCAGCAGCAGGGTATGTAGACAGTGGTTCATCCTCAGCAGCAGGGTCTGTAGACAGTGGTTCATCCTCAGCAGCAGGGTCTGTAGACAGTGGTTCATCCTCAGCAGCAGGGTCTGTAGACAGTGGTTCATCCTCGGCAGCAGGGTCTGTAGACGGTGGTTCATCCTCAGCAGCAGGGTCTGTAGACAGTGGTTCATCCTCGGCAGCAGGGTCTGTAGACAGTGGTTCATCCTCAGCAGCAGGGTATGTAGACAGTGGTTCATCCTCGGCAGCAGGGTCTGTAGACGGTGGTTCATCCTCAGCAGCAGGGTCTGTAGACAGTGGTTCATCCTCGGCAGCAGGGTCTGTAGACAGTGGTTCATCCTCAGCAGCAGGGTCTGTAGACGGTGGTTCATCCTCGGCAGCAGGGTCTGTAGACAGTGGTTCATCCTCGGCAGCAGGGTCTGTAGACGGTGGTTCATCCTCAGCAGCAGGGTCTGATGGGGATGCTGCTAAAGGCATTTCTAATGGAGAACACATTAGCATTAGTTTACACATGTTATTCACAGCATTTATAGTGGTGGAACATCCCACATACATACCCAGTAATAATAAAATCATCATTGTTGCCTACAATATGGAAACCTAAAACTCTGCAAAATTAAAATTATGTATTTTGTTATGTTATGCAGGGATGCACACATAAACACATGTGTGTGTACCCACACACACACTTGCCCATGCGCACAAACACACCTGAAGAATCCTGCTGGGGAGAAGTGGAAGCAAATGGGTCTTCATCCTCAGGCTCAGACAACATTTGTGAAGACACCTGTGTGGCTGAGGAGGTGGATGGTTCCTCATCCTGAGGCTCTGAGGTAATTTCTGAAGAGGCCTGTGTGGCTGAGGAGGTAGATGGATCCTCATCCTGGCCAGTGCCAGAGGGTGCTCCAAAATATTTCAGAAGTGCCCCTGAATTTGCATTGAAATACAGTATATGAGTCTGACACCCTAAATACATTTGTTGCACAATTAAATATACATGGCATTATGCACAATTGATCAAACTTTCAGAATAGGAACCAAATGACCCATACAACCTCCTTGGTTAATTCTTGGTTCTAATTCTAGGTTCTAATTCTAGGTTCTAATTCTAGGTTCATTCTAATTCTAAGACACTCCAAAAGACTCAATATATCACAAAAGATAGAAAATATCAGCATAATATAGACGTCTTTTAAGTTAGCCTACAGCATTGGACATTCCCCTTATTGAGCTCAGGACCTAGCCAATACAATCACAGAAAACCGTTATGATGTCACCTCAATGAAAGTTAACCAAATCAATAATGTGCTAGTTAGGTTGTAATCGTTTTGCTGCAGGCTACACACATTATCATGATGAAACTGTGTGAAATTATATCCAATGTTATGGAAGCTAGTTGAAAAGAAAGGGCGAAAATATTCAATTATGTGTAATAGCATAGCAAGCAACATAGGCTAACAAACATAAGTGTTATACTAGCCTATTTCATGACATGCATAATATTATACTCATAAAGAGATGACATAGCTGCATACCTTTATCTTTTGTGCGTTTCTCTTCTTCTTCTGTCCTCGTTTTCCTAAACTGGGCACCTGATGGCTTAGACCTTTTCTTATCCATTTTGTGTTGATTTGGCACTTGAGCATCATTACATTACCCATCCCCCAACACTGTCAACCAAGAGTCAAGACTAAACCAATTCACCTTGGTGGTGTGCAGACTGGTTTATATAATTCTTATTGATTTCGCACAAACCAGAAAAAAATGCAACAATATGTCTGTGAAACTATATATTCACAGTATTATGAATGAATTGTGGTTTATTTGGTAGCATTTCGTAGTGTGACTGATTTTACTAATTGCATTATTACAAAGTTAGGGGTGCGCTATTAGATTCACCCGCTCCCCCTGCCTCTGGCTTCCAGTGGGGAGACCTGAGGTCAACCTAGACCCGCCCCGCCTCTCCATCTCGTACTTCTGAGTGGGAGACCTTCTCAGGCAGTAGCCTGCCTAGCTCACAAACTAGAATCAGGGCGCCCACTCCGACAAGGTTAATTGACCCACAGTCCCACACGGTGACATGATATCATTGATGTATCGTGCAAATAAGCGATAGAAAACCGATGCAAATGTCACCATTCCAATTTTTTTGTGCGGGTGCCCTGTGCCGCCCCTGGCAAGATGCCTCCCTGGGCGGCAGCCCATGTCACCCATACCTAAATCCACCACTGGTGCAGAGAAAGAGCTCATATAAATGACACTGTGCAGTCTATCCACAGGGTATATGTGATGCGGATGAGGATGAATAGCAGTAGTGTACTCAATGGCTGTTGGCTGCCAATTTGACTTGCAGAACCAAGGTTGTTTTATCTTGTACTCATTAGACATTGAAAAGGCTCCCCTCTGTGGCCATCTATTACATTCATTAAGACAGACAGAATATACAGCACCAGCGTTAACTGCAGATTCATTGCTATGAATGGAATATCCATTGGTGATTTTGATCATATTTTAGAGGATCCATATCCAGTTCAGAACGCTGATGGAGTAAGAACACTTGTCATCACTAATGCACACATACATTTTTACTGTCAAATATGTCCAGTATATTGTTTTATCTACACAGTATACAAAACCATGCTGTCAATTGACTAGAAATCATCACATCAAATGAGCTTCCTTTGCATCTTTTAGTACTTTGATACCCTTATACTCTTTCTGTTCAGATCCATTCTCTTTGTGTGTAAACACACCACTCAATGTATATTGTTAAAACAGTTACTGCAGGGGTATCAGATATGGCATGTCCTTAATATATGCTGATGTGAATAAACGTGAATATGATAGATTAGTTGATGTGTGTCACAATGTTCCTGAAATACTGCAGATTGCGTGTGAATGTAGAAAAATCTGCCTTAATAATCTTAGCATGTTGACCACATCATCGAGCTGAGTGGGCAGTGTATCTATTGATATAAATACTTATCCAGTAATCTGACCAAGAGCTTACTGGACCCTCAGTTTCATCCATAAACAGATCAAATGAGCTTTGATACATAAGTCATTATGACAGTGAGAGGAATACGAAAATAAAACATCTATGGCTGAACATCAGGGAACCTATTTGACATGTTTTTGCCCCTAGCAAGAAAAAGACATTCAGCAGGTTAAAGTCAAAACAAGTCATGTCAATCCTTATTATCTCTTTAAGGAAATGTAGTTTGACCCCCTTTGTTATAGTTCCATTGGAAGGTTTATGGATATTCCCCCTCATGACAATTGTTTGCATCATAAAAGCAATATTATTGCACACAATTTGGTGTCCATTCATTAAAAAAATGTAATTCTTTTTTTCTTCTCCCCTTTTCTCCCCAATTTCATGATATCCAATTGGTAGTTACAGTGTTGTCCCATCGCTGCAACTCCTGTACGGACTCGGGAGAGGCGAAGGTCGAGAGCCGTGCATCCTCCGAAACACGACCCAACCAAGCCGTACTGCTTCTTGACACAATTCCCACTTAACCCAGAAGCCGGCCGCACCAATGGGTCGGAGGACACCTTACACCTGGCGACCGTGTCAGCGTGCACTGCGCCCGGCCCGCCACAGGAGTCGCTAGTGCGTGATGGGACAAGGACATCCCTGCCGGCCAAACCCTCCTCTAACCCGGACAACACTGGGCCAATTGGGCGCCGCACCATGGGTCTCCCAGTCGTGGCCGGCTGCAAAAGAGCCTAGACTCGAACCAGGTTCTCTAGTGGCACAGCTAGCACTGTACATTCATTATTTTACGCACGCACGCACGAACGCACACACACACACCTGAACTCAGTATGCCCATACTCACCCTGCGTGATGAAAAAATAAGATATCATAGTAAATCCAAGCCCATACACCAGCCAAGCATGTAAAGTCATGGATGCAGCACAGGTGACGGTCTATAGTCAGAGGTAGGAGAAAGAAAGAAGAGACTTCCACTGTTCTCATCCAATATTCTACTGGGAAAGGAAGAGTAGAGAACCACTCCACAGCTTGCACAGCGTACACTCCACCTTAGCCTGAGACAAACGCACTCTCACACACACACCCTCACTCACTGAGAGAGAGGAGCCAGTGTGAGCCCAGTCAGCCACACAGGCAGAGGGGGGAGGGAAATAGATGAGTGAAGGAACTAAATAAATGAGCCTCCTTCAGCTGTCTGTGCACGTCTAGGGCACGAGAAGCAACAGCCAGATGCTTGTTGTTGTTGTAGGTAGTGTGGCTCAGTGGGGGGGGACACTGTATCTACACCTCTAATTCCTCTCCTGACTCACCTCCTCTTGTGGAGCATGATTCATTCCAAATTGATAATCCATGACTTCTAATATTAAGATATAACATTGTGTTAGTGCCGGCCTGCAAGGGTCAGACTAATGGTGTGACTATTTATCAACATACTTCTCTCTGGTCAGGTTATCGCTACTCTGTGTATCACTGAGTTTGCTCTGTGGAGAAATTCTATCTAATCAAGAATTAAAGAGTAAATCCTTTCTTAGAGACCGTAATGCTGGGGATAAGGCAGGCTTTGCAGTAAGCCTCTGTTCCCGCCCTACCCAAAGCCACATACGGTCAGTCTTGATAGATGACTGCCAGCAATGCTGTCACTCATATTGAGACATACACTAAGACGTAGATTTTCACATCCACGGTTAATTTACAAAACATTTGGAGAAAACCCTTCCTCTCTCCTGTGTAGTAGAATCTTGGTGTGTGTGCTCCTTTTGTGTATCCATCTATGTCGGTGTGTGTGTGAGTTGATCTGTAGTGTTTTAAGTGCCTATGTGTGTCAGTGTGCAGGTATGTTGCTGTGGTTGTGTCAGTGTGAGTGTCTCTGAATATATCACCCCTGTTAGGCTTCTCTGTTAGGCAGAATCATGTGGAGATCTCAGAGTGGAGGCAGAGTTAGGAAGGAATCAGGATACCTGTGAACCTCCATCATCAATATTTCCCTCAGATGTGTGCTCTGTGAAATCAGGAGACACTTCCCAGCTGAGAGCCATTTCTCTGTCAGTAGATTAAGCCCCATGTTGGCCTCTGCCAGTTATTTACAGAGCTGATGTAACGAGTGCGCTGAGAGTCGGGAAGAAAGTTCAGGGACTGAGTGTTTTAATAAATAAAAGAAACAATGAACACGAAACACAAACAATGCACCGACATGAAAACAGCATCAATAACACCTGAGGAAAGAACCAAGGGGAGTGACAGATACAGGGAAGGAAATCAAGGAGGTGATCGAGCCCAGGTGAGTGTCATGAGGCTCTGGTGCGCGAGACGATGGTGACAGGTGTGCGGGATAATCAGCAGCCTGATGACCTAGAGGCAGGAGAGGGAGTATACGTGACAGCTGAAATGGAAGGCCACAGTGTGTTTACCAAAACAATTGAGCCTTTTTCAGATACAGTGCATTCGGAAAAGTATTCAGACCCCTTTATTTTTTCCACATTTTGTTACGTTACAGCCTTATTCTAAAATTGATTACATTTTGGGGGGGGGGGGGGGGGGGGGGTTCATCAACAATATTGACACGCTACTCCATAACGACAAAGCAAAAACTGTTTTTTAGACGTTTTTGCAAAAACAAAATGTCTATCACATCTGCATAAGTATTCAGACCCTGTACTCAGTACTTTGTTGAAGCACCTTTGGCAGTGATTACAGCCTTGAGTCTTCTTGGGTATGACGCTACAAGCTTGGAACACCTGTATTTGGGTAGTTTCTCCCATTCTTGTCTGCAGATCCTCTCAAGCTCTGTAAGGTTTAATGGGTGTTGCTGCACTGCTATTTTCAGGTCTCTCCAGAGATGTTAGATCAGGTTCAAGTCCAGGCTCTGGCTGAGCCACTCAAGTACATTCAGAGACTTGTCCCGAAGCCACGCCTGTATTGTCTTGGCTGTGTGCTTAAGGTCATTGTCCTGTTGGAAGGTGAACCTTCACCCAGTTTGAGGTCCTGAGCGCACTGGAGCAGGTTTTCATCAAGGATCTCTCTGTACTTTGCTCCGTTCATCTTTCCCTCGTCTCCCAGTCCCTGCCACTTAAAAACATCCCCACAGCATGATGCTGCCACCACCATGATTCACCATAGGGATGGCGCAAGGTTTCCTCCAGATGTGACGCTTGGCATTCAGGTCAAAGAGTTCAATCTTGGTTTCATCAGACCAGAGAATCTTGTTTCTCATGGTCTGAGAGTCTTTACCTGCCTTTTGGCAAACTCCAAGTGGGCTGTCATGTGCCTTTTACTGAGGAATGGCTTCCGTCTGGCCACTCTACCATAAAGGCCTGATTGATGGAGTGCTGCAGAGATGGTTGTTCTTCTGGAAGGTTCTCCCATCTCCACAGAGGAACTCTGGAGCTCTGTCAGAATGACCATCGGGTTCTTGGTCACCTCCCTGACCAAGGCCCTTCCTCCTCGATTGTTCAGTTTGGCCGGGTGGCCAGCTATAGGAAGAGTCTTCGTGGTTTCAAACTTCTTCAATTTAAGAAAGATGGAGGCCACTGTGTTCTTGGGGACCTTCAGTGCTGCAGAAATGTTTTGGTACCCTTCCACAGATCTGTGCCTCGACACAATCTTGTATCGGTGCTCTACGGACAATTCCTTTGTCTTCATGGCTTGGTTTTTGCTCTGACATGCACTGTCAACTGACCTTATATAGACAGGTGTGTGCCTTTCCAAATCATGTCCAATCAATTTAAATTTACCACAGGTGGACTCCAAGCAAGAATGATCTATGGAAACAGGATGCACTTGAGGGGGGGGGGGGGGGTCTGAATACTTATGTAAATAAGGTGTTTCTGTTTTTAATACATTTGCAAAATGGTCAAAAAACTTTGCTTTGTCATTATGGAATGAAACTTATTATTCACAACGTACTAGCAACTAGCAAGATTGATGAGGAACAAAAATATATTTGATCAATTTTAGAATAAGGCTGTAATTTGGAAAATGTCAAGGGGTCTGAATACTTTCCGAATGCACTGTATAAATAAAGTGGTGAATACACAATGCATATAAATGTGTATAATTTTCACAAATAACACTGTAGTAAACTCCAATAAATCACTTCCTATAAATATCATAATATGACATTCAGATTTGCACATTGAATTACTCTTTTCCACCCTGTCCCTTTTCTCCCTGTCAGTCCCTGTGAATTTGTATTCTGGTGAGCTGTTTGAGTCTTTGAGTGATAAGGCTATAGAGAGCCGAGTGGGAAAAGGGTCCGGTAGTCCCACGGTGCAAGTCTCTTGAGAAGCTCCTGACTTATCTTATGGCACACAATGGCCCCTTTAAATTCCCAGAGGGAAGCCAAGCGGGAGTGAAAGGAATAGAGAAAGCTGCAATTAAAAAAGGAGCGAGTGAGAGAGAGCGAGAGAGAGCGAGAGAGATAGCGCAAGGGCCAGGCAGCCAAAAGAAACAACAGGAGTGAGAAGATGAACATAATACATAAAAAGTTAATTCTGCTCCCAGGCTTTAATTCTGGGTATATATCATCTTACACATCCCAGAAAGGATGAGACAGAAAATGGCCATTAAGTCTGATGTATTAAAAGTGCAATGCTAATCAGCAGTAATCCAACAGTGTTTGACCAAATACAAATGGGACTAACACATCTGAATCAAAACGGAGAGTATGAATTGCATGTAGGCTACAGGGGAAAGTATTGAGGGTGGTATTAAGTGTGGGTGACAGTGAATCCTCAGCTGGTTTCACTGATGTGAGACATCCTCTCTGGTCTGTCTCTAATAATGTCCTTTAGGGATAGTTTTTGAGCTTGTGTCACATGTGCCATGATGATCACCTTAATGCTGACACTAGCTGTGAGAGGAGCGGCTGGTGGCTTGAAGGGAAACAGCCTTTTAACGCTGGAATATCAAGTAATTGAAAGTTGACCGGATGCATGTGCCTGCAGTTTTTGCTAAGAAAGGTCTTCAAATCCAGATTCTCCTTATACAGCAAAGGGGTCATTTCAGAAAAGGGCTTAGCTTCCTTCAGATGTGGAAATGCAAGCAGTTCTGAATGTTGCTTATTTGCACATTAAATGATTCAGTGCATGGAAAATATGAATGTACTAGACTTTGGCCAATGAAACTTGCATAGCATACAGATCAAATGTATTTATTTGCGGCTCCATCAATTTTAGATGTACCGTGAAGGTGATAATGTAGTCAATGCTATGCTACACTAGCATACTGTAACCCAACACCATGGCAAGCCATAATATCCACAATCTGGGGGGGATGGAAAGCCCAAGCACATTTTCACTCTTCCTCACAGCATCTTGTTAGCCCATGGGAGGCTGAGATTATCACACAGGACGAGACTCGTAATCATCTGCACAATATACGTGGCATGAAAGCCAAAACAACATAGCACAGGTACTCACACGACCAACGGACTTTGGAACAATAATCGACAGGACAATGGTAAACAAAGGGCACATTTATACAATTACTAATCAATGGGAATAGGGACCAGGTGTGCGTAATGATAGTTCCGGAGGGATCCTTGACAGATGCAAATCCAACAGAGAGCATTCTTTGTCATTACACTCATAAACTTGATTTTCACTGAAGGTACTGGAGTGAGATTTTGAGACGAATCGTCAGTGTCTTATAACAGTGTCTGATGCTTTACCAGTAAACACGCCCGTCTGATTCGCCAGCAAGCTTGGCTCGTGATGCTAATTGGATGGTCTGTCTATTTTTATAAAGGTTAGCTGAGCGCAAGGCCTGGCTTTTAAATAATTACATTTGACACAGAAATGGCCGATCTCTGTTGAACCGAAGCTCTCATTTACAGGGTTAGCATTAGCCTTAGTTAAACCATCGATTTAACGTTCATCTACTCTCCAAATCTTACAGTACAGTCAACATCTGCACCACACACTGTCTGGGTACATATTCATTAAAGAAATAAAACCAGAGACATGTTGACATCTGTCTTCCTAATGGCCTTCATTGAATGTAAATTCACTGACTGACTGCTTTCTGAACCACAAGCCATATCCCTACCATACTAATGCTGCAATCTATCTCCAGTATCAGTCAGCACCATATGTATATCGTTTCCTTATGTACACTAATACAGATGTTAATGTAAATGTTTGACTGACTCACTGGTAAGGCAACCTATTTGTAAGTATTTATTATCAATGCTCCGGATCTAGTGGGAATAACAGAGGTGAAGCTTTACACAACAGTGGCAATGAGCTGCAACCATGCTGCATGCCCAGAGACATCCTGTATGACGCACAGGAGCATGAAAACTTTAGCTGCCTCATGAATAATGAATGCACATCATAATACAAATATAAGAACAAGGTAGGGAATGCAGGCAGGGATTGAGTGACATGTTTTCGATCCAGGGCTGGACTGACGGACAGTGAACGGAGACTGTGAGTTAAGGAGGTTGGAGCTAATATGCTGTGGGTGTCAGTCTGCCAAATGCCCTTGGGCAGACCCAGAAATGTTGCGCCCCCTGACAGTTCCCGAGGCCTTATATTCTAAACCACCAGTAAAGGTGGGGGAAATAGCTCCACGTTAGCGAGTGAGTAAGCTAGCCCTCGACACCGTGTGTCTCCATCAGGGCAGGTACTGTACCTGGAAACTTCCAACCGCCAGCCAACCCTCTGTGATGGAATATGAATGGGATCAGGGCCTGGATGATGCCATGGTGTTAACTTATTTACTACACTGGCTTCAAATAAACCAGCTTTTTTTGCATTTGGTATTCCACTTTATTGATATCATTACTGTACGTATAATCTCTCATGGGCAGACTACGTAAACGTATCGAGCATCTGACCCTATTACGCAAAATTTTAGTTCTGGGTTAACCGAGATTACTGTATCTACTGTAACATTTGTTGAGCTGTTGTGTTCCAGTCGCTCAAGTGAAGACAAACAAAACATGTCCCCCAGATGGAGAACAGGCAGAAAACCTGGTGGTTGCAAGTGGCAACATCTTCCTGTGCTGGCCCTAATGAGCAAATAACCATTAGGCTTCAATTTTTTTTTTTTTTTTTTTTTTTTTTTTTTTTTTTTTTTTTTTTTTTTTTTACCTTTATTTAACCAGGCAAGTCAGTTAAGAACAAATTCTTATTTTCAATGACGGCCTGGGAACAGTGGGTTAACTGCCTGTTCAGGGGCAGAACGACAGATTTGTACCTTGTCAGCTCGGGGGTTTGAACTCGCAACCTTCCGGTTACTAGTCCAACGCTCTAACCACTAGGCTACCCTGCCGCCCCGGGGGTTTTGGGGTTTTGATGTCTGACACAGCTGTTTGTGAGCAGCAGCTGGTCTAGTGTAGGGTGAACTTAAAAGTAAATGCTGATCTTGGGCCAGTTTTGCATTTTTCCCACTAATGTTTAAGGTTAGGATTTGGAGAGGGGATGCTGATCCTAGATCTGCAAATAGTGGAAACTTCACCCAGGAGCCAGTAGGTCCCATAGCTAGTGCATGTAGAATACCTTGATGACATCAAACAAAACAAAGTCAAAGGCAAGACTCAAGCAGGTTGGAGAGATCCCTAGTCAGTACTACACTGACCTCTAGCTTCAGTTGACCATTATAGGAATAAGAAAGGTCTATAACTGCAGTTTCAGCACTGGTCCCACTCAAAGACATGACCTTTATTGTTATGAATTTTGCCCTGAAGGCAGAACTGAGAGATTTCCGCTAGATTGGAAGCTGCAAAGTCAAAATGGTCTATATTATAAAAATTCATGAAAACAAAAATGAGCTTTTTGGTCCTAATTTAAGGTAAAGATAGCCGTGTGGTTAAGGTTAGGGTTCAAATCTAATGTTATGACTTTGTGGCTGTGCCAGCTAGTGACCACTCTGTAGAGCTGCCTCCAGGACAAGATTCATGACAATAAATGCCTACCTGCTGCTCAGAGGCTGTTATTGAAGCAAGAAATGCACCACAGGACAACCCTTGAGCAATTTTAGTTTTTGCATATTCTCATGTGGGTATGAAAAAGTAATTGCATTTTGTATCTAATCTTGTACCTTGGAGAATAAGCTTGTACCTTGGAGAATAAGAATAAGGACAGATCCTAGGTCAAAGAGCAGCCCTGGAAATACAGTTGTTGGTTGTGTTAATCTTGATCATATTACAGACTGAAAGGCAATAGTGGAATTAAATCTGTGTATTATATTGAAAGACCTAAATGTACCTTTGCTTATTGTTCATTTGAGTTGGTACAAAGATGACCCATGTGGTAACACACCATGTTGATCACTATTGGATAATATTGTAGGCCTACTGGGAATACATTATAATCCACAGATGGTGTAGTCCCATCTAGACGCCAGCTAGGGAAAACAAATGATAATCAAATACAGTAGGCTGTCTGAGAGGGTTTTTGGAAGGACCATTAAAAAACATATGGCCTTTCCAGATGACATAGGAGAGATTGCAGGTTTTAGTAAATAATTACATGTTGGCACATTCCATGTTTTCCAGAGAGACCCTCTCCAGTCTATTCATTTAATATATTGTTTGCTGGCTCTTCTCTGATTTCATAAACTGTGCCAATGACCAACACAACTGCTTATAATTGGCTCATTCATCCCCCCTCCTCTCCAGTGTAACTATTCCCCAGGTCATTGCTGTAAACGAGAATGTATTCTCAGTCAACTTACCTGGTAAAATAAATACAAATAAAAACACATGTCAGATGGTAGGTCTAGACTAGATCTATTTAAGTCAATTTGCTGTACATACATAATATACAGTAATAGTGTAATCTAAGCACTATGTATTTTTTATTCACTGTATATCATCAAAGTATCTGATGGCATGGCACATGACTTTAAATGGCTTGAATGGTTTAGTATATATTTTTTGTCACAAAAAATACTAACTTTATACATAGGGGTATACACATTTAAACAAAAAGACAAGGATTCACAGGCATTTGGGGTTTGCTTTGATTTACCTTTTGTTTTATAAAGCATTTTAAAATAAAGTTCAATTTTAAAAGTAAGAATATTTTCTTTTCTTTAGCCCACTTTCATTTATGCATGACATATTTACTATATATAATAGAGTCATTATGTACACTTTGTTCTGCTCCAAACCCTGATTATTAAATAAAAGTAAAACATTGATACATTTATCTAGGATACCAGACTACTCACAAGAAAGGGACACACTCTTTTCCCTCCATTTCACCCGGTGGGCGGTGCTATACGGCTAAAAGTCAAGTTGGGCGTGGGTGTAAGGACTGTGATGCTTGTTCGCGTTCAACCAATAACTTTCTGCCTGGGACCTCATTAATTAATTAATTTAGGGTTTATACTTTATAGTTTACAATTGCACGTTCATATTACTACATCATTTTGCTTCGTTTGAACTAACAATAGCTAGCTACCAAGTGGCTGGACCAGTTTTCTCAAAAGTGAACGATGTGTATGTATCATGAAGTTTTGCTTGCTATTCAGCCAACAACGTCAATGCAGCTATCAAGTCAATCCTCTAAATTCACCCGAATAAAATATCTGAAAGTGATCGTGACTAGATTTAATCTAATTTCGCTCTGAGCCAATAACGTCAATGCAGCTATCAAGTCAATCCACTAAATTCACCCGAATAAAATATCTGAAAGTGATCGTGACTAGATTTAATCTAATTTCGCTCTGAGCCAATAACGTCAATGCAGCTATCAATTCAATCCACTAAATTCACCCGAATAAAATATCTGAAAGTGATCGTGACTAGATTTAATCTAATTTCGCTCTGATTAGTTAGTCAACATTTAATAATACCTGTATATTGTCAATCACTAAAATGAATTGTTTGCGTTGCTGTTAATCTGATGGATTTTGCATTTCCTTGGTTTTATTTATTTGTTCAGGGGCCTATACATGAGGTTAATTGTACCATATTATCCTGGAGGCATATTTACCAGCCTGGTCTCATAAACTAAAGGCAGTGGTGTAAAAGTACTTAAGTAAAAATACTTTAGAGTACTACTTAAGTTGTTTTGGGGTGTATCTGTCATTTACTTTACTATTTATATTTTTGACAACTTTTCCTTTTACTTCACTACATTCCTAAAGAAAATAATGTACTTTTTACTCCATACATTTTCCCTGACACCCAAAAGTACCCATTTTGACAGGAAAATTGTCCAATTCACACAATTATCAAGAGAACATCCCTGGACATCCCAATTGCCTCTGATCTGATGGACTCACTGAACATAAATGCTTCATTTGTAAATGATGTCTGAGTGTTGGAGTGTACCCCTGGCTATCTGTCAATAAAAAATACAAATCAATTGTGCTGTCTGGTTGACTTAATATAAGGAATTTGAATATGTTAATACTTTTACTTTTGATATTTAAGTACATTTTTGCAATTCCATTTACTTTTGATACTTAATTAAGTATATTTAAAACCAAATACTTTTACACTTTTACTCAAGTAGTAGTTTACTGGGTGAATTTTACTTTTATTTTCTATTAAGGTATCTTTACTTTTACTCAAATATGACAATTTAGTACTTTTCCCACCACTGACTAAACGTAACATAGTATGGTTACAATAGAGAGAAGGTTAATTAAGGCAAAAACAAAAGTAGGGTTTTTGGTCAGGGTGGATGGATGGGCGTATACCGCAAACATCTAGCAACCCAAAGGTTGTATTCGAATCTCATCACGGACAACTTTAGCTAATTAGCAACTTTTCCACTACTTACTACTTTTTAGGTACTTTGCAACTACTTAGCATGTTTGCTAACCCTCCCCCTAACCTTAACCCTTTAACCTAACTCCTAACCTTAACCCCTATCCTAGCTAAAGATTACCCCCAAACTAACATTAGCATTAGCCACCTACCTGATGTTAGCCACAACAAATTTAATTTGTAACAGATCATAAGTTTTGCAAATTTGCAACATATTGTACGAATTGCAATTGGTAACATATACAAATTGTAATTTGTAACATATCATATGAAATGGAAGACAGACAGCCACAAATGAATACATACCATACGAAACATAAAATATCATACTAATCATACTGCCGGATGTAGGTTTACTATGTTACGTCTACCCCTGAGTCAAGGTTGCAGTCCAACCCATTCATGCACTCATTTGCTTGCTGAAATCTATCCCACCATGACATATAGAACCACCCACTGGGCTAAATGGAAACGAGTGGGCTCGTTTGAGCGGTAAGGCAAAAGAAACCGACTGTAGATGAGAGTCAAGGAGTGCAGTTGGGGGAGGTGCATCTGTGACAGCTGAAAGTCGGACACTGATGTTTTCCAACAGCAAGGCTCAGCGCAACATGGCAGTGTTGCCATTGTTTATAAAAGTTGTTCTTTATAATGTTTAAATAAACATGTCTCCAACACCCATATCACATACTCACAAACTGAAAATATAAGTGTGTATATTGTACAATCAATTTGTGAGAGATAAGGCCTCAAATATCATATTCATTTGTACATATCCACTATATACATGAATTGAGGCAAAGTTGGTTCCTGTTTCAGTCACGTCTTTGGTTATGTTTGCGTGGGTAAAACAAAAACACCCTAATGATAGAGCCTCCAACAATGTAGGTGATGGCTGCAGGATGAAGTTTGTGAAGAGCAACTGCAGAAACTTGCAATAGAATGAATTCAAAACATCATGACCTTTGAACCCATGATTTTTATAGTGTTCATGCAGTCGACATGTATGTTCAAGTTGGCAGGGGTGGAAAAAGTACCCAATTGTCATACTTGAGTAAAAGTCAAGATACCTTAATAGAAAATGACTCAAGTTAAAGTGAAAGTCACCCAGTAAAATACTAATTGAGTAAAAGTCTAAAAGTATTTGGTTTAAAATATACTTAAGTAAGTTTATTTAAGAAGAATGCCCCTCTCCCCACAGGTGTGATTACTACTTCTGAGGGTTTAGAGCTTGAGGCAGTCACCTCATGCAAGTACTTGGGAGTATGGCTAGACGGTACACTGTCCTTCTCTCAGCACATATCAAAGCTGCAGGCTAAAGTTAAATCTAGACTTGGTTTCCTCTATCGAAATCACTCCTCTTTCACCTCAGCTGCCAAACTAACCCTGATTCAGATGACCATCCTACCCATGCCAGATTACGGAGACTACATTTATAGATTGGCAGGTAAGGGTGCTCTCGAGCGGCTAGATGTTCTTTACCATTCGGACATCAGATTTGACACCAATGCTCATTATAGGACACATCACTGCACTTTATACTCCTCTGTAAACTGGTCATCTCTGTATACCCATCACAAGACCCACTTGTTGATGCTTATTTCAAATAAAATAAAATTGTATTTGTCACATGTGCCAAATACAACATGTGTAGGCCTTACCGTGAAATGCGTACTTATAAGCCCTTAACCAACAGTGCAGTTCAAGAAAGAGTTAAGACGTTTTTTACCAAATAAACTAAAGTAAAAAATTAAAAAGTAACACAATAAAATAACAATAACGAGGCTATATACAGGGGCTACCGATACCGAGTTAATGTGCGGGGGTACAGGTTAGTCGAGGTAATTTCAACATGTACGTAGGTAGGGGTGAAGTGACTATACATAGATAATTAACAGTGAGTAGCAGCAGTGTGAAAAACAAATGGAGGGGGGTTGTCAATGTAAATAATTTGGTGGCCATTTGGTTAATTGTTCAGCAGTCTTATGGCTTGAAGCTGGCTTGAAGCTGTTAAGGATCCTTTTGGTTAAATACTTGGCGCTCCGGGACCACTTGCCGTGCAGTAGCAGAGAAAACAGTCTGGAGTCTGACAATTTTGGGGGATTTCCTCTGACACTGCCTATTATATGGGTCCTTGCTACCATGTTGTTGTCATGTTGTGTTGCTACCATGTTGTGTTGTCATGTGTTGCTGCCTTGCTATGTTGTTGTCTTAGGTCTCTCTTTATGTAGTGTTGTCTCTCTTGTTGTGATGTGTGTTTTGTCCTATATTTAAAAATATATACATATATATTTATCCCTGCCCCCGTCCCTGCAGGAGGCCTTTTGCCTTTTGGCAGGCCGTCATTGTAAATAAGAATTTGTTCTTAACTAACTTGCCTAGTTAAAAAAAGGTTAAATAAATAAATAAATAAGTATCTAAAGTAAATGTAATTGATAAAATGTACTTAAGTATCAAAAGTAAAAGCATGAATCATTTAAAATTCCTTATATTAAGCAAACCAGATGGCACCATTTTCTTGTTTTTTTTTTAAATGTACGGATAGCCAGAGGCACACTCCAACACTCAGACATAATTTACAAACAAAGCATTTGTTTTTAGTGAGTCCTCCAGATCAGAGCCATGGATGTTCTCTTGATAAGTGCGTGAATTGGACCATTTTCCTGCCCTGCCAAGAATTCGAAAGTACTTTTAGGTGTCAGGAAAAATGTATGGGGTAAAAAATACAAAATTTTCTTTAGGAATGTACTGAAGTAAAAGTAAGTTGTCAAAAATAAAAATAGTAAAGTAAAGTACAGACACAAAAAAAACTACTTAAGTAGTACTTGAAAGTATTTTTACTTAAGTTATTTACACCACTGCAAGTTGGACCATTTTTATCCCCAAATTGGACCATTTTTACCCCCCCCCCCCCCCCCCCCCCCCCAAGAACGAAACGTCAAGAGAAAACACAATGACGTCACGTCATGCGCCGACGCAGGATTCTGACGTGAAGAATCTCACCTGTTTCAAAATGCCTGCTTTCTGTGTTGTTGTCATGTGCTGAGTTGCTGATTTATTGGCAAGCACCATTTGTTTTTTTTTTTAAATATTCTAACAATATCAAAGCGTTGAACAAAGTTAAACAAGTTAACGGTGCAGAACTTATCGCAATGGCTCAAAGAAAGAAGAAGCTGATGAAGAAAAATATACACATTGGCCACCGGGAGCATGACGAGTCGGATGGTGGGGACTTCGAAGTTGCTGCTAAAATAGAACCATTTCATGTTTATGTTATTGTAGCTAGGTAAACAAACGTTCCGCTTACCTCCGTTAATAAACGTTTAGCAACAGAGACCATCGGGGTTGTCACTAGTTGCCACAAAGTCAAAATTGTCTTTGGTAAAAACTAATGAAAACAAATATTTTTGGGGGGTCAGTATTTAAGCTTAGGCATAAGGTTAGCATTGTGGTTGGGGTTAATTCTAGGGTTATGTTTAAAATCAGATTGTATGAAGAGAGATTGTGGTAATAGGTGGGGTTTAGCCATTTGTGGTTGTGTAAACTAGTGACGACCCAGAATCAGCGTAATAAATATGCCTCTTTTGTGGGTCTTTGTAATGTCAGGTCTAGAATTGATTTATTGCCAATTACATGAGAATTTTAAAGTCATGCTAGATTTGGTTTTGAGTGTGATATGATTATGAGCTTATCCATCTCCATAATGACAATGTTATTTTATGTAATATGTTTTTCAGCCTGGAAGACAGTTACCTCGGTTCCCTGGAGCTTCATCAGAGTGTCTGTCTGATGTGGAACCTGACACCAGGGAGCTGGTCAGAGCTCAGAACAAGAAGAAAAATAAGTCTGGGAGCTTCCGGTCCATGGGTAAGAAATTGTGGTAGGCTTACCTGTAGGCCATCTTTTTGAGACAATTACAGATTTTATACAGCAATGTGTCCTGTGTATGTCCTAACCTCCATATTTTGGTAATTGCAGGTCTCAGTTACCCAGTTTTTAAAGGGGTCATGAAGAAGGGGTACAAAGTCCCTACTCCAATCCAGAGAAAGGTATGCAATTGCCCTTGGATCTTTACATTTCACTGATATATCAGGTAGATTATTTACAAGACCTCTCTCTCCTCCTTTCAGACTAGCCCAGTGATTCTAGATGGAAAGGACATGGTTGCCATGGCAAGGACAGGCAGTGGGAAAATAGCTGCGTTCTTGGTGCCCATGTTTGAGAATGTACAAAGGCCCCCCAGGCCCAGACAGGGGCCAGGGCTCTCATTCTGACCCCCACCAGAGAGTTGGTGCTGCAAACCATGAAGTTCACCAAAGAGGTCAGGATAGGCTTTTCATAGTCTATTTTTCATCCACCATTTTACACTATAATATACATATTTGTACATAAACTAGGGCCAAGACGATAACCGTATTGCGATAGTCATTAGTATCGTGACAAGGAAACAATCCACAAAGCGGATTTCACTTCTTTAGGAAAACAGCCATAATGTTGGAAAAGCATGATCCATTTTTCAAGCTATAGCGCACAATATTTTACATACAGCGGGTTTTTAAAGGCCCAAAGAGTTGTCTGCTTCATGTTTTCATTTTTGCATTGAAAAAAATATTGCCATATTGGTAACGTCACAGCCCTATTGTATTTAAAATAAATGTAAATGGGGTTAATCTTTGTCATTTTTTTAGGGACAGTATGTTTTGTTCGTTGGGCAGTACCAGAAAATAGTAACTATTCATTTTATTGTGTTTCAGTTGGGGAAATTCACTGGCCTTAAGACTGCTTTGATCCTTGGTGGAGACAGGTATTATTAATTAAATCTTCAGTCTTGTTGTGTTGAAAATTGTTTTTGTGCTTACAAGCATCAACTGTACATCTCGTTTCTTTTCAGAATGGATGATCAGTTTGCTGCACTTCATGAGACCCCAGACATGTATGTACACTATGGTTTTCACAATGTACTGCTGTAATTTGCTATAATGCAATTTGAAGTTATAATAAGGTTGTAGTTTTTGTTCTGTGCTGTTGATTTGAGTTATGTCTTCTGCCTACAGAATTATTGGTACCCCAGGTCGTCTGATGCATGTTGTCATGGAGATGAACCTGAAGCTACAGAGCGTGGAGTACGTTGTGTTTGACGAGGCTGACAGGCTGTTTGAGATGGGCTTTGCTGACCAGCTCCAGGAGATCATCCGGAGGCTTCCAGACAACAGACAGACACTGCTGTTCTCCGCCACCCTGCCCAAACTACTGGTGGAGTTTCCCATCAATGGCAATCTAAAGCCCACCCACAACCTATGCGTTCTTGTGAAGTCTTTTGATATTGAGTTGTGTAGGCAAGATGTGTCGTGCTCTGAAAGGATTGTGTTTTGTGCAGGGTTGGCGGAGCCAGTGCTGATTCGTCTGGAAGTGGACAGCAAGCTGAGTGAGCTGCTGAAGGTTAAGCTAATAGACTCGCTAAAACCCACATTCATACAATTTGAAGTTTGGTTACACTCAGTTGGATTCCCTTAATGTGTTGAAATGTGAAACCTGTGTTTGAGTCAATGACATAATATAAAAGTTGTAGCATAACATTGTATTTTCTCCTCTCCCAGCTGTCGTTCTTCCACCTGAGGATGGATGACAAGCCGGCTCTGCTTCTCCACCTGCTGAGGAATGTGGCGACGCCCCAGGAGCAGACAGTAGTCTTTGTTGCCACCAAACACCATGTGGAGTACCTCAGAGGTGAGAGCCTCGTGAATAGAAGGAGAAGCTAGTCATTGAATAAGGTTTGGTTGTCCTCAGCCTTGTACCTTGTTTTGAATGTAACTCTGTGTTACCCTATGGTTAGCTGCTGTCCTCTGAGGGCGTGGAGTGTGCCTACATCTACAGTGCCCTGGACCAGACTGCCAGGAAGATCAACATTGGTAAATTTTTCCCCCGCAAGGCCATGGTGCTGGTTGTTACAGACGTGGCTGCTCGTGGTATAGACATCCCCCTGCTGGACAACGTCATCAACTACAACTTCCCCTCCAAAGCCAAGCTCTTCCTGCATAGAGTTGGTGGGTAACACCAACAACAGGGGGAGCATTAGAACTATAATATGGCCAACATACTGTTTTAGGTTATCTTGAATTGTAACTTATGTACGTTGGAAAGAAAGGCCAATGACAACCATCTGAGTCAATGATATATAGTGTAATGAAATTAAATGAAATTCACCTTCCTCACCATTGTCTCATCTGTGGTTTTTCAACCCCATGTCGAGTTGCACGCGCAGGAGGCCGCGGTGGCGCTGCCTACAGCCTGGTGTGTACAGATGAGATACCTTTTGTCTTTGACCTCCATCTCTTCCTAGGGAGACCCCTTCAGCTGGATACACCTGACCATCAGCAAGGTACCAGCACTGGACATAAACATGTCATACACAGTGTGGGGGAATGGAGCCATTGCTCACCCCTGCAATTGTTTTATCACACTTGTTTTCTGTCATGGATACTCAATTCTCTTGCTTACTTTCATATATTTCTTTCTGTCCCTTCCTCATGCCTCTCACTCACTCTATCACTCTCTTTCTCCATCTCCTCTTAATTTCTATTTTTCTCTCCCTCCAGAGTCGGACGGTGTGTTTGGTCGTGTTCCCCAGAGCATCCTGGATGATGAGGAGTCCCAGCTGATCACGGCCCATTAGAGCTCTCATGAACTGCAGAACCTGCGCCGCATAGAGGACAACGCCTACAAGCAGTAGGCATCAGAAACACAAAGTAGGCATCAGAAACACTTCGGAACAGTTTGTGCATATTTTGTGACGTTTTCGGACTGTTCGAGTACAATTTTTTTCTTTTCTTAGGCAAGCCAAATTTCGGTATCCAAGTCTACGCCCCTTCGTTGGTCATTGGTCAACAGTAGGGATTCTTCAATTAAGTATTTGTTGTCATTCAATGATAGACTACTTGTTTTCATGCAAAGTTTTTCACTTGAGAAATACTTCACTAAAACATCTTAGATGTAAAATTCCGCGACTAAGATCTCGGCAAAAAATGTCAGAATTAATAAACGTCAGAATTAATGACTGATTTCTTGTTATTTTATCTAGTTTGAGGAAGTACAGTGCCTTGCGAAAGTATTTGGCCCCCTTGAACTTTGCGACCTTTTGCCACATTTCAGGCTTCAAACATAAAGATATAAAACTGTCTTTTTTTGTGAAGAATCAACAACAAGTGGGACACAATCATGAAGTGGAACAACATTTATTGGATATTTCAAACTTTTTTAACAAATCAAAAACTGAAAAATTGGGCGTGCAAAATTATTCAGACCCTTTACTTTCAGTGCAGCAAACTCTCTCCAGAAGTTCAGTGAGGATCTCTGAATGATCCAATGTTGACCTAAATGACTAATGATGATAAATACAATCCACCTGTGTGTAATCAAGTCTCCGTATAAATGCACCTGCACTGTGATAGTCTCAGAGGTCCGTTAAAAGCGCAGAGAGCATCATGAAGAACAAGGAACACACCAGGCAGGTCCGAGATACTGTTGTGAAGAAGTTTAAAGCCGGATTTGGATACAAAAAGATTTCCCAAGCTTTAAACATCCCAAGGAGCACTGTGCAAGCGATAATATTGAAATGGAAGGAGTATCAGACCACTGCACATCTACCAAGACCTGGCCGTCCCTCTAAACTTTCAGCTCATACAAGGAGAAGACTGATCAGAGATGCAGCCAAGAGGCCCATGATCACTCTGGATGAACTGCAGAGATCTACAGCTGAGGTGGGAGACTCTGTCCATAGGACAACAATCAGTCGTATATTGCACAAATCTGGCCTTTATGGAAGAGTGGCAAGAAGAAAGCCATTTCTTAAAGATAACCATAAAAAGTGTAGTTTAAAGTTTGACACAAGCCACCTGGGAGACACACCAAACATGTGGAAGAAGGTGCTCTGGTCAGAATGAAACCAAAATTGAACTTTTTGGCAACAATGCAAAACGTTATGTTTGGCGTAAAAGCAACACAGCTGAACACACCATCCCCACTGTCAAACATGGTGGTGGCAGCATCATGGTTTGTGCCTGCTTTTCTTCAGCAGGGACAGGGAAGATGGTTAAAATTGATGGGAAGATGGATGGAGCCAAATACAGGACCATTCTGGAAGAAAACCTGATGGAGTCTGCAAAAGACCTGAGACTGGGACGGAGATTTGTCTTCCAACAAGACAATGATCCAAACATAAAGCAAAATCTACAATGTAATGGTTCAAAAATAAACATATCCAGGTGTTAGAATGGCCAAGTCAAAGTCCAGACCTGAATCCAATCGAGAATCTGTGGAAAGAACTGAAAACTGCTGTTCACAAATGCTCTCCATCCAACCTCACTGAGCTCGAGCTGTTTTGCAAGGAGGAATGGGAAAAAATGTCAGTCTCTCGATGTGCAAAACTGATAGAGACATACCCCAAGCGACTTACAGCTGTAATCGCAGCAAAAGGTGGCGCTACAAAGTATTAACTTAAGGGGGCTGAATAATTTTGCACGCCCAATTTTTCAGTTTTTGATTTGTTAAAAAAGTTTGAAATATCCAATAAATGTCGTTCCACTTCATGATTGTGTCCCACTTGTTGTTGATTCTTCACAAAAAAATACAGTTTTATATCTTTATGTTTGAAGCCTGAAATGTGGCAAAAGGTCGCAAAGTTCAAGGGGGCCGACCGAATACTTTCGCAAGGCACTGTATGTACTGGCTACGGCATCGCAAGATGTTTTTCAAGCACACCCGTTGGGCTAGGCGCCAGCTGTAAGGACGCATGAGGAAGCCTTTAGATGACTGACCTAGTAACTACTTTACCAGTGCACTTTAATGTGGGATTTTAAATCAATGAAGTTACTGTCTCAGTGGATCCTCATCAGATCTAGGGTTCTCATGAAAATCACACACATATGCTCCCTTACTCTTGCTATGATATTAACCCACATTGCTTTGGTCTATTTTCAGGGTCAGGCTTAGAGAAAATGGAACTGGAGCGCCTTCAAATAGTGGACTGCATTAAGGACTACAAGGCTAAAGCTGTGAGTTTACATCGGAAATATATATTGGAAGCCATTCTCTATGAATGAATGAATGAATGAATGACTAACCTGTAGTAATACTGTTTAAACGACCACAGCACCTTTTCTCCAGACAATCTTTGAGATCATCTCGAACAGCAAGACCAACGCCAGCGTGGGGATGCGAGCCAAGCGTTCTAGGGACACGGCTGGTGGATAATTTCACCCAGAAGGTGGTGGTTCTGGCTGCAGAGGGCAGGTATCATGTTCCTGTCACTGCTCTGCCCTCCACACACCACACGACAGACCAGGAGGACAGTGAAGAGGAGGACCTTCAGGTTAGCACTAATACTCTAAGTATCCATCTACATGGTATAAAACCTAGCATGTACGTGTTCCATTGCAAGTCAATAATAGTGAATAGCACCACCACAGACAAAGTAGTATCATATTACCAATTATGCTGTACTTCTGTCATTTCTCCACCAGGGGGTGTTCTCTGAGGTAGTGGGGGGGGGGGGGGGGGGGGGAAGCCCCAGGGCGAGGTGGAGAGGCCAGACAGTAAGAAGGCCAAACAGACTGGCCACGGTGAGAACTACATCCCCTACAGACCCAAAGACTTCAACTCTGAGAGAGGGTATGAGGAAGGCTGACTACACAGTCCATTCTGCTTTACAAAATACCTAAATAGTCATTCTGTGAATGTGGGATAATGGTGATATAACTCTGTGTTTGTTTGCAGACTGAGCCTGGGAACCGAAGGCATAACGTTTGAGCAGCAGGCTTCTACTGCTGTACTGGACCTGATAGGAGACAGACTCAACCAGCACAAACACACGATGAAGTGGTAAGAAGGAACACCATGAGACACACACACCATGCAACCTCACCTGACATATAAATCATCTCTCTGCAGAGATCGCTAGAGAAAGCGCTTTGTCAAAGAAACAGGAAAGGAGGCAGACCAGAAGAAGATGAGAACAGAGACGGGACAGATGATCAAGAAGAACTTGTATCCTTTTTGTCATCACAAACTGGTCTTTACTGATGAAAGCTATTAAAAAGGAAATGACAACACCCTCAGCTTACCGGTAAGTCCTCACTTGTAATTCTAAGGATGTTCCATCTCCTTGACCCTGTTTCTCAGCTATGAAGAGTGGAAGAAGAAGTACAAGGTGGATGACTGAGGGGGTGGAGATTCAGATGGAGAGGCTGGAGGCAGAGGAAGGAGGTGTGGAGGTAGGAGTGCACTTCATCAGAAGGCTCTAGCTAGAGTTTGGATCAGTTGTTTGTGATGGGTATGATGTGGGGTCTGTAAGTAAAGCAGACATTGATGCATCCCTTTGGGACATTCTCCAAGCTCCAGTCTTTGGGCTCTACTACTACCTAAGATCTATTCCAAAACACTTAGAAAAAAACTAGAGCAATGTCCAGTTTGATGTACTTTCAAAATTGCCATGTTTCTTTCAATACATCATGATAAAATAATGCTAAACAATTGAAATGCTTCCCTTCTCTTCTCTAACCCTGTCTCCCTCACCTCTCTTCCAGGCCGAGGCAGGCCAGACCAGGGCCGAGGTTGCCCATCCCGGGGGCCCAACTCCCAGCCCCTGGGTCCCCCAGGCCAGCTGGGGTGGAGGCTTCCGGGGCCCGCGCTCAGAGCTGAAGAGCTGTGACCAGATCCTAAAGCAGCGCTGGAAGACAGAGAAACAGAGGTTCCTGCAGAGTGGCGGCTTGAAGAAGCTCCGGGGCATGGGCAAGCAGCGCCTCAATGACCAGAAGAAGTTTGGCTTCAGCCCTGATGTCCACAAGAAGGGCCAGATGAAGAGACTCTGAGGGAGGGGGTGATGAATAGATGATTGATGTGGAAAAAGAGGTAGTGAGAGTTGGAAGAATTGACGAGAAGATGAGGCAATGGATGGAGAAGCTTTGGATCCCAAGTTGGAGGGATATGGAAGGTGGATGTCAATAGTTTAAAGTTGCCTTTCTCTCCATGACCCCCCTACATCTGGACTGGTCGGTCAGTGCATATGTAGGAAGAGAAACACGCCGAGAAAGCCATTTGAGACTATTGAGATGCAGCCCAAGGGGTGCTTGCAGAGCTTTGTGTATGGCACTGCAGTGTGGTGTCATGGGAAGATCCGTGTCCACATTTTGTGTGCCCCTAGCCTGGGTGTGGACTGCATGACGGGGCTAGAGCGATTTGAAACTTGTATTTTGCAGATCTATTTGCATCAACCTATCCAGATGGATTGCCATGTCAATATATTTGTTTGTGTATATTATTAATTCAAAGCTAAAGTGTGATTGTGTTATCTGTGACTGTCATTCTTTATTATAAAGTCCTAGGAGGAGCAGAGAAACTCGTGACACGAGGTTGTACAAAGCTGCCCATTGTGCAGTGTGAAATTAATTTCTGTTTTTTCTGGGCAGTCGAACAGTTCGATGAGGTCAACCACATTTGTGCAAAGAATAACCTGCCAGTCTACCAGAAGGTGTCAGTAAAGCCTAGAGAGAGGTCTGCCAGAGGAACTTGGGTCACTACCAACATGTTTTCATTTCAGACATCTGTATTCATTTGACCCAGCTGACAGCGGAGCAACCAGAGGGGTGTTGAGAGATTGACTCCGGGACAAGAGTGGGGTGGAGATGGAGGTTCACTAGAATAAGGAGAATTGGGGAACGTTTCTGTCAGCAAAGAGCCACAAAGCCAACGTCCCGCCTCCCATCGCTCGGCTATAAGATAGCTGTGTTCTAAATACTTAACAGGACATGTTTGGGAAAGGGCTTTATAGTCGAGGGAGAAGTAATCTACACGATCAAAACTCTTTCTTCAAAACATGTTTTTTTTTTCTTCTTTTTGTTACATTTTAATATACTACAAAAGTATTCATTTCATAAATGAATACACTAAAACATACATTAGATAAATACAGTCAGAATGTTTTTTGCAGATCATCCATATCCAATTGTTTTTGTTGACTGTAGCCAACACTGAACTTTACATACAGCATAGTTTATGTACAGAATATGTGAAGTTGAACAAACTAACCAAACCTATTTGCTGTGGTCCCTTTTTCAACTTTACAGGAAAAATATATATGTAACTTACCCTAAACCTAACAACAGGGTCAGAGATGCAGTGTGTTTTGAAGTCCTGCCATTGTACTACAGAGCAAGGGAGCTGACGTGACTGGAGAAACCCACTCCATCTGGATGTGGTTAGATGCAAGTTGTTTGATGATATGTGTACATGCTATCACACGTTATCTATGGTCAAAGTTATCTGTAGGCCAGCTCTGCCCGAATGAAGATTTGTGGCTTCCATTTCTGTTTGTGAATTTTCTCCAAGGAAAATGAAGACGGCTGCTAGGTACAGTGCCTTTGGAAAATGTTCTCGCCCCGTGACTTTATCCACCTTTTTGTTGTGTTACAGCCTGAATTTAAAATGTATTCAATTACCAAAAAAGTCACTAGCCTACACACAATACCCCATAATGTCAAAGTGGAATAATGTTTTTTTTTTTTTTACATTTGTACAAATGAATTACAAATGAAAAGCTGAAATGTATTGGGTCAGTAAGTATTCAACCCCTTTGTTAGGACAAGCCTAAATACATTCAGGAGTAAAATTGTGCTTAATAAGTTGCATGGACTAACTCGGTGTGCAATAATGGTGTTTAACGTGATTTTTGAATGACTACCTCATATCTGTACCCCACACATACAATGATCTGTAAGTTTAATTGTAATGATTCAACCACAAATACCAGGTAGGTTTTCCAATGCCTTGCAAAGAAGGACACTTAGTGGTAGATGGGTAAAAATAAGAAAAGCAGACAATGAATATCCCTTTGAGCATGGTGAAGTTATTAATTACACTGAATACACCAGTCAGTACAAATATACAAGTCGTCCTTCCTAACTCAGTTGCCGGAGAGTATAAGGTAACCAACCGGTTGCTCAGGGATTTCACCGTGAGACCAATGGTGACTAAAACAATTACAGAGTTTAATGGCTATAATCGAAGAAAACAGGCTGGATCAACAACATAGTTACTCCACACTGCTAACCAAGTTAACAGGGAAAAGGAGGAAGCCTGTAGCAAATTAAAAATATTCCAAAATGTGCATCCTGTTTCCAAAAAGGCACAAATGTAATACTGGCAAATGTAGCAAAGCAATTGTTTTTCTTGGGACAAATCCAATAATTTTAAAATTATTATTATTCCTTTATTTCAACAAGGAACACAGACTGAGACCAAGGTCTCTTTTACAGCTGGGTCCTGCATATACAGTGGGGCAAAAAAAGTATTTAGTCAGCCACCAATTGTGCAAGTTCTCCCACTTAAAAAGATGAGAGTCCTGTAATTTTCATCATAGGTACACTTCCACTATGACAGACAAAATGAGAAGAAAAAATCCAGAAAATCACATTGTAGGATTTTAAATGAATTTATTTGCAAATTATGGTGGAAAATAATTATTTGGTCAATAACAAAAGTTTATCTCAATACTTTGTTATAGACCCTTTGTTGGCAATGACAGAGGTCAAACGTTTTCTGTAAGTCTTCACAAGGTTTTCACACACTGTTGCTGGTATTTTGTCCCATTCCTCCATCTCCTCTAGAGCAGTGATATTTTGGGGCTGTTGCTGGGCAGCACGGACTTTCAACTCCCTCCAAATATTTTCTATGGGGTTGAGATCTGGAGACTGGCTAGGCCACTCCAGGACCTTGAAATGCTTCTTACGAAGTCACTCCTTCGTTGCCTGGGCGGTGTGTTTGGGATCATTGTCATGCTGAAAGACCCAGCCACGTTTCATCTTCAATGCCCTTGCTGATGGAAGGAGGTTTTCACTCAAAATCTCACGATACATGGCCCCATTCATTCTTTCCTTTACACGGATCAGTCGTCCTGGTCCCTTTGCAGAAAAACAGCCCCAAAGCATGATGTTTCCACCCCCATGCTTCACAGTAGGTATGGTGTTCTTTGGATGCAACTCAGCATTCATTGTCCTCCAAACACAACGAGTTGAGTTTTTACCAAAAAGTTATATTTTGGTTTCATCTGACCATATGACATTCTCTCAATCTTCTTCTGGATCATCCAAATGCTCTCTAGCAAACTTCAGACGGGCCTGGACATGTACTGGCTTAAGCAGGGGGACATGTCTGGCACTAGAGGATTTGAGTCCCTGGCGGCGTAGTGTGTTACTGATGGTAGGCTTTGTTACTTTGGTCCCAGCTCTCTGCAGGTCATTCACTAGGTCCCCCCGTGTGGTTCTGGGATTTTTGCTCACCGTTCTTGTGATCATTTTGACCCGTTCTTGTGATCATTTTGACCCCCCTCTTGCCTGGAGCCCCAGATCGAGGGAGATTATCAGTGGTCTTGTATGTCTTCCATTTCCTAATAATTGCTCCCACAGTTGATTTCTTCAAACCAAGCTGCTTACCTATTGCAGATTCAGTCCTCCCAGCCTGGTGCGGGTCTACAATTTTGTTTCTGGTGTCCTTTGACAGCTCTTTGGTCTTGGCCATAGTGGAGTTTGGAGTGTGACTGTTTGAGGTTGTGGACATGTATCTTTTATACTGATAACAAGTTCAAACAGGTGCCATTAATACAGGTAATGAGTGGAGGACAGAGGAGCCTCATAAATACGAAGTTAAAGGTCTGTGAGAGACAAATCTTGTTTGTAGGTGACCAAATACTTATTTTCCACCATCATTTGCAAATAAATTCATTAAAAATCCTACAATGTGATTTTCTGGATTTTTTTTCTCATTCTGTCTGTCATAGTCGAAGTGTACCTATGATGAAAATTACAGGCCTCTCTCATCGTTTTAAGTGGGAGAACTTGCACAATTGGTGGCTGACTAAATACTTTTTTGCCCAACTGTACATGTTTACACATACAGTTTAGGTACAATGATTAAGAAACTACACAAGACAAACAAAACCATCACAGGTAACACAAAGAAATACAGCAACAGACTACATTTACACACAGGTTATTCCCCTAACAGCACAAGAACTTGCATTACCCGAAACAGTTACAAAAAATATACCTGCCGAATACGACGGGTATAGATAGACCTTACAGTGAAATGCTTACTTACAAGCGTAAGTAGAGTAAGTAGAGTTATTGAAGTGACTGCACAGATATATTAACAGAGTAGCAGCAAAGAGGGAGGGGGAGGGGGGGGGGGGGGGATTTGATTAGATGTTCAGGAGTCTTATGGCTTGGGGATAGAAGCTGTTTAGAAGCCTCTTGGACCTAGACTTGTCGCTCCGGTACTGCTTGCCGTGTGGTAGCAGAGAGAACAGTTTATGACTAAGGTGGCTGGAGTCTGACAATTTTTTTGGGCCTTCCTCTGACACACCTGGTTCAGAGGTCCTGGATGGCAGGAAGCTTGGCCCCAATGATGTACTGGGCCGTACGCACTACCCTCTGTAGTGCCTTGCGGTCGGAGGCCGGGCAGTTGCCATACCAGACAGTGATGCATCCAGTCAGGATGCTCTCAATGGTGCAGCTGTAGAACCTTTTGAGAATCTGAGTACCCATGCCAAATCTTTTCAGTCTCCTGAGGGGGAATAGGTTTTGTCATGCCCTCTTCATGACTGTCTTGGTGTGCTTGGACCATGTTTGTTTGTTGCTGATGTGGACACCAAGGAACTTGAAGCTTTCAACCTGCTCCACTACAGCCCCGTCGATGAGAATGGGGGCGTGCTCGGTCCTACCTGGTCCTGTCCAGAATCATCTCCTTTGTCTTGATCACGTTGAGGGAGAAGTTGTTGTCCTGGCACCACACGACCAAGTCTCTGACCTCCTCTCTATAGTCTGTCTCGTCGTTGTCGGTGATCAGGCCTACCACTGTTGTGTCATTGGCAAACTTAATGATGGTGTTGGAGTTGTGCCTGGCTGTGCAGTCATGAGTGAACAGGGAGTACAGGAGGCGACTGAGCATGCACCTCTGAGGGGCCCCCGTGTTGAGGATTAGCGTGGCAGATGTGTTGTTACCTACCATTACCACCTGGGGGTGGCCCGTCAGGAAGTCCAGGATCCAGTTGCAGAGGGGGGTGTTTAGTCCCAGGGTTCTTAGCTTAGTGATGAGCT
Source organism: Oncorhynchus mykiss (assembly GCF_013265735.2). Classification (NCBI taxonomy): domain Eukaryota; kingdom Metazoa; phylum Chordata; class Actinopteri; order Salmoniformes; family Salmonidae; genus Oncorhynchus; species Oncorhynchus mykiss. Next base: position 29,817,988 of record NC_048569.1, on the reverse strand, counting down.
TTGAGGGCAATATGGTGTTGAACCCGGAGCTGTAGTCATGGAATAGCATTCTCACGTAGGTGTTCCTTTTGTCCAGGTGGGAAAGGGCAGTGTGGAGTACAATAGAGATTGCATAATCTGTGGATCTGTTAGGGTGGTATGCAAATTGGAGTGGATCTAAGGTTTCTGGGATAAGGGTGTTGATGTGAGCCATGACTAGCCTCTCAAAGCACTTCATGGCTACAGATGTGAGTGCTACGGGTCGGTAGTCATTTAGGCAGGTTGCCTTAGTGTTCTTGGGCACAGGGACTATGGTGGTCTGCTTGAAACAAGTTGGTATTACAGACTAGGTCAGGGACAGGTTGAAAATGTCAGTGAAGACACTTGCCAGTTGGTCATCGCGTGCTCTGAGTACACTTCCTGGTAATCCGTCTGGCCCTGCGGCCTTGTGAATGTTGACCTTTTTAACGGTCTTACTCACATCGGCTGCGGAGAGCCTGATCACACAGTCATCTGGATCAGCTGATGCTCTCATGCATGTTTCAGTGTTACTTGCCTCAAAGCGAGCATAGAAGTTATTTAGCTCATCTAGTAGGCTCGTGTCACTGGGCAGCTCTCGGCTGTGCTTCCCTTTGTAGTCTGTAATAGTTTGCAAGCCCTGCCACATCCGTCGAGCTTCAGAGTTGGTGTAGTACAATTCGATCTTAGTCCTGTATTGCTGCTTTTCCTGTTTGATGGTTTGTCGGCGGGCGTTGCGGGATTTCTTATAAGCTTCTGGGTTAGAGTCCCGCTCCTTGAAAGCGGCATCCACACATCAGTGTGGATGTGCGGATCCATAGCTTCTGGTTTGGGTATGTACATAGTCGGCATCATCGATGCACTTATTGATGAAGCCAGTGACTGATGTGGTGTACTCCTCAATGCCATCAGAAGAATCCCGGAACATATTCCAGTCTGTGCTAGCAAACAGTCATGCAGCTTACCATCGGACAAAAAAACATTATTGGATTTTATAACAATACAGCCATAACAATTTACATAAAAATACGTAATACTTAGATGTTGACTTAATCAATTACATGCAATATAGACAGCATACATGCTTAATATTTGCCATTTTTCTCTGCTAGATCACATTTATCAATACATTTATGTAAACAAAAATCTATTATAGTCAAGACATGAGTGGAATAAATCATGTTTATCTTGAAGAAATATAAATGAAGGTTTGCATCACTATTGATGTGTATTGCTTTGAGCTGAAGAAATTGGAAGGACACATTTTACATACAGTATTTTATGGAAATTATAATTGAGTTCCCATTGACCACAAATTAAGGCTGGTCTACACACCACGAGGGACAGAATTTTACTGTGTGTGTGTTGCAAATGTATTTGATAAATGTGTACTGTTTCTTCCTGTCCTTCTTGGGTCCACACACATCACAGCGCTTCTTCTTTTTGCTACCGGCTGCAATCTAGAATGATGAAAACACTGAGTTCAGGAATTTTACGAACATCTCATTCACGCGCATATATAGTTACAGCAGGCCAAGGTAGGAGAATCAGACACACACATGCAACAACAATACTCACACTTACTTCTGGTATTGGAGTTGTTGGTTATGTGGGTCGGGCGGATGGGGCACCAGCATCCTCCTCCTGAATCCTCCTCACAATGGCTGCAGAAGCTGGGGTCGTTGGGATATCTTGCTTCCTCTGGATTTGAGGTCTTACCAATGCCTTGCCCAGATCCTCGAGAAAGCGCAGACTCTTCTCTGGAGATTCCCTCTGTTCCAATCTGGGTTCAATGCCATCCAGATGACAAACACGTTGTACGGCGAAATATCCAAGATGTTGAAGAATATCACAAGTGGCCAGCATAGGGTTCTTATTTAGCAGCTGTAGCCAGTCACCAGCTTGTCTAAATTGTACACCCCTCCTTTTGTGGCATTGTAATCCATTATGATTTCGGTTTTCTGATGTTCCTGGCCACAGATTCTCCCATACCTATTGCAGCGTACTCATGAGTACCACATTTTTGCCTTTCTTTGGCATGTTGGACACTAGGGACGTGTCGGCCGTGAACACAAACTTAGAGGAATTGATAGGCCTGTTCCGTGTATTCAACAGCTGAGGTGGAGCTCTGGCTTGTTTTTTCATACTGTTCCTTACATTGTCAGCTTCCTCTTGAGAAGCTCCTCTGCCAGCTTGTAAAGTAAAAAAGTTATTGCATGTTATGTTGTGGTCATGGAGTTCCTGTGTCACGTCCAGGACAATCAGCATCTCTTGGTTTTTCTCGGGGGCTTCTCCATCTGGCTTGCCCGTATACACCTGCAAGTTCCAAACATATGATGAAGCAGCATCACAGGCAGCCCAGATCTTGATTCCATATTTTGCAGGTTTAGAAGGGGCAGCGGCCCGTAAATGGCATAAGCTGCTCATCAACAGTAACGTTGGGCCCAGGGTTGTAAAAATGGGAAGGCGGTCCACCCACTTGTCCCACACTGACCTGATTGCAGCTAGCTTGTCTCTCTGCCACCGAGCTGGTCTGGTGTCACGGTTATTGAAGGGGATAATCCTGGAAATAATGTGACAGTTTTCCAGAGACATTGTTGCACTGAAAAGTTCTCTGCCAGTTTCTGCATCCCACAGGGATTCTGTGGATTCCCCATTGGATCTGAAAACACTAGCAAGGATAAGAAACCCAAAGTATACATGTAAATGAGTTTGGTCCATCACCTACCATCTCTCTACAAAAACACGCCTTCCCTCCAAATTAGTGCAGTCCAGAATGATTTTCTGGATGGTGTCTGGGATGAACAGTTCAAAAGATGAATTGTTTGCATTGTCAAATAGACATGCCACCATTCACGATCTCCAAGTCCAGAACAAATTCAAGTATACGTACAGTACTATATAGAGCCATGAGTGTATGGGATTCCTTCCCTCGCATATAGCACAAGTGAACAGAAAACCTGGTTTAAAATGTAAAATAAAAAAAACACCTCACAGCACCAACGACTCTCCCCATGTGACCTACTTGTGTGGTATGTACTGACATGTATGTGTAACTGATAGATCAGCATTGAAGGTCCCCAAGAACACAGTGGCCTCATTCTTAAATGGAAGAAGTTTGGAACCACCAAGACTATCTACAAAATACTTTTTAAACTGGAAGAACTTGTCCCGATTGGTATTTTTAAATCACTAATGTATGATCTTGAGACTGATTTCCTGACCTGTCAATGTTTTTAATTAGCTGTTTATGATTTTGTTATACTCTTGTGAATTCTATGGTTTTTACTAGATTACTTGTAGTTTTTCATGTTGTTTGTCTGTAATTTGTGTAATGCCTTGGTGCTGCCTATCTTGGCCAGGACACTCTTGAAAAAGAGATTTTAAATTTCAATGAGCCCTTCCTGGTTAAATAAATAAAAAATATTCCTAGAACAGCCCACTTGGACTCTCAGACCATGAGAAACAAGATTCTCTGGTCTGATGAAACCAAGATTGAACTATTTGGCCTGAATGCCAAGCGTCACAGCTAGAGGAAAGCTGGCACCATCCCTACTGTGAAGCAAGGTGGTGGTAGCATCATAATATGGGGATGTTTTTTAGAGGCAGGGACTGGAAGACCAGTCAGGATTGAGGGAAAGATGAATGGTGCAAAGTACAGAGAGATCCTTGATGAAAACTTGCTCCAGATCGCTAAGGACCTCCGACTGGGGCAATGGTTCACCTTCAAACAGGACAACGACCTAAGCACACAGCCAAGACAATGCAGGAGTGACTTCGGGACAAGTCTCTGAATGTCCTTGAGTTGCGCAGCCACAATTTAACCCGATCGAACATCTCTGAAGACACCTGAAAATAGCTGTGCAGCAATGCTTCCTATCCAACCGTGCTTCAAAGGTGCTTCAACAAAGTACTGAGTAAAGGGTCTGAATACTTATGTAAATGCAATATTTACGTTTCATTTTATTTTTCTATAAATTAGAAAAAAAATCTAAAAACCTGTTTTTGCTTTGTCATTATGGGGTATTGTGTGTAAATTGATGAGGAAAAAAAACAATTGAATACATTTTAGAATAAAGCTGTAATGTAAAAAAAAATGTGGGAAAAGTCAAGGCATTTCAATACTTTCCGAAGGCATAGCTTCAAATTTTGGCCTCAAATGCTTTGTCATTTTTCCTTTTGTTGAGTAGGCTACACACCTCCAGACATTGCCTACTTGTACTGTACGGGCCTTCTTGCAGAGCAGAAACTATCCTAGAGACCCAGTATCCTCCCTTTTTGATTGAATAGCAGCCATAGTGTAGAGATACAGGCCAGTCGGGCTTCTCCTCAGCCTACCCACTATCAGATGGCCACTCCGTCCCCCCTCTAAGCCAGTCCATTGCAGTGCAGCAGTGGTTCTGGAGTTGACTAAGAACGGCAGGCTTATCTGTGTTCCCGGCCATGGCACAGCATCCACTTGTGTACGTATGGAGATGATCGTAGCGGAGAAGGACTGACCATACCACTCCCCACTAAACAGTCGGCTACTGTTACTGAGGAGGAGGGCTTGGTGGTTGTCTCGGCCAGGCCAAGTTTTTTTTTTTTGTTCTCTATAAATCTGGTCAGATAAGGAAAAAATCTTTGTCAGCAACACACAGCTCTCTCTCTTTCTCAACACCAGACAAATACTATATGTATATCATGTGGAAACCTTTTTGATATTTTCTGCCATTTTCACTTAACAGCTGTTTATGTTTGTGTAAATATGCATACTTTTGAATGTGTACTATTTTAGCCAGCCAAATGTCCTATAGCTCTACGGTCTGCAGACTGTCCTAAGGGGGCTCCAAACGTTGATAAGATGGCTGCTATTTCTCAGGCTATTGCTCACAAGGCAAAGGGCACTCCTGGAATGACAGGACAGACACGACTGACAGCACAGCAGCTGCCTTAGCAATTGCAGTCTCCAATGTACAAAACCTCTTACAGCAACACATTACCTATGGGGATTATCAGTGGACATTCCTATATATGTTTGCATATGGTTATGTAGTATTCACTTGAGGGAGGATTTTGTGGAGTGAAACATTTCAGTGTTCTCTTGGGTTGCTGCGGTGTTAGTTTGGTTGAACTTTGTGTTGTAATTAGGTTGGCTGTGTGTTAGAAATAGGTGTGTAGGAACACAGTTAGACACCTTCTTCACAGGCCTTTAAAATTGTCTCAAATTGTCTCCTAACTGCAAGATATAACTGTTGGACACTTTTAATGTAGCAAGGAAGTCATGAAGAGAAGTCCTCGGTTCTGCCACAGAGAATAGCTCATTTATTCATACAAAGTTTATTTTAGTCAATGACTATGTTGAACTCAAAAGGCATGTTGGGCAAATGACATTACTACTATTTTATTATTATTTTATCACAACCTTCACCGTTGATTATAATTGTTTTATTGGTACGAATACTATTGCTCTTCCTTAACAGGCTGACTACACCGCTCGCATCGCTTGCGCGAGTGTTGCAAAATAAATGTAGAAATCTATGTTATTCAGTTATTGTACCCATACTGGTCACGGGCGTCTGCATTGCCAAGGGCTAAAATAGAAATCAGTTCTATTTCTGACGCAGATCGCACTGTGTGTCCTGCCTCTCCCATCTCATCATTGGTTTATAGAGGCAGGTACCCACGTGCCATTTCCTCATTGGTTATACCCATGTGGGTGACTGAAAGACGAACGAGGGCAGTGTCGGTAATGCACGTAATTTGTGAAAGTTGCCAATCACAATATAAAGTCAAGAGAAGAAAAATCCTGGAAGTAAGAGAGATGACTAGAAATGATTTGGTTGACAGTTTTATGTGTGGATTCATTGGAAGAGTAGAGGACATTGTGCATTTCAGGTAAAATAACAACTCAATATTTATATCCCATGAGAAGTTAGCTAGCAACGGCAAGCTAGCTAAATAGGACAAATTAGCTAGCAAGTGCAAGCTAACTAGCTAAATTGCTATAAATGTTTAATGCTTTTCGACCTGTCCCCAAATTAATATAATTGGTTCAGAGTTTGTTTTGACATTTTAACCTGCGCGCCGTGATCGCGTTTGGTGTGGGGGGACAAAATAAATTTATGCACGATGGCGCACGCGCGCTGCCGGTTTGGGTTCCGTGTTTGTGTCCACGGTCATACATTAAAATCTGTCTGGAGTTACCAAGAGGTGGCATTGAAGGGTAGTGGGAAACAAAAGCATATTCCAAGAATTCCTCACTTATCCAGAAACTGTGGCTATTTTTACCACCTCACCTCCCATAGTTAATCTGTTATTTCCCCTGTAAGTCCCTAGTTCACTGGCACCCTGGTGTGCCTTACTGGGCTTTACTAATTAGGACCTCAGGACACCCTCGTTTTTTCAGATGTGGTAGACTGGTACAGTACTGTCTGTCTGTCCACCTAAACACATCCAGTCCCACCCACTACACAGGAACGCCAGATGCTACCGCAGAGCTGATTGGCCTCTGTTGGAGCCAAATGAGGTCCTGACTTCCAGACACTGACCGTGGTTTGGGAGGCTCTGTGAAGGGGTGGAGTGCATGCGCTGGCATGAGAGGAGCGTTTAGTATTCATCTGATGGCTTTGTCAAGATGATAATTCTAACATGTCAACAACTGCAGACCAAAAGTGTTGGTAACATTGCCACTTAACATTCTGATTACATTACGCCCCTCCCATTTCTTTGATGACAGACAGTATAATGCTTCCCATCCATCCTAATAAAGCAGAATGGAATAAAACCCTTTGTCCAGGCACCACCATAACCACCTGTCAGTGACGTATGAGCCGTGGGCCGAGGCCCTACTGTAGAAACGACTGCTTTATGACCTGCCTGAGTCTCTGTCCCCATGTAGTAAATCTCCATGCACTCTCTTGTAGACAGGAAAGAGTATTTTCCGCAAAGCCGATTAGTTACACCATACTGCAGGGGAATGTGCTGCTGCCTCTTCTGGGAAGTAGACTCAGCACGCAAAGAGACCTTTTTAGGGCCCATTTTGCACCTCCTTTTTTGTCCTCCTTTCTTACCCTCCTTCTTCTCCATTATGTGTTCAGTCGCTGAGAGGGCCAAGGTTTTAAAAGCCTCTTGAGGGACGGTTGTGAGCTTTGGGAGGTCCTAAAGTAAGTCTATGGCCTGTCCTAAGGTTGCATGTGAGTGAATGTATTTGTGGGTGGTGAAATACACGTAATTTTGTCATTCACTGTTTCACAATATAATACACAATAAATGCTAAATGTTCTACTTTAAATCATTCCACATAAATCGACCCCCCCCCCCCCTCACACAATTGAGTCAGTCTATATTGCTGACCATCACAAAATAAAATGAAAAGCGACATGCAGTTACAAAAAGCACAAGAAACCTGAATAAATCTAAATGTTATTATGATTCTCTCATTGACTGAACATTTGCATTGATTGGCCCTGTAGTATTCTGGAGATGTAGAGTTGTATGTATTCAGTGTTAGAGGAGAGGTTGTGCAATAGGACATAGGGCCTTGGGAGGCTGGGCTGGAGGAAGGGACGGCATGCTGGCAGGGAGCCATGCAGCATAGAGGTGGTTATTTTGGGGGAGGCTCAGGTGCCTGGGGCCTGATGAGAAAGCCCTTATAAAGACGTCCCTCTCAATGGGTGGAAAGTGGGTTATCATCCCACTGTCGCTCTTCACAAGGCCATCTCGTTTGCATCTAGTCAACACCTTCCTCCCCTCTCCGGCAGAGCCGACCCCGGCTTCCTAAAACGACCCTTTGGCTTCCCAAGCACTCTGAACACATCGGATTCTACTCAAGTGCTTTGGGGAACAAACAAGGTTCCCCTTCCTCCCTCGCTCTCTCCACCTTCTTCCTCATGTGTTTTGTATTATTTATGAGAAATAAAGGGCCAAGTGTGTTTTGGCTTGGCCATATCATGGAGTAGCCAGTAGGTTAATAATGGTTTTCCAGTCTTTGGGGAGTCTTAATCATTGTTACAACTGAGATATGCAAACCTCTACTCCTGGACGGACACATTCTGTGTGAGAGTGATTAGTTAGAACGTCAGCCATCTGTTCTTTTGATTATGTGGCATGGAAGATGTAGTTATTTCTGTCATTACTTCAGGAAACTTTCACAGGGATAAAAGTGACTTCTTCCTCTTATTCATTTTCTATTATAATGTATTTAATCTCCTAGGAAAACAAAGGCCATCAAACGTGTATGAATATTTATGGTTAATGTCAGTCAGCTCACTGCAGTTTTGCTTCCCTAGACCTTTGCACCACAAATCATTTTTCTAAAAATATTAATTCAAGAAAAGTACACACACTGTAGGTGTGTTACTTATTTATATATATAATATAAATAATCTCAGTTTGATGTTACTTGAATCTGCAATATATACAAATACATCTATTGTTACTATTATTTTTTTTGAAATCCCTCCTTTCTTCTCTGAGGAATGTTTTCCCAGACTCTCTTTTCACCCTCTCAGAGCGTTCTGCCGCTCCGTGGTTAGGCACTTCATTTGTCTTCCCCAGGATCAGAGAGGCACTGGAAATCAAAATAATCACTGACTTCAGGTAGAAGTAATGCAACAAAGACAGAATGCCAAGATAACAAGACGTCCTGGCTCACTGCAATAGAGCCCACTAGAAAAGTCTAAGTCAAGACATTAAAGATTTACAGTCATTTATAAACTTTACTCTTTGTGGACAGAAAGTTCATATATATTTTTATGTTGTGGTTGCTAGGAATCAGTGTTGTTGAGGAGGATTCTATACTGTGAACACTAAAAGAGTAAGGTGTTTCAACATGGTCACTACTTCTACCACTGAGATCCCACATCTCACACCTAGTCCTAACCCTAATTATGTTACTAATTCATCATTAATTACAGTTATACAGTAATTATTAAACATTAGGATGTCCAGGGAACTCAGTGGTCTTACGCGGTGCAATAATCTTTTTTCGCCTAAAATGACACCCAAATCTAACTGCCTGTAGCTCAGGACCTGAAACAAGGACATGAATATTCTTGATACCATTTGAAAGGAAACACTTTGAAGTTTGTGGAAGTGTGAAATGAATGTAGGAGAATATAACACATTAGATCTGGTAAAAGATAATACAAAGAAAAAAACATTCCTTTGTTTGTATTTTTTTTGTACCATCATCTTTGAAATGCAAGAGAAAGGCCATTGTGTATTATTCCAGCTCCGTTGCAATTTTGATTTTGGCCACTAGATGGCAGCAGGGTATGTGCAACGTTTTAGACTGATCCAATGAACCATTGCATTTCTGTTCAAAAATGTCGACTGCCCAAATGTGCCTAATTGGTTTATTAATCACTTTTTAAGTTCATAACTGTGCACTCTCCTCAAACAATAGCATGGTATTATTTCACTGTAATAGCTACTGTATATTGGACAGTGCAGTTAGATTAACAAGAATGTAAGCTTTCTGCCATATCAGATATGTCTATGTCCTGGGATATTTTCTTGTTACTTACAACCTCATGATAATCACATTAGCCTATGTTAGCTCAACCGTCCAGTGAGGGACCCACCAATCCTAATGAGTTTTTAAGCTTACCGTATGCTTCCCAGTCAAAACAGTTTGAGCATATATTATGATGCAATTCTGTGACGTTTTTTGTTCGTTTTAGTGTTCGGCAGCATTTCGACTTGTTCGAGCACACACTTCGTCTGTGATTGGTCAACAGTGGGGATTCATCAATGAGAGTCATTCAACGAGAGACGATTAGTTTCCATGCACATTTTTTCACTTGAGAAATACTGCACCAAACATCTTAGTTAGATGTCAAAATGCGTGACTAAGACCTCCTCGGCAAAAACGTCAAAATTGATTACAGATTTCTAGATTTATATTAGATTAATTCAGACTATTTTGGGAAGTGGATATTGGCTTTTTTCTAAATGTTCAACCAAAGGTATCTAAAGGTAGTATGCGAGGCACAGACATTCGCTTTGCCTACCCGAGCTCTGCTAGGAGCCAACCCAACCTAGTATGCGGACACCTTTACATCTGGCCATGCTTTCACTGCTGCTTTGGACTGACTGGTGAACTGCAGTGTTCTTTGTCTCCATGAGGTGGCATTACAGTCATTGGCTCAGCCTCCGCTTTCCTGACCTTTTTTCCTCGTGTCCTCGTTTTCAGATTTCCGATGTTTGTTAATGTGACGTTATCGCGACAAGCTGTAGTGGAAAAGGTTTTTGAAATGTGCTATTAATCAGGGATTAGACCATGCCAACAACACCTTTACCCACTGTGCACTGTGCTGCATTTCCAATAATCTTGAATTTTGAACCCTTTGAACCCCCTGAAGGAGGGGTACATCACCAGCAACACATTGCAGCAGTTGAAGGAACTAAAGCTTAGTTCCTGCAAGTGCCCTGGCTTCATTCCCCATCTCCCTTTTGTCCCCTCTTCCACTCCTCCTCTCCCCTTCTCCCTAGACCCGGGTGGCTCATAGGCCCTGACCACCGGTACAGCATGGCGCCGGGGGGGGTGGAGGGGTGAGGGGGTCGAGACCGCATGGGTGAGGGCAGAGACCCAGGACATGTTCTGGAAGTGTGTAGTGGACAGGGGCCAGACAGGACGTGACCCACCGGAGGAAGCCCACTGCCCTATAGGAGGAGGAGCCATCAATCAACACCCCTGGCCCCGCCCATGGCCCACCACTTCAAACACACAGAGGATTAGATCCAAGGAGAGCCTCAGCCAGGCAGAGATGTTACGCACCGTGACTTGGTAACATTCATTTTCTATTTGGTCTTTATTTCATGAGACAACTCCTGGTGATCTTGTAAATCATTATCTTTCAATGGTGACCTATGGGTCCAGCAATACAAACATTCCAAGCATCCATTTATAGATGATAAAGTTGAAAGCTTTAAAAGACAGACATCCCCTTCAGCTTCCATTCATCTTATCCAGACAATAGTAAGGAGAGCATATCACACCACATGTCATTTTTCTAGTTTGGATATCATGGGATGCTGAAGATGCTATTTCCATAGTTGCTTGAATGGTATATACATTCCTTGCTACTTTTAATCTATTGTAATTAATCCATTAGTTTTTTGTCCTCCTGCTTAATTGGAGAATGTGACCTATGTAGGGCAGCCACCTGTAATTGGTGGACATGTTGCTTATTTATTTCTCTTTTGAAGCCCATTGTAATTTAGCAGGGTGACTTCATGACTCCCACTTACTACATAGCCAGAGGAGATCAAAGGGGCAGACTAATTTCTCTGTAGGGGTTCAGGGGTTCAGGGAGAGGAGGTAGGGCCCTGGACAAATGACCACAAGGTCAGGAGCTCAGTTCCGGTAAGGGCAGAAGGCCTGGACTGGCCAGAGCCACCACTGTAAGGCTATCATGCAGCTGTGAGGGAATGTCGTTGCTATTGATGATGATGGTGGTGATGATGAGGAATGATATGAGAACTGAGAAGGAGGGGAATTTATTGTCAAGAAATTGATATTTCACTATTGCATATATTTGACAGACAAACGGACAGAGGTTGGGAAAATTTGGTTGGGCCGCTCTAGGTTTCTGTCATTCATGGGAAAAAGGCTCAAGGTGCTAATTAACAGGGCTGTCAGTGGTCCCTTGAAGTGAAGTGAGGCTGGAGATAAGCGGGCTGGTGGAAGAGGGAGACTGTCGGACCTAGAGGCCATCTGGACCTTGTTCTCCTTGAGTGGTGTTGGGGTACGAATAGGGCTGGTGTACAAATAGGGCTGGCTGGGGTACGAATAGGGCTGGCTGGGGTACGAATAGGGCTGGCTGGGGGATGAATAGGGCTGGTGTATGAATAGGGCTGGCTGGGGTATGAATAGGGCTGGGGTACAAATAGGGCTGGCTGGGGTACGAATAGGGCTGGCTGGGGTATGAATAGGGCTGGGGTATGAATAGGGCTGGCTGGGGTATGAATAGGGCTGGCTGGGGTATGAATAGGGCTGGCTGGGGTATGATTTGGGATGGCTGGGGTATGAATAGGGCTGGCTGGGGTATGATTTGGGATGGCTGGGGTATGAATAGGACTGGCTGTGGTATGAATAGGACTGGGGTACAGTATGAATGGGGCCGGGGAGCAAATGGGGCTGGGGCACGAATAGGGTTAGGTTACAAATATGGCTGGCGTCAAATGGGGGGTGTGGTTCAGATGGGGTACGAATGGAATTTGATATATTGGTTAGTGATCCTAGCATGAAATCCTACGATGCCAACTTAGATTTAAAATACCATTAAGATAAAACCCTGACTGTAATTTCAGATTGAAGTATACATAAATGCATGAGGCACAAGTCAGGTCAGATATTCACAGCAGGTGTCCGCATAGCAAATAGAAGTCTGATGAGATCTGCTCTCTGTTCAAACAGTTTGAAAAAATGTCCAGCTGAAACAAGATACAAAGAGAGAAAGAGAGAGGGATTTTCTCTGTCACCTTGGCTACGGTCACTTAGGGGAGCCCAGTCTTTAGTGCCGTTGATAAAGTGTCATCCTGTGACTCGGGAGGGCCCACCTCGTCTCCTACAGGTAATCCTACATCATTCATTCATGAGGCAATGAGTGTGCAGTAAAGAGTCACTATCTTCCCTGCATTGCTCTGCCGACTGCCGGCAATGCATTTTGCTACACATTAGAAAACATGACAACCGCACTACCACTGAGCTCTCTGCTCTCCGACCCTGCCTTGCCTCTTGACATAATAGGTCAAGGCTAATGTCTTGCAAGGATGGTGTTTGAACCAGTATTTCCCTAAGGACATACACTAATATATCCATCCATAGGCTGCAATGCAGAGCAACGCCACGAAAGACATTGAAGCTCAATGTTGGTTCTATTCAGTACATTTATGCATTTATCCCCATTCCAGCTATAGATTGATCAGCGGTAGTAGATTTCTACTGTGAGTGAGTGTGTGTGTGTCTGTGTGTGTGTGTGTCTGTGTGTGTGTGTCTGTGTGTGTGTGTATATGAGGCAGCAGATATTGTCAGTGTTGTAATAACAGGATGGAATGATATCCAGAGTAGAGACATCAAACACCAGGAGCCAGTTGAGTTATGGACCATCGACTGCATGCAGCAAGAACAAAGAGAGCGATGGAGACGGAATTGGTGGAAGAAAGAAAGAGATAGACGCATAGACTGAAAACAAGGTTTGGGGTCTGCTGTGAGTTACCTACAGTACAGGCTCTGCGACTTATGGCAGGGAGGGCCCATGGAAAAGCTACTCCCTTGAGGAAAGCAGTGGAGAGGAGGAGAGGAGAGAGGGATGGAGGGGTGTGTGGGGTACTGTGGGTCTGGATGATAGGAGACATTGACCAGGCTTTTGTAGCCGAGCTGCCAATCCATTCCCTCCTCCTCTCTGCTCCTCACCTCCTACCTCTCTCCCCTCTCCTGACAGGACCCAAACTCAGCGCTGGGCCCAATGAATCAGGGGCCAGTATTGGCCACATCAAAGACACAAATGCATCACAGATAACAAAACTGTTCATTTGTCTATCTCTGAGGGGGAGGGGGATCAGCGCCATTTATTGCAATGACCCCAAAGTGACAAACAAACACTACAGAGATACACACACATACTCCGAAACAGACAGGCAGAAAGATAGACAGTTACACAAACACACTCATATGCACACACACAAACACACACACACTTTTGCCCAAGTTGCCGTCTGTGTCCTGTTCATGGTAAGCAGGTGCTATGTGCTGCTAGTGAGTTTCCATGCTCACTCTCTGTTTTTCTGGTGCATGACAGCTCTGTATGGGCAGTCTGTCTAGCTGCTGATGAATAACCGGGCCCTTTCTGGTTATCTAGACTTCCCTTTGAGTTTCACTGAGACACAGATGCATCTATCCATCTTCATCTGTCCTCTCTTTGAGTTTAGATTGAGTTGGACGCCAGATCATTTTTCAACACAGATGAAACATTTGAAAGGTACTTTTATTTTCAGGGAATTCACTCAAACAACATAATTGTTTTTTTTGTTGAATAGGCTAGGTATGCTTAACAATGGAGATTGTATAACCACATTCCCCTCAATGTATACACAAATAATACACAATAATTAAGAACATACAGTATCACAGCATTGAAAAAGCATCCAAAATAGCCCTTCAGATACGCCAGGTTGCTTTCTCAATGCGAGGATAAGGAGTTAAGGCTTTTCTCTTGCTTTATGTTAAAAAATAATTTGAATGAAAATGAATACAACGTGATGATAAACAGATATGGCTCATAAAACTATATGGACTAAATAATGACGATCCAAACTGATTTGACAATATTTATAATAATCAAATTAGTCTCCAAGATACAAATAACTATATTATAATGGTAAGGGGATAGTTTTACAGTTTTAAGTATTTTCAACTATCATACTACCAACTATCACCGTCTGGCGCTTAAAGAGATTACAAATATTATGGACATGTTGGAGACTTAAAACCACGAATCTCGTAAAATATACTTGGAGGAGGCTTAATCCAGCTAGTCAGATGTATTATTTTCTGGTATCCTTTTCTATGGTGCCAAAAGTAAAAAAGGTGTTGATTGAGGATCGAATGCATTCAGATCAACAACTTCTATCCCTCCATATAACTACGACAGACTTTCCACGAGGACAGGGATATTGGAAATATAACCAGGGTTTATTGACTGACACTACCTAAGGAGCATTTGACGTCAGGCGACTTCATTTGGATGTCTTATTTTCCTGACCGGCCTTGATTTCAACGTCTACAGATGTTGATTTTTGGTCCGATACAGACCGGCCTTGATTTAGCCCAAACATAGACGTCTATAATTGGTTCAGATTTGATCCAGTCTGGACAGTAGAGTACATCACAGTACAGCAGATTACAGTACATTACACAGTACAGTAAATAAAAGTAGAGTATACTACAGTACAATACAGTAAAGCAGACTGGAGCACAGTCAAATCAAGAAAAGTTAAGAATAGTGTACTGTATTGTTCCCTACTTTACTCTAATGTACTCTATTCTACTGAACTAAACTGCATTGTACTGTATTGTACTCTACTGAATTAAACGATGTATTTTACGGTACTCTCCTGAATTAAACTATCCTGTACTGTAGTGTACTGTACTGTACTCTACTCTACTGTACTCTACTAAATTAAACTCTACTGTGCTGTAGAGTACTGTACTATACTCTACTGAATTAAACTATACTGTACTGTACTCTACTGTACTCTACACCAACGAGTTAAACTCTACTGTAATGTGCTGTACTCTACTAAATACAACTACTGTCCTGTACCGTACCATACCATACCGTATTGTACTGTGCTCTACTGTACTAAACTGTGCCGTACTGTACTGGTGATGTTCAAACTTGTGAAACATAGCCTAGACAACTATGCTTCGTTCAGATTTAGATCTTGTCCGCACCAAATGTGTACTTGTTTTGGGGCGGAGGTCATTAGAACACCCAGCATACTTGGCAAGTTTGTTTTTACATTTACAGTTGAAGTCAGAAGTTGACATACACCTTAGCCAAATACATCCTAGTAAGAATTCCCTGTCTTAGGTCAGTTAGGATCACCACTTCATTTTAAGAATGTGAAATGTCAGAATAATAGTAGAGAGAATGATTTATTTCAGCTTTTATTTCTTTCATCACATCTCACAGAAGTTTACATACATTCAAGTAGTATTTGGTAGCAATGCCTTTAAATTGTTTAACATTTTTAGTAGCCTTCCACAAGCTTCCCACAATAAGTTGGGTGAATTTTGGCCCATTCCTCCTTACAGAGCTGGTGTAACTGAGTCAGTTTTGTAGGCCTCCTTGCTCACACACACTTTTTCAATTCTGCCCACAAATGTTCTATAGGATTGAGGTAAGGACTTTGTGATGGCCACTCCAATAGCTTGACTTTGTTGTCCTTAAGCCAATTTGCCACGACTTTGGAAGTATGCTTGGGGTCATGGTCCATTTGGAAGACCCATTTGCGACCAAGCTTTAACTTCCTGACTGATGTCTGGAGATGTTGCTTCAGTAGATCCACGTAATTTTCCATCCACATAATTTTCCCACCTCATGATGCCATCTATTTTGTGAAGTGCACCAGTCCCTCCTGCAGCAAAGCACCCCCACAACATGATGCTGCCACCCCCGTGCTTCACCGTTCGGATGGTGTTCTTGCAAGCCTAACCTTTTTTCCTCCAAACGACGAGAGAGGCCTGTAATTTTCATCATAGGTACACTTCAACTATGACAGACAAAACGAGAAAAAAAATCCAGAAAATCACATTGTAGGATTTTTTATGAATTTATTTGCAAATTATGGTGATTTTCTGGATTTTTTTTCTCATTTTGTCTGTCATAGTTTTTAAGTGGGAGAACTTGCACAATTGGTGGCTGACTAAATACTTTTTTGCCCCACTGTAAGAATACAGGTTCACCGGACCCACTTATTGTATGGGATTCGTTTAATGTGCCTTTAGAGGCCATTCAATTCTCATCCCCAAAACGATATCGGTCAACGGAGAAAAGACTTACAACATAAGTAGAAAATCTAACATTATACATCAATGGTGTTGAGAATTTATACTACAGGAGCAATCTATAATCTAGATACAAAATAAAATGTGTTTAAGGAATTTATTCAGGAAAGATCGAGTTTCATTTATCCAAAAAACAAAGAAAATTGGATGGACAATGGCGAAAAGTTTTTCCTAAACCGTCAATATGGAAAAGGCAACCAAAACGAACCTACAGAAAATAATTACATTACATGGAGAAATCCTTATCTTAACAAAGGAGATTCTGAATGAGGAAGGAAAATGGTTTAAACAAGTGTTATCTTGTCAAGTTCCTCCAACCTCACTCGACAATGAGTTTTGTGATATCCTTCTCCCAAAAAATCTATCTGTGACATAAAACAAGATCTTGTGAATCCCTAATTGCACAGGACGAACTATGGTTGGCATTTGATTCCTTTCTGACAAGGAAAACCCCTGGCTTCGATGACATTCCAATAGAGATATATCAAACTTTTTATGAACTACTGAAATAGCCATTACTATCATGTTTTAATTACCTGTATCTAAATGGTAAATTGTTGGACACACAAAAAGAGGGACTGATATCTGTCCTACTGAAGCAGGAGTTAGGGGGACAGTACAGTTTCTAAAAAATGTTGCAACGCAAAAATAGTGGCAAAATGTATTACTCATAGATTTAAAAAGGTCCTTCCAGACATTATTCATTATGATCATCTAGGACTATTAAAATGAAGATATATTGGATACAACATTAGACAACAACTGTAACTAATTGAAAACTATGAGAATGTATAGAAACCAGGTATTATTTTCATAGAAGATTTGAGAAAGCCTTTGATACAGTATGTCTAGAATCTATGGCTGGAATTTTTCCACTTTGGAGAATCTCTCATAAAATGTACAAAATCCTTTGTGTAAAATAATAAATAATGGTTAATTCTCTGAGAACATTGAATTGTCAAGAGGATTAAAACAAGGTTGCCCTCTGTCACCATACTTATTGATATTGGCCATTGAACTGTTTTCTAGATAAATCACATTTAATGATAACATTAAGGGGCAAAATATTTATGGATTAGAGACAAAAGTAACATTATTCTGGAGCTGAATAATTTCTCTAGTTTCTCTGGACTAAAACCCAACTATGATGTATTATATTACGTTTTGGGTCTCTAAAAGATACAAACTTTAAATTGCCATGTGGTCTCCCAGTTAAATGGGCGAATGGCGAAGTTGATGTGCTTGGACATATCCCAGAAAAGTTGGTCTTACAACTATTAACTTGATTTAGCAAAATAGAAAGGATCTTGAAACCATGGAGAGGGAAACACCTGTCCATCTACTGGAAAATGACCCTGATAAATGTTCTAGTGATATTGCAGTTTACGTATTTATTCAAGGTTCTACCGACTCCAGGAGAATCCTTTATCAAATAATGCAAGAAAAAATATTACATTTTATTTGGAATAGCAAACCAAATAAAGTTAAACGAGCATATTTATATAATCAACATGAGTTTGGAAGGTTACAACTATTACATATTAAGGCATTAAACCTCTCTCTTAAAGCTTCCATTATACCTAAATTATATTTGAATCCAAACTGGTTTTCCAGCAGGCTATTAAGTGAGGCACATCTATTATTCAAAAGGTTTTCGCCATTATACAGATTAAAACCAACCATTTCAGTTGGATTGACAATGGATCCCTGTTTAAAGTAGCCTATCCTCCTTTTTAAATTAAGCCATACAGAGTTAGTTATAATTTCAATTTCATCCTCCTGATGTGGCAAAACAAATATTACAGCAAATAATATGGCTAATCTTTAAAGCACTGATAGAGGAAAGACCAATTATCATGTATCATGTTTATGAATGACATTGTACATAAAGATGGTAAAACGTGTTCACCAAATCCTCCAACCAGGGGAGAGGGTGTAGGGGCATAATGAAAAATAAATAAATAATAATTTAGATATAAAAAGGGGATTACAATTTATGCAGGTAATGTTATTTGTTAGACTTCAATTATATCTCCTGATTTCCTAGATCTAATTATCCACTATAAAGAGAAAAAAAGGGACTTCAATAATTTTGGCAAAACAAAATGTGTTAAAAGGCCTCTAAATGACCTGTTTTTGCTGTTTTTTTTTATTTTTATTTCCCATGAACAACAAATGTGATACCCAAAAACCATGTCCGAGAGGAAGAGAAGAATTAGGGATAGAATTGTTACACATGATTAATTCCCAGAAATATCCAATATTTATTCTTGGTCTCAAGGATAGGAGAGTTTCATTCCTTTGGGTTGCTAGACATTTGCGTTATACGCCCATCTATCCACCCCGACCAATCATCCTACTTTCGTTTATGCCTTAAGTAATCATCTGTTTTATGTGACAATACCAAACATGTATCATACTAATTTGAACGTCCCGGATATACATTTACTATGTTACATCTAGTCTATGAGACCAGGCTGGGCCTACAAGTGTATTATCATGTGACACAATAAGCCTACAGTCCTCGAATGGCAACAGAGAAAGGGCATGCCCCATTTGTTTGTTTACAATTAGCACGGTTTCAGCGGTATCGTCCTTTGCGGATGACAAGCCACAGGCCAGAAATCTCCGTAGAAGTGTGGCGAGCCAATGTTTCCCGGTTGGGTAACCAAACAATGTCTGTCAACCATCTCTGTGTGACAAGACGGACAGGGTGCAGACATTTAATTAGAGAGAGCGCTATGAGCCCCCAAACCGCTAGTGTGAGCTGTGTTGGGTCATAAGCTTTTGCCTTCATCCTTAATGACTTTAGATGTTGTTTGTTTTGATAAATGACATACCACAGAATCCTGTAGATGAACAGAACTGAACAGAACTGAATCCTGTAGCAGAACTGTTGAAAACTGACTTTGGGGAATTTGTTCAAAAATCATATTATTTTTCTATCATTAAATAGGCCTATACTTTTTCATAGGCTACTCTCGCTTATTTGCATGCCTTTCTCTTTTTTACACACACTTTGCTCTTTTGTTGGTTTTGATTGTATTTTTCAAGATTTCATTTAAAATCTTTGTAGTGTCTGGCATAACTAAATGTATTATTCGTAATTATGCAAATACTATCCTTCCATGCTGATGCCTGCTAACTAAGATAATGGAATAGATTTAATAATACTTTTCCTATTGGTTATTGCTGACGTTTCTACATTACATATTGGACCAATAATTGACAGATTTGTATAATCCAGAAGGAGCCATGTTCTGGGCAGTGTTGCAGTTAGAGCTAGGGGCCCAGTCAGTGTGTTCATGGCATGTGATCCCTAAAGGATTTGCACATGGCTGCAGCATATGTATGTTCACAGTGTGACTGCATTGTGCACCTGTAATTTATAGTAAACAGGTCTCTTGCCGTTTTTATAGCTTTTTCCAGTCTTGTTAATTCAGACACAGAAACAGGTCTCTTTCCTTGGGGCTCGCTGACTGCTCCATGAACATGCTTTTGTTATGGGCACCGTCGGTTGGGCTCCCTTACGGCTGTGTCAATACCAGGGACTGAAATCATATTTCTCCCACGATTGGCCTAACACTGGACAGTGTGTCTGATTGGGGATGGCTGATCACTGACACTTTGCTCAGGATCAAAACTATGTCTTTTAATTTCCCGTCAGCCACTTGGTGATAGGGCTATATATTTTAAAGAGGAGGTACGGAAGTTCCATAACATTATGTGGCTGTGATGTTTGTAGAGTAGCTAGCTAATAGTTATGTAAGAGATGTAGGTTAAAAGTAAATCTTTAGTCTGAGTGGTGTAGCAGGTTAACTATTTGAAGCCCAGGTATGGCCATGTCCTATTCTAAATGAGAAAACAATCATGTTATGGAACCTGATATAATGTAATTGAGTCAGGTAAAGTGTTGGACTATAAGAGACTTTCCGGTAGCTTCTTGTTGTATAAATTATGGTCAATAATAATCTGCAAATGTGTCCGAGTAGGATGAGAGGGGAGATGGAAGAGGGTGGGGGGTAGAAGAGGAGGGTGGAAGCGAATTCTTGTCCAAACATCCTGCATTTAGATTTGTATTTATTGTACCCCTGCTGCTATTGATATCATTACGCGGGGCGCTCATGCTGAGAGGGGGGGCAGGCCGGGAGACGGGGAGGTCACGGATCCCAGGGCCCTAACAAGAAGTGACACTGGCTCCAGGTCGGCCAAGCATCCATCGGAATTCAATGGGAGCCGCACTTTCCCAGTCAGCGCATTAGATCAAAGATCATTACCTGCTAATCACAACACATGAGCTCGAGGGCTTCTCTTCCCTTCCCTTGGCTTCGCTACACTTCGCTGGGCTTAGTCCGGCTTTACAGGAGGCGGCAACTACTGGATTGGGCAGCCGGACCTCCACAGCCCCCTTGAGAACAGGAGGAGGCCCCCCCCACTCACCCACCCCATCCGTCCTGTCTCCCTCCTAGTGTTGGTCAGATTGGGAGACTACTGCTAGCTTGATGAGAGACTACTGCTAGCTTGATGGGAGACTACTGCTAGCTTGATGAGAGACTACTGCTAGATTGATGGGAGACTACTGCTAGTTTGATGGGAGACTACTGCTAGCTTGATGAGAGACTACTGCTAGATTGATGGGAGACTACTGCTAGATTGATGGGAGACTACTGCTAGCTTGATGAGAGACTACTGCTAGATTGATGGGAGACTACTGCTAGTTTGATGGGAGACTACTGCTAGCTTGATGAGAGACTACTGCTAGATTGATGGGAGACTACTGCTAGATTGATGGGAGACTACTGCTAGCTTGAGAATCTGACTCTCCAATAGTATTTGAGCTGTTGTAGCGTTAGCTGGTCTGGGATAAATCTACACTTACAGTTGAAGTCTGAAGTTTACATACACTTAGGTTGGACTCATTAAAACTCGTTTTTCATCCACTCCACAAATTTCTTGTTAACAAACTATAGTTTTGGCAAGTCTTTTAGGACTTCTACTTTGTGCATGATACAAGTCATTTTTCCAACAATTGTTTACAGACAGATTATTTCACTTAAAACTCAGTGTATGTAAACTTCTGACCTACTGGAATTGTGATACAGTAAGTTGACTGTGCCTTTAAACAGCTTGGAACATTCCAGAAAATGATTTCATGGCTTTAGAATCTTCTGATAGGCTAATTGACATAATTTGAGGCAATTGGAGGTGTACCTGTGGATGTATTTCAAGGCCTACAGTACCTTCAAACTCCGTGCCTCTTTGCTTGACATCATGGGAAAATCAAAAGAAATCAGTCAAGACCTCAGAAAAAAAATTGTAGACATCCACAAGTCTGGTTCATCCTTGGGTGCAATGTCCAAACGCCTGAAGGTACCTCATTAATCTGTACAAACAATAGTATGCAAGTATAAACACCATGGGACCACGCAGCCGTCATACCGCTCAGGAAGGAGTGGCGTTCTGTCTCCTAGAGATGAACGTACTTTGGTGCGAAAAGTGCAAATCAATCATGGAACAACAGCAAAGGACCTTGTGAAGATGCTAGAGGAAACAGGTACAAAGGTATCTATATCCACAGTGAAACGAGCCCTATATCGACATAACCTGAAATGCCGCTCAGCAAGGAAGAAGCCACTGCTCCAAAACCTCCATAAAAAAGCCAGACCACAGTTTGCAACTGCACATGGGGACAAAGATTGTACTTTTTGGAGAAATGTCCTCTGGTCTGATGAAACAAAAATAGAACTGTTTGACCATAATGACCATTGTTTGGTTTGGAGGAAAAAGGGGGAGGCTTACAAGCCGAAGAACACCATCCCAACTGTGAAGCACGGGGGTGGCAGCATCATGTTGTGAGGGTGCTTTGCTGCAGGAGGGACTAGTGTACTTCAAAAAATAGATGGCATCATGAGGTAGGAAAATTATATGGATATATTGAAGCATCATCTCAAGACATCAGTCAGGAATTTAAAGCTCAGTCGCAAATGGGTCTTCCAAATGGACAAAAAAACAAATAATTCTCTCTACTATTATTCTGACATTTCACATTCTTAAAATAAAGTGGTGATCCTAACTGACCTAAGACAGGGAATTTTTACTAGGATTAAATGTAGGAATTGTGAAAAACTGAGTTTAAATGTATTTGGCTAAGGTGTATGTAAACTTCCGACTTGAACTGTATACAGTATGTCTGATCAGTCAAATACTAATAGCCTTTTTTCTCTTTATTTAACATAAAAAATGTACAATTTTACCCATTGTTCTATGTGGTCCGCTATGTTTAACACTGCTACTGTGTCTATGTAATTAGCATGGGAACAGCCTTGGAGGTTGTGAAGTGCCTCTCCCCAGAGCACAGCGCCAAGAGGCCAGGCCAGGGAGGCCCAGCAGAGCTGTGGTCTAATAAACCCTCTCTAATCCCATTTGGACCTGCACCACTGGTGCCTCGTTAGGTCACATCCTCCACCCGAGCGTGGTCAAACAAGTTTGAGCTCCTGCGCTCCACGAGGGATTGAGACGACTCTCTTAAGGCTGGATGGAGACTGGCTGGATGAGGGGAGACCTTTTAGCCTCCTCTGTCCGACCGATTTGAACCTTTATTTAACTAGGCAAGTCCGTTAAGAACAATTTATTATTTACAATGATGGACTACACCGGCCAAACCTGGACGACGCTGGGCCAATTGTGCGCCGCCCTATGGGACTCCCAATCATGGCCAGTTGTGATACAGCCTAGATTTGAACCAGGGTGTCTGTAGTGACGCCTCAAGCACTGAGATGCAGTGTTTTAAGTCAATGTGTCACTCGGGAGACGCCAGGATGACTGTACAGTGTCACACACACACATACACGCATGCATTCAATCTGGTCCTCTGATAGGTCCACAATGAGCGGCCATGACAACACATTTGATTGACATGGGGCTACAGTAGCCATAGAAGACCCAAAGGCTGTAGCTCAATACAAATGGCTTTCATTATGTTCATGCTATGTCTTTGTGTGGAAACATTTTAATCTGGTTTGACACCTGTTGTAGTACATATTACATAATGTCCTTGAGAAATAGCTGCTGTGGCATGGTAGCATCGCTCACTCCTCCTCTGTCCTTACCCTGCCGGTTCAGGGGGCTCCACAGAACACAAAGCGGAGGGGGAAAGGGTTGGCAGAAATATGTAGTCTCTGTGCAGTGGCCTGGGTCTTGAAATGCCAGCCTCTGAACCCCGACCTACATGGGCGTATGTGGAAGGGAGGGATTGAGAGGGGGGGGAGTGGAAAAGGGGGAGGTGTACTGAAGGCTCCATGAGCCATTAATCGTTTGTTTGAGTTTCCACCCTGGCGAGCATGTCATGTCTCCATTTGAAAGGGTTTGTTTCTTCTTCCTGTCCGCCTCTTGGCAGCAGGGGGCTCTCACACATCTCACTTGGCTGTGTGCTGTTGTCTGGTGCCAGGCAGACTGTCCTCTCTGTGTGTGTGTGTGTGTGTGTGTGTGTGTGTGTGTGTGTGTGTGTGTGTGTGTGTGTGTGTGTGTGTGTGTGTGTGTGTGTGTGCGTGTGCGTGTGCGTGTGCGTGCGCGCGCGCGTGCGTGTGCGTGTAGAGGAGTGGGAATCGGGCAGGGATTAATTGCATTGACTAAGGACTGGGAAGATGGGAAGAAGGCTAGAGAGCTCACTAATTCATTAATCCCAGGTTTTGTATTTGGGCAGCCATTGTGTCTCAAGCATTCATTTCATGTACCATATCTGTTGTTGATTTGAATTGAATACAGACAGTCAATAGCATTAATGAATTAGCGAACTGCTATTCCTCACATGAACACAAAATAGCAGTATGAACAAAATGGATAAGACTTCAATAGTGTCATTTAAATCCCTTGACTCTTCTAAAAAGTAAAGGCTTGCTTGTTTTTGATATTCAGCCAACACAACAGAGTGTAAATTTACTACCTCCTAATGCTACAACCACTATAACACATCTAGAATTGCTGTATTACACAATACAATATTACATACTGTAATATAATATAATGATGTGTTAACATCATAACATAACAGCCAGTCTGTGGGTCTAGCCAGTCACCCTGCTGGTCCGGCGAAGCTGACCCACGCTGTCATATCTTGATGTTAGTTTGACCTTTGACCATGTTATTCGCTGTAGACAGTGGCCTGCTGACCTGTCCAATGGACCCTTTTATTCCGCTGACCTGTTGAGCCTTTCTCTTTAACTTGAAATATGGCCGCCGAGCCGGCAGAAGCCAGCCAATTAGGGCCCAGACGGAGATCAGGGTGGCACAATGAGCCGAGACTAATGAAGAGTCCTCTTTATCTGCCTGCAGCCTGTCTGCCTTAACCTAGCCTACAGGGCTGGCCCCAGGCATAGGTGTGTGACATAGGGCTCGCCTAGAGTTAGAATAGTAAAATACACAAGGTGCAATTTCTAAATTGGATTGTGCATAGGGCTGTGCCGGTCATGCAATTTTGTCAGCAGGTAATTGTCATGCAAATAACTGCAGGGCTCATGGTAATATACCATTAATTAACATAAACAAGTTTAGCATCTCCAGCCTTCCACAAATAGCCTACAAGCCACTGATGCGGACCTATGGAACATCTACATTTTAAAAAGTCGAATACATCCATTTAATGTAGCCTGCCTTACACCATCACAATAAATCCATTATTAACTTTAAGAAGTTCTAAAGATACATTATGATATGAAGAAAATGTAGCCTATTTAAGAAGAACAGAATAGTAGGTTCTGAGTAGTTGTTGAGCCCTGATCTGTCTGTGCCATATGCCTGTGGGCTAAGCTAGTTCATTGAGCAGACAAGATTTGCTTATAATTCCTGTGGCATTATTTTATAGTAAGAAGAATACAATTGAACATAGTTGAATAAAACATATTTTTCCAAAACGATTTACAAGGGAGTGCGCACATGTAAGGGATCATTTGAAACAGGTCCCCCAATATGCTTAATTTAGATTTATTTTTGCAACTTCAGTTGTCATACAAACCTTAGTCAATACAGTGCTTTCGGGATAGTATTCAGAATCCTTGACTTTTTGCACATTTTGTTACGTTACACCCACATAATAACATTTATTAAATAAAAACAACACCCCATAATGCCAACGTGAAAACAGTTTTGTATTCCATTTTTTGCACCTCAGATTGCAGCCCAAATTAAAATAAAAAAACAGAAATACTTTATTTACATACGTTTTCAGACCCTTTGCTATGCGAGTCAAAATTGAGCTCAGGTACATCCTGTTTCCATTGATCATCCTTGAGATGTTTCTACAACTTGATTGGAGTCCACCTGTGGTAAATTCCATTGATTGGACATGATTTGGAAAGGCACACACCTGTCTATATAAGGTCCCACAGTTGACAGTGCATGTCAGAGAAAAAAACAAGCCATAAGGTTGAAGGAATTGCCCGTAGAGCTCCGAGACAGGATTGTGTCGAGCCACAGCTCTGGAGAAGGGTATCAAAAAATGTGTGCACCGTTGAAGGTCCCCAAGAACACAGTGGCCTCCATCATTCTTAAATGGAAGAAGTTTGGAACCACCAAGACTCTTCTTAAAGCTGGACGCCTGGCCAAACTGAGCAATCGGTGGAAAAGGGCCTTGGTCAGGGAGGTGACCAAGAACCCGATGGTCAGTCTGCCAGAGCTCTAGAGGTTCTCTGGGGAGATGGGAGAACCTTCCAGAAGGACAAACATCTCTGCTGCCACCAATCAGGCCTTTATGATAGAGTGGCCAGACAGAAGCACGCTTGATCTCTTTGTCCTAAATGCCAAGGGTCACGTCTGGAGGAAACCTGGCACCACTCGTATGGTGAAGCATGGTGGTGGCAGCGTCATGCTGTGGGAGACTAGTCAGGATCGAGGCAAAGATGAACGGAGCAAAGTACAGAGAGATCTTTGATGAAAACCTGCACCAGAGCGCTCAGGACCTCAGACTGGGGCAAAGGTTCACCTTCCAACAGGACAACGACCCTAAGCACACAGCCAAGAATACGCGGGAGTGGCATCGGGACTATGAGTCTATGAGTGTCATTGAGTGGCCCAGCTAGAGCCTGGACTTGAACCCGACCTCTGGAGAGGCCTGACAGAGCTTGAGAAGATCTGCAGAGAGGAATGGGGGAAACTCCCTAAATACAGGTGTGCCAAGCTTGTAACGTCATACCCAAGACTTGAGGCTGTAATCGCTGCCAAAGGTGCTGCAACAAAGTACTGAGTAAAGAGTCTGAATACTTATGTTATATTTGTTATATATTAAATTAACATTTTCCGTATTTTATTTGTAATACATTTTGAAAAACCTGTTTTTGCTTTGTCATTATGGGGTATTTTGTGTAGATTGACAAAAAAAAAACATTTAATCAATTATAGAATAAGGTTGTAACGTAACAAAATGTGGAAAAAGTCAAAGGGTCTGAATACTTTCCGAATGCACTATATGTTTTGATTTCTAATAGATTCTAATGAACTTATCCTCTGCAGCAGAGGTAACTCTGGGTCTTCCTTTCCTGTGGCGGTCCTCATGAGAGCCAGTTTCATCATTACGCTTGATAGTTTTTGCGACTGCACTTGAAGAAACTTTCAAAGTTCTTGAAAGTTTCCGGATTGACTGACTTCATGTATTAAAGTAATGATGGACTTTTGTTTCTCTTTGCTTATTTGAAATGTTTTTGCCATAATATGGACTTGGTATTTGACCAAATAGGGCTATCTTCTATATACCACCCCTACAACTGATTAACCTCTAAAATGTAAAGTCCTCATATTTGGGGACCCTAATAGATTTTTTGTATTAATTTCAGTCTGGTAGAGAGCGGTACCCCCTATATGCAAAAGCAGGGTGTCTGCGGAAAGCTGAGTATCTTGGCTATTGATATTTGCCTTAAAGTCTTTGGTGTGACTTACTACCATATATAGGCATATGAATGTGTAAGGGAAGGCCATGCCGATGATCTCATTTCAAGATGGCTGCTACCTACATTCCGGTTAACGTATTCTGTGTTTTAAATGAAATAACATGGAATTCGTTAATTCACACCAAAAGCCAGGACTCCACAGATCACGAGAATGTCTTATTTGTCTGCCTGTGACCTAACTTTATTGATGACCAGCCCTGAGAGTCAAAATGTTTATTTTACACAACGTTTTTACCAAACAGCAAATATCTTACAAGGTAAGCTTCGATGTGGTCTGTGTTTGAGCTATAGCTACATGAGGGTATGAAATGAATCCTTAGGTTGGTAGGAACAAATCTAGCCTATTGCCAATGTTATCTAATGATGTATGACTTAATGGTAACATCGAATGTCCTCCGAGTGACTTCTTTGCAAATGAAAAATATGATGAGAACACTTGGATAGTCCATGTATGTACCCCGACACCACCACAATGTTTGAGAGAGGTTGGTGTTGTAGAAATGTAGTTTTTATAGTGAACAGTGACTTTTAGGCACATCCAGTGCGCAAAAACAGTGCAATTACCACATTTGGACACTTTGGAGAGGTTGAAAGAACACTTTAATGTACCCTGGATACCCCATAACACCACAATGTTTGAGTGAGGTTGATATGGTAGAAATTGTGTTTTTATATTGAACAAATAGCATTTAGGTATAGCAACTATGTAATAGCACTGGAATTATCTAATTTACAAACATATGCCACGTTGGAGAGGTTTATAGACACATAGAAACGTCCTGTGACCACACCTGACACCACTTACTAAACATCTGCCCATTTCTAGTTGTTAGGTCTATCAATCCCATTTTTTTCTGATATTGTTTACATGTTGTGGTTAGACATCTGATGTGTTTCCAGCTCTGGGCATCAATAATAATAATAAAAAAAGGTTATTTTGTGTGTGCTTGATCTTGTTTATTCTGAACTACATAACTTGCCATTACATCAAGAGGTTTTAAGAAAATAAATTCCACAAATTAACTTTTAACAAGGCATACCTGTTAATTGACATGCATTCCAGGTGACTACCTCATGAAGCTGGTTGAGAAAATGCCAAGAGTGTGCACAGCTGTCATCAAGGCAGAGGGTGGCTACTTTGAAGAATCTCAAATAAAAAATACATTTTAATTTGTTTAACACTTTTTTGGTTACTACATGATTCCATATGTGCAATTTCATAGTTTTGATGTCTTCACTATTATTACACAATGTAGAAAATAGTCCAAACAAAGAAAAACCCAGGAATGAGTAGTTGTGTACAAACCTTTGACTGGTACTGTAAGTTAATTTGTCCCAATTATTTTGGTCCCCTAAAATTGGGGGACTATGTTCAAAAAGTGCTGTAATTTCTGAACGGTTCACCCAATACGAATGACAATATCTCAAATTAAAGCTGACAGTCTGCACTTTAATAACCTCTAAGTCATTGTATGATTTCAAATCCAAAGTACTGGACTACAGAGCCAAAACAACAAAAATGTGTTCCTAATACTTTTGGAAATCACTGTATGTGTGAAATTAGTTTTGAT
This sequence comes from Oncorhynchus mykiss, assembly GCF_013265735.2. Taxonomy (NCBI): domain Eukaryota; kingdom Metazoa; phylum Chordata; class Actinopteri; order Salmoniformes; family Salmonidae; genus Oncorhynchus; species Oncorhynchus mykiss. The sequence continues at coordinate 29,788,925 of NC_048569.1, read as the reverse complement.
TTAGATTGGGCCATCATCATGCACCTGTCAGAACGGGCTGGGGGAAAAAAGCAAATGGAGGACGCTTTTCCCGTGGTTCATTTTAATGCCAACCGGGTAGGATAGTCTGGTTGGAAAGCAAAGCTCTTTAATTATTTGTTATTTTTATTTCTAATTTATCTATTTTTTACCCAACACTTATTTTTCTTGAAACTGCATTGTTGGTTTGTAAGGGCTTGTAAGTAAGCATTTGACTGTAAGCTCTACACCTGCTTTATTCGGTGCATGTGACAAATACAATTTCATTTGATTTGAAGCAATGTGCTTAGTATCAGGAAAGTTGACAAATACATATAGTAGGCCTAGCTTATAGAAAACTGATGGGATCCTCCTATTTTTAATAGAGGCCATCAAAGCTCTGTTTTCTCACGGAATTACATAGCCTATTGAAATGTTGCACAACATGAGTTTATAGGAACACATTTCATTCCATGATCCTTTTCCACTCAAACTCTGAATGCAAGGGCTCTCATTAAGTATTTGATTTGATTTTCGATTGCATTTGTATTGATATCAGAGTGAATAGTGGGAAAATAGAGCGCTGAGTACCAGCCTGTTAATGACTGGCCGTTAGCAAGTTTGGTAGGCTACTAATGACCATCAGCGGCATCACCACGCAGTTGGAGAAGTGTAGTTTCCGTCACTCAACAGTCACATGGAATTTGACTGAGGTCATGACTTGTGACTGTCAGTGTGGGCGGTAATACGGTCACCGTAACAGCCCTAGTTGTGCATTATCAGTTTTTCTCTATGTCAGTCACTGACGGTCACTCAATCAGCCATGTCAGCTAAAATATTTTAGATTGTTAAGTTAAGTCTAGCCAGCTATCTAAACGTGTGGTCCCTGACCTCTGGTGGGTCACCAATGACTTTATAAGTGACTCTCACTTAGATAGCATTTTCATTGCATAAGTCATGGCAAAATATGTAGAATTTCACACAATTACATGTAAAACTTCAAATTTCTTCTCTCTGCACAATGGCAAAATTAGTAGAATTGCATGAAATGTGTCATAAAATTGCAACATTTTCTCTCCGCCCATTGGCAAAATGTGTAAAATTGCATGACATTAATTTTAAAAGGTACTGTTTTCTCTCCACTTAAAATGGATGGTCAGGACTCAGGACTGATCATTATTATTGGCATACTCATTTAATGTATCTCTGTAATCTATGAGAGGATTGTGATTGTATATGGTCAGTAAGCAGATGCTTTATAAGTGACTTAAAGTAGGGTATTCCCCCCACTCTGCCCACAGTGGGTGAAAACACGCTTTGCTGATGAAATTTCATTTCCTTGTGTTATAAAATACATTTTAACGAGACAAATATATTATTCATGTTCTGAATCGTTCAGTGGGGTCTTTCTCTAATGTGTCATTAACATGATATCCAAAAAGTTGGATTTTGTAACCTAGTACATTTGAAAATAAGCACCGAGCTCTGACATAGCGGTGCAGGTTCATCGTAAAACAACTTTTAAGGATTTTAGATGTTGTGGTCGTCGTCTTCAAAGTTGTTTCTGATGGTTGCAAAAAACAAAATTAGCATGACACGAGCTGAATTATGTGTAAAAGGCTTTAAAAAGAAAACGCTTGGTATACGCACAGTGCTCTGTTGCCATTTCACAGATACGCTCGTTATTGTGAGAAATCTTCTAAAAAGAAAAGGAATTTCAGATGAATATGAAAATCGTAAACTAAAATATGAAAATACTTCATGTCATGTCTCAAAATCGATGTCCACCTTGCCTCCATATTGTTTTATGTCCTGCAGATTCGAGAAGAAAGATGACAAGTTCAATGGGAACGTGAGCCTGTTAGTTAGCCAGCAGCCTTAATTCTTACACAGAATCCAGTCTAGCTGACGCGATATTCCTGATTGTTGACCCCTTTTTTTCTCTGGCCTCCATTGATTTAGTCACCCTAATTCTGACTATCCTACAAGGGTAAAAACTCCAAGAACTTTTGAACAGATAGAGACATGAGGTTTGGACCACTGGTTTTCTTAGATGATTATCTCCAAAATTAACATGTTTTTTTTACCCATGCGTATTTGATTGGACACGTGAATACATACATTCAATGCATGGCCCACTACTAGAGAGTCAAACCCACTGATGTTCTCCTAACCTGCCGCCAAAATTCATCAACCAAATCAAGATTACTTTCTTGGCCTTATAGCAATATCGCTGAGTATTTTATATTTCAGCAGGTCAACAAAAACAGACATTGAGGATAACACATCAGCTTATGGTTCAGTTGGCTGGTGATGGGTAGAGAATCGCACCCTGCATTGTTAAGCCAAGCTGTCTGGCTATTGATTTTTAATATGTTGGTGGCTGCTGTGGTCTTACTGCTTGAGTGCCCCTGTCCCCCTCCACCTCTCATTGCATGTTGCTAACTCAGCCTGGCCTAGTGTGTGTATGTACGTGTATGAAGGACTACCGTGTATATCCTTTCTCCGTTCATACTCTTAATCCCTCTTTTCCCCTTTTTTTCTTTGCACCCCTGACTGACTCTCGGTAGCGTTGGTCGTCCAGGGACACGGCCACAGCCGGACTGAACAGACTCAGTTTAATAACAGTGACAGCATCTCCAGAGGTGTTCTTTGACTGGCTCGCCACACATTTGAGGTCCTTGTCAAAAGACAACATCCTTTTTCTCTGCCTCCCGGAGGAGTCCAGAGAGTGCCACCAAGGCCGCAGAGTGTCCTGTGCCTTCCAGAAGTCGAGGACACAATCAATAGCTTACTAGAGTGGAACCATAGTGGGCTGGGCTGGGCTGTGAGCTTCCATTTGTCACCTTGTCACGGTGAAACCCAGCTAATGTTCCCCCATGTCTTTGTGTGCTGGATTGATATCTGTTGCGCTTCAAGGCTGTTGTCATAGTTAACCCACCAGGTTTGTCGATAGAGAGAATATACCGGCAGCCCAGTTGACTGTACCAGACCAGCTTGTAACTATTGTATAGAGATCAACTTGTAGCTATTGCGGCTATTGTATAAAGCTTCTAGTTACCTGATCAACATTTTTTTTTTTAAATATCATGTTTGGAAATCCTTATGTACGTCACCCATTGAATATTGTTTCGGTGCAGAGATCTTAGATTGAAATGAATATAATATTCAGTGGAATTGAAATGATGTACTTGAACTTTCTATCTCTTCTCAAAATGTACAGAAAACATTTCTTTCACAATACTAAACATTAACACATGATCAAACAGAGAGATGCTGAAACACAATGGCAGCATGGGAACCATTCATTACTGTCTCACTCTCCAACTGTATTTCAAATGCTGAGATAAGAGATAAGCCCTTCACAGAGATGAGAAGCAGGCCAGGGTATTTTTACCCGAGGATCCACTTCTGTCCACAGGCTCAGATAATGAAGATGGCCCCGGAGCAAAGATTACCACCGATCCATTCCAGCCCCCCTCATCTTTCACAGCACTTTCTCTGGGCAGAAGCTACTTTGTTAAGTAGTTGTTAAGTGTGTTATTCTTTGTACACACAAACATTGCCCTGGTGATGGTCCATTCTGAGCGTGCCTGTCATGTCCTGTGGGGGATGACTGAAGGAGAACGTGTGGGAGGAGACCAGACCAGAACAGACAACATAATTCACCACTTTGATCAGAAGGGAACATTAACCTTCCCTCAAGAGGCCTTGTGTATATTACAACTAGAGCCCGTGTTCTCATTATGAACATGTCTCTATGACTATGACTAATTTAACCCTCAACATGCCAACACACTTCATGTTGGACAAGTGTGAACAGCTAGAGACACTTCTCAGTGTGATGTGTAGTTAAGATGACAGGCTCAGTTCAGTTGCGCTGTAGGTGGAACGGATGTGTAAATATGCATGCATGATGAATGAAGCATGTTCCCCTGTCTTGGCATATGACAATAAACCCATGTGAACATTTCTACGACAATGTTTGAATTCAGGATTCATCTTTTGTAATGACTCCACAACTGGACGGGAACTCTTTTGGTTTAATAACAATATTTAGCATGTTTGCTTCTGTCATTGGAAACATGTTATGGAAGTCAGTCCTCAACCGCTGCTTGAACCAGACTGATGGTGGAAGATCTTTGTACAAGTCGTGCTGGGAACCGTCTTCTGTACTCAAGAACTGGGTCAGAGGAGAATGCATCTCCTCAGATATCTATCTACCTGTCCAGAAGACATCAAACATTTGCCACCAAAGATGATGATGATGATGCCTATGACAAAGATCATTGCCCCCCCCCCCCCCCCACACACACACACACACACACACACACACACACACACTATGACCTAATAACAAGTTTCTTAAGAAGTCTCCCCCATCGCTGCTTTTCCATAGACATAAAAGGCCATACCATACTTTGAACATTCCACTTTTCTTTCCCTGATCTCGGCACCCTTCACGTCATCACAATACCTCCCCACAGATCCATGCACCCCGGCGAGAAAGGTTAAGAGGGAAAGTGGGCCCTGAAACAGAGCGCTGTTTAACCTTGACCCGGCTGGGAGTCTTCTCAAACGTGTCTGTGTGTGACTACAGCTGCCCCCTTGCCAATTCACACATTGTTTACATTCTGGGAGAATTCTTTATCTCCCACGGGCCTGGCGTCCCTCTGGGTGAGTTTACACAGCGAACACACACACACACACACACACACACACACACACACACACACACACACACACACACACACACACACACACACACACACACACACACACACACGCACACACACACACACACACACAGCCAGCCCCGGAGCCTCCCTGGGAGAGCGAGAGTAGCGCGCAGCCACACACTCATCCATCTCCACTGTTTTCTGGGCCTTCTCCCAGACCCAAACACTGCAGAAGTAAGTTACCTGGAGTCTAGGGGCTGAACAAGAAAGCCTGTATAAACTCCAGCAAATGGATGTGTTGTCTACCTGTAGGTGTAAATGTTTTGAACAGACACCCTTTTTCTTTGGGATCACATAGCTTACATTTTGTTACAATTGAACCCTAACAGCTGTATGTAAAATAAAATAAACGATAAGGTGTAGGAAGTTACTATATTGACCCTTCAATGATAGTGAGATTAAAGGGAAGAAGGTGAACCTACAGCTTCTCCTAAAATGCCCTTTTGTCATATTGAGGTATGATGTTGAAGATAAACACATCAATACAGTATGACTGGTATAACAGTGCTGTGTGTCCGGGTGGCATCCGGAGTCCTGCCTATCATTGCTGTTGTCTGGGTGTCTGTTTGTCTGTTTGTTTTCCTATCAATAGCTGTCTAACCATCCACTGTCCAGCCAAGCCAATCTATATTGATAGGGCTCTCAGTTAAGATATGGGGCTGTGGGCTCTCTTCCACATTGTTATTGTCACCTGTCAAGTGTTAGTTTAGCAATTCTAACTATCAATCAATGCTGTTAACTAATTGGATTATAGAAGTAGGATCAATCTAGACATACTACAGTGAAGTGAGAGAACAAGACGTGAGTTAACTGTCAGTGAGACAAATGGGGACTCTTAAACCACTCTCTTTTATTAGAAACACAAACAGAAAACAAAAAACGGTCAAAGTAATGAATAGGTTAGAAAAGCTATCGTTAAGATGATGATCTTTTGATAGCCCTTGAACATTTTGTTTTACACAGAACAATCATTTATATTGTCTCAGGGACCATTTGTTTTGAAGTGTGTGGGAGAATCAGACCACCAACAAGATAAAATGGACCCTTCAAACCCTCTCCAGAGAATGTTATACACACATGCACACGCACGCACAAACACACACGTTGCCTATACACATAAGAAGAAGAAAGGGACTATTCTGTTCGGGCGATAGCTAAGCTGCTAGAAAAGCCAAACAACCTGTCACGGATAAGATAAAAGGAGCAGCTGATTCACTGCCCTGCATTGGAGAATAATCTCTGTGACAATATGAAACACACCTTAGCAAAAACCTTCATCTGTGGATTTAGAGCTATGTGGTACCTTTCTTCAGACCTTATTTATGTCTATTTCTCTCCATCCCTTACCTCTCTGGCCCTGTCACTCCTACCTCCCAGGATCGGTATCCGGCACCTATAATCTAAATGCCTTCTATGCTCACTTCGAGGCAAGCAACAATAAAGCAAGCATGAAAGCACCAGCTGACGACTGTGTGATCACGCTCTCCGTAGCCAATGTGAGCAAGACCTTTACACAGGTCAACATTCACGAGGCCGCGGGGCCAGATGGATTACAAGGGCATGAACTCAGAGCATGTGTGGACCACTTTCAAGTGTCTTCACTGACATGTTCAACCTCTCCCTGACTGAGTCCGTAACACTTACTTGTTTCAAGTAGACCACCATAGTCCCTGTGCCCAAGAAAACAAAGGTGACCACCACACTGATCCTCAACATGGGGGCCCCTCAGGGGTGCGTGCCCAGTCCCCTCCTGTACTCCCTGTTCACTCATGACTGCATGGCCAGGCACGACTCCAACACCATCATTACGTTTGCTGATGGCACAACAGTGGTAGGCCTGATCACCGACAATGATGAGACAGCCTATAGGGAGGAGGTCAGAGACCTGAACGTGTGGTGCCAGGACAACAACCTCTCCCTCAACCTGATCAAGACAAAGGAGATGATTGTAGACTACAGGAAAAGGAGGACCGAGCACGCCCCAATTCTCATCGATGGGGCTGTAGTGGAGCAGGTTGAGAGCTACAAGTTCCTTGGCATCCACATCACCAACAAACTAACATGGTCCAAGCACTCCAAGACAGTTGTGAAGAGGGCACGACAAAACCTATTCCCCCTCAGGAGACTGAAAAGATTTGGCATGGGTTCTCAGATCCTTAAAAGGTTTTACAGCTGCACCATCAAGAGCATCCTGACTGGTTGCATCACTGCCTGGTATGGCAACTCCCCGGCCTCCGACCGCAAGGTACTACAGAGGGTACTGAGAACGGCCCAGTACATCGCCGGGGCAAAACTTACCGCCATCCAGGACCTCCATACCAGGGGGTGTCAGAGGAAGGCCCTAAAAATTGTCAAATACTCCAGTCACCCTAGTCATAGACTGTTCTCTCTGCTACCACACTGCAAGCGGTACCGGAGCACCAAGTCTAGGACCAAGAGGCTTCTAAACAGCTTCTACCCCCAAGCCATAAGACTCCTGAACAGCTAATCAAATGGCTACCCAGACTATTTGCACCCCCCACGCTGCTGCTACTCTCTGTTATTATCCATGCGTAGCCACTTTAACTCTACCTACATGTACATCATTATCTAAATTACCTCAACACCCGTGCCCCAGCACATTGACACATTGACTCTCTACCGGTACCTCTTGTATATAGCCCCGCTACTGTTATTTACAGCTGCTCTTTAATTATTTGTTATTCTTATCTCTTACTTTTTGGGGGGATTATCTTAGAACTGCATGGTTGATTAAGGGCTTGTAAGTAAGCATTTCACTGTAAGGCCTACACCTGTTGTATTCGGCGCATGTAACAAATAACATTTCATTTGATAACCTGCCTAAATGACTACCACCCCGTAGCACTCACGTCGGTAGCCATGATGTGCTTTAAAAGGCTGGTCATGGCTCACTCCAATTTGTATACTGCCATTACAGATCCACAGATGACTCAATCTCAAATGCACTCCAAACTGCCCTTTCCCACCTGGACAAAAGGAACACCAAGATGAGAATGCTGTTAATTGACTACAGCTCAGCATTCAACACCATAGTGCCCAGAAAGCTCATCACTAAGCTAAGGACCCTGGGACTAAACACCTCCCTCTGCAACTGGATCCTGGAATTCTTGATGGGCCACAGCCAGGTAAGGGTAGGCAAAATCACGTCTGCCATGTTGATCCTCAAGACGGGAGCCCCTAAGGGGTGCGTGGTTAGACCCCTCCTGTACTCATTCACATTGAAGGGGCTGTAGTGGAGAGGGTCGAGAGTTTCAAGTTCCTTGGTGTGCACATCACCAACAAACTATCATGGTTCAAACACACCAACATAGTTGTGAAGAGGGCATGACATCACCTTTTCCCCTTCAGGAGACTGGAAAGATTTGGCATGGGTCCCCAGATCCTCAAAAAGTTCTACAGCTATACTATTGAGAGCATGCTGACCGGTTGCATCATTCCAGCTATGGCAATTGCGTGGCATACAGAGGTAGTGCCTACGGTCCAGTACATCACTGGGGCCAAGCTTCCTGCCATCCAGGACCTACAGTACATTTGGAATATTCAGACACCTTGACTATTTTTGATGGTGTCGGCATCGGTATATTTATTTAATTAAATGTTTTAATTTGAGCAGAATGTCATTTTAAAATGTCACCAGAACTGACTTTCTCAATGGTTCTACAAAAAAATGGTAGGTCCCTCTGCATCCTCTGCCACCATGAACAAATGGTAGGTCCCTCTGCAACCTCTGCCACCATGAACAAATGGTAGGTCCCTCTGCAACCTCTGCCACCATGAATAAATGGTTGGTCCCTCTGCAACCTCTGCCACCATGAACAAATGGTAGGTCCTTCTGCAACCTCTGTCACCATGAATAAATGGTAGGTCCCTCTGCAACCTCTGCCACCATGAACAAATAGTAGGTCCCTCTGCAACCTCTGCCACCATGAACAAATGGTAGGTCCCTCTGCAACCTCTGCCACCATGAATAAATGGTAGGTCCCTCTGCAACCTCTACCACCATGAACAAATGCCAGGTCCCTCTGTACCTCTGCCACCATGAACAAATGCGGGTCCCTCTGCAACCTCTGCCACCATGAACAGATGGCAGGTCCCTCTGCACCTCTGCCACCATGAACAAATGGTAGGTCCCTCTGCAACCTCTGCCACCATGAATAAATGGTAGGTCCCTCTGCAACCTCTGCCACCATGAATAAATGGTAGGTCCCTCTGTACCTCTGCCACCATGAACAAATGCGGGTCCCTCTGCAACCTCTGCCACCATGAACAGATGGCAGGTCCCTCTGCACCTCTGCCACCATGAACAAATGGTAGGTCCCTCTGCAACCTCTGCCACCATGAATAAATGGTAGGTCCCTCTGCAACCTCTGCCACCATGAACAAATGGTAGGTCCCTCTGCAACCTCTGCCACCATGAACAAATGGTAGGTCCCTCTGCAACCTCTGCCACCATGAACAAATGGTAGGTCCCTCTGCAACCTCTGCCACCATGAATAAATGGTTGGTCCCTCTGCAACCTCTGCCACCATGAACAAATGGTAGGTCCCTCTGCAACCTCTGCCACCATGAATAAATGGTAGGTCCCTCTGCAACCTCTGCCACCATGAACAAATAGTAGGTCCCTCTGCAACCTCTGCCACCATGAACAAATGGTAGGTCCCTCTGCAACCTCTGCCACCATGAATAAATGGTAGGTCCCTCTGCAACCTCTGCCACCATGAACAAATGCCAGGTCCCTCTGTACCTCTGCCACCATGAACAAATGCGGGTCCCTCTGCAACCTCTGCCACCATGAACAGATTTTTTTTTATTTTTTTTTTATTTCACCTTTATTTAACCAGGTAGGCTAGTTGAGAACAAGTTCTCATTTGCAACTGCGACCTGGCCAAGATAAGGCATAGCAGTGTGAACAGACAACACAGAGTTACACATGGAGTAAACAATTAACAAGTCAATAACACAGTAGAAAAAAAGGGGAGTCTATATATACATTGTGTGCAAAAGGCATGAGGTAGGCAAATAATTACAATTATGCAGATTAACACTGGAGTGATAAATGATCAGATGGTTATGTACAGGTAGAGATATTGGTGTGCAAAAGAGCAGAAAAATAAAAATAAATAAATAAAAACAGTATGGGGATGAGGTAGGTGAAAATGGGTGGGCTATTTACCAATAGACTATGTACAGCTGCAGCGATCGGTTAGCTGCTCAGATAGCAGATGTTTGAAGTTGGTGAGGGAGATAAAAGTCTCCAACTTCAGCGATTTTTGCAATTCGTTCCAGTCACAGGCAGCAGAGAACTGGAACGAAAGGCGGCCAAATGAGGTGTTGGCTTTAGGGATGATCAGTGAGATACACCTGCTGGAGCGCGTGCTACGGATGGGTGTTGCCATCGTAACCAGTGAACTGAGATAAGGCGGAGCTTTACCTAGCATGGACTTGTAGATGACCTGGAGCCAGTGGGTCTGGCGACGAATATGTAGCGAGGGCCAGCCGACTAGAGCATACAAGTCGCAGTGGTGGGTGGTATAAGGTGCTTTAGTGACAAAACGGATGGCACTGTGATAAACTGCATCCAGTTTGCTGAGTAGAGTGTTGGAAGCAATTTTGTAGATGACGTCGCCGAAGTCGAGGATCGGTAGGATAGTCAGTTTTACTAGGGTAAGTTTGGCGGCGTGAGTGAAGGAGGCTTTGTTGCGGAATAGAAAGCCGACTCTTGATTTGATTTTCGATTGGAGATGTTTGATATGGGTCTGGAAGGAGAGTTTAGAGTCTAGCCAGACACCTAGGTACTTATAGATGTCCACATATTCAAGGTCGGAACCATCCAGGGTGGTGATGCTGGTCAGGCGTGCGGGTGCAGGCAGCGAACGGTTGAAAAGCATGCATTTGGTTTTACTAGCGTTTAAGAGCAGTTGGAGGCCACGGAAGGAGTGCTGTATGGCATTGAAGCTCGTTTGGAGGTTAGATAGCACAGTGTCCAATGACGGGCCGGAAGTATATAGAATGGTGTCGTCTGCGTAGAGGTGGATCAGGGAATCGCCCGCAGCATGAGAAACATCATTGATATATACAGAGAAAAGAGTCGGCCCGAGAATTGAACCCTGTGGCACCCCCATAGAGACTGCCAGAGGACCGGACAGCATGCCCTCCGATTTGACACACTGAACTCTGTCTGCAAAGTAATTGGTGAACCAGGCAAGGCAGTCATCCGAAAAACCGAGGCTACTGAGTCTGCCGATAAGAATGCGGTGATTGACAGAGTCGAAAGCCTTGGCAAGGTCTATGAAGACGGCTGCACAGTACTGTCTTTTATCGATGGCGGTTATGATATCGTTTAGTACCTTGAGCGTGGCTGAGGTACACCCGTGACCGGCTCGGAAACCAGATTGCACAGCGGAGAAGGTACGGTGGGATTCAAGATGGTCAGTGACCTGTTTGTTGACTTGGCTTTCGAAGACCTTAGATAGGCAGGGCAGGATGGATATAGGTCTGTAACAGTTTGGGTCCAGGGTGTCGCCCCCTTTGAAGAGGGGGATGACTGCGGCAGCTTTCCAATCCTTGGGGATCTCAGACGATATGAAAGAGAGGTTGAACAGGCTGGTAATAGGGGTTGCGACAATGGCGGCGGATAGTTTCAGGAATAGAGGGTCCAGATTGTCCAGCCCAGCTGATTTGTACGGGTCCAGGTTTTGCAGCTCTTTCAGGACATCTGCTATCTGGATTTGGGTAAAGGAGAACCTGGAGAGGCTTGGGCGAGTAGCTGCGGGGGGGGGGGAGCTGTTGTCCGAGGTTGGAGTAGCCAGGCGGAAGGCATGGCCAGCCGTTGAGAAATGCTTGTTGAAGTTTTCGATAATCATGGATTTATCGGTGGTGACCATGTTACCTAGTCTCAGTGCAGTGGGCAGCTGGGAGGAGGTGCTCTTGTTCTCCATGGACTTCACAGTGTCCCAGAACTTTTTGGAGTTGGAGCTACAGGATGCAAACTTCTGCCTGAAGAAGTTGGCTTTAGCTTTCCTGACTGACTGTGTGTATTGGTTCCTGATGGCAGGTCCCTCTGCACCTCTGCCACCATGAACAAATGGTAGGTCCCTCTGCAACCTCTGCCACCATGAACAAATGGTAGGTCCCTCTGCAACCTCTGCCACCATGAACAAAATGGTAGGTCCCTCTGCAACCTCTGCCACCATGAACAAATGGCAGGTCCCTCTGCAACATCTGCCACCATGAACAAATGGCAGGTCCCTCTGCAACCTCTGCCACCATGAACAAATGGTAGGTCCCTCTGCAACCTCTGCCACCATGAACAAATGCAGGTCCCTCTGCAACCTCTGCCACCATGAACAAATGGCAGGTCCCTCTGCAACCTCTGCCACCATGAACAAATGGCAGGTCCCCCTGCAACTGCCACCCTGAACAAATGGTAGGTCCCTCTGCCACCATGAACAAATGGCAGGTCCCTCTGCAACTGCCACCATAAATAAATGGTAGGTCCCTCTGCCACCATGAACAAATGGTAGGTCAGTCTGCACCTCTGCCACCATGAACAAATGGCAGGTCCCTCTGCCACCTCTGCCACCATGAACAAATGGCAGGTCCCTCTGCCACCTCTGCCACCATGAACAAAAAATATACAAAAATCCAGGGAAACACTGAGCAATCATTTCAATATTTCTGTTAAAGCCTGGACACTTCAATTGAAGCTTAAAGTGGAGTGACTTTTCCTGTTTGAGTATGAATTGTCACTCCACTGCAATGTCATTATCTGAGCATTACACAAATCACATGCTATTTGGTTGTGATGAAATGTGGTAAACAGCTGCCAATTACAGCAGTTTATTAATTCATAGTCTGTGGTATGCCGTCATGTTTGTTCCCCTACCTCCCAGATCCCAATGTAACCACGACTACCTTCCATAGCTCACCTTGGACGTGCATAGTTCCAGATTTTCTCCTATGAAAGTGGCGCTAACCAATAACCCAAACCCTGAAGACCCAGAACACAGGGAGGGGAAAAAACTGAGACATGAACTTGTATGGATCCGAGAGAACAGACCTGCCAGTGAGATATTGAGTGTTTGTCTCCTAGAGGGCTGTCCTCCATTGAGTCACTGTAGAGAGCCTGTCTCACTGTGCAGGGACGTGACCAAGGTCCATCTCAGGCGGTAGTTTTATTGATGGCATCAAGTCACACGTTGGCCTCTGTGGAGGTGAAGGAGGCTCTGGCTGGCCCTGTTAGTGTGGTGGGGCAGAGGGAGAGAGGGAGAGGAAAGGAGAAGGAAAGGGGCAGAGGTAGCCATAGCAGGACGTTGTTCCTCCTCAGAGATCAGCATGGAGGCCCCTGCATTAAGGGAGATCAATAACCCTCAACTAACAGCTCAGGGCCTCCCAGGAGACAGGTCCGTATCGACTGAGCACTGGTGTTAATAGAATGAGCATGACCTGATATAGTCCACTCTAAGTTATTTGGTTATTTCGGATTCTTTACCTCCAACACAATTAAAACACGTTTCTTCTAAATAAAAAAGCAACGTGTAAGAATAGAGCTTTTGTACCACATTTGATTGTGTTAAATGTTAATAATTTTCACACTGAAACACATTTCTTGGAAATAAATACTTAAACACATACTCAATTCTTGAAAACACTTACTTTCAACTGAAAGGAAATCTGTTTGTTTTGAGACATCACAATGTGCTCTTTCAAGAAATGTATTGTTGGTGATGGATACCAGGTGAAAAGGCTGCCATAGTGGGTCAACATGCTGCCCAAAACATGCAGGCCCCATGCTGCTGCCCCCAGACTCATTGACTCATTGACCTGGGGCCTTGTCTGTGTCTCTGTGGGCTCAGATTGTTGGGTGAGGTTATGCCATCACACCTCTGCTTCCCCTGGGCACCGCCACTCTGCAGGTACACAATTGATCCCTAGGCAGGGGTTACAGGGCTCCCTGTAGAGCTCCCTATCCTCAGCTGTGCTTTTCCAATAGCCTGGTGGCCCCTTCCTAGGGTATCCCATAGCTGGGGCACCATGTCTTACAGGGCCTTTGCAAGAGGGCACAGGCCACGCCTGTCACAATCCTGCCCCATCGACAGCTTTCCGTGACCAGATTACTTCCACCCAATGTGTCCTGCTGGCATCAGATTAGATGTGATCAGCGCCCTGATTATTCCTCCCCACCTATGTACTGTGTATTGAGAGCTTTTCCGATACAGGCCACTTTGAATCAATTCTGTCACTTCGAATGAGATGAAATCAGTGCCCCTTAATCAAAATACTATGGAAGTGCATATGTCGTATGTTTGTCAATAGCGATTCATGGACTGCTATTGTCAAAAATGCAAACTGAATCCAGGTCAACGAGAAAAAAGTATGAGTACATTTGAATGGAAATTATAGGCATCATAAGGCTCATTCCCACAGCAGACAATTATTTGACCCCGGTTGACCTCTGTTTGTTTACTTGGTGTGAGACTTAACAGTCCCTTCCAGACCCAGTATCAAAAGACTTGATGAAAATAATGACAATTTAGCTCTTTTTGTAGTGACAACACCACTTTAAGTAGTGAAAATTCATGATCTTCTGAGAACATAATTTAAAGAGTTGCCAGAAGCGTGAGAGGAAATTTAGGAATAAGGGAAAGGGGGATACCTAGTCAGTTGTCCAACTGAATTCATTCAACTGAAATGTGTCTTCCGCATTTAACCCAACCCCTCTAAATCAGAGAGGTGCGGGGGGCTGCCTTAATCGACATCCAATACAGCAGTGCTGGGACAGAGGGCTACTAGTAAGGACGACTGGCTACTATTCTGAACTTTGTGTGGTGAGTTTCTGGTGCCCAGAGCTGCAGAAGCATCACCCAAGTGGGTGGTACACAGAGTGGAAGGGGAGAAGTCCTCCCAAACCTACCCTCTACAAGATCATCAGCAGACTCCATCGCCATCATCTACCATCCTCTGACCAGCTGTCTCCGCTCAAGCTATGAACTGAACCTCTCCATTTTCGGAGAATGCAACTCTCAAACACTTCGCCTCTATCTGTTGACCTGTCATGAAATATTGCTTGATTGTTTTTTTTCCTCTTGAAGCACTTTGAGATTCTATGAAAAGCCCTATAGAAATCTAATGTGTTACTATTATTACACAAAGGCTCAAATGTAAAAAGTAAACAGCAACGTCAGGACTCTAGGCATACTTTTAATTCCCAACAGACTTACAGGGGACTGTCCTCTGCTGTGTGTTTCTCCTTACCTCAGGATTCTAATTGTAATTCCCAACAGACTTACAGGGGACTGTACTCTGCTGTGTGTTTCTCCTTACCTCAGGATTCTAATTTTAATTCCCAACAGACTTACAGGGGACTGTACTCTGCTGTGTGCTTCTCTTTACCTCAGGATTCTAATTTTAATTCCCACCTCTGACAGAGAGTGGAGGGAGCCAGGGTGCCTTATCAGCTCTAATGATGAGACAGCTGGAAGCCATTTTCAGGCCTGGTCCAGATTAGGTTTTGAAACCCCCATGGCCTGTCCTACCCACACTCCCTATGACAAGGACGGATGGGACCGCTCTGACATTAGCCATGCATTAAAATCTGATATGAATGTCTTTCTGCACAAATGCCATTATTTCACTCATTCTTGGCTATCTCTTTGTCGTAGACAGAGCATTCACCGTTGGAGTCGAGCGCTGCTCGTGTCATGGCAAGTCTTTGTAAATCCTTCTTGTATGATGAAAGCCTCATGTTAAAATTTTATGAATTATCTACTGTGTTGAAAATGAATCATTACTAAGATTCCACTGATTAAATGATAAATAGATGTACTAAGTAAATGATCAATAGATGTGTATCCCTTTCTCTTTATTAATCCAAACCTTTTACAGTTCAAATGAGATATAATCTAATAATAAAGTTTGGCATTCCACCGATGGAGCTGATTAGGTTAATAAATAGCTAAGGTTCGTGAATTGCAATGTAAAAAAAAAATACAAATAATGGAGGATTTGTCCATCAAATACAATCTGCATCCAGATACCCACAGTATGATCTCGCTATCAATATTATTTTTAGTGACACCAACACATTTTCCCACATCCAGATAGATATGAAAATAGAATAGGATTTAGATTTCCACTCCATCCATTCCCCTTGCTACCCATTCCCCTACTGTACTCTACCGCATTCTGTGTTTACCAAGAGAGTTTTCATCCATACTTTTCGTGGCTGTTTATTTACCACCACAGACGAATGCTGGCACTAAGACTTCACTCAGTCAGCTGTATAAGGAAATAAGCAAACAGGAAACCGCTCACCGGAGGGGGCGCTCCTAGTGGCCGGGGATTTTAATGCAGGGAAACTTAAATCAGTTTTACCTCACTTCTATTAACATGTTACATGCGCAGAGGGAAAAAAATGCCAGATCACCTGTACTCCACACAAAGAGACGCATACAAAGCTCTCCTTCGCCCTCCATTTGGTAAATCTGACCACAATTATATCCTCCTGATTCCTGCTTACAAGCAAAAATTAAAGCAGGAAGCACCAGTGACTCGGTCTATGAAAAAGATTCTAACTACAGGACCGTTTTGCTAGCATAGATTGGAACATGTTCTGGGATTCTTCCGATGGTAAACCATGTCAGTCACTGGCTTCATAAATAAGTGCATCGAGGATGTCGTTCCCACAGTGACTGTACATACATACCCCAAACAGAACATTTGCACTGAGCTAAAGGGTAGAGCTGACTCTAACCCGGAAGCTTATTAGAAATCCTGCTATGCCCGCCAATGAACCATCAAACAGGCAAAGTGCCAATATAGGGCTAAGATTGAATCGTACTACACCGGCTCTGACATACGTCGGATGTGGCAGGGCTTGCAAACTATTACAGACTATAAAGGGAAGCACAGCCACGAGCTGCACAGTGACACGAGCCTCCCAGACCAGCTAAATCACTTATATGCTTGCTTCGAGGTGACCAACACTGAGGAATGCATGAGAGCATCAGCTGATCTGGACGACTGTGTGATCACGCTCTCCGTAGCCGACGTAAGACCTTTAAACAGGTCAACATTCACAAGGCTGCAGGGCAGGACGGATTACCAAGATGTGTGCTCCGGGCATGTGCTGACCAACTGGCAGTTGTCTTCACTGACATTTTCAACATGTCCCTGATTGAGTCTGTAATACCAACATGTTTCAAGCAGACCACCATAGTCCCTGTGCACAAGAACACTAAGGCAACCTGCCTAAATGACTACAGACCCGTAGCACTCACGTCCGTAGCCATGAAGTGCTTTGAAAGGCTGGTAATGGCTCAAATTAACACTATTATCCCAGAAACCCTAGACCCACTCCAATTTGCATACCGCCCAAACAGATCCACAGATGATGTAATCTCTATTGCACTCCACACTGCCCTTTCCCACCTGGACAAAAGGAACACCTATGTGAGAATGCTATTCATTGACTACATCTCAGCGTTCAACACCATAGTGCCCTCAAAGCTCATCACTAAGGATCCTGGGACTCAAAGCTCATCACTAAGCTAAGAACACTGGGAATAAACACCTCCCTATGCAACTGGATCCTGGACTTCCTGACGGGCCGCCCCAGATAGTGAGGGGAGGTAGCAAAACATTCGCCACGCTGATCCTCAACACTGGAGCCACTCAGGGGTGCGTGCTCAGTGCCCCCTGTACTCCCTGTTCACCCACAACTGCGTGGCCAGGCACAACTCCAACACTAACATTAAGTTTGCAGATGACACAACAGCCTGATCACCGACAACGACGAGACAGCCTATAGGGAGGAGACCGGGTGGTGCCAGAATAACAACCTATCCCTCAACAGTATCAAGATGAAGGAGATGATTGTGGACTACAGGAAAAGGAGGACCGGGCACGCCCCCATTCTCACTGAGGCTGTAGTGGAGCAGGTTGAGAGCTTCAAGTTCCTAGGTGTCCACATCACCAACAAACTATAATGGTCGAAACACACCAAGACAGTCGTGAAGAGGGCACGACAAAGCCTATTCCCCTCAGGAAACTAAAAAGATTTGGCCTGGTCCTCAGATCTTCCGAAGGTTCTACAGCTGCAACACTGGTTGCATCACTGCCTGGTACGGCAACTGCTCGCCCTCCGACTCCAAGGCACTTCAGAGGGCAGTGATTACGTCCCAGTACATCACTGGGGCTAAACTGTCTGCCATCCAGGACCTCTACACCAGGCGGTGTCAGAGGAAGGCCCTAAAAATTGTCAAAGACCACCCACCAACCCCTCTTTTTGCTACTGCTGCTCTCTGCTTATCATTTAATGCATAGTCACTTTAACCATACCTACATGTACATACTACCTCAATTAGCCCAACTTACATATATAGCCTCGCTACATATAGCCTCGCTACAGTATATAGCCTCGCTACTGTTATTTTTCACTGTCTTTTTACTGTTGTTTTTATTTCTTTACTTATCTATTGTTCACCTAATACCTATTTTTTACTTACAAATTGCACTGTTAGGGCCTGTAAGTAAGCATTTCACTGTTCGGCGCACTTGACAAATAAACTTTGATTTGATCTGTCAGTACTGTATGAAAATGTGTTAGTGTTCAGATTCTGCCATGTACTGGAGGAAACACCCTGGCAAGAGTTGAGTTGAAAGCTCAATGCTACTGTACGTCCAGGCTTAACAGCTTTATCCCTCTTTCTTAGCGCTGCGACACTCTCTGGTTCTCACCCTATCAACACCCCACCTTTCTTCCCTGCCTCGCCCAGAGAGGAGCCCCCCTCCTCAGACTCTGACAAAGGCTGGTGCTGAAAGACTGAATGGTGGGAGCTGGAGGGCCTCTGCTCCCATCTCAGCACTGGCTGGCCACAGAGCCAGAGCCCAAGGCTTCGTACACATGCTGGAGACCCATCAGGGTGATGCATGTCTCTGTTGATACGCCCAACGTCTTTACATGAACCAGAAAATGTGTTATCTGATGGAGGGCTCTCCTAATTCCAGACCCCACTCCCACCTCCAGGCCTGGCCTCCAGCATGTGCCCTGGGATCCTGCCAAGAGATCGCAACTCGCCTCTCTTACCTGCCAGCACAGAGTAGAGCGAGCCCTCTACTCCGCATGTGCATGGCAGCCCAGGCCTCCGTGTGTGGACGGGAGCACAGGCCTCCCTGTGCCGAAGCCCAGAATCAAGCCTCCAGATTGGGGTGTGACAAGAAGCTCAGCCCCTTGGTGAGATGAAGCTTCTCTCTCTCTCTTTACAGGCATAGAGTGCCCTTTGACACTGTGGTCTCAGACTGCTGTCCAGGGGCTGTCAGAATAGGAATAGCTCCCAGTTTCGAATGATGCCTCTGAAGCTGCTACAGTTTGGCTCGGGCTGTCTTTTCAAAGCAGATGTGTGTCTCCAAAACGAGATGGATTTGTTTCTCCCCAAAACCCTGCTTTTTGAACTGCTCCATCTATCTTTGGCGAACAGCTTTTCAGTAAAGCTTAATAAAGTAATCCCTTGCTCGTTTTTCTCCCGGTAGGAATGCTCTTGTTCTTGCGCTCCTCTCCTTTGTCATGCCCTGGCTGTGATTTGTTTTGGTTTCACATTTAAGGTTGGCTCAGGCCATGACTCACTCTACGTTGACTCTGCTTTTAAAATATTCTCTCCAACTGGATCTACAGTGTTCTGGGGTTCTCTACTGTACTGCATTTATGTTTAACTGTAATTCTATAGAACTATTAGAAGATTAACTCAATCAAATCAAATCAAATGTATTTATATAGCCCTTTGTACATCAGCTGATATCTCAAAGTGCTGTACAGAAACCCAGCCTAAAACCCCAAACAGCAAGCAATGCAGGTGTAGAAGCACGTGGCTAGGAAAAACTCCCTAGAAAGGCCAAAACCTAGGAAGAAACCTAGAGAGGAACCAGGCTATGAGGGGTGGCCAGTCCTCTTCTGGCTGTGCCGGGTGGAGATTATAACAGAACATGGCCAAGATGTTCAAATGTTCATAAATGACCAGCATGGGCAAATAATAATAATCACAGGCAGAACAGTTGAAACTGGAGCAGCAGCACGGCCAGGTGGACTGGGGACAGCAAGGAGTCAACATACCAGGTAGTCCTGAGGCATGGTCCTAGGGCTCAGGTCCTCCGAGAGAGAGAAAGAAAGAGAGAAAGAGAGAATTAGAGAGAGCATACTTAAATTCACACAGGACACCGGATAACACAGGAGAAGTACTCCTGATATATCAAACTGACCCTAGCCCCCCGACACATAGACTACTGCAGCATAAATACTGGAGGCTGAGACAGGAGGGGTCAGGAGACACTGTGGCCCCATCAGATGATACCCAGGGACAGGGCCAAACAGGAAGGAAAAAATTACCTGAGTTAATTGAAGAGAAGAAAAGCCACAACTCATGGCACAAATCAGTGAAGATAAGTATGCATTGTTTTTATTTTATTTTACCTAATACTTTTTCTCCCTTTTCTCCATATCTATACGGTGGTCATGTAAATAAGTGTCAGTATCAGTGTTCATTAATAATTCAGTCTTTTGGTTCATTAGACATTCATTCCTTCTCCCTTCAACGTATCTCTCTGCTTTCAACCACTGACCATGATGACTGAACCAGTGGCCAACAGTTCTGGCTCCCCCCTTTGAAAGCTGACTTTCTTAAAATGTTTAAAGAGCCTTTTGCATCATCATCCCTGGCCGGGCTTGTGGGGATGATGCACAGGCTGTGGGGTGGCGGTGGGCATCAAGATGCATAACGTGGTAAGCAGTGGAGTGGAGGCCAGTCAATAAAGCACATGACAGAATTATTATATAATGTTTTCAAATTCCCTGGTTTCTATAGAAAGTGATCTGTGCATTTGAACCGTAGCATAAATACGACTATTTCACATTTGCCTGTTCAAAATCACCGCCGCTGCTAATGTGCTCTATTTTTAGAACAAGGCACAAGCATCAGCCAGCTCACAGTGCATCGGACAAGCACAAGGAAAACGCAACGAGCGCAGATGCGACGTGAAAACAAATGATCTAAACTGGGGATAGCTAGCTAACATAATGTTATAAGCATGATGAGCTCGCCAGTAACTTTAGTCACACTTGAAATTGTTGTACGAGCTAGCAAGCTAGCTACCGGTAGACAGCTAGTTTGCCTGTAGCATCTTACACAGGGGAAACAAAAACAGTGTTGCAAATTGGGCACAGGACCAAAGCCATGTTGTCCTACCAGATCCACGAGAAGGTTCTAGATAGTGTATCCGTCTGTCCTTTGACTTTTGATGGATGTGGATGTCCAGTTCAGGTCCCAGGCTCCCAATGATTGTCATGTTTTTTTATTTACAAGTTCATTGTCCTTTTCTCTTTAGTGTCATCTGTTCAGTACCTGAGAGAGCACACCCAGAAGACCTGGACACATTTCAATGGACACCCCTTACAAGTGGTGTAAATCTCACCACCATTGGACTCTGGAGCAGTGGAAACACGCTCTCTGGAGTGATGAATCACTCTTCACCGTCTGGCAGTCGGACGGATAAATCTGGTTTGGCGGATACCAGTAAAATGCTACCTGCCCGACAGCATAGTGCAAACTGTAAAGTTTGGCGGAGGGAGAATAATGATCTGGGGCTGTTTTTCATGGTTTGGGCTAGGCCCCTTAGTTCCAGTGAAGGGAAATCTTAACGCTACAGCATGCAATGACATTCTAGACAATTCTGTGCTTCCAACTTTGTAGCAACATTTTGGGGAAGGCCCTTTCCTGTAACAGCATGACAATGCCCCTGTGCACAAAGCGAGGTCCATACAGAAATGGTTTGTCAAGATCGATGTGGAAGAACTTGACTGACCTGCACAGAGCTCTGACCTCAACCCCATCGAACTCCTTTGGGATTAATTGAAACGCCGACTGCGAGCCAGGCCTAATCGCCCAACATCAGTGCCCGACCTCACTAATGCTCTTGTGGCTGAATGGAAGCAAGTCCCTGTTATGGCTGTTATGGCACCAAAGGGTGGACCAACTCCATATTAATCCCCAAGATTTTCGAATGAGCTGTTCAATGAGCAGGTGTCCATATACTTTTGGTCATGTAATGTATCATCATGTGATATCCTCTTATACCGAGTGACACATCTGTGTGCTGGTATGTGAAATGAACTGTTACAGGTTTTGGATCTTAATTTGACCTGTATTGTCACAGCAAAATAATCCTGTAGCAACAGGATTTGAACGTTTACTCCATATAGTTACTTGATCAGTGGTTAGGCTATTAGCTGGTCAAAATGAGGCTACATGAAAAGTGGATTACTGTTAATATAACTCTGTTTAGTGTGGATTTACAGTGAATTTATGCAAATCACAAAGCTCATCTGCTCTTCCTGCAGCACAGCAAACATTCTCGGCAACAAAAGAGTGATCAAATTAAGATCCACATCTGTATACTTCCACTAACCCAACCAAGAAAATAATTTCACATTGATTGATAGAGCTTTGCCACTCCCTGCGCTGCATCTCATTCTTTACCCGTTGCAACATCAAACTTGTCCACATCCACATTTTTACAGAAATTGTTTGTAGCATAATGAATTGATACAGCTTTCAATTAGATCATTCTAAAAACTGTGTGCTATGTAAGAGAGGACACTTCATCATAAATGGTCCTGATCATGAAGTGAATTAATGTGAGTGAGAACCTTCCAAGCCTGATTTAGACTGTCCAACAACAAACTGATCTGTAAAAGAATACAACGTGTGCATCACGCTGTGGTTTGAAACAGTGGTCAAGGAGTGGTCCACTCTGGTCAATATGTCCTCGATGTCTAAGGTAACCGGTCAACTGCACCCAAGGGGTTGACTAGAGGGTGTGAACCAGCACCACACACACACACAATTTATGAGGGGCTCAGAGGGGTTGGCCAGACAGCAGACCTTTAATCCTCAGGATTATCAGTTGAATCAAGAGATGCTGGGGACAATTAGGCACAATTAGTTACTGCTGCCACCTACACTGTGATGACAAGATTTTCAACTTGTTGTTTTTATACAAATGATGTGTATGTAAACAAAGGACAAAAAGCATCATAAAAAAAGAGGTCAAATGAGAAAAGACAGAATGCTCTTAAATGTATTGCAAGTATTCTTTATTCTATTTACATGTGTTTATTTACAGCAACATAATCCATCTCTCTCTCTTAGACTTTTGACCTCTAAATGAATGTCCTGATTTCTAAATCAGTATGATTAAAAAAGAAAATAAAAGGAGCCTAAATAACAAAGTACCAAAAAGAACAGGAGCGAATAACAGGTTTAACTTTTGATACAACAGGCGCAAGTTGATTTAGAATATGGGAAAAAAATAAATACTATTGACAAGTAGCATTCTATCGACTACAAGTAATTCAAAAATAAGTCTTTGTACATTCGTCAAACTCACCTTTAACATATACCATGACTTCCATATATTGGCAGAATGTATGTATTGATGTGCATGTTTAGATTGTGTATAATCTCTGCAGTGACCATGCTTTTATATTATCATTGTTTGTCATTAATAATCTGTGCCTCTCGTCCTTTACATTCCACATTGTTAAATCATATATACCATACATATCTTTGTTGTTTGCTCAGTTTGAGTTTATGACTGTAGTCATGGGAGAAGTGCCAGTTGTCAAAACATAAATGAAAATATTGATATACAACACATTTGCTCGGTACAACAATGAAAATAAGTCAACTAATAAAAATTGGATTAAAAAAAGTTTTCATAATATGCAATCACCTTTTCAGCAATGCTGGCTTCAATCTCTTATAAGGGCCGTGTCTGAATGAGAACTATACTTGCTATTTGAGAAGGTTTCTTGTTTCTTAGCTTTCTCCACATTGCAAAATACTACAGTTTACTATAGAATACTACAGTACTTACTATATTATTCTGCAGTAAACTGTAGTATACTGTAGAATACTATACTACACTGTAGTATCCCACGATCATGAGTAGTACTTACTATAGAATGTTGTAGTATACTGTAGAATACTATACTACACACTGTAGTATCCCTCGATCATGTGTAGTATTTACTGTAGAATTTGGTAGCATAGTGTATAATACTATAGTAAATACTACTGTATTATCCACAAAAAAAATACTGTGGTTTTCACCAATATCCTCAAACACTACAGTCCTCAAAAACACTACAGTTTAACTATAGTAAATACTAAAGTATTTAATTGCATATACCCTTAGCATTCCCCTCCCCATATCCCAATTTGTGCCACTCATAAGTGAGAAACCTACATTCCAAGTATAGACCATATAATGTGTTCCCTTCAGGTTATAGAGAAGAGCAGAAGTGCTGAACTATCTGTTCAGACCCCAGTCGTACCTACAGGTTGTGGAAAATTTGGCCTTTTAATATTTCTCTAGTAGGTTTACTCTAGGAGAAATCCTCCATTTCTATGTCATAGATAATAAAAGAAAAACACTATAGTAAATACTACAGTAAATACTACAGTATACTACAATCTGCAAAAACACTACATTAATTACTATAGTATATACACTAGTTATTTTACTACAGTATTTATACTGTAGTTAACTGCAAATACTACAGTGAAGTTGGCAAAAACACTCGTGAATACTTTTAGTATTCATGCCATAATATACTATAGTATTTTTTCATGCGGGTTGTTGCAGGCGAATACTGGGTCCATTTTTCACACACTGTTCCTGGACTTACTGCAAATAACAAACTGTTTCCATGTCAAAGTGTGTGTTGCTACATGCCAGGGTTAGAGAAGATATCAATACACACTTCCTCTACAGTACATACTGTCACTCTAAGGACAATTTTTTTTGTGCTATAGTATTCAAACTAATGCAGACCAATGCAATGTTTTTCGTAAGTATCTAGTATGTTTTCTACTCTTAGAAATGTTGATTGACAAATCACCCATTAATTCAACGAGTACTTTTTTCAAAAGAGCCACAAAAAATAATCACAGCCTCTGAATTTCTGTAGAATGGTTTTATACTGAACAAAATATAAATGCAACATGTAAAGTGTTCCATGAGCTGAAATAAAATATCCCAGAAATGTTTCATACGCACAAAAAGTGTGTTTCTCTCAAAATGTGTGCACAAATTTGTTTACATCCCTGTTAGTGAGCATTTCTCCTTTGCCAAGATAATCCATCCACCTGACAGGTGTAACTTGTGGAGGAGACAATAAAAGGCCACTCTAAAATGTGCAGTTTTGTCATAACACAAAATAACACAGATGTATCAAGTTCTGAGGGAGCGTGCAATTGGCATGCTGACTACAGGAAATTCCACCAGAGCTGTTGCCAGTGAATTAAATAAGCCGCATCAAGTCGGCTTATTTAAGCCGCATCAAATCGTTTTAGAAAATTTGGCAGTACATCCAACCGGCCTCACAACCTCAGACCATGTGTAACCACGCCAGCCTAGGACCTCCACATCTGGCTTCTTCACCTGCGAGATTGTCTGAGACCAGTAACCTGGACAGCTGATGAAACTGATGAGTATTTCTGTCTATAATAAATCCCTTTTGTGCGAAAAAAAAACATATTCTGATTGGCTGGGCCTGGCTCCCCAGTGGGTGGGTCTATGCCCTCCCAGGCCCACCCATGGCTGCTCCCCTGCCCAGTCATGTGAAATCCATAGATGTGCGCCTAATAAATGTATTTCAGTTGACTGATTTCCTTTTATGAACTTGTAACTCAGTATATTAGTTGAAATTGTTGCATGTTGCGTTTATTTTTGTTCAATATAGAAGGTAAGCAGTTCACAACAAAAAAAACAAATAAAATGAAAACTGGGAGGTATTTTTTTTCACAAAATGTTAAATTTACAAATCTACAGGATAAAGGTAAAAGAGCTTTCTATTGGCAGCAGAAAAAAAACATTGATAATGCAACACCAAGATGTAAAATACACTATCAAAACAGAACAGTTTTAAAATAGGGGTCTCCCGATGAAGCCACTTCTGTGCTTCTGTTACTCATGCAAAAGCATTGGGTTTTTAAACTTGTTTAGTTTCCTTATAAGTCTCCTTCATGACCAATGCTTTTCTCCACCTTGTTTTGCCCATCCTCATGATGTTTGCCTTTAGGCACAGTAAGAAGTCAACTGCAAAGACAGTCACGCAGTTCCTCTGAGCACCAAAGTCCAATGCTCTAGGCGGTCATGCCTCATTAATCTCATGAGACTGCACTGCCGTACTGTACTGCTTCAAAAATATAAATATAGATTTATCTAAAGCCCAACCTTATCAAGGGCCTTTTTTTTATCCAACTTCTCCATCCTTTCCTATGAAGAAAGTTATTTTAGCTGCTCTCATTCCACTCTGGCATGATGCTGACGCTGTGCACTGTGTGGTACTGATGAGGCGACAGCGTGCGCGGGATCCCATGCGAGTACAGGTACTCGTTGCCTTGGAGACCTGCGGTGGGCGACTGGATGCCTGCCCCAGGGCTACACTGGCGGCCCAGTGTCTGGTGGGCCATGGGGCCCTGGTACATGGCGTGGTGGGCTTCGCCCAGCTGCGTGGAGGCGTGGCTTGCCACCCCGCTCAGTCTGGACACCAGGGGCCCCGAGGTAAAGTGGGCGGAGAAGTGCTGGTAGGGCAGCCGCTCCATTGGCTGCATGGAGGTGACGGAGCAGCTGCCATAGGGCGAAACACTGGCCCAGGTGTTGCAGCTGATGTCCTCCAGGCTGGGGACGGGCTCAGCCCCTTGGGAGGCGCTGGCGTACATACAGGCCTGCCTCTGGCCAGACTCGGTCCTGTAGGGCCCCCCGGGCAGGCCCAGGCTCTGTGGGTAGCTGACGGGACGGTAGTAATGGTCGTCCTCGCTGGAGGAGCTCTCCAGGTAAGCCTTCTTGTAGGTGTGCTCCCCTGAGTGACAGTCATCATCCACTACAGACAGACAGGAAACAGTTACAGCTGCAGTATTTACAGATATTGTAGACTAATCAGCTGAGCAAAACAATTGATATCTTTATACATTAGTAATCAACTATGTTTTCCCTTTTATATGCTTCCAAAAACCCATCCCATTGGCATGCATATATCATGATAGCATGGCCCACCTTTCCTCTTGATGCAATGGTAGTCCTGGCTGTGCTCGTGGGGGAGGGGGTAACAGCCAGACTGGGGCAGGAGGTCCTGTGAGGTGCTGGTGACCCCATTCTCACACTGGGTGTACTGGGAGGCCAGGCCACTGGGAGTGACCATAACCTGCACCTCCCCACTGAATGGGCTCTGGCTGGTGCCCACCCTCTGGCGCACCGTACTGCGAGGGACCACTGGGTATTCCTTAGTGCTGCAAACACACACACACACACACACACACACACACACACACACACACACACACACACACACACACACACACACACACACACACACGAAATTATCATAACACTTATCGTACTGTATGCTTCTTCAATTTACACTGAGTGTACAAAACATTTGGAACACCTTCCTAATATTGAGTCACTCGCCCTTTTCCCTCAGAACAGCCTTAATTCACCGGGACATGGACATTACAAGGTGTCAAAAACGTTCCACAGGGATGCTGGCCCATGTTGACTCCAATGCTACCCACATTTGTGTCAAGTTGTCTGGATGTCCTTTGGGTGGTGGACCATTCTTGGTGGACCACATGGGAAACTGTTTAGCATGAAAAACCCAGCAGCGTTGCAGTTCTTCACAGTCAAACCGGTGCACCTGGCACCTACTATAATACCCCGTTCAAAGGCACTTCAATATCTTGTCTTGCCCATTCACCCTCTGAATGGCACACACACAATCCATGTCTCAATTGTCTCAAGGCTTGAAAAAAAATAATTGAACCTGTCTCCTCCCCTTCATCTACACTGATTTGAAGTAGATTTAACAAGTTACATCAATAAGGATCATTTCATCTGGATTCACCTGGTCAGTCCATGTCATGGAAATAATGTTTTCTACACAGTATATATCACCACCACTAGTACTACTACTACAACTACTATAATTACCATTACTATTACTAATAGTAGTGATTATTAAAGACCCAGTGCAGTCAAATGTGATTTTCTTGTGTTTTATATATATTTCCACACTGAGGTTGGAATAATCCTGTGAAATTGTCAAATGTAAATGAGTTCATAGACAATAAGAAATAGAGTTCTAAACAACTAGTTTTCTTGGTTTCCTTCCCCATTCAGACCATTCCAAGACAGTACAAGAACAATTTTTGCTTGAGAAATTGCTCTTTGCTAAGAAGCTATTTAAAACTATTTTTTTTAACCATTTTAATTGAAAACAATCACTGTAGGGTACTTAATTGTTACACAGACATTATTTGATATTGAGATAAAAATGACTGTATTGGACCTTTAATCATCACCTAATTATCCCAAATCAATCATCCTAATTATCTTTAGTATTTGTTCATTCATCATGGTTTTTCACATGCAAAAGAAGATAGATATGTTACTTGAGAACTGCCCCTGACCTAAGTCATTAACCATGGCTGACTTGTATACACTGTCTCTTTCATCCAATGATCTGATACCCTTCTCAATACTAACAAACCACACGGACTATCAATGAGTCACACCCACTTAGGATCCACTGAGAAAGTGTTCGGGAGGATTGGTTTCCAGTGGAAAGAAAGGCATTTATTCCAGTTGCATTAATCTAGAGGATCTATGAATGGACCATTTTTGCTACTTCTGTTTCTTTGACTGTTTCTTTTGAACCAGTGACCTCATCTTGCAATAAGCTCTCCCTTGGAAATATTAACCAAGACCAGATGTGCTGAGCTTACTGTACTTGGCAAGACAGGACAGTGGCATGTCGGAGTTATGGTGTGGTTTGGCCTTTGGCCAATTGAAATCAATTTACAAATGTCTATACAAAATAACTATCCCACTTGCAGAAGTATTATATTGTGACATAAACCAACTTAATCAACATCTGACTGAGATAACCCAATATTAAATATACAATATAGATTTGTGAACACCCCAGTGATGAATAAAAAATGGATTATGTGTGCAGGTAAAATAGTTTTGGAGAAAAAGGACAAACATCCAAACTGTTCTGTCTTCTCTCACTAATTCCACTATAAAATGAGCTAAATGTGTACCACATCACCCAATGTGGAAAATCATAGTCAACCAAAACTACCAAAATTAGATTCACCTGCAGTGGCTAATTAGAGGGCGGCAGGGTAGCCTAGTGGTTAGAGCGTTGGACTAGTAACTGGAAGGTTGCGAGTTCAAACCCCTGAGCTGACAAGGTACAAATCTGTCGTTCTGCCCCTGAACAGGCAGTTAACCCACTGTTCCCAGGCCGTCATTGAAAATAAGAATTTGTTCTTAACTGACTTGCCTGGTTAAATAAAGGTAAAATAAAAAAAATAATAAAAAATAAAAAAGAGAGAATGTTCTGTTCTCCCATTCCAAATCAAATGTATGGGAGGCAAAGTGTCACTTGCGCATGGTAAACCAAACTCCTTTAACATTTTTCTCAGATTTAGGAATCCTCTGTTTGAAAGCCCTTGCAACGCCTTTGTTGGCCGATCTGGGCAAGTTTCATACCAGATTTTCTTCTTTGAAAATGTGTTTTCCACACTGTGTGGATGCATGTGAAAGTACTCATCTGGAGTGAATAGGGAAAAGAGCCATGTGGTCGATGCTAATGCTGGACCAGCCATATCATCAATGCACAGACGACTGGTAGGAATATCCCTCCCGGTAAAGAGGGAGATGTCGCTAGTTCAGAAGGCCCTGCCAGATCAGCCATAAAAAGCCCTGGGACATGAAGACTGGCCCCTGCTCAAGAACTACACTTACTCAGCTGGGGAGAGGGGGGCAGGGGGTGGTGGGTCTCACTGAAAATAACACTCATCTGGTTTGCATTTCACTGATTCAGGGATTACAATGGTGCTTGTGAAGTGACGCTGTGATTAGAATGTCAGTAATCCTTATCTAATTGTGGTTACATTGTCTAATGCATGCTTCCAGTTTACCATATAGTGTGCCAAACAACCTCTAATGATGGTAATATTGGATTATTAGAGTTAGAAAAGTCAACCACTGAATCAAAGCTTAGCCATTGGCGATCATGGGTATCTTTGTGACTGTAATAGGTCCTACCTTTGCATTCTGGACATCCGGTGGAGCTCCATGTCATCACTCCCACGAAAGCCTTTGGCAAACGGGTTGTTCTCTATCTTAAGTTGGGTTATCTGCAAAACAGACCGCACATTTGTCATAAGTGATTCAACTGTCAATTAGTCTACAATTTTATGTAAAAAGAAAACTTTACATCCCAATGTCATACACATTTCCTTTTTCCTATATTCTGTGAGAAGGACTTGTTGTGTCCTTCAAAGCCTCTTCAAAGACATCTTCACTCAAAACCAGCTTCTTCACCCTCCCATGTGGAACATCATAAAGTATCAAGATGGTTTTAGGATGAAACATTGGCCATAGGTCCACACACACACGCTGGTCAGTAGTTGTATGACAATCTTAACTTTTCAAATAAGCACTCAAAAGGAAAGAAACCTCACCAAAGCATTGGCATAATAGGCCTACTGTACTAGTTGGTTGCTGTGCCCCTGGTTTAGTTATTAACATGTAGATTAAATGACCATGTGCTCAGACCATTAAGCACACAATTTAATTCTGAAAAACATATTTCATTAATTTAATGTAAATATGAAAACTTTCTATCATCTAACATTAGCTTGCTGTACTATACCACTCTATAAATATTAAAGTGGATCAGGCTACAGATCTAAAGTTGATGCCAGAAACGTAATTTCCCATGGAGCTATATACTGTAAAAGGTCATTAGTCCTGCTAACATTTTTTTTTTGTGTGGAAACCCTTGCCTAGAACCATTCGAGTAACCCAACTCAAAGTATTTCAGTGTTCAATACTTAACCATATATGGTGATGTCACTTTATAACTTCATTTTTTAAGTTGTAAAATACTTAACTGTTTTTTTTGTGTGAACTTTTTGACAGTAAATTGTATTGTTTTCTGAACTATAACTTTTGACATTACCTGAACATTAATTTTTGTTGTAGTGAACATATACATTTAGGGTCCCTTCTACTTAAATGATTTACCTTTGTGGCATTTTTTTTTTTCAAGCGTAAGTAGATCTGATTGGTAATTTTGAGTGATCGTGTCTTCATGTTTAAAATGTGTATCTATTTGAAGACTTCGTATTTTTACCCACCTTAGCAGGCATTGTTGAGCACAGTACTCATTCCTCTAGCAGTAAGTGGAGGTAGAGCTGTGAGCACTACAGCTATACCTCTCATTAAGAGTGCTGCACACCTTGTTGACGGTGGGAATAACTTGTCTCAATATTGAAGATCAATTTGTCTGATGGTTTTGATATGTGTTCATCATGATCAATTACAACTCAGCACAACATACTGCTTAATACTATTTTAGAAATATAATTTACTTTCTTCAAACATGCATACAACATTGTGTAGAAGTATCATAAAGTGTAAACATTTTGAATTACCCACAATCCTCTAAAAACAGAGCCACATGGCACTATTAGGAATTCATAACTTGCAAAAATGTAATAATTATACATCAGAAAAACACAGATAAATCGAGTGTTTTTACTCAAAGATCAGTGTCTGACTACTACTTTATTATATTAAGTAAAGATGTAAAACATTGAAATCAAGAAAGGACAATTTATTTAATAAATGCCAGATTGACTTTAAAACCTTAATTAATCATAATTTGTAAAAACGAACTATATTAGCAGAACACAAAGTTATTTACTCAATAATAAACAGTACTCGAAAATATTAAGTGATAAGAAATCGTAATGACATATGAGTTAGTACGATTTGAGTTTTAATGACTACTGGATACATTTTAGTAGCCACTACTCAATTTCTTTAATGGGTTAAGCAGTTACTTTTTACAGTGTAGAGAGCAAGTAGCCCATCTAGGAAACAATTATATTATTTTCCAGATTGGACCAAAGCCATAGATTTTGGATAATGGATAATGGAATGAAGTTCTAACAGCCGCAAAAATTACGATTTGAGATTAAACAGAATGCAGGGCACGCGGTTTCTGGCAGGTAGGCCTAATTAGTTGGCTGGTCTGCTGTGTTTCATGCCTCACAATAAGACTGTATTTTTGTCCACGCGCTGGCTTTCACTTTCTACCAAACCTTGTAAAATATATCTCATTGAGACATACACGTTTTTAGCTTCTCGTTAATGCACTGGGCGTTTGGCAAAAGTCTATATTTTCTTTGGGAAGCAAATGTAGAATAAAGTGTGGATAATACAGGAGTATGAGGGTATTAAATCTTACCATATTTCAGTAACATGATTCTCAAAATGATTTCTCAAAAAGTAACTAGCTTATTAAAAAAGCAATAATTTTGAAAATAACTGTTGGTGGTACAAAATGTTTGCAAAAACAACTTGTAGCCTACACATGGCTCAACAAAATAGGCTATAGGTCTACCTAAAAGTCTAACTGATATTTAATCGCTCAATATCCCTATCTAATTGTAAACCAATTAGGCCTATGCAGGATAATTTAAGGTGTTTCAGGTGAAAAGGCCTATGAATTACAAAGGGTGGCATGAAAAAGAATGCTATCTTCAAATTTGAATAGCATAGTAAATGCAAATGTTAATGGCACGAAATGTTAATGCAGGTCAACCAGGTTACATACAGTATATTTACAATTGGACGAATTCATACCAGACTATACAAATGTAGGAATTTTTCCAAACTGAGCCCAAAGGTATAAATATTGTATAGTGTGCCGTTGCATGAAAGCGCCATGCATGAACTAACCCTGTTCGTGTGAAAAAAACTACACGCCTGGGGCGACAGTTTCCTAACAATTCTGGAGACATTTATAGGCCTAAACACCCCGTTAAATACAAAGCAAGTTGTTACCAATGCTGGGTCGTTAGATAGCCTACTTGCCTTGACTACCAAGGATAGCAATCATGACAAACATTCAGCCATAATAGATTACTGCATTTGTTAATCAGGCTATTTACCATAATGCAAATATAATTTTTAAGAGTTAGCCAATACGTTCAGATTCATAGGCCTAGGCCCTGTGTTTTCTGTAGCCTGTATAGAACTAACTAATTTGAGAACAGAAGATATGAAAAGGCGAGTTGTTTTCGAAATAGTTTATTCAGAAGGAAATGTTTTGTTTTCAATTCAAGTATAGCTATGGGCAAGTTTGGCCGTTCTGAATAAACTGTTAACAGGTGGTGCGAGTTCCCCCAAAATGCATGGCATGATAACTTTTTCTTACCTTAATTGGCAGATGTAACATTCTTTGATTAGGTATTCGTGGTAAAAGTTGAGGAAATCAGAATAGACTGTTTGTCTGGAAGTCTGGCAGGCCTAATAATAATAATTAGCCCATGTTGCATTCTCAAGAGCCCTCAAACTCCTTGATTTTAATTAATGTTTTCTTCAGAGTTTCAGTCATTTGTATTTCCTGTTTCTCAGAATTCGGATTGGCTCAGGACACATTAAGGGTCCTTACCCTCTGCACATTTCCTCTGTCCCACAGTAAAATCTGACTCAGACATAGTTAAAAACGGATGTTAAACGGACGCAGAAATGATTGGGCAACACTCCTAAGATTATGCGTATGCCTGGTCGGATTTGAGGAAAATGTAATCGTTTGATATGATCTCTCTTTGTCTTCTCTTTGTAAATAAACATTCCAATGCGCAGCCAAAATAAAGCGCATGCAACAGGTGGTTGCATGTTTGAACGTTCATAGAGGACAATATCACACTACATGATTGAAAATATACCCACTTTTGAATTTAAAACTTACTTAATAAGTAAATTACAACACTTTAACCATTTATCTTCCAGGGATTTAAGTGCAGGTTTGTAAAATAGACTATGCCTATATTTTTCTTAGTGGTTTCATTTCAGTCTAAAAATATTTTGAAAATAATTTATATAGACCTACATCACCTTTTAGCAAAAAAATATATTCAAGTGAGGAAGTTGGCTTTCTGATTAATTAACAACCCTGAGCGTACCATGGGAGACGGATTGTGTCTAACCGTAACCATTTCATAAAGACGAATAAATATTATTAAATACTGAAATGCTCTTAATTCAGTGACAAAATTGTACTTTAAATATTTTTTAAAGAAAGCAGGACGCTAAACAGTTAATATTTTCGTTCATGTGCGAAATCATGTTCGAACCTGTGAATTATTAGTCTACATGTACATTATACAAATAAAATACATGCATGCATAAATATATTTTTTGTAATCGATATTCATCACAATATATACTATTTCGAGATTTATTGCAACTTCGGGCTAAAAAAAAACAAGTTGGTTTAGGCTTATTTCTTATAGGCTATAGGCTAACACCTACATTTTCTCTAATATTATAAATAATATGCATAGTCATAATAATAACTGTAGTAGCCTGTTAATAATACACTATTTATAAAGCTCGAACATAATAAAGCACATATAAGCATATAATAAAACGTTCAAAATGTATGGACGTTATACTTACTCCATGAGCCTTATCTGCAATCCTTATCATTCACTAAAATTTAATGGAACTGCACCAGTTGAAATTTCCTAAAGTGTCTTGAGGTCGTGCCTTGTCCAATATTTCGGACATGCGGTTTCCCCGACCCATATTCACATCTGTCAATGATCTGAATATGATATCAGTGATAATCAGACGTGAACCTCATCTTCTGCCACTGCTCATGGTGACATAGGCCTACGTCAGACTCCATTTGTGGCGAAAGGATACACTCCATCCGCTTTATTATTCAATCTTTGATAATCAGCCCATTCATCAGTTTTCCATCTTCCCGGCACGTCTTTAGCAGCAATGTGGGCCTACATTCTGATGTTCAGGAACTGATTTCGATTTATCCATGAAGTGATTTTATAGACTATATGTGTTGTGACGTTGTTACTTTTAATTGAGAAGGCAAGGGCAATGCAACAATTCGATATCTCCATATGCCAAAAAGTTTTAATTCGTTCTAAACTGATTGTAATTAGGCTTATACATTTATAATGCACTTGCAAATTCACACCAATTTAGGCTATTCTTACATACATAATACCACTGCGTAAATATGTCCAAAATCGAAGGCTTAGGCCTACCTTATGATTCTGGTAAGATGTTACCGCAATGAAGGCAGTCTCGGGGAATACGTGGGTACAGAACGCCGTGTTTTTGGAGCCAAAGCCATTATTTTCATCCGCTTTCACGATGTGAATCCTGGGTTGGTATTTATGCATGGAGTTGAGGATAATCTGAAGAGAGAAATGTATTCCATTAAGCGCCTTTTGTATTTTGACAATTTCTCCCGCCAAAACCCAACTTCTGATATTATCAAAATCCCATTCAAATAAATCCAAACCCATTCAAGACAATGAAGATAAAGACAAAATATTATTGCTATTGCTTCGAACAAAAACATACTAATATAGAACATGCAAGGTATTTCATAAAACCGTGAATATACCAATAGGCCTAATCATAGTAATTCGGAAGAAAAAGCATGTAAATATATTTGACGATAGAATGTACAGTCAAAATCTAAATGTGTGCATAGTTTATATGTTGCCTAACTCTACAAGCCCATCACTGAAGGGTATGACAGTAATGCATTCAGCAATAAATAAATACATACATACAACGCTGGTTACATTACATGATAATGCACATATGTCAAAAGAGATGAGTTCCCATTGTAACACGTGAACATCTTCTCTTTCCATGCTTTCCCCCTGACCCCTGACCTAGTTTGTGCCAAGCGATGACTACTACCACTGGCCAGGCTGGCGACATTAAGACTGCGGTCCACCCAGTTGAACTTGAGCGATGAACTCTTCTCAGGCTTTAGTCTTAATTGGTCTGACATACTATGGAGTCATGGGCATCAGCCGTGAGCAATCTAATGGTTTTTAATTTCATTAAATTTAGAGATAACAAAACAGTGTTTTTCTCCTTCACCTCCTCAGGAACCCTTGCCCCTCGGGTATTCCTCCTATCTGTTATCTGTAGGTTTTTTGTTGTGCCTTTCAAGCACGCTGCAGAGAAAAGGGAGAGGATGCGCTGACTACAAAGACATGGCCTCAATGGATTCTCACAACTGATGGAACAATTTAACCTCAAAATAGAGAGTAAATTGGGATCCACTGTGAATTTTCCAAAAGCACCTTGATAGTAGGTCAGTGTACAATGAAATTGATTGTTTTCTTAACAAAAATGGGTCAACGTCTTTCAACAGCCAACACTGGAAATGCATTATGACTTAGGTTGATGTTCTACATGATAATACAATGGGTCAAAGCTGAAGTATTTTTGAGATTTATAAAACACTGAATCAGATAAATACTGTGGGAGAAAACGAACTACAGTGCCTTCAGTCATACCCCTTGACTTATTCCAAATTTCGTTGTTACAGCCTGAATTCAAAATTGATTAAATATATATATTTTTCTGACTCATACACAATACCCCATAATGACAAAGTGAAAACATGTTTTTAGAAATGTTTGCTAATTTACTGAAAATAAAATACAGAAATATCTAATTCAAATAAGTATTCACACCCCTGAGTTAATACTTTGTAGAAGCACCTTTGGCAGCGACTACAGCTGTGAGTCTTTCTGGGTAAGTCTCTAAGAACATTCCACACCTGGATTGTGGAACATTTGCCCACTTATTATTTTCAAAATTCTTCAAGCTCTGTCATATTGGTTGTTGATCATTGCTAGACAAGCATTTTCAGATCTTGCCATAGATTTTCAAGTAGATTTAAGTCAAAACTGTAACTCAGCCACTTAGGAACATTCACTCTCTTCTTGGTAAGCAACTCCCATGTAGATTTGACCTTGTGTTTTAGGTTATTGTCACACTGAAAGGTGAATTAATCTTCTAGTGTCTGGTGGAAAGCAGACTCAACCTGGTTTTCCTCTAGGATTTTGCCTGTGCTTAGCTCCATGCGGTTCTTTTTTTGTCCTGAAAAACTCGCCAGTCATTAACGTTTAGAAGTATTCCCATAACATGATGCAGCCACCACTATGCTTGAAAATATGGAGAGTGATACTCCCTAATGTGTTATATTGGATTTGCCCCAAACATAACACTTTGTATTTTCAGTACTACTTTAGTGACTTGTTGCAAACAGGATGCATTGCATGGAATGCTTCCTTATTTTCATTCTGTCAATTAGGTTAGTATTGTGGAGTAACTACAATGTTGTTAATGGCAGCATCATAGTGAAATCCCTAAGCAGTTTCCTTCCTCTCCGGCAACAGAGTTAAGAAGGACGCCTCTATCTTTGTAGTGACTGGGTGTATTAATTAATGCACCTTCCAAAGTGTAATTAATAACTTCACCATGCTCAAAGAGATATTCAATGTCTGTTTTGTTGTTGTTGTTTACCCATCTACCAATCCATTTTAAATTCAGGCTGTAACACAACAAAATGTTGAACATGTCAAGGGGTGTGAATATTTTTGGAAAGTATTCAGTCCCATTGACTTTTTCATTTTTTGTTATGTTACAGCCTTATTGTAAAAGGGAATCAAATGTAAAAAAATCCCAATACCCCATATTGACAAAGCGAAAACAGGTTTGTAGAAATGTTTGCAATTGTATTAAAAATAAAAAACATATCTCATTTATGTAAGTATTCAGACCCTTTGCTATGAGACTTGAAATTAAGCTCAGATGCATCCTGTTTCCATTGATCATCCTTGAGATGTTTCTACAACTTGATTGGAGTCCACCTGTGGTAAATGAAATTGATTTGACATGATTTGGAAAGGCACACACCTGTCTATATAAGGTCCCAAAGTTGACAGTGCATGTCAAAGCAAAATCCAAGCCATGAGGTCAAAGGAATTGTCCGTAGAGCTCCGAGACAGGATTGTGTCTAGGCACAGATCTGGGGAAAGATACTAAAAAGTGTGTGCAGCATTAAAGATCCACAAGAACACAGCGGCCTCCACCATTCTAAATGGAAGAAGATTCTTCTTAGAGCTGCCCGCCCGGCCAAATTGAGCAATCAGGGGAGAAGGGCCTTCTTTAGGGAGGTGACCAGGAACCCAATGATCACTTTGACAGAGCTCTAGAGTTTCTCTGTGGAGATCAGAGAACCTTACAGACGGACAACCATCGCTGCAGCACTCCTCCAATCAGGCCTTAATGGTAGAGTGGCCTGACGGAAGCCACTCCTCAGTAAAAGGCACATGACAGTCCACTTGGAGTTTGCCAAAAGGCACCTAAAGACTCTCAAACCATGAAAAACAAGATTATCTGGTCTGATGAAACCATGATTGAACTCTTTGGCCTGAATGCCACATGTCACTCTTGGAAACCTGGCACCATCCCTACTGTGAAGCATGGTGGTGGCATGTTTCATGCTGTGGGGATGTTTTTCAGTGGCGGGGATTGAGGGACTAGTCAGGATCAAGGGAAAGATGAACGGAGCAAAGTACAGAGAGATCCTTGATGAAAATCGGCTCCAGAGTGCTCAGGACCTCAGACTGTGGCAAAGGTTTACCTTCCAACAGGACAACATCCCCTAAGCACACAGCCAAGACACCGCAGGAGTAGCTTCGGGACAAGTCTCTGAATGTCCTTAAGTGGCCCAGCCAGAGCCCGGACTTGCTGTGCAGCAACACTCCCCATCTAACCTGACAGATCTTGAGAGGATCTGCAGAGAGGAATGAGAGAAATTCCGCAAATACAGGTGTGCCATGCTTGTAGCGTCATACCCAAGAAGACTCGATCTGTAATTGCTGCCAAAGGTGCTTCAACAAAGAACTGAGTAAAGGTTCTGAATACTTATGTTAATGTAATATTTCAGTTTTCTATTTTTGTATAAAATAGCAAACATTAACAAAACTGTTTTTGCTGTGTTATTATGGGGTATTGTGTGCAGATTGATGAGGGGGGAAAAAACAATTGAATAAATGTTAGAATAGGGCTGTAAAGTAGCAAAATGTGGAAAAAGTCAAAGGGTCTGAATACTTTCCGAAGGCACTGTATCTTCACATTCACCAATCCCATCACAAAGCCTTCAATGAAGGTTGGTTGGGGACTTACAAATAAATTATGAACATCAGCGTATATCACCTGCACTGCAAATGTACAAGTTTGTACAAGTTTGCAAGGCAGTTAACCCACTGTTCCCCGGTCACCGATGACGTGGATGGCGATTAAGGCATCCCCCCGCACCTCTCTGAATCAGAGGTGTTGGGTTAAATGCGGAAGACACATTTCAGTGGAATGCATTCAGTTGAACAACTGAAAGGTGTCCCCTTTTCCCTTTATCTGGCTAACAGATTCACAATGATACAAACCATTGGGATGATTTGATTTACAACATGTAGGTTAGAAGACAAGGTTACAATTAACTCCCAAGTCTGTCATGTAACCAATACACTAAAAGTATTGTGTTAATTTCTTACAAAAACAACAACAAGAAGCACAGACAGACATACTGTGGGTTGGTTCCCTGCATGTCTGTCTGTCTGTCTGTCTG
Source organism: Oncorhynchus mykiss (assembly GCF_013265735.2). NCBI lineage: Eukaryota > Metazoa > Chordata > Actinopteri > Salmoniformes > Salmonidae > Oncorhynchus > Oncorhynchus mykiss. Next base: position 29,749,556 of record NC_048569.1, on the reverse strand, counting down.
TCTGTCTGAAGGGGCGACCAGAGTAGAGCAGACCAGACCACCCACTAGGCCTCCAGCACACGCCTTCTCTGCTGCCTGGCTCTCTGCATCTCCATTCCCCCCGACTCTGTATGATAGTATTTAATGATAGTGAGGGATCACCCTGGGTCCCCTGCGTCTGCCTTTCAAGTTCCTCCACATCAGAGAGCTTTCTGAAGACTTTGGATTAGCAGAATTTGTACACCATCATCTATTGCTCATCTCACACTGCCATTCGAACATAAACAGTGAGATATCCACAAACCACCCAGCTGGCAAAAACATGTGTGGGGAGGACTGGACGAGCGCACCAGCGCCAGCACATTTTGGAGAAGATGAATAACGTGGAAAAATGTTTCGCAAGCCTAGAGGAAGATCAAAGCCATAGTTTAGGCTTGTGATAAGTGTTGTGTTGGATAAACCATAGGTGCTAAATTGAAAATGGGTAATCATACTGTATGTTTATATGCATACTATTGGTATCAGATAGACACGAAAGGCTCAATTAGCAACATGTAACCCAAATAGCTGAGATTATACCATCTAAATGATTGAGAATAAGAAACAAAATATATAGATAGTCATTAAGATGTATGTTAACATTGACCATATACAATTAACTGTAGAAATATATCATAGGAATATCAGAAATCCCTTCAATAAACTCACATTCATAGTCAATTCCAAACATACAGTAATAAAAAACATGAATTTCAACCAATGGAAATGGTTTCAAAACGCTATAGGAGAGACTGGTCTATAGCAGCATGCTCTCTGGCTGAGGAGGTGAGGTCCTGCTCTGCTCTGTCTAATTTCCAGACATTTCAGGTCCCTCCTGGCTCAAGCTAGTAATTATAAATCGTCTAAAAGTTATTTCAGCCAGCTGGACCAACAAGCTGATGGATTTTTTTTTTGGCTCGGCACCAGTATTTCATTTATGAATCCCATGGTACTTCCTGGACACGAAAGAGGGCAAGCAGGAACCACTGCAACCAATCAAAAATGCATTCTGGCCGCGAAATTTACAACACCGTTCACATTCCAACTGAACTGAGCTCCAATTTCATTCTACTAGCTGGGTTTTGGCAAGGCAACAATCACTATCAATTCTCACACACCGCCAATGGAGTCATGTGATCAGGCAGAAGAGAGTGCTGTAAGTGATAGTCAAAGTGAGTAAAATCTGGCCTATTACTGACTTCAACACATGCAAACAATACAAAATGATTTCCAATCAACATACTCCCTACTACAGCGTTCATCAATGACTACAAGTTGCTATTAAATCTGTGACTGATTTTGTGTTGACCTTTTATAGTGTTTTAGTTTGCACCCAGTGTGTTATGCTGAAGTAATATCACATATTTGCTTCACTCTGGGCAGAAAGAGTAGGTTCCACCAACTGCAATTCTTATCAGCTTCATACAATTAGAAGTAACAAGGAAGTGACCAATATTGATATTACTTTCCTGCCTGTTATAATTCAAGAGATGGATAGAGGAAGTTTATCACTTAGCTTTATATAATTTGTAATTGGTATATTTGTGCATAATCTACTTCCTTATTTCAAGTTATATAACAACCACTATTGTTTTTGGGATTGTCAACTATAGCATGGTGCTGTTGTTATGTCCTATACGTGATATGACTGTTGTATGTTATTGTAATCTGTCCAATCCTGCATTCTCTGTTGAGATGTGTAATTTGGCCAAAATGTCACACACACCCCCCGACCCCATAAAATATCTAGCCAAAATCAAAATTTTTAACAACGAAGAAAATAGATGATGTAATTTATGTTTTTGTTTGCTGTTTTGTTTCCGACATGGATCACAAAATCTGGGGTCTTGGGAGTTCATAATAATAGTTCGTTAAAAAGAAAGAAGCAGATGCCATCTGACCTCTTGTCTGTACTAATGCATGCAGATGATGTGTTAATCATTATAATCCTTTACGAAATTCATCAAGCATCTTGCAGACAAAGCCATAACATATGAAGAGTTAAGTAACACATACGTGTCCAAAAGGATCCAGGTGGTTATTCGTCAGTTTCAGCTTCTGGAAAGAGACAAGTTGCCTCATCCAATGCGCCCCCGTCGCAGGAGAGTCCGGGTGAACGTAGAGCCTCCCGGGCATGGCAGGTTCGGCCTTCCCGGTCACGGACCTGAATCACAGAACCAAAGTCAGCGTTTTACACTCAAATCACAGCTAAATTAACCCAACTATAAATGGTACGATAGGCCTACGCTTATGTGAGCAGATAAAAGCGACCTCTAACCTACAAAGTTGTTCCACTCATGAAAAATACTTTCTCGCAATTAAAATATGCTGTTCATGAAAATGCTTAGGCTCCCTTTCCCCTTTCATCGGAAAAAGTGGTTTAGCCTAATATGTAGCCAAGGCTTCTTCGAAATAAATTCAGTTAGGCTATTTGGAAGTAGGCTTGGGGTTTGTTCCAAAACTGGAGATTTTAACAAGGTTATCCAGTTAATGAAATGTAAGGTTTGAGAAATGCCTTTAGTTGTAGCCTAGCCTTTGGTTTGTAGTATTGTCCGCGTAGGCTATAGCCTAATTTTGTTTAGCCTGTACTCTCAACCCGTTGGAATAAGAATGACGAAGTATTGTAAAAATGGCTATTGCGCGACAATAATTAAAATATATATATATATATTTTTTATTTAATAGTCTACATTAGGTGTGTCGTGCTACGAGGACAGTTGGGTTGGGTCAGCCCAATTAGCATAACCAATAACCTGCATGCTATTTTGCAAGGGCGAACGTTATTTTCTTACAGTAACCTAAGCTACTTGACCAAAAGCAGATTAGTTCCACAACATGCGCTGAACGGATCATTATCGGCGGTATTCGCCATTGAAAACCACTGACCCAAACAAGGCATTCTTGACCAGATGGACATGACACTAACAACTAGTGTTTATAGGCTGTGTTTCGCTGATGGTGAAGATTGTATTTCAGAGCTGTCTAAAGAGATCTACACCCTCACCAAAGGAAACATCAACACAAATATGAGTTCATTAATTCGCATAAACCACCTCTAGTCGGTAGTCAGAACAACTCCCCAGCATTTGCCAAGGATCCCCCTACACCACACGGAAGCTATTTCTTCTTCAGAATTGGTAAACGTTTAGTACTTAGGCTAAGGCTGCGACATTTGAGCTATAATGAATAGTTTGCTAAAGAACCAGTAAATGCCCTCGAATTTAATCTGAGCCATAAATCGTAGGCCAACCTAATTTCAATAAAACACGTTTTTAGTCCCAGGACTGATTATAAATCTCATTCCAATGTGTGAAGTATAATGCTTTATTTACATAAACTGGACACGACCTAATATTAGGCTACTTTATTGCACATTGACTACAGTTTCCTTCTATCTATATGCAATAGCCTGATAGCTATAGACCCATATGCTCCAGAAATGCATTGTAAAGTTATTAAAACTCAGTAGGGGTGTTGCACTCTGCAAACAGAAAACACCTCATTACAAGGTGAAACATCCTGGGTCAAAAATAGGCTACATATGACATGTTCATATCTTGTATACAGGTAGGCTACTTATTGTCATAAGGCTGTGGACATTAGCTCTGATGCGATCCCAGAGGAACTTTATTTGTTAAAGTCTTACACACCATTTATTATCGGCGAATTTGTAGCGATGGTCGTCCGCAGGCACGACATCCATCAGGAGTATGTATTTCGTTTTAGGGTTCAATCCAGTGACCTTCACTTTGAAGCTGGGAAACATTCGCCTGCAAATGGAACAATATAGTTACACAATGTAAGTGCATACATGAATACATTATGCCTGCTATAGGCTATTGGTGATTGAAGTTACCGTATATTTCCTTAAGGACATTTCTGATTATTTACAGTCTATGCAATCACATTTATGGACAAGAGTCGACATTCAACTCAATTTAATATAAATTGATTACTTCCGAAATCACACTGTAAAATGTAAGGAAATTATACGACCTTGACGCACAGTCGTTGCATAGAAGCCCACAACTTGTTCCAAACTTAGCTATCTTAAAAGGTCAATATGACCAACTATGCATACACTGCACGTCTTTTGGGGTGGGTCAGGGTGTGAACCCACTGGTTCACAATGCATGTATATGCTATCAACGTCAGATAGCCAATGCATAACCAAATGAAAGGTAGAACAACAATCAATCAAACATAATAAAATGTAAGGGAATTAGGTAGCCTAATATATATTTTGTTCGTTTGGAAACGACTGCATCATTTCACACATGCAACAACTGAAGCGAATGCATACTTCAACAAAATAAAACATGTATTAAGGAAGAGCCTATAGTTTTACGGTGAAATAAACGTTAGCTGCTTTTGCATCAAATGCGTCACTAAAACCAGATGCATGGTAACCAGATGCATGGTAACATACGTGCATATGTTCAGAACTTTTACACAAGTACCCTGATGAAATGGGGTCTATCAGGTTGGAAAAACGTCAGAAATTGCTGTCGCACGCCGACTGGGATACAAGCCTCCAGGCCTACAAGCTGTTTCTCAAACGGGTGACCTGCCTGAATAAAGAGGCAGCCGCGAGGTGATGGAAAGGGGTAAGGGCTGGTTAATAATGAGGGCGGGAGGGATAATAACGTCTCAAGCCAATAACGGGAAAATGAATGGACAGAATATAAAGACTGCTTTATGCAGTTGAGAAAAAAACACGAACTTAGTGCAGACTGGAAGGATATTGAGACATAGCTGAAATTAATAATAAATAGGCTACCTAAGAGCCACAACACGATTTGTTAACATGAGCAGAGACCACCGACCATCATGCATATTCAAGTTCACACTAAGTTGAGGTAGAAGAATATCTCAACCATATTCCGTGAGAGACTCTGAGCAGGACAGGTCTACCCAATAAGCCCAATTGCCGTGTTGGCCTTTTTGTCTTGAAAAGTCACTCGATAATGCTTTCAATATGGCAAACGTGAAGAATATAAGGAAATAATAAATAAATAAAAAGTAATATCATACATCCAATTTGGAAAAAGACAACAAAAGGGTGGAAAAAATGACAGGATTAAAATAATTGAGGATATATAGGCTATAAAGCATGTTTCGTGTACATTTATCTGACCAAAAACTAGTCTCAAACCGACTATATCCCTTTAGATGTATTTAGGGAACTATGCCGTGGTACATTGGTAAAGAATGAAGTGTAAATACAGTAGGCCTCCCTCTAGAAAACGAGTACAGCATCAGTATAGCTATCACTATTGCAACACAAAAAGATTTGTAAAAATCTATTTTCTCCGTGGACATAGGTCTACAGCAAAGTATGGACGAAATAACTTTTTCAGACAGCACTGTCAAAACTAAAACCACTAAATGCTGACCATTCTTATTTACTAATAATGATTAAAACATAACCTCACATGCAATTGTATGTTTCTCAAACGTATTCGCATAATCCGTTAATGCCAGTATAAGCAGTCGTTGCTCTCTTACCTTCCCGCTTTGGTGATGATCATCTCCGTCCCCACCTCATGAAACTTCGCCCACAATTCCCTCTCATGCAGGTACACTTTTATCCCCTCCATTCCCTTCAAAATTAGACAAGTAAGAGGAATATCAATATGACCTTTCTTGCAGTGGAGACCAATTGGTAAGCTTATTTAGCCCAGTTAGTATTATGCATATGTCATGTCATTCATACAGGATAAATGTTGCACTGTGGTATAAATTCAATAATAGTTTAACAAAAACCTAGACATAATATCATTTCATATTAGCCCACCATTCACATTGGGCTACCTCGTGAAACAATAGGCTACTATTCTGAAATAGTATACCATCATTTCCCATTAAGCCTATTATATAACTAGCCTATAAATTCTGTGATTTGACTATAAATAGGCAGATAATAAAATCTCACAAAGAAAATACACGAAACTGCAATAATTGCAGGACTAGACTACGGTAACCAACTACCAAGCGATTAATCGAGTTGATTGACACGATCATTTCACGGAACTTTTTAGCCCATAGGCTATAGTTCAAAACAATGGTAATTCTGCGTTTTTATGCACACTAAGGTCTGAACAGTTTGCAGTGCACGTACTTCTCTTATGAGTCGTTTACAGATATCCATATTTAATACGTAGGCCTAGATACAGGTCAAGAACAACACCTAGGCAGTGACTTGAGACCTGAAGTACATAGGCTCAAAATAGCGTGTAAAGCTGACCTGTTGAATATATGTCGTCTGGGAGGATGGAGATTTGCTCGAAGTTCCATTTTGTTTCTCTGCTTTACTCTCAGTGTGTAACTCCTTTGACTCTGACCCGCTGGGCGAATTTTGCAGTCCAAATGTTTCCTTCTGGTCTGCCATGTCTGGAGCTCCGGAGACCAAGGCCCCAACTGTCAGATCGAAACAAAAGCGCATTTCAACCTCCCATTCTCTGTCCTGAATATGCGCATAACTTTTTGATGTGATATTGGCCGTCTTTAATGAGTTGTAGGCCAAAATAAAATGTAGCCATCATTAGACAACATGGCCTGCTATTAACATGGCCAACACACACACACACACACACATACACACACCCACACACACACACACACAACTTATTTAGGTTAATTTTGTGAAAATATCAGTCAATATTTTTCCTTAAAATATAACTTAATTACCAGTAAAGAGAACTATTAATAAGGATAAGGACGTCTTTATTCTTCTAATACATTTCACCCTTTGGACAAATGACGTGCGTTTCATTATAACTGATAGCCCACAATAAATAATAATATAAAGACGAATGATGAAGGCTACTTGTGAAAAGTAGGCTAGGCTATAATGAACATACCAATTGTGATATATTCATAGCAAGGACACCACTCATTGAAGGTTTCTAAATTTGATTATGCTGACATTGTTCGTATTTGTAGAGAATATAGACAACTGGTCGCAAAAAAAACATAAATTCGGGACAGATCCTATAGGTTGTGTATTCCTAAAATGCCAATTGAAACAAAAAACAATAGCCTACCATAGATGGTGTTGGTGACAACCATCACTGAAAAACATATACATGTATATGTAGGCATAAAAACAGAGAGCACGACGTGGCTCCATTCAAAAACAGACTATTTTCTTCCACTACGAGGTCCTACACTAAAATGACATGCGATAACAACGACAATAGTGAACCACTGACCACAGAAACGCGGAATACTCCGCACAGTAAAAACGGATTTACCTTGTAACCAGATACGTCACTTTCAATGTCGTGAAGATATGGCACAGCAGAGGTCGTTTCTTCAAAAATGCAAAGTGTTTGCGAAAAATGTCCACCCAATTCAATGTATAATCCCAATGTGTAGCCCGAAAAGGCTATCTAATATCCCCATGGATTTTCTCTATCTTCAGTGCAAGTCCAAATGTACGGTGACCAAGCGAAAACGCACAGGTGAAGGAAGATTCAGGAGTCTAGCAAAGATGGCTAAAATAACCACGCGGTGTTACTTTATTGTACATTTTAGAGTCGATGACCGTTGTTCGGGAAGCCTTCCCTGCTGATAGCACATAGCAGTATAGCAAGTTTACAGAGGAGCAGATCCGTCACCACCTTCTCCCCTCCCTCCTCTCACTCTCTCTCTCTCTACGCACCAATGGCCCACAGTAGTACGCGTTATGACGCGGAAGCGCTGAGTCTGTGACGAGCAGCGTAGGCTAGTTTGGGTTGTCCTCTGCCTATCCAGTGCCTGAACAGCAATGGTCTACCCCAAGAATAGTCTTATTCAGGTCCCCCTTCCCCCTCCCGCGTCCCTCAACCCCTTCCGCCCTCTCTCCAAAACCTATCCTTTACTGCTAAGTCTTCCGGATATATTTTGCTATTGAGCAGACTCAGTAACGTTCGCCATTGGGATTTTGTTTACAGAAATAACTAATCGCCGTCAATTGAGACAAACACAGATACAGACATGTATGAGAGCACATCCATCATATTGAAAAAATGGTATGTGCTTATAAATTTGGCCTGGGCATCCTGCATCAGATAACCGAAAAGTACACTTTGTGATGGGATACTTTGGGACGATCTAAAAACAATGGCCAACAAAAGCATAGGCAAATGGGAGTGCATGTGGGTAACAGGCAACAAATGTGGATTGTACAGAAAATATCCATGCAATGTGTGAATGTGTAACATTAGGTGAACATGGAGTGGGCCACGGCAGCCCAGCTTTACATTCAGAGAAACATTCTATTGAGTGAATTACCTTTACAATATAGCACAGCACAATTGTATAGGCTATGCCCTCACTTTCACGAGGATGAGTAAGCCTATAATGTTAATTGAAGGCCTGATATCGTACAAATCGATATTGAATACAAAATTACACGGAAGATTCTCCATTGTTCGCAGGGATATTGTCATATAATATAGAGAGAGCTTTTGTCGTTGATCTCGCAGGAAGCATCAGGGATCACAAAATGACGAAATACTAGTATTTAACTGGACATTACTCTTATGTGGACAGCACCGAAATCTCTATTTTACATGGATTTTTTTTATGGTGAGCTTCCTGATTTTTTGTTAAGATAAGCACTGTGCACACTACATCAGGTTTGATTTTCCCGAGGCTTTCGTTCCAGAATGCAGGCGCACTGCCTCTGATAAAACCACATTTGGTTTACAGGCAATTTCCCTGACTTAATACAGCGCGTTGTGACACACGTCGAATGGGAAGAACTGTGTGACAAAAACAATATGGGACGAAAGCCACCTCACACTGCGTGGTATGCTGTTCTGGGTCAGTTAAGTGGCACGATGTCAATATTTAGACTTCTAAGATGTCAGTGGTTCTTATGGCAATTGCTATAACCCTGTAGCCCACACCCTGGCCCCACTTACACCACACATGTGACGAGTGACCGCTACAGTTAGGCTAGGACTCATCATAAATAGCATTTCTATTCACACGTGTCAAAATATTACACATCACCAAAATAGAAATTCGGCCTACCCCCAAAAGACAACGTTTGTAATGAAATGAATGTCCTTTAAATTAACTCATCAGCTTTAGGCCTATAGGCCTAATATAGCAAATGATAACCCGTTGTGTGCGAACCGGTTGTTTGCAACGATAAAATGCAGATCCAGGAAACTCATGCTAAAGTAGCCCAGTTCTTGGCCGCCGGGGGCAAAGCAAGAGTTTTCCTTAAGATATGCACTGAACTGACAATGATAATTCTGAGGAGAAAAATAAAGTAGCAAATCTAATTGAATGAGAGAGGCTGACCTTGCGAGACAACTATGGAGCGCATGCATGTCAAGAGGTGTACCAATGTTTAAAATACTATATTGGTGTAAGTCGTTGTAGATCTACTCTCAATATTCCATTTACTACTACTTCTGTGACTGCAGGTCAATCAAATAGTGTAGCCTTCCGCTAATAATTAATACTGTAAGACCTTCGTGAAATTAAAACCAAGTGACGAATAACTAACTATTCAATAAAAAATACGCCACATTACCCGAGGGCATTTAACTGCTAGGCTACTCAATGCTTTCTGTCAAACAAATATGGACGTTACATGAGGTAACAGCAGTAATGCATTTAATAAAATTAGCGTTACAGGAGACAGTCGTTATAAAAAAGTGCACACAACGGTGCACTTTTTTGTTGTTGTCAAATACACTATTTCCATTCAAGATCGTACACAGTGCATGTGCGTGAGACAAAATAAATCATTATTATTACCGACTCCCTAAGGGAAACGTAACTTCTGAATTGTGTTTAGGCAACACAACTTTATAGGAGTGATGCACCGCTCACTGCATTCTGTGTCAACATTACACCCAACGCACCACTGGAATGTAAACTCTCATACTGCATCGTTTAGCATGGAGGTGATATCGGGCTAATCATGCCAGATTGCGTAAATCCAATTTGGTTCCAATTTGACGAAATGCACAAGCATGTTCATGATATTGTTTTTTTCCTCCTTCAAATGATTGACCAGAACATTCACTTCCCATGAGAACACAACTACTGATGCCCAAAAGTGCAACCACAATCTGCTAGAATCATCACAGTCTTCATCATCACAATCCTCACCATCACTATTCTTATCATCATCCTCAATATCATCATCATGACATTATCCTCATAATCATATTCGTCAACAACAGGTAATGTGCGTAATGGGACTCAACCCTTGGTTTGACAAATTAGTCTGGAAGTAGTTTTACGGACCAAACGTTTTCGTTGAACGTTACTGGCTAATGACTGTCAGTTCGGGATATATCACATTATCAGAGATGATACTATATATATAAAGCAATTAATTTTCAACATGGGCTTGCCTACATTCTGATTCCTGACATTTAATGAAGTAATAACGAAAAACAACAACAAAACAACAATCAATTTAGCTGTGTAAAAGGACTGCATCTAAGTCGTTTCAAAATAGCTGTTGGACATTAACTTTAAAATGTAAAACTGTTATTAATTGACTGCATATTTTATTGCAATGAATGATATTGAAAGTTCAACAACATGCCAATTCCTCTTGATTGTTATGTTCGATAGCCTGTCTATAACGCATGAACGACACCAGTGTGAAAATATCTCACGATCAAACGGTCCAGCAACGCAGAATGGTCGGGTAGTTCAAAACCACGGATAAAGTGTCAACCCTTTATTAGGTTACATTTATGCCATGTAGTTAGTTACTCTATAGCCTAGCTACGTGTACAACTAGAACGTCATTACTCAGCAAGGCCCTTTGGAGTCAGCCTACAATAAATAATGATTGATTGTAATGAAACTGGGGAAAAAACGTATTATACAGTGTAATTAGGCCTACATGTAATTGCATCGAGATGTAAAAACAAAAATGTAAGCGACATGGCACTGCATCTTATTTTTTGGAATTGAATGTAAAGTCTGATCAGAAAATAATATGGATTGAATTAGACATATGAGAGCCACACAATTCCACACAAAAAACAACAACAAATGTGTTTGCTATTATGCTTGGTTGTCAGCATCAGGCTTAATTTCGAATGCAAATATATAACAAAAAACGGTTTTAATACCGTAGCCTAAACTATGATAATAGTGACGCATTTGTGTATGATTTGAATTTGTTTCAATACACTGTAATTCCGATGAATTTATCGAAGTCTGTTCTTAATAATTGGTATCTAATTGCACGTGCACAAAACTGACAAATTAATTAATCGCCAGATAAAGGTGTAGGTCACGGCCAGAGGTGTGCTCAGAATAAAATGGGCCTTTTGGTAATGCTCAATGGAAAAGTGCAAAATGTATGCAAGAAGTGAATTTCAGACCTAGAAATCAAACGCTTTTTTGCATTTAAAAAAATAAAAATATTTACTTATTTGTAATTATTTGTGAATTAAGGCACTGTCCCTCATTTTCACTTTTGCTGAACAATTGTGGTTGTGATTCATAGTGAAAGTTTAGGCCTAATTACTCATAAAACTGATCGAAAAACATTTAATATTATTAACACCACATATTTTACAAACGCACACTGCAACTCCTGCAAAACATCACGCTTGTGAACATTTGCAGCAAACGTTTTCAAAAAGGTTATCTTCAAAAAGGTAAATCATTTGGCTACATTTTATTCATGTTGAAATAATGAACTAATCTTCACGTGGTGAGAGAATATACATAACATTTACAATAACGTTTAAATTAAGACCATCGAACACTTGCACCAATTAGGGCCGTACATAATGCAGGTATATTTACCATGTTATTACCTACAGAAGAGACCATTGGGAGCCGAGAGCGCAACTTAATCAAAAGCATGGCCTAAATATGTTCTGAATGTTGTATTATATGCGGAGTGTACAAACCTTATTAGGAACACCTGCTCTTTCCATGACATAGACTGACCAGGTGAATCCAGGTGAAAGCTATGATCTCCTTATTGATGCCACTTGTTAAATCCACTTCAATCAGTGTAGATGAAGGGGAGGATACAAGACAAAATGTTTAGGTTCCTTTGAACGGGGTAATAGTAATTATTTTATGTGTGTCCCTTTTGGTGTCTTGCATCCCCACAAACAACAGCACAGCATCACCAATAGATGCATAAATACATAAATAAATCCCTCGCAATAACTACAGCAGACAACACATGTGGATACAGTTTGTATCATGTCCATTATATGTATAATCCACAAGGGGAATAATCCACATTAAGGTATCATATAGAACAAGAAAAAGCTAACTGAAACCACAAAAAAATGGCTGTGCAGCGCCACCGGAAGCATGGTAGTAGGTGCCAGGCAAACCGGGTTGAGTGAGTCAAGAACTTCAACGCTGCTGAGTTTTTCACGCTCAACAGTTTCCCGTGTGTATCAAGGATGGTCCACCACCTAAAGGACATCCAGCCAACTTGACACAACTGTGAGTCCACATGTGCCAGCATCCCTATGGCACACATTTCGACACCTTGTAGAGGCTGTTCTGAGGCAAAAGGGGGGTGAGCTCAATATTAGGAAGGTGATACGAATGCTTTGTGCACTGGGTGTGTGTTATATTCATTCCCTTTAAAAGGCTAATTATAATGCATTAACAACTGACTTTTAATGCGCTGGTTGTGGGATTGGTAATTGTAGCCCCTTTAATAATAACGAATTAGGATCATGCAAGTTCCCTCCAAAGACAAAACTACAAAGTCCATGCACCCATGCAATGATCACAGGTTGCCCAAAATCTCCTAATATTATAATATATAATAATACCTAATATTATGTTAGGTTGAGGCTTGCATTTGATTTCCCAGTGGAGAGAGGCACACATAATAGGTACATGGAAAGCCTAGACATAATTAAATATGCAAGGGGTTTGGCTACATATTATTCGCCCTGAGGAGAAAATGGACAGACACACATCGAGACATTCTGCATGTTCTATACTTCAGGGTCATCCAGTATGTTTGGTGATTGTGTGGTCTGATATTCCGCTCCATGTGGCGCTCCCATGGGTGATGGATGGCCTGGGAAGTGTCTGGAATCTGTCTGGAATCCCACAGACAGGCAGGTGAAAGCGCTGTTGGGTAACTGCAGGTCTGCCCCTGAATTGGAGGTGAGGAGAGCTGCTCCTACCCAGCTGTGGTTTGTGGGTGAAAACCCAGCTATGGTTTGGGTCACAAGACCTGGGGAGAATAGTAGAAAGAAGAAGAACAGGTTGAGACTTTTTCAGGCTGAGACTTTTCCATGTGTGACTGTGACATGGAGTTTGTCATTGATAGGGCCAGAAGAGTCAGTCTGGGACAGAGATACAGGACATGTCAGAAAGCAACCTGGGTTCAATCAACCTAGTTCACCTCAGGACTGTGTGACCCTTCTGTGATTGAATGAATATGCACAAATGTGATTCTATTCTTATTAGGCAAAACTACTTTCTGTTCACCTAGGTCCAATCCAAAACATATACTATATAACAGCATTCATCATTCTATAGAGAATGTTTTTTCTGTGAACAAGTTTTTGAAATGTAAACATCCATCTTTCCTCTAACATTCCAAGAAAGTAAAATGAGTAAATAGTGTTAGGGTATGTTAGAAATGCACCTTCAAAGAATGTGTCAGAGCCAAAGTTTCATGGACATACTGTAGCTCCCATCTCTTTCAGTCTTGCATAATGACTAGAAAGTGATGTGTTGTGTCCTGATTGATGCCTCATTTGTCTGTGTGCCTTGTGTCCTCCTTCCTGATTAGATCCCATCACAGAGTCTCCTTCTCCTGCCAACACGGTTCTTCCAGCTCCAGGCCTCTCCAAGAGAGGGGGTGACCCACCGAACCCTCCGCAGAATGGGCAGACCCCTCCATGGCCACACATGGCTCTATGCTCAGCCTTCCACTAAGACCCCTTCTTCCTCCTCCCTGTGGGTTTATGCTTGTTCCACTAGAGACAGGGATGATAAGTTATCTGGGGCTGCATGGCACTGCAGCGTTCAGAGGCAGAGTCCCCCACACCTCTAGCCTGGCTCTGAGTTGTGCAGGCTGCATGGAGCCCTGCTCCGAGGAGTGGTGGGGCTGGGCTGACACATTTCTGCTAACAATCACATAACACACAGGGACCCACATTCCAACTTCCTGATCCCGTTCTCTACCCACAACCTCTCATTTACAGCCCTCCTCTTCCCCCAGCTGGCTCTCAGTGGAACTCTGCAGCTGTAGGCCAGATATGCTCAAATCAAACATGCGGATTCAGACATAAATAACTAATTATTATTCATCATAATAATATTGATGGTAATTACAATATTATTAATTGCAAGCATATTTTATATTCCCTGTTTCCCTATCATCATTTAAATCGATTTGATCTTCTGACATAATTTCCCCTTTAATTATGGGACATTATTTTACATGTCATGTCCTCTGCTGCCCTCTATTGGCCCTTCACTTCATTGGCATGTGAAAAAGAGAAAAGACCGACGCACCAAAATCGACTTCAATAGAATCAAGCGAGAAAGCAGACATTGCACTACATACATCACAAGAAGTATTCAGTTATCAATCAGTCAATAGTTAAATATCACGTGCATACGGTGCCTACTTGAAAACTAGGAACAACTGAGATATGGGTTGGATGTCGCCCTGACCTGAATGTTGTTTGGGAAGCTATATCGGATGGTGCCTGCCCATTTCAGCAGAACAGAACACAGTTAGGGGAGACTGAGTAAATTGAGTTGCGTGGGAAATTTATGGTGTGGTATGGGATGGGAAACTTCTGGTTTGATCTGTCTGGTCTGGTCCATAATTGGCAGTCCTTACAGGGATTTAGGGTCTGGGAGTCCTTGTGAGTACCAAACAGAAAGCATATAAGTGTTTCTTAAACGGAACCCAAACCGGCTGCGCGCGTGTGCTATCGTGCGCTATCGTGCATATATTTATTTTGCCCCCCCTCCCATTACATTAATTTTGGGACAGATCGAAAAGCATTAAACATGTATGGCAATTTAGCTTGCACTTGCTAGCTAACGTTAATTTGTCCTATTTAGCTGGCTTGCTGTTCATAGCTAATTTGTCCTGGGATATAAACATTAAGTTGTTATTTTACCTGAAATGCACAAGGACCTCTACTCCGACAATTAATCCACACATAAAACGGACAACCGAATCGTTTCTAGCCATCTCTCCTCCTTCCAGGCTTTTTCATCGTTTAATTTATATGGTGATCGCATCTAAACTGTCATTGTATTACCAGGACTACCGGCAAAACAGTTCGTCTTTCAATCACTCCACGTGGAGTGGAGGAAATGAGGAAATGAGGAAATGGCACGTGGGTACCTGCTTCTATAAACCAATGAGGAGATGGGAGAGGCAGGACTTGCAGCGGGATCTGCGTCAGAAATATGACGTTGGCGCGCGCGAGCAGTGTGGGTGCAATAATTGAATAACATGGATTTCTACATTTATTTTGCGACGCTCGCGCACGCGAAGTGTCCGGTCTGGTCAGCATGTTAGAGTCATAGCTCTCAGGAATGGTGTCATAATATGTTGTACCAAATGTTGTACCGAACCCTAACAATGAAGAGAAGGTAAACGTGGAAATCCAGGAACACCTTTGCCTCTAAGTGTAGTGCGTTGGAGGCTGCTGAGGGGAGGACGGCTCATAATAATGGCTGGAACGGAGCAAATATAATGGCATAATGGCATCAAACACCTGGAAACACCACTCGAACCATTACCACGAGCCTGTCCTCCCCAGTTAAGGTGCCACCAAACTCCTGTGGTGTAGTGAACATTCATGAGTTCATATGTAAAGCAGGCTAGGCTACCCACTTAAACCAAGCACAAAACAATGTTTGCTAAAAAAGTTGCACTAGGCCAGCCCGAACTGAAATGTTAGCCTAATTGTTCTATGGCTTGTCTGTGTGGTAGGTTGAAATTTGAGATGAAAGGAAAATGTGTTTACTCGACTTATTAGAGCCCCAGTTCTGAAGTTGACAGTTATATCACCTGACACATGTGCAAAACCATGTGAACACCTGCAGACTTTAGTCTTGTGCACATGACATCCATCTTGTGCATTTGGTCATAAGCAAACAAATCTTGTTTGCCACACACAGACACACTTTTTTAAATAGTCAGGTTAATAACACTTTCCTGTTCCTGTACTTTACTGTAGTGTTTCACCTATACTGAACAAAAATATAAACGCAACATGCAACAATTTCAAAGATTTTTCTGAGTTACAGTTCATATAGGGAAATCAGTCAATTGAAATACATTTCTTTGTCCCTAATCTATGGATTTCACATGACTGGGCAGGGGCGCAGCCATGGGTGGACCACTTGGGAGCAAGGCCAACCCATGGAGAAGCCAGGCCCAGCCAATCAGAATAAGTTTTTCCCCACAAAAGGGCTTTATTACAGACAGAAATACCCCCTGCAGGTGAAGAAGTCGGACGTGGAGGTCCTGGGCTGGTGTGGTTACATGTGGTCTGCGGTTGTGGAGCTGGTTGGACGTACTGCCAAATTCTCTAAAATGTTACGTTGGAGGCGGCTTATGGTAGAGAAATTAACATTAAGTTCTCTGGCAATAGCTCTGGTGGACATTCCTGCAGTCAGTATGCCAATTGCACACCTCCTCAACTTAAGACATCTGTGGCATTGTGTTGTGTTCTGGGATCTTTTATTTCAACTCATTAAACATGGGACCTAAACTTTACATGTTGTGTTTATATTTTAGTTCAGTGTATATTATTGCAGTAAACCCATACCCTAACTCTGGAGGGATCTCTGTTGAACATAAGCATCCTTCAAAGCATTTCAGACAATTGAAATACACTAAGCGTGCAAATTATATTTTTCACAACAGTACATGCTCATTGCTCCTTCAACAGAAGGAAGTCCAGGGAATCTGTCATTGATTGAAAGTGGTAGGTGAAAGGCCAAAGCTGTTGTCATGCTACACACTTCACATTACTTTCATGGTGTGTGTGTGTGTGTGTGTGTGTGGTATGACTCCCTCCAATCTGCAAACAGTGGTTGTGTATGAAGTGCTGCTGGTGCTGGAGTCTATTAGGCCTCTCAGGAGATGGAGATTTGCCTTTTATCATTCCCAGCAGCTCATCTACATGTGCCGACTGACATTTTTGCTTATAAATCGATCTGTGGATCCCGTAGATGGAAATTGCTTGCATTGCGCATTAGCCCTGGTTCCCACCGACACAGTAGTATGTTTCTGAGCCTGTGTGATGTAGGATGTGAAATCTGAAACCACTTGAAGCTGGGATGTCCCTCCCACCATTTAATTGGCTCTTCCAACTGTTCATCAACTCCTGGCTGAACCCTACATCACAGCCACAGACATATGCTTCAATCATTACATAGTAGCGCAGCAGGAGAGAGTGGTTTCATCATGGTAGCACATTCAGAGGTCGATTTATAGCCCTTCATCTGAAATCATTAATTGATGTGAAACAAAAACACTTTCTGTTAGCCATAAACGGACAAGATTAATATGAGACTGAAGGTGAGTTCCTAAGGAGTTCAGGAAACTTGAGCTCTGTGATACTATATTTTCACAATGATGGGGGCAAATTTTCTCTAACACTAAAAACACAAATACGAATTTTACAGTTATTAGGAAGATGAAATATTAGTTAGTCATTTTATAATTTGATTATGCTATATTTAGAAAACATACAAGTCATTTCAAGCCTTATTCATACAGCTTTGTTGAATAGGAAATATAAAATATTACATATTTTTATATCTTGTATCATATTTGTACTGTGTACTTGAGCTTGTGTCCTCCAAAGTGACTACACCTCAGCAATTTACAACTATTTTTTTTACCAGAATGTTGAGATTTTAACCTTTCTTTGAGTATGCAGCATTACTAGTTATTGTTTATGGACCTCTCATGATAAATAATTCATTTAGGTGATTATGTAGATGATTTAAAAAACATATATATATATTTTTACATTTAGTTACATTTAACTGGTTGATTGTGAAATGTACATTTACTGTAGGCCTGCATCATGCAATGCACATACATGTTGCTTGCAATGATGCAATTACATGAGTGTAGTCTGGAATTTCACTCATTTCCAAATCTTGATGTTGCAATGACGAAATGATGTGTAGGCTACCCCAAACTTCCTGTTTGTAAAAAAGTGTTGAGTAAAATAAATGTTCTAAAAATTATAAAGGTGACATCAAAGGCTTAACAAGATTAAACATGCTTAGTAATTCTTATAGGACACATCACTGCACTCTATACTCCTCTATAAACTGGTCATCTCTGTATACCCGTCACAAGACCCACTGGTTGATGCTTATTTATAAAACCTTCTTAAGCCTCACTCCCCCTATCTGAGATATCTACTGCAGCCCTCATCCTCCACATACAACACTCGTTCTGCCAGTCACATTCTGTTAAAGGTCCCCAGAGCACACACATCCCTGGGTCGCTCCTCTTTTCAGTTCGCTGCAGCTAGCGGCTGGAACGAACTGCAACAAACACTTAAACGGGACAGTTTTATCTCAATCTCTTCATTCAAAGACTCAATCATGGACACTCTTACTGACAGTTGTGGCTGCTTTGTGTAATGTATTGTTGTCTCTACCTTCTTGACCTTTGTGCTGTTGTTGGTGCTCAATAATGTTTGTACCGTTTTGTGCTGCTACCAGGTTGTGTTGCTACCATGTTGTTGTCATGTTGTGTTGCTAACATGCTGTGTTGTCATGTGTTGCTGCCTTGCTATGTTGTTGTCTTAGGTCTCTCTTTATGTAGGGTTGTGTCTCTCTTGTTGTGATGTGTGTTTTGTCCTATATTTATATTGTATTTATTTATTTTAATCCCAGGTCCCCTTCCCCGCTGGAGACCTTTTGTAAATCATTGTAAATAAGAATTTGTTCTTAACTGACTAAATATATCTAAATATATAAATAAATATATATAAAAAAAGCCATATGTGGATGGGTAGATTAGATACGTTTTTCTGAATGAATTCCTGGGGGACCCTCATGGTGTACACATCTTTATTGTAACCCAGCACTGACACACCTGATTAGACTACTCAACCAATCACCAGACCCTTGGTTTATTGAGTTAGTGTTAGTAGTGGGTTAGAACAAAAATGAGGGTTCCCCATCATTGACTTGAGAAACAGTGGATTAAATTCCAAAAACGTTTTGATGCATATTTACGTAACATGACTTTGTGTTTTTAAACAGATATCTGGAAAATATGTACAAAAACATGAAGTAGTAAAAGAGTATGAAATTAAAGTAATTGTGATCTGAATCGTTTGTGACTCATTAGTAATCCCACCTTTAACCACATAGTGGAGACATCCGTTCACATTTTGAAATCAGGGTCCCCAAAAATGTAATCAAACATTTACAATATTAACTCAGTCTCTGTCTCCATATCGCGTGGATTGTCTATGAACCTGTGTATACATATTTTCCAGATGTTTGTTTTAAAACACAGAGACTGAGTTAATATAGTAAAGTGTTTGACTACATTTTTGGGACCCTGAATTCAAAATGTGAACTGATGTCTCCACCATGTGGTTTAGAGTGGTATTACTAATGAGTCACAAGCGTTTCTGATCACAATTACTTTAAATCTATACTATTTTACTACCTAATGTTTTTGTTTCATCGTATATATAAATGGGCTTACATTTTTTTCATTTAAGGAATCTCATCCGGCTACTTTGTGTAATTAGATGAGGTGTTTCTGTAGTATATTTGAAGCATGGATACAATAACAATAGTGGTTGGACTCTAGGATTTCATTTATTGAATTAAAGTCTCTCTTGAAGTGGGATATTGACCAAAGGACAAAAGGTTTAGCGACATTGGTTTGCGGCTCAAAATGTAGAACACGTGACCTATAGGCCACATCATATTTACTGTGAACAAGCAAGGCAAATGCTACCCCCTACTGTCCGATACAGTAATACCAAGTGCAGGCATCTTTGCTTTTCAATGGTGGCATCATATTCTAGCCAATAACTTATTGTGATCTATCATGCTTACTTCCAAGCACCACTGACCTGGTGTAAGGCCTCTCCCTTACACTGTCCATAACCACATTTGTTTCCAACTTTAATTATGACAATTTATCATAGTTGCACCTGGATAAAGCCTGTTGCTTTCAACATTTAATTGTCATTCAAAATATTGTTCCAGACTAGATACTAAATCAACTCCATCCCTCGAGTTGTCTGCTAATGCTACATCTCTATTAATTGCCTGGCAATAATGAAGTGGCCAGCACAACGGAAAAGATTGCAGTCACTCATCAGTAAGATTGAGGAAAATGAAGATGAGTCACTAATTATAGGTGCCAATTTGTATTTTTTTCTCTGCTCATTATACATCACATTACTATGAATTCAAGATGTCAACTTAACCATAACAATTCAGCTATCTTCTCTGGTTGCATTTATGAGGGAAAGAAAGTCCAAAACAATAAACCGCTTACCCACACTAACAAATACATTTGCCATTCTGTACTTGTTAGTGAAAATAAGTATAATCAGCATAACACAATATGCTTTTTATTACTCTGGCGAATCAAGCAGGCGTGAAATTGAGTTGAACTGTGCCGGTTTAAACAAGTCATTCACAATGTAAAACAATATACAGATAGAACAACTGTCTATATGGTAAAAATTACCTATGATTGACTCTAGCCTGAGCCACTACTGCTGAGATCTTTTAAAATTGTTTTTTGACAACGTGACAATTATTTTTTTTACTGTTTCCATTGATTGATTTATGTCAGGTATGATTTAAAGATGGATGCGACTTGTTCCTGCCTGGTGTGCCAACGGCCATGCCGTCAGCTTATTATGGTAGGTCTTAAGGATCATGGGCGTGCTGCTGACTACATTCTCTTATTGGATGTCATGAGGAACAATGGCGCTTCATATGTTCTACTGTGATTGTAATTAGGACCTTACATTCAGAAACTAATGTTATGCACAGGAAAGGAAATCGTGTAACGCGTCCAAATCTTCTCCACCAGGTCCGTCATGGGGTACCAGGCCTAATTATCCAGTGATACTGCCATCCATAGGTTTGATTTACATATCGCTAGGTCTGTTCCTTTAAACTCTTGAGCTTTGACGTCACGTTCTCTCTGATGTTCTTTTACTTCGCCCAAAAGCACTGTTTTTTTCCCTAAGGCAAGGAGTACTATCAGTTGCATAACAGTGTTCTGTACATCTAGAACACCATATTACATTGCCGCTTTTCACCAAGGTTGTCTCTAAACTGGGCGCGTGCAGTAGCCCCGAGACTGCCACGCTGCTCCCCCGGGACTGCCGAGCAGAACTATAAACTCACAGAGAGAAGCACGAGATTGAACTTCACTCAACTTTCTAGAGCAGTAGTCACCAACCTGTCGATCGCGCTCAACTGTTCGATCTACAAGGCATTCCTAGTCGATCGCCAAACATTTATGTAAAAAACCCAACGATAATGCCTTCTGTTCCTAATTTCTTGTTATTCGTCTCCGGCTGTTGGCTGTATGTGGACCCAATCCAGCTGCCCTGTGCGTCGGATAGGCGAACTGTTGCCATTTTTAACCATTTTATGTGTCTGAAGGTACAAACTTCTGCCTACCCGGGCGGGCCCAGAGAGCAAATCAACTGCACAAAATATCTACTGCTGGCAGAATGGATGGCTCAGATGGCGGAGTCTGCAGTAATGTAGCACGGCATGAAAGATAGCTACAACAAAGTTGATACTGTGAGATTTCAGAACGTTTAAAACAATGACAAGGTAGAGACTGTCAACGAATACAGAAAATATATACTGTTTTTATGAGTGAGTTAATGTTTAAGTTCTTACTCAACACTGTCTATTTCCACTCATTGCTACAACAAGCACTGCAGCAGGAATTATTGAGTAGGAAAATGTATATATAGCCTTGCGTTGTTGTTATTAATATCGGCTTTGGTCTTTTTTAATATCAAGTAATATTTCACGTTCTCTGTTCATAGGACTAACAACATGAATTTGTGCATTAATGCGGTGCGACTCGAGTTTTTCCATCATCTGGAAGGTGTCAGTGGAGGAGAGGGAGACCAATGGGATGGTGAGAGGCGGACCCTCAGTCTGCTGCTCTCTCTCTGCCGAGACTGACCATCAGATGCAGGCACCATCCGCCCAATAAAATAAACATAAAAAGCAACTGATCTATTACCGGGGTGATCATATAGCCTACCTCAAATTTTGAAATACATATTTTTTAAGTGGCCCGAACAACAGTGCATTGGCAGGGCAATTCAAGCAAAGCCGATATGCGGTGATAATGTATTGGGCCTATAGCTTACTGCACAAACCTCATTTAATTGGTTAATGTTGCATAGGCTTATGTTTTTTAAGTCATGTTAAAAATAAATCTGCATTTTGATTCAAAGTGATCTTGATTCAAAAAAGGTTGGTGACCACTGTTCTAGAGTTTTCCCTGTTATCACTATCAACATTTCCCTCTACTGTGGTCAAATCAATGCAATATATGTCACTTTCAATGCAATATACTGAAACAAAACAAACTATGCAAGAGATTTTGTTGTAGGCAGAACGCATCAGAGTAGGATTCTATTCCATTCACACAGCCTACTCAGACTGTACTCTACACAGACTGGTATATGCAATTATAAACTGGGTGGTTTGAGCCCTGAATGCTGATTGTCTGACAGCTGTGGTATATCAGACCGTGTACCACGGGTATGACAAAACATTTATTTTTACTGCTCTAATTACATTGGTAACCAGTTTATAATAGTAATAAGGCACCTCCGGGAGTTTGTGGTACATGGCTATACCACGGCTAAGGGCTGTATCCAGGCAATCCATGTTGGGTCGTGTGTACAGCCCTTAGTCGTGGTATATTGGCAATATACCACACCCCCTCGTGCCATATTGCTTAAATAGACCATTGCCATATATGGATCTTTGCCATTTACTTTGATCTGGACTGTGTTTACAGCATGAGTGGTCATGAGTAGATGCTGTTGTTTTGAGATCAAAGCGAGAGCTGCATGCAGCCCTATGTGCACATTTTATTTATATCCTTTGCTAGTTAGTGAGTTATTAGCCCAGTTATAAATCATTTGTAGTCAGCAATAAGGGAGGGATTGCTTCCTACAAGAGCA
This sequence comes from Oncorhynchus mykiss, assembly GCF_013265735.2. Lineage (NCBI taxonomy): Eukaryota > Metazoa > Chordata > Actinopteri > Salmoniformes > Salmonidae > Oncorhynchus > Oncorhynchus mykiss. The sequence goes on along the minus strand of NC_048569.1, from coordinate 29,726,349 downwards.
CAAAATGTATACATTTCTAGACATCTACGAAAAGCCAGTTAGGTAAAGAGCTTTTTTTTTGTCTTAAAGGGGCAGTTGTTGTATTTTGAGACAGGTTTGAATAAGCTAGCCAATAGTCAGAGGGTAGCATAATTTGTCTGATTATCTGTAATAATGGTATGTGAATAAAAAACATTTTATTTTGTAAAGTGGTTTCTTGCATCCAACAACACAACAACATTTTCAGTCACCTCCTTGTCTGAAGGACAAGTGGATAAACAGGTTAATGTCAAGCCCTGCATGTCCCCCCCCCCCCCCCCCCCCCCCCCCCAAAGTCTCATGGAATGTAGGCTTGCATTGAACACCACATTGGCTGCTACTGTAGGCTGAATGATAGAACAGCTATTTCCATGTTAAATGTTATGGGAGGCCACTCTCATTTTCTCCATTGATTTTGATGGTAGGCCACTCTGGTAGGCCTACATTATACATAATTTTCACAACGTTCAAGTTTGAGCTCAGCAGACCTGACATTTACTTAGTGCTGAAAAAAAATTAAGGGAACAATGTTTATCACTATTCACCCTTGTTTTTTCTCTGTGCACAAGTGTGAATCATCTATCAGCAATGCCATAAAGATGGTTAATGTTTACGGCAGGCAACCAGTAAACATTAAAGGAATCATTGGAAACAATATGTGCACATGTGGTTTGTACTGGGTTTACTTAATGTACAGAGAAAAATTCATAACTTTAAATAAACTTCCTTGAGATTGCAAAATATATCGTTTTCATTCGTACAAACACAAAAAAAAAGACACACAAAAGTATAATTCAAAATATATATCGCAGTGTAAAAATCAGTTCTTAAATGTAATCTTTGAGTACAAAATGTGTGATTCTTATTGTTTAATGTTGCAGGGCGTTTTATAGCAGTTGTGTAGGTTTAACTATGAATGTTAGGCCGCATAACTTTAATGATATGCATTAGGGACAGTGATACCAGCTGTTATTACTCATGAACACAAGATGACCATGACTCGTTAGTGTTGTATGTGGTTTACTAAGGCCAATCCAGTGCTACATGCTTAAATCATGATCAAAATAGAGCCATAGTATTATGGTAAATCCCAGTTCTACCTGATGAGGGAGACAGACACCATGCAAAATGTGTGATTCTGTCATGAAATTAGTATAGCAATTTCTATCAATACATGTAGGCCTATACGTTAATCGATAAATCATTTAACGTAATTTGTATTTTTTCACTCAATTTTAATTACTTTTTAATTGAGAATAGATAATTTTTGAATAAATACACGTAATTGACTTGTAAATCATTGACTTGATGTAATACCAAAGTCTTATTTCATAGCCACTGAGTGGCGGCATAAAACTGTGGCATGCGTTTTAATACACTCAAACTCTAATCTCAGCACTATAGCCTAGTTTACACTGACTGAAACCAATATCAGACTGTGGGCCTTTGTAGGTCTCTGGGGCACTGGACATCTCAATCCCGTTGACCAGTATCACATAGACCTAGCTATAGAAAAGTATTTCATATTTTATTTTATTGTCCTGAAATATAGACAACATAAGACATACTGACAAAGCACAACATACACAGTATATGGGTACTATGCATGAATCAACTGTAATGACATTGTCCTAAAACGCGCTATGGTATGAGCAACCAGTACCGCGTGCTCAGCGCGTCGAGCAGGTGCTTATTGGAGCAAAGTCGCATGCACGCTGTGATGGAAATGGTGTTAACAAGGACACGGGAGAACTTCTCCCAAGCTGTCAGGTGCTTGAGTAATGGAGCTGTTATTATAAAGGATACTCTCCCAAGGTCTGACCCCATTCGCAGAGAATTGAAAATGATATCCCAGGTCAATTGCCTCGAATAAATACAATGGATCCACATGAATAGATGTTTGGCACACTTCTACTTTGCTGTGGAAGATTAAGCTACTATTTGCACTGCATGCGCCTAATACTGAAAATATAAACACCTATTTCTCTCTCTGTGTGTTTGTGTTTGAGAGAGAGAGAGAGAGAGAGAGAGAAAGAGAGAGAGAGGGAGAGAGAGAGAGAGAGAGAGAGAGAGAGAGAGAGAGAGAGAGAGAGAGAGAGGGAGAGAGAGAGAGAGAGAGGGAGGGAGAGAGAGAGAGAGAGAGAAGTGAGAGGGAATGAGAAAAATAGGGTTATTAAGTCGGGGTGGATACTGCAGTTGCCTATATCATTTTGTGAAATGCACCTCCTAGGCTTTCACCTTTGTCCGATTTCTCGAAATATAGGTCCAAAATCTAAATGTAGAACCTAACACGGCAATCGATTCAGTTTATGACCAATATTGGACAATGAAACGAAGCGAGGTAGGCGTAACATGAATTAGGTGTTTGGAGGCTTCTAAATGAATGACAAATTAAGCATGACGCATGCGTAAAAAGCGCAGTAGGCCGACATTCTTCCTCTCCTCTAATTTTCTACGGTCAAAGGCATCAGCAAAGCGTTAAGTGTGACATATTTTACATTATATATGATTACTATAAACACACTGTAATTACATTAATATGCCAATTCTCCATTCTTATAGGCCTGTTGGGTTGTATTTGTTTTGGTTGTGCCCATTCTCTCTCCATTTCCAGAAAACCACACATCTAGCAATGGTCTGGTTAATCTCAGGTGTCAAAAAAGTTGCCATAACTATTCTCCATTCCAATGTTCCATATCTGGTTGGCTTCATCAGGTCAGAGTCCACAGTATACAAAAGGTCAGTGCTATCCAATATCCTTGGGACGTCTCTACCCCCCATTGAAGTTGAAATTGAAAATGTTTAAGGTAAGGTAAGGGTTAACGTTATGTTAAGGGTAGAGTTACGGTTAGGTTTAGGACTTAGATTTTGGACGTCCCAATGATCCCCAATAGCATTGACCCTTTTCAAAATAATCATCCTGCAGTACTTTGTCATGTGGTTGTGTAGTTTGTGCAGTGTTCACTAGATGGCGTTACGTCTTGCATATCAACGTAAGAATCCTGTTCAACATTAGCCTATTGCAGACGCACTGCCGCCTTCCGTGCAATAAAATCCAGTAAGATATCGAAGGCGCCAGGTGAGCAATAGACAGAGCAATTGAGATTCTGTGTCATGTTTACTCATATTCCCTAGCGCCACTGTCGTTACTTATTAACCATACCATTTACAAATAAAGATATGAAGTTAATAAACTCATGATTCTAGGCGCAATGGAGAGCGCAATCAAGTTATTTTACATTCTTTAGGGTTCACGTTGGCCGAAATAAACAATTAGTCAATAGGCTACTCAGCAGGCCCATAAAACACACGCGCACAATGACTCGCTCTGGGGCGGTCTTGCGTCCAGGAAGGAATTCCAGGTATCATAGCTGAGGTTGAGAGTATCCCAGTGCCTTCTCTCAGGTTATCTTAATAACGTTTCTCAACTCTTTGATCATGGTCTCGACGCCTCTATCCCTAAATGCTAAAGTGAACAAAGTGTGGAAAGAGAAAGACTGGCTATGCCAGACTGCATGATAGAGAAGGAGCAACACAAATTCAGTTTGAGCAATTACATCACTTTGTATTTATCCACAGAGTTTACATCATGGTTTAAATAATAGCATGTAGTCCTAAAGAAACGGACACATGGAAGCGTATCGAGACTGCATTTTACTATTTTATTGACACTTTCAAGAACACATCGTTGGTGTTGTAAACTAGACAAAAACCGAATACAACATAACCCAATGACAACTTTAGAAACACAAAAGGAACCTTCATATTTCAATAAGATGCAGCATTTTTACTATCAGGCTGCAAAGCATTTTTAAACAGAAAATTCGTCCATTTTGACACACACCTAGACGAATGGTTTTTTTTCTTTTCAGAAAGCTGTTGATGTGTGCTCTCGCTGTCATTCGTCTGAACAGTAGCACTTAACACACAGAGACAACAGGTAGGCTAGAGGTACAATGGCACATGTGTGTCCGCTAAAACAACTAGCTCTGTGGATATTTGAGGTACAGGTAAATCCGTATTCAGGGGGATATAAAATGCAGATGGAAAAACAAGGGTAATAGCCCACGAACTATCTTTACACAGGTATCGACAATAAATTAAGGACAGATCCCTAAAATCAAACTACTCCGTTGTATTTACACGCAATATCAATATCAATATGAAATAATTACATAAATATTTGTATATATCACTATTTACATTTATAATCAATATTACCTTTTCAATTGTATTTCAGATTCCCTTTGCCAGCTGAATACTTATGTTGGATTCGGCATGCGAAATTAGGACAGTCTCAACCACTCGCACATGAAGTTTATAACCTCGGTTCTGTTTTGGCATACTTCAAACAAGTGCCAGCATATGGATTTTCGCAGCATAATCCTGCGTTTATAATTTGACAAACAGAGACATTCGTTCGTAAAATCAATAACCGAAGACCAATTGATTGATTCCTTAGAAAAAAAGGGAGGGAGCAATTTTTTTCTCTCCTCCAGATTGGTTTTAAGATCAGCCTGAAGCATTCCTTTAGCCTTATTCGTATCATTTGAATTTGGTCGTGAAAATAAATCATAACAACAAACTGACAGTCATAAAAGAGACATGTAGCGTTTTGTAGGGCATGCAAAGTGTCACCTACCCCCGATAAGCATAATGATATGCTTCAAATAGTTATGCAGTTAATACATCAAACACAGCAGTCTTTATAAGATAAAGAGAAGTGAATTCAAATAATTATAACCAATTCAGAGTGCACATTAAATCAAACAAATTTCGTTACCTCAGTAACTCGACGTAAGGACATCACACAGCAGCAACTTATCAAAGATCTGTGAGTATTATCCATGCCAACCTTTCAGTTTCAATACTTGTATGGTATTCAAATAACAGGAAAAATTCAAAAGTGTTGTTTAATTTAACAAAAGAGAAATATACATATGAGATGTGTATTTAACCAAAGTGCATTTCAAAATCTAAACTGTTCAATAGGTCAGTTTTCTAAACCCGCATTCGCTAGAAGGGTGTCGTCATACTCATCCTCGTCGTCCTTATATGATCATCACAACAACAACAAAAACAACAACATTAAAATCTATGGGGACACGCTTCGTGACCTGTCCTGTATGGAATCAAGTCCGCTGACTAAACGCTGAATGCTCTGCAACTCGTTAATGGAATCTTTCCCAGAGCAAGTTTTTGGGGACAGGGAGACCGAGCCGGATGACCTGCTGGTGACCTCCGAGGTGGAGTCCAGGGTGGCGGAGACGGGGCTCGTGGCCATGCCGTCCCCTTTCAGCTCCGCCGCACTGCTCGCCATGGAGGGGATGGCTGTGGTGAGCAGACTGCTGTCCGGAACGCTCATAGGGATGGAGTAAGGGCTGTACCTGAGGCGGGGGCGCACTGCGTTCAGGAAGGGGTGTCGGTGAACAGAGGAGGCTGCGGAGTTGGCTGCCGCGGCTGCTGCCATGTACGTGTAAGGGTAAGGGAACAGGCCCCCAAATGGAGACATGGCCAGGCCCTGGGGAGAGAGGAGGGGAATGATATGAATAGAACTATGCACAAATTTAACAGGCGCTAGTCACCATAATAACACAGCAAAACAGGAAAAATATGCTACATTTAAATTGTTCACAATGTACACTGTCTATGTAGGCCTATATATTGAATTGAGGTCATGTAGTGACTGAGTGTGAATAATGAATCCAGCAGACACGTGAGCTTCACGGGAAATGTTACGTGGCTGTGTAAGCCTCCTTTCACTTTTCTCATAAAGCGATTTTCATGATGATGCTTTTCTGTGTCTATGCGTACTGATTTTATACATAGATGGGTGTAAACCCATTACCAATACATTTTCTTGAATTTAGCCTTAAATATGGAATATATAACGCTATCCACGTGTAAAACCATGAAAACATTCCGAGAATCAAATTGACAAAATATTTCGATTTTTTTTTTGTGTTAAGTGATATCTAGACCCACCACTATGTGATATCGGGTTTTGTGTAGCTTTGCAAATAGTTAATGAATTGTGAATCCAAATAAACATTCTTTATATATGATGTTGCTCATAAAATAGCAATTTAAAAGGAACTATTTCTGCAACACATGTGTTTTGAAACTAGATGGAAACAGCAAATCTGTTATGTATTTAGGAGAAGTTGTTTTCCCTCCCCGAACCAGTGAAGAACTAAGCACATCTCATTCGCCATGTTCCTCTAAAACACAGACTTAATTAATGAGTTCAAATCAACACTAGCCTAAAACTTTTGTTGTAACGCCTAGGTGGTCTCTGCCTAAATCCCAACATATGCTGTAAACAATTGAGACAAATAATATCCACACCTTCCTAAAATCTAAATCAAACTTGAGTCCCTATAAAACATATTCGGTTATTATTTAGGCTATAACACGACTGTCTACAATAGGCTATGCTCGCCCTGTTGTGGTTTTGAACACTATAAGGAATAAACTAGGCTATTAAAACGAAATGGAAATTATACTATTTGTTCTTCTACACCATGTTGACATTTCCACATAAAGTAATGGTGACAAGGACACCTAAGATGAAATAGGCTACACAGTCCAGTGTATGCGTCAAAATGTAACGAAAAACTCAGGAGCACATAGCATGTGTTTTACACAGGCATTAATGTACTGCTGGTGGTAATAAAAACTGGTTTTACCTGTGATGCCAAGACATGTTGCTGCAGATGAAAAGGCAGTCCATGAGCTCCCGTCAGGCTTTGCGAGGGTGACGCCATACTGGCCGTGTCCATGGTACTAACCCCTGCAGAGGACACCGCTGCCAGTAAGGGGCCCATGCCCGCGGCCATATTCGAGAACGCGCCTCCCATGTTGAACTGACTGGGGTGCAAAAGAAAGGGATGCGCCCCCCCCAAGTGATTGAAAAACTGCTGTCCCGCGAAACCCGGTGGAAATCCAAAATGATGCATGTGACTCTGGCTTAAGTGCGGACTGCTGTCAGTTTGAACAGTCAAAGGCATATAGTTCTCCTTGCTTATAGACCTGCACTCGTCCGCGTTGGGCTGGTCCCGGCTTGGACTCTTGAAGTCTTCTCCGGACCGAGTCGTGCTGGAGATCACCGTGATGGGGCTCTGTCGTGAGTCCGCTTGGCTTTTCTCAGTCCTCCGGGCGCTTTCCCGAGACCGGCCGTTAGAATCACTGCCACCAAATTGATGGCCTTTAGTCTGGCTTGCCTCACAATCCTTCCCATCCTCCGTAGTGGTTGAGATCTTACTGGAGTCCGGCCCATCCTTTAGGTTTCCATTGCTTTCATCGTCGCTGTCTTCATCACTCTCACAGAAATCTATCAGGAATGAGTCAAAAGTTAGTGATACATGAGAAATTATGATCAAAGTTAATCAGGATTAATTTAGTTTTTGGTTTTATTCTCCTAAATTCTCATATAGCCAACTTTATTAAATTTTCTTCATGACTTTCGATGCAATATTAATAAAAAATGAAAATAAAAATGTACAACTAGATATACAATCAGTATCGTCAAAATTATATCTCATATAAATAAATATGCCAAGATTTGAATCCATGCTCGTTTGGAGGATCGTAATTTGTGCTGTCAATGAGATGTAATTATCTGTAGGATACTACTGTACGCTAATCATGGTAAAAAGGACTAGGCCTGATGCTTTAGGCTACGTAGGCTAGTGTTCATAATGTATTGAGATACATTGAAATCCATAGGCTACAGATGTATTTTTATTTTTAAATGAACCTTCAGCATATGATCAAGTCCTTCAAATTTTCCTCATTTTAACCGATGTCATGTTTTCACAATTCTAACGATTTTTGTCATTCAGATAACTGACTACGCCTACATCTCGAAAGTTTATTTTATACAAAAAAAAAATATATATATATTTATATCCAGTATATCATTCTGGCAGATGTATGATTCATTTTATTGCTAAATGCTTAGCACGAGAGACCCATCATGTGAATGGGAATTACAAGAATGAGCCTACATAAAAGTTAGGCTACATAGTTTGTATTTTATTGTTGGTGCTGGACAAAATTATATAATTTGTCGTGCAATTATTCAACACAATAGGTCTACTGATATACAAAGACATCCAACTGAATTCAAACTAAATCCAAAATGTAGCAAATTGGAAAATATTTCACAGCACACTTTTTTTTTTTTACAAGCAAAGGTTAATGTAGGTGTCTATACTATGTGGGTCTGTGAGATGCGGAACGTGTAGGCCTAGTTCTGAATCTTAACCCAAGCAGAGGCTGTGGGCTCCATTACCTTTCAGGTTGGGAGGCCCCACGGTAGACACTGCGGGAGACGAGGCCTGGTCGAAACATTTTAATGAAGCCTGCTCGCCGGAGGAGTCGTCGGACGTTCCGTTCTCTTTTTTCTGCTGCTCCTCATATGAGCGAATTGACTGCAGGGCCAGCTGTTTCCTACATTATACAGACAGGTTATTGGTCATCACTACTATTATTTTGTAATAAAAAAACTATCTATAAGAAAACGGATCATTTATTCAAGGCATAGGACATGGCTTGCTATGTACAGTCTTTGCGTATAGGCAAATTCACAGGCCTGCAATTCATTTTGAGTGCAGATTATCCAGATGCATTTTATAAATCAATATATATATCTGTTCGAATAAATCAAGCTATTCAAACCCACTGTAGACCACTAATAACCCACCACCCAAACCATTTTCTTGTATTATGTTGTCAAAACGGTAAAGAAAAGCTTTTGAAGAGCTAACTATCAATAACTCCACACTATTTCTAAAGTAGGAGTTTCAAAATTGTATTTTGCTCTGTAGACCTCTGCACTCGTAGAACCATAACAATGTAAATACAACATGATAAGCTATGTCTATTACCTCTGCCAAATCATTAATAAAACGTGAACTACATAGCATACTTTTAGGTTGAAGGGGTTGTGCAATTGCAAAGACAGTCGTACCGCTTTTTGGAATTCACGAAGATTACTGTCAGCCATTGCTTCTATAGAATCTGACATCAGAAATCGTAAAATGTTTGTTGCGCAGTTAGGGAATAGTTTAAACTTCTCCTTACCTCTTCTCTCGTCTTCCATTGCCAGTGTCACGGAATCCTTTGGCAAAGGGATTATGGTCGATTTTCAATTGTGTAATCTGAAATAAATCAAAGTTATAAATATTTGTAGGTAGCTGCCGGTAGCCTAGTGGTTAGAGCGTTGGGCCAGTAACCGAAAGGTTACGAAATCGAATCCCCTAGCTGACAAGGTCAAATCTGTCGTTCTGCCCCTGAACAAGGCAGTTAACCCACTAGGCCATCATTGTAAATAAGCATTTGTTCTTAACTGACTTGCCTAATTAAATTGATAATAAATGTTTGTAGAAGTGGGTAAATTTAGTGACATTTATCCTCGATTTCTATTCTTAAAGTTCAACAGTTAACCTTAATTGTTGCTGCATCTCAGTGCAATCATTTTTTTTTTTGAAATTGCATATTTGAGCCACCATCTGAATGGTTGGAAATTTGTTGATGCTACTAGAGACCATTTTATTTTCCACACACACACACACACACACACACACACACACACACACACACACACACACACACACACACACACACACACACACACACACACACACACACACACACGTGCAATGCATACTGAATGTCAACCTCGCAGAGCACATTATTTCCCCCCACTCACTTCCTCTCGCTTTCCACCCCTCCCAAGTGCACATTTTGGCACGATTGACAATATTCCTCAACTCATGTGGCTGCCAAACATTAACTGCATTTTTGCTTGACCCAAGTGCCCAGAGGTAACATTTAGCTAACATTTCTCCCTTATATCAAAGAGCCAACATAAGAGATGATTTTGATTAGCGGTGTATCACATGTGGAATTAAATGTTACCACCAGCGCAGCCTGTTAAAATCAAAATGCTCTTTTCTCTGAGTAACTGCACATTCTGTTCCCCTCTCTTTCTCTTTCTCACACTCTACCTCCCCCATTCTCTGAATGTCTCGCAAACACACACACACACACACACACACACACACACACACACACACACACACACACACACACACACACACACACGCACACGCACACACACGCACACGCACACACACACACACACACACACACAGTCTGGGTCGTTGCCAAATCCTTTCCATGTGATTAAATATAATGAAGTATTATGTATTACATACATTCCTGAGAATTCTGACCCAATTGCTTTAGTAGGAAACACGGCATGAGATGAGGTTTACATTTATCTAACACGATAGCTTGTAAGCCCAACACTCAAACAAGATTAAACAAATCTTTCATATTTTATGATGGCAAATAGCGCAGTGCTAGCATTGGCTATATAAACTGTTTGACTAAAAATGGATGAAAAATAAATATCCAACAATTTCATGAAAATAAACGAATAAAGTGTGTTTCTGCCTACCTTGTCATTTTGATAGGCAGTTACAGCAATGAAATCCGTTTCTGGGAAAACGTAAGTCCTGAACGTGCTATAGGGCAGTTTGAGAATGTCGTTGGCTCTCACGATGTGAAATCTGGGCTGATATTTATGCATGGAATTCAGGATGGTCTGGAACAGGAAAGAATTCTGGATTTAAAAAAAGATAAGCACACACGGATTTCTAACTTTTGATGAAGATTAGCCATTTTTGTAGCTTACTCAATCGTAGTTCAGGCCTAGCCTAATTGATGCAATGGGCTGTATTGGAAAGTTCTCATTTATATAGGCCGAAGCAGTTGGGGAAAAAGTTGGAGAAACATGTTGCAGTGAAAATATTAAAACCTCATTCATGATGGACACAAACCTATTCAATTGAAATTAGGCCTGAATATTTTGGTGAAGCCTTTTCAGCCCTCGACTCCATATGACCACAGAGAGGCAACGTTAACGGGCTTATTAATATTAGGCTACTAATAATAATACCTCTGATAATACTAATAACAATCATGATAACAATAATACATGCTAAAAATGTCGAGAAGCATGCAAATAAGAAAAAAACATACATTAGATGAACTTACAAATCCATGCTTGTCGGAGATGTTATTCGTTAGCTTGAGTTTGTGAAAATTGACGACTTTTGACATCCACTGCTCGCCAGTAGCCGGACTGTCCGGGTGAATGTACATCCTCTTTGGCATTTCGGGGTCGGCCTTCCCTGCCACCATCCAACGCGAGTTGTGAAATTTATACCTGCAGTCATCGGCTGCAACAATATCCATCAACAGAATGTACTTTGCTTTCTTGTCCAAGCCTGTGCATCTCACTTTAAACGGAGGGAACATTCGCCTGTAAAATTGAATGAGAAAATCACTTAAAAACAGTGGACTGGCCTCCCTTACACTGTGACTGAATATTGTTATCCTATGTTCATACATACATATGGAGCAGCTATCTTTACATTGCTATTATACTGGTTATGATAATGAAAATGTAACACTGCGAATACTCAAATATGACACATTTTACATTTACTTGTATGCCTTTACGTATATGCGTCAGCCATACGATTTAGTGCATGAAGAAATTATTAATCTAACAGAGGCTGTGCGAGAACATAAAACACCCACAAATATCTGCCACCTAGAAATATTTTTTTTAAATCGCATAATATGTACAGCATGCATTGTGTAAATGTATTTGTACGGCCTACTATTTGTTTGTTGTGATAATAACATTTTGTTATTACACTTTGGTATAATAGGCATATAGACATACATGTTTCCGTTTCATAGCCTAGTATTGTGGGCTGATTTTAGATTTACAAACGTGGACAAAATGTTTTGTAGAGTACATTTTAGAAATGCTCACAGTTGTATTGTGTCATAAGAAGTTAAAATGTAACAGCCTTATGTGTTGTATATTTTTATAGTTTGGGTTGGGTTTTATTTTATCTCGTGTTGAGATTACATGACCATGCAATGTGGCCATACAGATTCTGTCGATAGGACAAAGTTAGGCTATTCTATTCAGTAGCCTACACGTAGCCTATAACCACCCTAGTTTGAAATCAAAACGTTGGCCACCATTCGCGGAGGTCCAGTTCCAAGCACCCATCATTAAATCAATTCACTCGAGAGGCATGCCATAGTATTGTTGATCAGAATGATCTTCATAATAACAAGATGCATACTGATGTATTTCGACTGCAGAACACAAATATGTCTTATTCGAACACATCAAAGTTGAGCTCACCTTCCGGATTTCGTGATAACCATTTCAGTGCCTCGCTTGTGGAACGTTTCCCAAAGTTCCTTCGCTTCCAGGTGAACTTTCGGATCGTCTTCGACCTCTTCTTCAGGCTCCAGAGTCTTCAGAGGCCTCAGATGGGCTGCGGCTGCCTGGTGCCCCAGCGAGGAGAAGTGGAGGCCGGACTCGGCGGCGCCCATCAGCTGGTCCATGATAGGCTTCCCCAGGGCGCCCGGGAGAGAGAGGGAGCCGTTGTGAGGTAGCGCCAGGGCCGGGAAAAATGGAGGATGGTGACCCAACATTGCACTCATGGCAAATTCCGGACCCCGGTGAGGTAAAAACGGATGGTATGCCATACTCGTTCCTTGTATGACTGGATCTCTCATCAGGAAGCTCATCCAAGTCCAGGCAGGTACCAAATATATGGATTTATTTAGTTGAATACTATAGTCAGTCTATGCAGATTTCTTGACGAGCAAAACTGTCTCAAATTGAGAAGTCTTGAGAAGTCCACTGTCACCACTGCAGAAATAAGCATCCACTTGTGTTCGGCTGGATGGTATGAATTATCTTTACTGTCGTTCTATGAGTTCCAACAAAGTGTCTGCAATGAGAAATGAACAAATGCACTCCATTAGTCTTCAATTGTGTTGAGATAAAGATTATCTTCCGAGATTGACGGGCGTTGAGCACTTTGCTATGCGTTGTCTTGCGAACAATTTTCGAATTAAACCAACACGGGTGAGTAACTACGCTTTAATTGACTGCTGCCTTATTTTCTTGCTGTTGTCTAGGCTACAACATCGGCATTCCTCTTCAAATGAATTCGCTTTCATTGGCGTCAGTCCTCCTGTAAAAGCGATGTGTTGAAATATTTCGATAGCGCGGAATAATTCCTCTGTCTTTACTTGTTCCAGACATGCACCCTCACACGCACGCACACTATTTCTTCGTCTCTCTTTCACGCACACACACATTTCAGTAAAGACTTATGCAGAGAAAGGAGTCGTTTGACGGCAGAGAGGTGGTAAGGTCCCAGCACCAAGATATTCCTAGCGCTTCTGTGCCCCATAGGCTTCAAACTGTATGGATGTGTTGCATGTTACGAGAAGCTGGGCTCTGTTGATTGGCTCTTTCACGCTTTTGGACCAATTGTGTGGCTTCGTAGGCGTGGTTTTAACAGGTCGGGTGGAGGGGACAGACTTCAGACTTATAAAAAGGTGTTTGGAAACTCAAATGCTGCTGTGAAAAACCACTGCCTCAGTCAATATTGTGTGAATATGTCAACATCATTAGAACTAGTGCGATCACTCGGTCTGTGGGACCCTGCAAATGAAAAGTAGCCAGTCTCAGTTGCTTTGTCCGTAAGATAGTACTTACTGTCTCGTGTGCAGTCAGAGCGGCAGGGTTGGCCCCGTCATCAAAATATTGACTGACAAAATGTTTGTGCGAAGTCGTGGACGCTTAATTTAGGCTATATGGAGTGAATGAATATACATCATTTATCGTCACTGATTTGATCATTTGGAATTGATTTGATGAACAGAAATCGTCCGTTGTCCGTTGTTCTTTGTTGTAGCGATCTACAACACCGGAGAGGAATGCTTGAGCAACACGACAAGCTACCATTATCAGCACCATATTCGTGAAATATTATAGTGAATTTTGACCGGTTGTCGCGCGATGACCCGATGTCCAGTTAGCATGTTAATAATATGACAATACGTTACATAAACGATCATGTTCATGTTTGCTGACACTTCATTGCATATAATATGTCTTGTTGATTCAATCTGTCACATTGGCCTACAGTGATGCGTTTGATAGCCAATTTTGTCATCATTAAGCATCACTCGACATTAACTCTCCGAAATTGCAGTATTCATTTTACCTTGAATGTGAAGAGATGACAGGGACATTCCGTGTGCTGAATGCATGGCGCCGGTAGTGTGTGGTTTTGTCTGTGGATAATATTGCTTTACACACTTTAAGGCAGGTTAACATGAATAAAGCGTGAATAAAACTCTCTCGAACACACACACACACACACACACACACACACACACACACACACACACACACTGATATAACGATATTTCGAAAACAAAACCCACTAAAAACGTTGTTGGTGGTGATAATATGTTGGTGATATTGGATCATTTATAGGTTGGTTTTATCTGGTCATTCAAGGGACATTAAGCACATTAAGCGAAAGTCTAGACAGCTGCACCAGCCAAATATTTAAGTATTCATTTACAAGTAAACTACAGAGGGAGTGGCAGTGGTCAGCCATATTGACCAAATAACATCCCATCCAATCGTAGTCCTACAAGGTTGAACTATAGGGACTTGCCAATCTTCTGAGCTAGATTTTGAACTAGTACTATCCATTATTTCACGAAAGTTCTTTATCCTTTAACCAAACGATTGTTAGTGGGGAAACGCACCTATTTATACTGTCAATTTGACTGAGCAATATAAGACAGATGCTGGTGACATGGTCCTTTGAGTAGACTATTTGATGGTATGAGTGCATGGGTAGTTAGTTGCATGAGGCATAGTGTATTGCGTGTCTGAATACCCAGTAGTCTTACCAGCTCCTGGTGACAGGAGAGTTGTTGTCCCTACAATGTAAAGGGACTGCCATGAATTTGACAGTAATTTACAGGCAGCTCAGTGGCAAGTACAGTTATGTATTTTACATTACAGTACACCCGCTGTATAATACATACAGTATCAAAGCAACCACTGTGTAATGACACACAGTACAATACCATAAAATTGACTGTATTATACTGTAAAAAAAAGTAAATGCTACTGTAATCGGAATTGGGTATGGAAAGGGATTGGTGCAAGCAGGTTGGCTGCTAGGTAAAGTGTTTACACATTACAGCACATTAATTCATATTTGGTGTTTTATATCACTTGCACTTCTTAGAGGCCTAAACAAAAGGCTTCCAAACTGACGACAACTACAGGGCAAAACAGACCAAAAGGACATGGCAAAATGTTAAACCATTTAAAGATTTGCTGCCACATCCTGTCCCCTATACATTTTAGTTGATGGTGCACTATAACCACAGAAGAGATAAATTGGTGCAACAAATATAGCCTCTTACAAGGTGTGCCACAAAAGATGTTAATGAGCCAGAAACAACAATACCATGCACCCACTAGTGGTCAATAGGTGTTTGGCGCTCTAAAGATAGGGTACGGTACTGTCTTCTGTGGGGTTGAATTACAGTACCATTTGAAATCCAGCAATATTCCCACAATTCACCATCATCTACAGTATGCTGCAGTAAAACGTTTCAGAATGTTTGACTGTTGATGATACCTAAAATGACTGTATACATGACAGATTTCTGCAACAGTGTAGGGTTATCCTCATTTTAAGTTTGTAAATAGTTTCCTTGTGTTGTATTTATGAAGTTAATCTTTAACATTTGAATGCAATCATTAGGGACAACCAGTTTGCAGTTTCACTGTCCAGTTCTCCAGACTTTATATGTGAGTGTAGCTTAGTTATTGTCAATGGAGTGACACCCTGTGTGCTCTCTTTTGTCAGCCGCTATGTCAGAGCAGGGAAACTGTCCCCAAGCTATCCTTTGTGTCTCTATGACTAATTAGGGGAGGGCAGCATATATTGTGTATTGTAAGGTGTCAATATTTATTGATATTTGCTGGACTAACTAATGAGATAACTGCTGACACAATAGGCCTAAATACAAATTCAGCATTGATCAAACTATAGGCCTATGGTTACTAAGCTATGGCAAACTCTTCCCTCCAGTCATCTTAGCCTGAACATGCTGTTCACTTATTAAAAGGGCACATACAGTAGGTCTATAGTCCTCTTTGTGTTTGTGAGGTCAGGCCTGTGCCGATTACATGCTTATTCTTCTATATCCTCTACAGGATCAGAGTCCCCCCTGCGGGATGGTTGAGCTAACGTAGGCTAATGTGATTAGCATGAGGTTGTAAGTAACAAGAACATTTCCCAGGACATAGACATATCTGATATTTACAGAAAGCTTACATTCTTGTTAATCTAATTACACTGTCCAATTTACAGTAGCTATTACAGTGAAATAATACCATGTTGTTGTTTGAGGAGAGTGCACAGTTATGAACTTGAAAATGTATCAATAAACCAATTAGGCATATTTGGGCAGACTTGATACAACATTTTTAATAGAAATACAATGATTCATTGGATCAGTCTAAAACTTTGCACATACACTGCTGCCATGTAGTGGTCAAAATTGAAATTGTGCATAACCTGGAATAATAAATTGTGACATTTCTCTTGTATTTCAAAGATGATCGGAAAAAAACACGTTTTTTTCTTTGTATTATCTTATGCCAGATCTAATGTGTTATATTCTCCTACATTCATTTCACATTTCCACAAACTTCAAAGTGTTTCCTTTCAAATGGTATCAAGAATGTGCATATCCTTGCTTCAGGTCCTGAGCTACAGGCAGTTAGATTTGGCTATGTCATTTTAACGAAAATTGAAAAAAAGGGTCCAGTCCTTAAGAGGTCACTCACCCCTATTAGCAGCACATTTCAATTTAGTGTAAGATGTCACCAAATAGGAAGCATTGTTGACAGAGCGGCACCCTTTCATTCTTTGTGGCCACCAGGCTTAATTAGCTAAGCAGCCCTGAGAGAGCGGTCAATACACTATATAAAGTTTTACAGGGTTAGGGCTATTAGGGACTCCCAAGTGTCAATACAAATGCATACCTAACACAACTGATTGATGAGGTGGTGTTGTCAATCTTTTCATATCTAGAGTGATAATGTATATCACAATCAAAAAGTTATATATTTGTTTAATAGGCTCCGAAATCCCATTCTGTTTGTTTCCAGTCTGTGTAGTAGACTGTAGGGATACTAAGTAGTTTGGGCCTGTTAAATACAAAGGTGACTTGTTTATATGCCCTACTGTTTATCAATAGTGTGTTTGTTATAGTATAGGCATAGACAATGTTGTTTTAAGAAATAATCTTTAGAGAAAATAACTGTTTTTGTTTAGAGAGACGAGTCAATGAATCATGTATATCTATTTATCAATGTTTATAATTAATGTTATCTATGCTGGACAAAACCAGAAGTTTTGTTGGTACAATGCCCATAAACTATCAAGTAGTGTTTTCTCTCACTTGATACACACTGTCCTTTCCCTAGGTGATCTGTACAGTCAGAAAAACTAAAGACTGGATATAAGTTAGTAATACCGACAGAGACTAAAGCTATAGCTCACTGGATTAATGTAATGTATATTGTTTGTATGTTTATTAAGTCAAACTTTTTAGTCTTTCTGAGAATTGATTATGGAGGTCCCGTGTTTCATTTTTGCTTCCGTCTTTATTTGCAGATTGTAAATGATAAATGGGATGAGACTTTATGGCACTACCTGAGAATGGAGTATGTCAAATCAAATCAAATCACATTTTATTGGTCACATACACATTTTTAGCAGATGTTATTGCAGGTGTAGTGAAATGCTTGTGTTCCTAGCTCCAACGGTTAATTAATATCTAACAATTCACAACAATACACACTAATCTAAAAGTAAAATAATGGAATTAAGAAATATATACATATTAGGATGAGCAATGTTGGAGTGGCATTGACTAAAATACAGTAGAGTACAGTATATACATATGAAATTAGTAAAACAGTATGTAAACATTATCAAAGTAACTAGTGTTCCATTATTAAAGTAACCAGTGATTCCATTCCTCTAAGGTGCAGGGTTGAGTAAAGGCAATGTTGTTGTTCTTTTGGAACATTTAGACACAACTTCACATGATAGGGACAAGTTTAGTCAATTAAGTTGTGCAATGCTTGAAATTAATATGTGTCGATATACAGTTGTCGTAACTGTTCTTTAGGTATTGCAATGACAACATAGTTAACATGGGGCGGCAGGGTAGCCTAGTGGTTAGAGCGTTGGACTAGTAACCGGAAGGTTGTGAGTTCAAACCCCCGAGCTGACAAGGTACAAATCTGTCGTTCTGCCCCTGAACAGGCAGTTAACCCACTGTTCCCAGGCCGTCATTGAAAATAAGAATTTGTTCTTAACTGACTTGACTGGTAAAATAAAAACATGTATTATTTACCCCAAAGGTGTAAGTAATATCACTTTTTTCAAATTGATTCATGTCTGTAGCTGTGCAGTACATTAGTATGTTAGTAGGCTATACTCCCTGTAGCTGTGCAGTACATTAGTATGTTAGTAGGCTATACTCCCTGTAGCTGTGCAGTACATTAGTATGTTAGTAGGCTATACTCCCTGTAGCTGTGCAGTACATTAGTATGTTAGTAGGCTATACTCCCTGTAGCTGTGCAGTACATTAGTATGTTAGTAGGCTATACTCCCTGTAGCTGTGCAGTACATTAGTATGTTAGTAGGCTATACTCCCTGTAGCTGTGCAGTACATTCCAGTGGTAAATGACTCAGATGTGGGCCATTCATGTGAAACACCTTATTGTGTCTTATTTGCCACCACTCATCAGCAATTGGTCAAAACTCAGATCTTTCTTCTGAAAAGGTTGCTCTTGTTGATAGAATCACATTCAGTATTACAAACAATACACAATTAGAGAGTGTATAAAAGACAGCAATCCGCAGGTCATTTGCCCGCTTTAGAAATAATATCTATTTTTCACCACAGGTTTCTATTACTGATCAATTAATTTATACATTTATAAGTAGTAGGATGTGTTATCTGTTCTAACAAACCTTTTCTATTTTTGTACGTATGTATTGTATATAGTTTGTTTGCGGTGTGGTTTTCATATAAGCCCTTGGGCTTGTAAAGAATATACAACTATGTTTCTAGACAAGAGGAACAAGAGGAACATTTTTCACAGACTGTTTTTTTTGTTGATGGGGAGTGCATTGTTTTTGAGTATGGTTCCCTGCTGCATGGGACAAGGAAGGCCTAATGGGGATATCTTCTGTCCATTTAGTTCTCTGCCTTGGCAATAGGCATAGTACTTGATTGTGTGGCTTTATAGTACCTCTGGACCCTACAGGGCCCTTCCATTGAATATTCAACCAAGACTCTCTGTCTTTAGGTTGAGGGCGGCATAAAGCTTGCAATCCTACAGAAATAATCTTAGGATTGGGTTAGGGTGGGTACTCTCAACAGGTTAAGTGGGATAAGAGTGTGGCTCATGTCAAAACGCTGGACCCCCCCCCCCCATAGTTCTGGAAAATGTGCAATGGGGTCAGATTGTATTACATTGTTTTGGAATTTACATGGAGATAGAGACCTTTGAAATGGAAAACCATAGGCAGAAAGGCAAGTACCATGTAGTCTGAGGGGCTAAGGGGACTATAGCGGATTTCCATGGATGGCTTGAATACAGTAGAATAGGTCTTCATGCTCTGGAATCAACCATTCTGAGTAATGAATATTTACTTGAGTATTGAGTTCTCTCCCTGTCGTTGGGTAGATATCAAGTACATTGCTGAGCATTAAATCCAATCCAGTGCCTTAAACATGCATCCTAGTGGTCACAATTTCCCTCCCAAAACACCAGTCTGAAAGACACCATTCTGTATTCAGCTGCATATTCCAGACAGCTCTTTTACTAACTCATGTATTCAGTAATCACTTACTAACATGATTATTGTTTTTTTTAAAGTCTAGAACCCAATATCTTGACAGCCTTAAAAGGTTGTGGAGAGGACTTTGTCATCCCCCCCAGGAGCTTTGGGTTGAGTCTAGCCGTCCAGGAGCTTTGGGTTGAGTCTAGCCATCCAGGAGCTTTGGATTGAATCTAGCCGTCCAGGAGCTTTGGGTTGAGTCTAGCCGTCCAGGAGCTTTGGGTTGAGTCTAGCCTTCCAGGAGCTTTGGGTTGAGTCTAGCGGTCCATGTCTCCGGTGCACTATGCATACCTTCTCAGAGGGTTTTTCTGCTTCATTATGAGGAGGATTCTCCTGTAGCTCCCCAGGCTGTTGGGCTGAGCCCCTTAATCCATCTCATTCAACATGGGCTTCAGGGGCAACTGGATGAACTCAAATGGCTACAATAGCTGTTGTTTTTTGGTCTGAAAAGTGTGATTTATTTGAGGTGTACAGCAGAGCAGAGTTCTTTGGAATATGTGCCGTTGGATATCATCCAAGCAAGGCCAAATGGATGACAATATGAAGGATACACTTTTTTGTAATTGTTAGGAAACTATGTGGATTGAAGAATATTATATTCTAGAATGAATACTGTGGTTTAACTTTCTGATTTATGAGTATGTTAGAAATTATTTGGTGACAGGCTCAAGTGTAAGATATTTTCAAATGTATTATAAGATGAAATGGTTGATTAACTATGTTATGACACAAAATGAGTAATGGTGAGCTGTAGAGTAATTTTAAGACATGATATGTTTTTCCCTAGAGAAATAGACGCAATCTTACATCAAATGTGTCCCAAATTTGTGTTTTTATACAATTCAACTGTCTATTTTATTTCATTTAAAAAAGTGGGAATCACCACGATGTTTATTTTTCTGATATAGCCTAACATGTAGCTTACCTACATCACCGCGCTTCAAAATCGATAAAAGGGAAATATTGACGAAGTCCTCACCAAATGAAAGGCTGAACTAGAGAGTCTATGAAACATTTAATAACACAATATTTTTATCTAATAGCATAAACACATTTTGGAGGAAAAAGTTAATTCATTTCAACAAGTTTTAGTTATTTTTTTATTTAGAGTGTAGTAGGCTAATTGTAAATAACTAAATTACCTTTTGGAAAAACATGCTGTGAAGCAAGTCGTTTATGTTTTTAACGTTTCAAAGCTTCACCAGAAACAAGGGTGAAAACCTATAGGCTTACATCTCGTGCTTTTAGTGTGAGTTTTAGTGTTCATTGCGCATTCAACCGTTTGCAGTGGGGCTCTCTCTCCCCAACACCCACCAACCGTAAAGGATATAGGCTCCAACACACGTGATTCATTTAGGATATTTATCATTTAAAAAAATAATGTAGGGACATGATTGGCTAGACGTGATTTTGAGTAGAGAGTTTGCGGTTGAAATCCAAATGTTTTGGAAGTTGCCTGCCAGTTCCCTTGCCTCTGCTACTAGGTGAATTAACGGGTTTGTCAGCAGCGGGAACAACAATCTAAACTATACACGGCGAACTAAAACGGTTGAGTGCGGTCAATTGAATCCATCCCTTGCTCCTCTGTGATTTGGATAGATTCCTCTCCAAACTATTCAGCCATAATGCCTTCTGAATGTTTATTGGTAATTCCTCTGGGCATCCCGCCTTAGGTTAGGCCTATATCACCCAAGAACAAACATACCGTTTATATTCTCACCGTTTATATTCTCATTCTTCCTATTTTAGCAACATCTATGAATTTGTATAGCCTAAATTGGCTAACAGTGGTTCAATACACAATACTGAAAAATACTCAATACTCAATACTGAAAAATGCTATATATGATGGGTTTTAATAAAAGCGTTATGCTCATCCTAATAATGAAGAAGCCTAATAAAATAAAGCATATGCTACACGCCTATACTCATATCTCTATCTCTATAAGGAACTCAGAACCTTATGCCACATATAGATTTCAGTTCTGGAAGCGCTTTAAAGTGTGGGAAGCGCTGCTGGCATGCAGGGTTAATTCCTGTGCTTATAAAACTTTTGAAAACGTAAACTATCTAGCAGTCTTTACATGCTTTCGTTTATGTGTTTGCCATATCTTCAGTCATTTAAGCGACAGTTACTTCCACTTGTGATTATAATATTTTTTGACATTTACAAACAGCAACTCACAAGTTATAATTTAACAATATACCTATCTAGGCCTATTGAATGTGTTTACATTTAATTTACAATTCGGTCTATGTTAGTGCAAACACTGACATGACTCGTGTACAATTTGGGGATTTGGGGATTTGAGTGGCATGATCCTAAAGTCAGATTCATACACCACTTTAGTGACCATATGTCCATGCATGCTTCATGCTAACAATCCACCCCACGACAAACATAACTGTTTAAACACGTACAATTCTTCCATAAATAACACCATTTATTTTACAATCAAAATGGTTGTTTTCTCGTTTGTATCCTAAAATGGCCTAATGATTTGTTCGTTTCAAGTCATAGAACATTACTTTAATAAAAGTCACATTGCAGACGGATTTTCCATTGGCTCCCTGCATATTATAGGCTATCTTTACTTGGTGTTTCCACATTTAAAGTTGTCAGAGTCTTGTGACATTTGAAACATGCGGCTGGCCATATTTACAAAGGCAGACAATACAACTGAACGATCAGAAGTTGTGCTTTGCCTTATTGAAGTTCCCGCAGATGTTTTGCATAAAGGCATTTTTGGTGTAATGAGGGGGAGTGTTTGAACGTCAACTGAACCTGGTTGGACTAGCATCTACTGTAACATCAAATAGAATAGGAGGGGTAGGGTCTCCATTAACTGTTGCAAAGGTTGAAAAAAAGATTTGCTGGGGGAAAAATGTGACTGCATTTTAAGTTAACTGTTATGGTGATATCATTGGTTGTCATGCACACCTAAAGAGTTAATAACAACGTGATTACAAAATATACATTCAAAAGTTATACTGGGCACACAATTGCGAGCATGCATTAACACCACGTGCTTACAAGCATGCACATTCCTTAAGATAGATAAGTTTAAGCCACTATAGGCTATTTAAAACAATGATAGAAATGTATTGGAAATACAACTATGGGCCTACGTTAACACCTGTTGTAGGCCTCCTGTCCTGTTCCTATTTGATAGTGAAACCTGTAACGTTCCCAGGCCTTTGTAGTTGTGTGCTGTTGTGCAGATAAGCAAACATTCAGTTCTGTGCTAAAATGTCAGTGTGTGTATTCGGATGGATCTGATACATACAAGACACATGCACACAAACCATTCAACCAACCAATTAAAATCCGTTTAGGAAAAATCTTAGGTTTCAAACCGTGGCACTAAAAAGCCTGTAACCTTTACGCACCAGGGTCATCCGCCTAATAAGATCCATAGCCCATAGTGAAGCCACAGGCCTTCACAAATGTTCCTGGCGACCTACTTGGGCCCCTTGGACCTTTGACATAAATCGCAAATTAATTGGTCACTGTATTAAGAATAAGGTGGGATTCCAGTTAATTAGTCGAGAAATGAGGAAGATTGAACTTTAGGCCTATATGATTTGTTCCCTGCCCCTCGTTTGTTAGTAGGGATTTGCGGTGGATCAGCTTTTGTGCGCAACAAATTAGAAGTGAGTAGCTTGGTGCCGATGTACAGTGTCGTTTAGTGAACTGGCGACAGCTCGGATTCATGGGAAAAACTTAAAGGAGACCCGCATTATCAGGACCTCATTATCTCATGTCTGAAACCATCTTTTGAGAACAATCCCTAATCAAGAGTGGCACAGACCTACTTTGCTGAGCACTGGGTGAAATGGGGCTTCTTTCTCTCTCTCTCTCTCTCTCTCTCTCTCTCTCTCTCTCTCTCTCTCTCTCTCTCTCTCTCTCTCTCTCTCTCTCTCTCTCTCTCTCTCTCTCTCTCTCTCTATTCAAGGGGCTTCTCTCTCTCTCTCTCTCTCTCAATTCAAGGGGCTTTATTGGCATGGGAAACATATGTTTACATTGCCAAAGCAAGTGAAATGGATAAACAAAAGTGAAATAAACAATAAAACGTGAACAGTAAATATTACACTAACTCAAGTTCCTCTCTCTGTCCATGGTGCAACAATATAAAGACGGTTGCAGTTAGGAGGAGTTAGGAGATCAACACTTTTGAGACAAGCATTAAAAGTAACATAATTGAATGATCATGCTTTATCAGCCTGGTCTCATAGAAGTAACATAGTAAATGTAAATCCGGGACACTCAATTAGTAAGATATGTTACAATTGGTAAGGTAACATGAGACAGAAGGTTACTTATGGCAAAAACGAAAGTAGGGGGGCTTCGGGATTATGTGGGTGGATAACGTGAATGTCCAACAACCTGATGGTTGCGTGTTCAAATCTCATCACAGACAACTTTAGCATTTTAACTACTTACAACTTTTTTTTATCTACTTTGCGACTACTTTGCATGTTACCTAACCCTTCCCATTACCCTAACCTTAACCTAAATACTTACCCTAACCTTAAACCTAACCTATCCTAGCTAACGTTAGCCACCTAGCTAATGTTAGCGTTTTCCACCTAGCTAACATTAGCCACAACAAATTGGAATTCAGAACATATCATACGTTTTGCAAATTTGTAACATATTGTATGAATTGCAATTCCTTACATTTGTAAATCGTAACATATCATACAAAATGGATGATGGACATTAATACATACCATACCAAACATAACATATCATACTGATTAGAGGGCCCGGATTTACAATACTATGTTATGTCTACCCCTGAGTCCAGGTTGGCTTTATTCATGTGTGGTGTTTGTGTTTGAGTGCTAGAGTTATCATCAAGGGTGAGATATAATGTACCAACAACAATGTTATGCCCTAAAGTGGAGCCATTTGCAGATGTTTATTTAACTCTTAGTTTATTTATTTACATATTCACTTATTATATTACTGTGGAGATTGGTCTAATCACACTTGAATGGGGAGACTAATTTTGTAGATAGTGGTTTAAATAATAGAAAACTATTTTACAAGTTACCATTTCTCTCCAAATTTCCAAACGAATAGTTGTTGGTCCATAATAAATTCCCGTGGAACGGATTGTGCTTGTTTAGGCTTATATGAATTTTAATAAACTTTGCTCATGGACAATACATTGCTAATGAAATATCAATTGGCTTGCTAATGTCCATATTATCAAGATAACAACCATAAATATTAGTTTGAAGCAGCTATGCAGTGAATACTCCAACTTAAAAAATCAATAACTCCCAACACGTTTGAAAAATTATGAACTTCCAAGTATGCAGTATCATGTTGTCCTTCTTGGTACAGGGAAAGAAAGGTGGTTCATTTGATTGGCCATAAACCATTAAGTTACCTTCAGGTGAGTGTCACAGGGAGTGTAAAGTAAAGATTGCCAGAGAGATTTACACCATGTCTCCTCAAATAGACAGCCATATAACCTATAGAGATGGCCGGTGGAGCCAGGTTGTCTGGGCTCTGCAAGACACCTCCCCTCGAGTCTGGATTAAACGTCACCCTAAAAAATGACTATCAACGCACGCACTGTAAACAAATGATTATGCTGGGTGCCTGGCGCTCCACTACCATGTTTAAAGGCAAGTTATCTAAATGGAGCAGCACAAATCGCAGAGCGCCGGCGACCAGTGTTCTCTCTTCCTTGTACTCGTCGGTTCACCCCACCGCTGACATGTGTGCATTAACCTTCTCTCATTTTGCTGGGCAGCGGCCGGCTCGCCCTGCTGCGGTGTAAATAGTAGAGAGTGTTTGATGTTATGGCTATGGGTTTAGGAGTCTCCAGTCTGTTGCGGGTCACTTGTTTCAAAAGAAATCTCTGCGAGACAGAGTAACTTCTTGACAAACCTGTTATTTCTGGGCTTTTAACTTCGCAAAGCAGCTTTCTGATATGAAAAGTAACAGCCATGTTCAGCTGTTGAATAATCATAAATAATCTAATAACTAAACTCGTATAACTAAACTCGTACGGCCCAGTACATCACTGGGGCCAAGCTTCCTGTCATCCAGGACTTCTATACCAGGTGGTGTCAGAGGAAGGCCCTAAAAATTGTCAGACTCAGGCCTCGCTAGTCATAGACTGTTCTCTCTGCTACCGCACGGCAAGCGGTACCGGAGCGCCAAGTCTAGGTCCAAGAGGCTCCTGAATAGCTTCTACCCCCAAGCCATAAGACTCCTGAACAGCTAATCAAATGGCTACCCAGACTATTTGCATCCCCCTACCTACATGTACATATTACCTCAATTACATCGACACCGGTGCCCCCTGTATATAGCTCCGCTATTGATATTTACTGCTGCTCTTGAATTATTTGTTATTCTTATCTCTTACTTTTATTTTTAATTGTTTTAGGTATTTTCTTAAAACTGCATTATTGGTTAAAAGGGCTTGTAAGTAAGCATTTCACTGTAAGGTCTACTACACCTGTTGTGTTCGGCGCATGTGACGAAAACTATTTGATTTGATTTATTTGATTTGTATCGGCATTAACATAAATCTTAACGAGTACCCTAACGGAGAGGAATCAATGCCATTTAATTTAGAATAATTTGGTTAATCAGACATAGGCCTACACACAGCAACAGTTATTGGGTGACACATTTTCAGCAAAAACAATGAATTTTGCATCATCATGAAATTTATCCCGTGAGACTAATACCTCAATCATCCGGGCATAGGTTAGAGCCTAACAGGAGAATAAATGTATCAGGGTATTTTGGTGGAATCGACAATATAGGCTATCACTGCAGGATGACGAACTAATAGGCTACTCGAGATTACACTTTTCTCTCTAAAAAACGTCGAAAATACATATACATAATATGTATATAAATATATGTCATAGGCCTATAGGTAGCGTTATAATTTGCAACTCAAAGTCATCTAGCCCAGTCAGCATTTCACTTACATTTTTCCACAGTTTTACCTATTTAGCCTACTTCACGTCCTCACTGACATAAATGATGAATCCCTGCACATAGGTCTAGGCTCTGGACTAATAAATATGTAGGCTAGGGATGTTACAACATGTTAGCTCATCCTACCATGACTACAAAATGGTTGTAACGCCTCCCTTACGATTTTTTTTTCAGGAGGTAAATGCTGGGTGCAGGGTCGGCTCCCAAATCCTTCAACCTGGTGAAAACAATTAGCGGGATTATAGAGGACGTGGCCTGATCATTAGGTCATTACGCTGCCCTGATGTTAATCCTTAGGGAGATCACTATTTGCTAACACTACACATTTAGTCACAGCCCTCATACACCCACACAGAAGCGTCCCAAGGCTCAACCCTCACACACACACACACAAGCGCCCCAATGCTCAAGTGTTCTGGCTTTTCTTTGAGTATAATGTTTCACAAATAACCTAATCTGTAAATTACGTGATCACCATCATTAATTCATAAGAATACATGATTATAATGAATTGAAATTGAAATAGTTATTAATCAATACTCTTGTTACAATGCAGCTATAATGGATGTTATTCTAAAGATCAACCTTTTGGGGCCAATCTTAATTTTGTCTGTAGGCCTACATCATGACTGATGACTCATGACTTTTGTCTGTAGGTCTACATCATGACTGATGACTCATGACTTTTGTCTGTAGGTCTACATCATGACTGATGACTCATGACTTTTGTCTGTAGGTCTACATCATGACTGGATAAGACTTTAAGGTTTCCAAATTGTATGTCACAATCATTTAATATTTTTCATATAGGCTATTCATTAATATTGTTGGGTTTACAAATATTTCTGGGATCACTTAGGGGTGTAGGCCTAGAGTTAAATAAAGTAAAATAAAATAAAAAAGTTAACAGAATGCTGATCATGACAATTTACTTGACATGGAATATGAATATTCCACAGTAGTTATTTTACCAATAACACATTGAAATGTCTAAAGACGGTTCATTGGGAAAATACTATAGTTTTCTTTCCTTGACATGTTGGAGAGTGTGCAGCAGTTCCAAATGCAGTTGAAGTAACACAACATTATGCCAAATGAAACATTGTGATTACGGCGCATGCTGCATGCAGGCAACAACAAGCTTTTTGCTTTGTACCAAAACCCTAACGAGTTTGACTGTAGAAAAGCCCTAGAACAAGCCCTTCTTAGAGTGTATTAACCCTCTAGCGTGTGCTAACTCAGTAGGTTGACCTGAGAGGTCTGTGATGCCAGTCAGAGTTCTGACACTGTTGGTTGGTTCACAGCTCCAGATAGGGAGCTGGAGAGAGAGAGGGAGCTGGAGAGAGAGAGGGAGCTGGAGAGGGAGCAGGAGAGGGAGAGGGAGCTGGAGAGGGAGAGGGAGCTGGAGAGGGAGCAGGAGAGGGAGAGGGAGCTGGAGAGGGAGCTGGAGAGGGAGAGGAAGCTGGAGAGGGAGAGGGAGGTGGAGAGAGAGGGAGCTGGAGTGGGAGAGGGAGCTGGAGAGAGAGAGGGAGAGGGAGCTGGAGAGGGAGAGGGAGCTGGAAAGAGAGAGGGAGCTGGAGAGAGAGAGGGAGCTGGAGAGGGAGAGGGAGAGGGAGAGGGAGCAGGAGAGGGAGAGGGAGCTGGCGAGGGAGAGGGAGCTGGCGAGGGAGAGGGAGCTGGAGAGAGAGAGGGAGCTGGCGAGGGAGAGGGAGCTGGCGAGAGAGAGGGAGCTGGAGAGAGAGAGGGAGCTGGAGAGAGAGAGGGAGCTGGAGAGAGAGAGGGAGCTGGCGAGGGAGAGGGAGCTGGAGAGAGTGAGGGAGCTGCCGATGGAGATGGAGCTGGCAAGGGAGCTGGAGAAGGAGAGGGAGCTGGCGAGAGAGAGGGAGCTGGTGAGGGAGCTGGAGAGGGAGAGGGAGCTGGCGATAGAGAGGGAGCTGGATAGGGAGAGGGAGCTGGCGAGGAAGAGGCAGTGCATTTCAGGCCCCAGATGAAGATAATCTTCCATGACGTGTAATAGGCAGTGTGAAAGTCCCTGATATCTGACAGCAATTATAACCTACCAACAGGTTGCTCTAAAAATAAGGAGGACGATTATTGTAGTCTTTTACTTTCAGCGTTTAGTCATCATCACATCTATGAATACCTTATCAAAGGCAGAGTGGAGTGATATACAGTGCATTCAGAAAGTATTCAGACCGCTTCCCTTTTTCCACAATTTTTTATGTTACATCCTTGTTCAAAAGTCTATTACATTATTGTTTTCCTCTACAATCGTCACACAATACCCCATAATGACAAAGCGAAAACAGGTTTTTAGAAATTTTAGCAAATTTATTTTAAAAAACAAAACAGAAATACCTTATTTACATTAGTATTTAGACCCTTTTCTATGGAACTCGAAATTGAGCTCAGGTGCATCCTGTTTACATAGATCCTCCTTGATGTTGTTTCCACAACTTGATTGGAGTCCACCTGTAGTAAATTCAATTGATTGGTCATGATTTAGAAATGCACACACCTGTCTAAATAATGTTTCACTGTTGACATTGCCAATACCAAGCCTTGAGGTCGAATTAATTGTCCATAGAGCCCCGAGACAGGATTGTGTCGAGGCACAGATCTGAGGAAGGGTACCAAAAAAGTTCTGCAGCATTGAAGGTCCTCAAGAACACAGTGGCCTTGGTCAGGGAGATGACCAAGGACCCAATCATCACTCTGACAGAGCTCCAGAGTTCCTCTGTGGAGATGGGAGAACCTTCCAGAAGGACAACCATCTCTGCAGCACTCCACCATTCAGGCCTTTATGGTAGAGTGGCCAGGTGGAAGCCACTCCTCAGTAAAAGGCACATGACACCCTGCTTGGAGTTTGCCAAAAGGCACCTAAAGACTCTCAGACAATGAGAAACAAGATTCTCTGGTCTGTTGAAACTAAGATTGAGCTCTTTGGCCTGAATGCCAACCTGGCACCATCTCTACGGTGACGCATGAGGGTGATAGCATCATACTTTGAGAATGTTTTTCAGACTGGGAGACTAGTCAGGATCGAGGGAACGATGAACGGAGCAAAGTACAGAGATCCTTGATGAAAACCGGCTCTAGAGCGCTCAGGACCTAAGACTGGGGCGAAGGTTCACCTTCCAACAGGAGAACAACCCTAAGCACACAGCCAAGACAACGCAGGAGTGGCTTTTGGACAAGTCTCTGAATGTCCTTGAGTGGCCCAGCCAGAGCCCGGACTTGAACCCAATCTAACATCTCTGGAGGGCTGGCAGTTGGGAGCTTGGGCCGGTGGCTGATGGATCACTGGTTCAGGTCCCATTTTTTTGACCTTGTTGGAGATCTGACGACATGCTCTTGGGCAGGGCGTCGACGTGCCCTTGAGCAGAGTGTTGACCCTGGTTGCTTCTGTGTGTCGCTCTGGATGGGAGGCTGTTAGATGACTAATGTGATGTAGTTGTTGAGCGGCTTCACTACAAGTGTATTGTATGTTTTAAACATTTAATTAAAAGAAAGAAAACGTCTCTGGAGAGACCTGAACATAGCTGTGCAGTGACGCTCCCCATCCAACTTGACAGAGCTTGAGAGGATCTGCAGAGAAGAATGGGAGAAACTCCCAAAATACAGGCGTGACAAGCTTGTGGCGTCATACCCAAGAAGACTTGAGGCTGTAATCAATGCCAAAGGTGCTTCAACAATGTACTGAATAAAGGGTCTGAAAACTTATGTGAATACTTATGTGATATTGCCGTTTTTAAATAAATACATTTGCAAACATTTCTAAAAAAACTATTTTTGCTTTATAATTATGGGCTATTGTGTGTAGATTGATGAGAAAAAAGGTAACAATTTAATCCATTTTAGAATAAGGCTGTAACTTAACAAAATTTGGAAATAGTCAAGGGGTTTAAATACTTTCTGAATGCACTGCAGGCTCTAGGAAATAGGAAAATCAATGTTTGTTTTTTGTTATAACCTCTTTAGTTTTTACTACGTTTTATGACTTTGAATGGATTACTGTTTTTAGCTGACCCTTTTATTGATGTCGTTCGATGATATCGTTGACTCACAGACTTTCCCTGCATGTGTAATAGTGTCATAGTCTGCTTATGCTGTTAAGGTTCCAGTTCAAACCTGTCTTAATTGAAGATTTATCCATATGTCAGTCATGTGCATTTGTATTTGTATTTTGTATAAAATCACACTTATGTATGCATCACAGAGCTTTATGTAGTTTGTTTAGTTTGAAAAAAAGTTAAAACATTATCTTTTTTTCTATGCAGACCATTCGCAGAGGTCCTGCTATTTCATTCTTATTTTTTACACCCTTAAGTGCATGTTTTGACATGCTTAGAAAATGATTGATAGTGTTGCTGATTTAGTAGATCCATCACAATTATCAGTCATTATTGATAATCAAAGAGTTTTTAGTTGAACATGCATTTTGTGGCATAGCTAATTCATGTAAAGTCAGGTCATGTAAATTCTGGAGACTGCAACATGTATTCTATTTTGAAATGCTGAGAGAACGACTAAAATTATCTAAAAAAGTAAGCCATAATTTGATTCACTCTGAGACCTTTTCTTACCGTCATTCATTCATTCATTTCCCCTTTTCCTTTCTCTGCCATAGGGGGATTTGTATACATAACTTGGAAATTACAAAAGGAAGTGTTCCATCTAGGGCAGCCCATCAGGGAATACAGACAAGGAGACTGAGGGAGCACAAAGAGAGCAGTGATTTCCAAAATGGTTCTGCCGTTGAATGACAATGGCCAGGCCCTTCTGCTGCAGATAAAAACATTCAGAAAAAGGGAAATCAGCCAATTTGATTTGTTGTTGAATCTGGCAGGGAGGGACATCAATACTAAATACATTTTGGCTTGTCAGATTTCGAGGCCTTCATGTATTCTATTATGGCCGAAGGCAGAGATAGAGAAAGAGAGCGAGGACATCTTATCAAGAGGGTCCTGCAATCACTGGAGCTCCACTATGGAATTTTAGGTCCAAGACACTGTGAATATATGCACTGCAGCTTATCATATTTGCTTCATACAGAAGACATATTTCACATTTCTTAAGGATGTACTGACAGAGTATATTGCGCTTTAACAAGTGGGATAGTTTTTTAAAACTGTGACACGTGTAAAGTTAGAGAACTGATAAAGCAGTTATAGATTATCTATGAACTAAATCAGAAACATTTGGAGTCTCTTTTATCCATAAGAGTCACTTACACCCACTTCCTAAATAAGATGTCATTGTGTGTGTGTGTGTGTGTGTTTGTTATGTCAATACTCCTAATCTTCAGTTCTCCTCATAATGGATGATAGGCCTACATTCTGTTTTAATTGGCAAATGAATGCAATAGATTTGATCAGTTAAAGGTTTTGTTTTGTGCTTCCCCTTGAAATTAGTATTTTCTTTCTACAACACAGACATGGTCGGCTTGACAGGCCCTTTTCATTATGTGTATCGCATATTTATTAAGCTTGCTGAGTGATCTGGCCTCATAGGCCTACATTACACCAATATAATAGAAGAGGTTTGCAATGAGATGACCGTAATCTAAACGTCTAACATTTACATTTTCTATAATTCATTGATGTCGAAGGTGTTCTTCACATCGATGTTCGTGACATCCTGTCAAAATCTACCCTAACCTATACTTTCCCCTCATCTATCTTGGACGGGAGGATTTCTATAAATAATTCTCCACTGATAGCCAGCACTGATGCCTCCACAAACAAATCTCTCAGTTACAGCCATCTTGGGAGAAAGCCAGGTCAAAAGCATACTTACATAATAAACAAATACAGGGTTTGACTTGTTCCGGTTTCAGAGAGGAAAGTATTTGGAAGCAGCCAGTGAAACGGCATCGCTATAGTAGGTTGTACTATAGTCTTGAGGTCAGGGGTAGGCAGGGGCAGACTGGGACCAGAAATCGACCCTGGCATTTCTAACACACTGGCCCATTTTCTCCTCGAGGTCCCCACACCGGTCCATTGTTTTCCTTGAGGCCTCCTTGCCTGACGACTCACCCTGAATTGAATTCAGGTGCTCTATTGATCGCTACATACATTCAGTCTGAAACGGCTACGCTAGAAGTTGTTTGTGTGACTTCGAAATGAGGGGTGTTGTACAAAACAAATGAATCAGCGACTGGATCATCTCTAATAAATATAACCAACCAGAGTATCAACGTTGATAACATCATCATGTATGCCGGCTCTGGCCCAATCCATTGGTTTCTGGGACCAATCAGAATGGTCAGAATGTGTTTGCATTCTAGAAATCGTCAGAAAGGAAGAAAATCCAGAATCCTCATGGAGAAGAAATGTCAGTTGGCTGGAGCAATGTGGATGGGTAGCCAGGCAAGAGGCCCCCATCATTAGCCAGATAACGATCAAGTTAGACAGGCCCACTAGGCTAAAAATGGACAAGCCCATATGGCATTTGCCTGAAATGCAAGATGGCCTGTCGGCTCCTGCGGGTAAGTTATTCACTTCTTGCAGTGAGTAATATTTGAATGTAGCATGTATGTGGGTGGATGGTCTTTCCCATACCATCTTTGCGTAATTTCAATAGTTACCGTACTTGGTTTGTCTGGTTATAACCTGGCTTCTCTGAAATTATTTGTTTTTTATTTTATAGCATTTAGCTGGCAAATTCTGTTACATTTGCAAATATGTGGGACATAGTTTTGTGTATGTAAGGAACAGGGTGTCATATTGAAAATATTAGAAAGAAAAACATTTGGCAACCAAAATCCCCCTTTCATGTGATTGCTGTCATTTTGTGTTATTTTTATGCACACATCTATCAGAAAGACGTAAAACATTTGAACTGAACAAAAGGATCTTGAATTTGTATCATTCTAATATTTACAATGATATCTTAAAACCTTGTGGTTTGTAGCCTTTAAGCCTAAACCACTGTATAGAAACCATAATCTCTGGTAAATTTAAGACATTACTTTGTTTTTAATATATGGGACATGTGGATGTTCTGGTCTGGTGCATCTTAACAGATGTCACAGTGTTAGAGCGTTACATAAACCACATGGTCAGTGTGACCAGAAATCTGATCCAGACATGATTCTTCTGCCGTGGCCCTTGGGGTGAAGTGGCTGGGTGGGTGAGTGCTGTCTGTGTGGATGAGTGGGGGTTACGGACATGGTCGTTTGCCATTTATCTCCTCTGTGTGTCTGCTGTAAGACCTGCTACATGAAATATTCAAGGTCCAGTGAAAATGGATCCGCTGATATGGAGTCAGGTTTTTTTTCTTCTCTATCTCTCTCCGGCCATCTCCCCCCGGAGCCTTCCAGGAGCTGCCAGTAGAAGCTAAAGATATCACAGGATGACCAAGTTCAGGGCCCTCCAGGAGAATTGATATCTGCTGTGGTTGTGAGCAATGGGATATCAAGGCCCACAGCCACATATTAAAGCCACTGATTGGATACTGCATAGACATTGTGACCACCAACCCAGAGCGTTCTAGCCTCTTTTCTCCTGATGGAAACATGTAAATAAATACATGTAAACATAGAGACCTTAGGGAAATTTCCCCATCCTACCGTTTGGTGATTATTGTTGATAATAATATCAATTGTTTGCCATGTGCTGATCAACTGTTTTGAATTTCTAGCAACATATGGCATAGACATATTTACTTTGACAATTCTTTATACCTACATTTTGTAATCTTTATAGCTCTCTTTTGTCAAATGTTTGTCGACTTCTTAGGTAGAATTTGTTTCAGATAGATTTTTTATTTAAAGTTACTGTATATTATTGTGATATTTTATATTTTCCGTCTTGTCCAGTTCTGACACGATACACAACACAGCATCTGACCCAAAGGCTCAGAGCCACAGGCCGTCATGCAAGTATATATATACACACACACACACCAATCTCATACAAAGCACGCACACACACACGCACGCACGCACACGCACACACACACACACACACACACACACACACACACACACACACACACACACACACACACACACACAGACACACAGACACACAGACACACACACACACACACACACACACACACAGTCATCACTTCAGGTAACACCTCACCTCTAATCAAAGGTCTACAAAGGTCTACAGTACACACACCCCACTCTCATAAAAACAACACACACAGGCACACACATTGTATCAGCAAACCACCCGAATACCATTGTGTCACCTACCCAGAGCGCAGTTGTTAGGTGCTCCCCTAAATGTCTGCAGCACTTCACCTCACCTTCTGAATGTGCGAGGCACTGCACCCTGACCAAATGAAAACCAATCTGAGGAAACCAGGAACAATGATAGGCAGGCTCCAGCGGGCTGCCATAAAAAAGGGCTGCTCCTCGCCTTCAGCCCACTCTATGGATCAATGGGCGGACTGGGAAGCCTCTACAGTACACCCTCCACTGCACCACTGCACCAGGAAACAAGCCAATAACAAAAGATGGGAAAACCCTCACACACTGTACAGAGGATATTTGAACGGTAATGGCAATTTTTTATTACTCACTCATACAAACTGGGCAAGGATGCAAGCAAGGCTTACATTTTTGGGATGATTAATGTTTCCATACCGTGGATCATACTCCAAACTATCTTTATCCCCCACTCCCCAGCCCTGCAGCCACTCTCCAAGCAGCCCCTGGATGGGAGCAGGGGGAGGTATGGGCTGGGCTGTGATCGGTGCAAACATGCAGCAGCAGACAAACAAATCATGTTACGTCTCTGCTGCCGCTGCTGGCAGCGCGCTCAAAGGAGCTCCAGAGCTTTGCCAGGGAGGAGGGCACACTGAGTCTTCCCAGGGAGGGGGTAGGGGAGACTGCGTATGGCTCTTCCACGGACACCTCTGCCCCTCCTGGAAGGAATGCAACACAGCCTCCTGTGGGAGGGAGAGCTAGAGAGAGTGAGAGGGGAGGAAGGAGGAGGGGGTGAGAGGGAGGGAGGAGGGGGTGAGAGGGAGGAAGAGAAGTAAAGTGAGAGAAGGAGAGTGAGAAAGAGGAAGAGGGAGCAAGGCAGAAAGAGAGGGAGAGAGAGACCTGCCCCTCTCAGGGAGGGAGTGTCTCAAAACAACCCCCCTAGAAGGCCTAATCCTGCCACTCATCAACCTCTCAACATGCTGAGAGCACCACAGGGGATTACACAGGAAAAACAATCAAAGCATTATGAGTGTTAAATACCACTCTTGCTGTGCTACTGTGGTTATCTTAATTACATTGATTAATCTCATTTTTAACCCTGTGTCTGTCACTGATGATCGCATCGAAGGGATCAGACTGAGGGTCTTGCGGTAGTGGTTACAGATGTGTTGAGTAAGGTTGTCAGAAGGTTGTGCTGCAGCTGTTGGACTTGTGAAGTAGGCAATGGAAGTTTAAAAGATCTAGTATCTGGTTGGGGGTTAGTATATATCCTTTTATAGGGTATTTTTCAATGTATCACAGAGAACTTGTTTTGATGGTACTACTCTGTTCTTTGCACTGTAAAGAACATGAACGAAGACACTCCTGAATTGTCACTAATTTCTCTCATGAGAGCCTGAGTCTCCAGTATCATGTCTATTGATATTTCCTGTAAACATAAAGACATAATGTTGGACAGTGAATAATCCTCACACCAGGGGCTGTATAATATTTCTATAGCACCTCCTCTCGGGAAGGCAATATTTTTTTGTGAAGCCAGTTGAGAGGCAACTCTAATCTGTAGATTGCATTCCTGTGTGCTTGCTACAAGCTTTTTATGGCTATATATCAGGCTGAGGACAGATTTTGTTAGGTGGAGATTGGGGTTCAGGAGTTCATTCACAGTTCATGCCAGAGCATTCCATGCAATCTTTACATTTCCATTCTTCATCCTCACTCTTCCCTCTTAAATACTGTACTTTTAGACAAGGAGTTGCTACTAACGTAACTTTTCAGAGCGAGTGTAAAAGCTTCAGCTGATACATCTGCACTGTTATGTTTGCAAATTGAAATACCTGGTAAAGTCATGATTTAGACACGACTCACTATGTATTGTGTGTATCTGATCTTAGATGAAACAGGTGGGAGTCTAAGACCACTGTGTGGGAAGCATGTTTGATGAAGCTTAAGGATTGACAGTTCCAATGCTTCCCTGCCCTTCAACCATACTGGCTAATGTCAGTTTTTCAATATTAGTCATCCATTCATTTCACTTTGAATTATAGTAATTTAAGTGACAATCTGAGAGTTAGTATTTCAGGTTAGACTAACATGAAGTAGGCTGTAATTTGTCTTTTATTTAACTGGGCAAGACAGTTAGAACACATTCTTATTTTCAATGATGGCCTAGGGGGTAGAACGACAGATTTGTACCTTGTCAGCTCGGGGATTCGATCTTGCAACCTTTCGGGTACTAGTCTAATGTTCTAACCAGTAGGCTAGCTGCCACCCTTAGTCATTTCAATCTTACCAAGCCATCCTTACCAATGGCTTACTTCATGTTGGCTTATAACTTGTTAAATTATATATATTTATAACAAGTATAAGACAGACAAGTTGATTCATTATCCATACAAACCTCACATTTGTCACAGGTGATGAGACAAATGCCTACACCAGACAACTAGACTGCAATAACAATTTGAGTAATATTTATTTTGGAGGCAAAAAATAAACCATTTTATTATTTGGCTTATTTACATTTTAAAAAACACAACCTTGCAGAAGTTTCATGATCATGCAGCCAGACATGTCTTTCTTTTTAAAACACAACCTTGCAGAAGTTTCATGATCATGCAGCCAGACATCTCTTTTTTTTGTCTTGCCGGGTAAATCATTGAGAACACATTGTATTTTTACTTCCACGACCTGTTTGGAAAAAGGTTGAAAAAGGTGATTATGCAATTAAAGACTGTACAACTCATCATTTAAGAATATGGAAAATATAATTGAAAAATAGTTATCCTAGAATAGACAGCAGGAGAAAAATAACACACATCTTTCAGGAGATTTTCAGTACTTCTTTCAGACATTTGATGGTTCACCATAGCATGGTTTCAGAATATTACATTGCAGGCAGTGGTAAAAATTGCTGTCAGGCTATTTCAGATCCGATTGGATGATTGCGATGATATTGGCTTCATATAGCTCAGGTAAAGAACAGGCAAAAGTTCAAGCCTTTGTCATTTCATCCTAGCAATTACAGGATAATTATTTCAGATGACGCTTAATGTTCTCTTTCTCTGTCTTGAGATAGCAACGGAGGATGTCTAGAATGTAAGGGAGGATTCTCAACAATAGACCCAGCTAAAAGGCCGATTCATGGGCTCCACTGAAAATACAAGGCAATTACACTGGCAACAGCCCTGACATACAGTGGGGCAAAAAAGTATTTAGTCAGCCACCAATTGTGCAAGTTCTCCCACTTAAAAAGATGAGAGAGGCCTGTAATTTTCATCATAGGTACACTTCAACTATGACAGACAAAATGAGAAAAAAAATCCTGAAAATCACATTGTAGGATTTTTAATGAATTTATTTGCAAATTATGGTGGAAAATAAGTATTTGGTCAATAACAAAAGTTTATCTCAATACCTTGTTATATACCCTTTGTTGGCAATGGCAGAGGTCAAACGTTTTCTGTAAGTCATGTTCAAAACATGACCATTAATTTATATATAATATTATGTACACTCTCCATCAAAGAGTTACAATTGTTTTGATCTTTGGCAGGTCCATGTCATGCGTATCAACATAGGCCTAGTTGTTACTGAGTGATTGTGAAGTAACCTCACTTTTATCTGATTTCGTTACATTATCTCTTCTACACTCTTAGAAAAAAAGGTACTGTCTAGAACCTAAAAGGGTTATTCTTCTGTCCCTAAAGGAGAACCCTTTGAAGAACCCCTTTTGGTTCCTGGTTGAACCCTTTTGAGTTCCAGGAAGAACCCTTTCCAAAAGAGTTCTACCTGGAACCCGAAAAGGG
Source organism: Oncorhynchus mykiss (assembly GCF_013265735.2). Taxonomy (NCBI): domain Eukaryota; kingdom Metazoa; phylum Chordata; class Actinopteri; order Salmoniformes; family Salmonidae; genus Oncorhynchus; species Oncorhynchus mykiss. The sequence goes on along the minus strand of NC_048569.1, from coordinate 29,687,517 downwards.
TTCTCCTATGGGGATAGCTGAAGAACACTTTTAGAATCCTTTTTTCTAAGTGTGTATGGTTAAAGTTTAACAACCCCCCCCCCCCCCCCCCCTTTAGCTTCGCTTTCAGCTCTCAGTTAAAGCAAGCTTAACCCAGTCCATCTGTTAACCTAACTAAGGTGGCAAGGCTAGCTTATGGCTAACACATGTGACCGGGTGAGTGTCTGTATGTGCCATGGCTTATCATAGTACATCTCCTTCCCTATCAGATCCACAGATGAAGACCCAGCCTCATTAATGCAGGCCCACGGCCTCCTCTTGTCCCGGCGTTTGGGACAGGAAGCAAAGTAGCAAACATCTGGGTTATTTTTTATGTTGTGGGCCTTTTTTTCTTGTTCTCTCTGGTGCCATGAAAGAGGTAACACACAAACACACGCTCTGAGCTCCAGAGGAGGAAGTGCTGCCTGTGCTGTTCTGTTGTGGCTGTGAAACTTCAAAGCGGGGCGAAGTGTCAATCATCCCAGAGCAGGAGGTACAGAACCTGGTCAATGGCAGGGATTTGTCCACTAACAGCTCTGGGGGAACATTGGCCCAGGTTCAATGGTGGTGAAAGTACAAGGGCTTTATATAGTAGGTAGGCCTGAGGTTAGGGTTGAATGGTGGTGAAAGTACTAGGGCTTTATATAGTAGGTAGGCCTGAGGTTAGGTTTGAATGGTGGTGAAAGTACTAGGGCTTTATATAGTAGGTAGGCCTGAGGTTAGGGTTGAATGCTGGTGAAAGTACTAGGGCTTTATATAGTAGGTAGGCCTGAGGTTAGAGTTGAAGGGTGGTGAAAGTACTAGGGCTTTATATAGTAGGTAGGCCTGAGGTTAGGGTTGAATGGTGGTGAAAGTACTAGGGCTTTATATAGTAGGTACAGTTGAAGTTGGATGTTTACATACACCTTAGCCAAATACATTTAAACTCAGTTTTTCACAATTCCTGACATTTAATCCTAGTAAAAATGCCCTGTCTTAGGTCAGTTAGGATCACCACTTTATTTTAAGAATGTGACATGTCAGAATAATAGTAGAGAGAATGATTTATTTCAGCTTTTATTTCTTTCATTACATTCCCAGTGGGTCAGAAGTTTACCTACATTCAATTAATATTTGGTAGCATCGCCTTTAAATTGTTTAACTTGGGTCAAACGTTTCAGGTAGCCTTCCACAAGCTTCCCACAATAAATTGGGTGAATTTTGGCCCATTCCTGCTGACAGAGCTGGTGTAACTGAGTCAGGTTTGTAGGCCTCTTTGCTCGCACACACTTTTTCAGTTCTGCCGACAAATTGTCTATGGGATTGAGGTCAGGGCTTTGTGATGGCCACTCCAATACCTTGACTTTGTTGTCCTTAAGCCATTTTGCCAAAACTTTGGAAGTATGTGTCACGCCCTGACCGTAGATTGCTTTGTATGTTTCTATTTTTAGTTTGGTTAGCATGTGAGGTGGGTGGGTATTCTTTCTTTTTCTATGTGTTTGGCCTGGTATGGTTCTCAATCAGAGGCAGCTGTCTATCGTTGTCTCTGATTGAGAGCCATACTTAGGTAGCCTGTTTTCCCATTTTGAGTTGCGGGTGATTATTTTCTGGTTAGTGTTTGTTGCACCTGTCAGAACTGTTCTTTTGTCGTTTTTGTTTTATTCATTCTTGATTAAAATGATTATGGATACATACGACGCTGCACTTTGGTCCTCCTCTCCTTCTCCCGATGACAATCGTGACAGTATGCTTGGGGTCATTGTCCATTTGGAAGACCCATTTGCGACCAAGCTTTAACTTCCTGACTGATATCTTGAGATGTTGCTTCAATATATTCACATAATTTTCCTACCTTTTGATTCCATCTTTTGAGTCCCTCCTATGGCGGTTTTGGAGCAGTGGCTTCTTCCTTGCTGAGCGGCCTTTCAGGTTATGTTGATATAGGACTCGTTTTACTGTGGATATAGATACTTTTGTACCTGTTTCCTCCAGCATCTTCACAAGGTCCTTTGCTGTTGTTTTGGGATTGATTTGCACTTTTCGCACCAAAGTACGTTCATATCTAGGAGACAGAACGCGTCTCCTTCCTGAGCAGTATGACGGCTGCGTGGTCCCATGGTGTTTATACTTGCGTACTCTTGTTTGTACAGATGAACGTGGTACCTTCAGGCATTTGGAAATTGCTCCCAAGGATGAACCAGACTTGTGGAGGTCTACAATTGTTTTTCTGAGGTCTTGGCTGATTTCTTTTGATTTTCCCATGATGTCAAGCAAAGAGGCACTGAGTTTGAAGATAGGCCTTGAAATACATCCACAGGTACACCTTAAATTGACTCAAATGATGTCAATTAGCCTATCAGAAGCTTCTAAAGCCATGGCATCATTTTCTTGAATTTTCCAAGCTGTTTAAAGGCACAGTCAACTTAGTGTATGTAAACTTCTGACTTACTGGAATTGTGATGAAGTGAATTATAAGTGAAATAATCTGTCTGTAAACAATTGTTAGAATAATTACTTGTGTCATGCACAAAGTAGATGTCCTAACAGACTTGCCAAAACTATGGTTTGTTAACAAGAAATTTGTGGAGTGGTTGAAAAACGAATTTTAATGACTCCAACCTAAGTGTATGTAAACTTATGTCTTAAACTGTAGGTCTGAGGTCCCCACACTAAGTTAAATGTTAAAAGGATGTTAGGATGAATTGGGTATATGGACTCTGATCAAGGGACTCTGATTCAGGTCAATATTGAATGATTTATTTTGGGAGTAAGAAAACACTTTTTAACCTGTTTTCTGTTGATTTTAGCGATTATATTTTCAACAAAGCATGTTTGAATTAATATGCAATTCATTGTATTTTTGTTGCACTGTAACATTGTTTGGATTTAGTACATTTATTTGGAAACCAGTTGATTGAGTTTGTGTGAATAGAGTGCTTCGTGAAATGAAACTGTCTCTATGACTACTATATACGGTATCCTGGTTTGTACACTGTTACAGTGAATTTCCCAAGGCTTAATACAGCCCACTGTTAACCTTTTACTGCAGTGGGCTAAATCAGTGTCACACAGAGGATTTATTGGTAGCCTTAAACACATCTGCTTTGAAACAAAAGTATACACCTCACACACATGGTTATGGGTTTAAAAAAAGAAGACACCTGTACGATTTACATTTACATTTATGTCAGATGTAGAGTTAAAATATATTCAATTGAGTTTGCATCCCAATATTACACTTTATATACATCACAGACAATTGCAAAATAACTAAACCGTTTGACATAGAAATACAGGATTTTCGGTGGGTTTTCTGAAATAATGTTTTTTAATTATGAAATGATATACAGATTTTTTATAACATTCCACCCATGAGGTCACTAGAGGACGATTCGGTAATTTGCCTGCAGGAAAGGGGTTCACTTGCATATTGATCTTTTCCTCCTCTTGTCTCGCCATCAGCAATATATTTAATTGACACATTCTGCCCTCATTCAGCAGGCGGAGGACAAATAGCGAGGTAAATATGTCAACAATAGAGCAGAAAGGTTTACCCGTCTAGGGTACAGCAGCTGGATGTTACAGGTAGGACCACATACAGAACATTAAAGTGGAGTGGATAGTGACATTCATTTTGTCCTCATCAGCCTTTTCAGATTTACAAACTGGACAAAATTTAGTCTGAGAATTTGAAAATGTCCGTTGCTTGTCAAGGGTCTATTTGGTGACTTGAGGGGGTTGTCAGTCATGATGTAGTTTATACTAAATGCTCCTTTAATAGCTTGATCCATTGTGATTGGAGTGGTTAATTGACGATCTGCTCATAAATCTGAGACTTATGGGTGTCTCTATTTTCCCTCATTCACCCCCCCCCCTCTCTCTCTCACACACACTCTCTTTCTCTCTCTCTCTCTCTCTCTCTCTCTCTCTCTCACACACACTCTCTTTCTCTCTCTCTCTCTCTCATTCCCTTTAAATGTTTCCTTCCTCTCCTTCTCCTTCTCACTCTCCCTTTCTCTTTACCTTTTCTTCCTCCCTCCCTCTCTCTTCTTCCTATTTTCCTTCATCTCTCTCTCTCTTGCTCATTCAGGCATGTCTAATTGCAGATCCCGCCATGCGGAAACTATTCTCCACAACCATTTCAAAGCCTCGGCAATACAGTAGGTGTCACTGCAAGGTTAAGCCAACTTCAAAATGGAAGCCCTGCTTCCATTCCCACTGACGAATTGATTGTGTGGCGGTGATTCCGTATCCTCCGATATGTAGGGCAAGAGAGGGAGAGTAGTAGTAGTTTATTTAAAGGGACCATGCAATTAAAACAGTGAAATATGATGTTTGCACCAGAGGTAGCACATCTTATTTTCATTCTCAGTCCCTAACTAAATATAACTAAATACATAAACATAGCTAAATACACATCACTCATACAGTAGTATAGTATGATTTAACAGATTAAAACAAATGAAGGAAACATGAAATACAACAAATAGTACAATCAGTACAGGACACGTGAGACTTGAGTGCATTAAGAATGAGTCAATGTAAGAAGGATTGATATGCCTTGATCCACAGTTTGACCTCCATGGAGAAGGATTTAAAGTCACTAGTGCTTCTTAAGGTAGAGGGGAGGGAATTCCATTTCCCAAGGCCCGAGGTGGAGAATGCTGACTGCCCAAAGGTGTTTTTACTTTTAGGAATGACACAGTCTCCTCTTGTGGAGGTCCGGGTGACTGCTGTTTTGTTAAGAGATTAAAGGGATAATCCAACCCGAACCACTAATTCCATTAAATAACAGCATTGCATAGTGTTAAATAACACTAATATGTGAAAGCAATCAATTTTGTGAAGACATTTTTATTTTGTCATTATAACAAGTTTGGTTTTTGGAAATCTGTTGCAGCTCAAGTCTACTACAAAACCCACAATGCAATGCTCTCTCTCTTTTGGCTGGCAGGCTAGCTATCTAGGTAGGTAGCTAGCTAGCTAGAAAACATATTTACACACAATAATAATACCAAAGTCAATATCAGCATGTGAAGTAGCAAGCTTGCTGTAATATTGCCTAAACAAACTGCACTATCAATTTAGAAGTCTTACTCACTGAGTTCACTTTACAAATCGTCTCTGCTACTAAGCTATAAACGGTGTCTCTGCACCAGAGCGAGAGTAGAGTAACGTTGGTTTCCCACAAGGATTACTTTTGAGAAGATCGGAAACTCCATTAGAATCGTTTTATCACAAATTGTGTACTTTGCCCATAAGTTGTCAATGGGCCACGCAGTGCATTCTAGGCGATTCTGGGACAAGGAGAGCTCTCCTTCAAGGAGTGAATGTGAGTCAATTGGGCTCTAGCTCAAATACCTAACATTAGCATGAATTAAGTGAACAAGAAATACAACTTGCAAATATTTTCCAAGATGTGAGATAATTAACTTATTCTCTGTAGCTTTGGAATCATTACGTGCTTTTGAGGAAAATAAGCAGGTTCTCGATTTATACTCTGACTTTGAACAGGGATTGCATGAGAATTGAGACAATGTGAGTTGAGTGGGGCGTTTCTCCATTGATTGCCCAAAGGGATTCCTATCTCCTCCTTTCTTATCGCTGTTTCCTACAGACACAGGGCGCATTGCGATATGATGCTTGAAGGAGAAACGGAGTTGAATAATTTGGTACACTGTTTAGATTGAACACATCTAAGCAAAATATATACTTTGTCAGGACGATATAAACGGATGTATGTGTTCTAGATAAGTATGCCCATACCGTCTATTGGCTGATTTGGCAATCTGGAGTGCAGGTAATTGTTTTAAAAGCATTATGAAATGTGATAGTGTGTTATCCCCTATCTCCAGTGATGAGAATGATATAACTATGACGTGTTCCTACATGATTTAAATCATGGGATCATTTTTTATTTTACCCACTGACAGAACAGAGGCTTTCACCATGTTAACAGGAGTTTTATGATTTGTATTCCTCGGGGTGGATTATCCCTTTAATATGGCAAAATATTTCAGAGGTATTGGTGCGACATTGTTAATAGTCTTATAAACTAGACAGACATTTGAGAAAAACATAAAGTTGTCAGAATTGAGCAGATCTTCAGTGCCTGTTTATCTAGAGATTGAAGGGGTTTAGTTGAAGTTTCATTGGCTTTAGACCTTTATTCTGACTGGAAAAGGCCATGTCAAGACTGGTGACCTACAACTGAAGGTTGACGGAAGTCTCCAAGACAAAAACTCTGTAATCTCTTTCAATAACTACTTCCTTGATTTAATTGTGGAGTTTGGCCGGCAATTTCCATAAGAGCCCGGACTATCACCCCTTGCAGCAACTGTCATCAGGTTTTTAACCTAGTGATGACAAATAGAGAGAATGTTCACTACTAATTGAACGGTAAGGGATGACCATAGAGATCCTGGCTGACATCACAATGTCAGAATCTTATGCTGGTTGGGTGTTCACAGTGTGTTTGACCTTTTGCTGCAGTGGGCTAAATCATGGTCAAACAGAGTGTTTCTTGGTAGTCTTCAATAAATCTACATCGAAACAAAGGAATACACCTCACACACATGGTTATTAGTTGTAAAAAACTAAGACACCTGTACCATGTCATATATACAGTTGAAGTTGGAAGTTTACATACACTTAAGTTGGAGTCATTAAAACTCGTTCTTCAACCACTTCACACTTTTGTTAACAAACCATAGTTTTGGCAAGTCGGTTAGGACATCTACTTCGTGCATGACACAAGTAATTTTCCAACAATTGTTTATAGACAGATTATTTCACTTATAATTCACTCTATCACAATTCCAGTGGGTCAGAAGTTCACTTACACTAAGTTGACTGTGCCTTCAAACAGCTTGAAAAATTCCAGAAAATGATGTCATGGCTTTAGAAGCTTCTGATAGGCTATTTGACATCATTTCCATCAATTGGAGGATGTATTTCAAGGCCTACCTTCAAACTCAATGCCTCTTTGCTTGACATCATGGAAAAATCAAAAGAAATCAGCCAAGACCTCAGAAAAAAATTGTAGACCTCCACAAGTCTGGTTCATCCTTGGGAGCAATTTCCAAATGCCTGTAGGTACCACGTTCATCTGTACAAAAAATAGTACGCAAGTATAAACATCATGGGACCATGAAGCTGTCATACCTCTCCGTCATACCGCTCCGTCATACCACTCAGGAAGGAGACGCGTTCTGTCTCCTAGAGATGAACGTACTTTAGTGCGAAAAGTGCAAATCAATCCCAGAACAACAGCAAAGGACCTTGTGAAAATGCTGGAGAAAACAGGTACAAAAGTATCTATATCCATAGTAAAACGAGTCCTATATCGACATAACCTGAAAGGCCACTCAGCAAGGAAGAAGCCACTGCTCCAAAACCGCCATAAAAAAAGCCAGACTACGGTTTGCAACTGCACATGGGGACAGAGATTGACTTTTTGGAGAAATGTCCTCTGGTCTGATGAAACAAAAATGGAATTGTTTGGCCATAATGACCATCGTTATGTTTGGAGGAAAAGGTGGAGGCTTGCAAGCCGAAGAACACCATCCCAACTGTGAAGCATGGGGGTGGCAGCTTCATGTTGTTGGGGGTGCTTTGCTGCAGGAGGGACTTCACAAAATAGATGGAAACATGAGGTAGGAAAATTATGTGGATATATTGAAGCAACATCTCAAGACATCAGTCAGGAAGTAAAGCTTGGTCGCAAATTGGTCTTCCAAATGCACAATGACCCCAAGCATACTTCCAAAGTTGTGGCAAAATGGCATAAGGACAACAAATTCAAGGTATTGGTGTGGCCATCACAAAGCCCTGACCTCAATCCCATAGACAATTTGTGGGCAGAACTGGAAAAGCGTGTGCGTGCAAGGAGGCCTACAAACCTGACTCAGTTACACCAGCTCTGTCAGCAGGAATGGGCCAAAATTCACCCAACTTATTGTGGGTAGCTTGTGGAAGGTTACCTGAAACGTTTGACCCAATTTAAACAATTTAAAGTCAGTGCTACTAAATACTAATTGAATGTATGTAAACTTCTGACCCACTGAGAATGTGATGAAAGAATGACACTCACCTCCATCACCTCCTTGATTATCTTCCCTATATCTGTCACTCCCCTTGGTTATTGACTCTGTTTTCATGTCGGTGCGCTCTTTGTGTTTCGTGTTCATTGTTTCTTTTATTTCTTAAAACACTCACTCCCTGAGCTTGTTTTCCGACTCGCAGAGCACTCGTTACAAGAGCATGGCTTTATTGACGAGTGACTGACTGAAAAACAGTACTGTATCTTTGAAGAATGTTTCAGTTTGAGTGTTCCTCAACCATTACTTATAAAAAAATATGCAATTATTTTCATGCAGTTAAATATGGTGCTGTTTCACATACTCCAAACATATCAATTCCCCATGTTCTGTATATTGTACCAGTCAAAATTTTTGACAACCCTACTCATTCAGGGGTTATTCTTTATTTTTAAAATGTTCTACATTGTAGAATAATAGTGAAGACATCAACATTTTGAATTTTTAAAATTTTATTTAACTAAGCAGGTCAGTTAAGAACAAATTCTTATTTACAATGACGGCCAACCCTGGCCAAACCCAGACTACACTGAGTCAATTGTGCGCTGCCCTATGAGACTCCCAATCACAGCTGGATGTGATACAGCCTGGATTTGAACTAGGGACTGTAGTGACATCTTTTGCACTGAGATGCAGTGCCTTAGACCGCTGCGGCACTCGGGAGCCCAAAATAACACGTATGGAATCATGTAGTAACCAAAAAAAGTCTTAAACAAATCAAAATGTACAAATTTTATATTTGAGATTCTTCAAAGTAGCCATCCTATGCCTCGATGATAGTTTCGCACACTCTTGGCATTCTCTCAACCAGCTTCATGATGTAGTCACCTGGAATGCATTTCAATTAAAAGGTGTGCTTTGTTAAGTTAATTTGTGGAATTTATTTCCTTCTTAATGCGTTTGAGTCAATCAGTTGTGTTGTGACAAGGTAGGGTTGGTATACAGAAGATAGCCCTACTCTGGACCCTGATCTTTCTTTTGACGAACATATCAAGAATATTTCAAGGACAGCATTTTTCCATCTTCGTAGCATTGCAAAATCAGAAACATACAGCGTGGGAAAATCAGAAACTTTCTGTCCAAAAATGATGCAGAAAAGTTTATCCATGCTTTGGTCACTTCTAGGTTAGACTACTGCGATGCTCTACTTTCCGGCTACCCGGATAAAGCACTAAATAAACTTCAGTTAGTGCTAAACATGCTAGAATCTTGACAAGAACCAAAAATTAGATCATATTACTTCAGTGCTAGCCTCTCTACACTGGCTTCCTGTTAAGTGTAGGGCTGATTTCAAGGTTTAGCTGCTAACCTACAAAACATTACATGGGCTTGCTCCTACTTATCTCTGATTTGGTCCTGCTGTACATACCTACACGTAAGCTACGGTCACAAGACGCTTGGCCTCCTCATTGTCCCTAGAATTTTGAAGCATACCACTGGAGGCAGAGTTTTCTCCTATAGAGCTCCATTTTTATGGAATGGTCTCAACCTTTAAGTCTTTATTGAAAACTTGTCTCTTCAGTAGGTCCTATGATTGAGTGTAGTCTGGCCCAGGGGGTGAAGGGGAACGCAAAGGCAACGGAGCGACGAACCGCCCTTGCTGTATCTGCCTGGCCGGTTCCCCTCTCTCAACTGGGATTCTCTACATCTAAAACCTATAACGGGGGCTGAGTCACAGGCTTACTGGTGCTCTTCAATGCCGTCCCGAGGAGGGGTGCGTCACTTGAGTGGGTTGAGTCACTGAAGTGATCTTCCTGTCCTTATTGGAGCCCCCTCGGGAACGTGCCTGTGGGGAGATCTTCGTGGGCTATACACAGCCTTGTCTCAGGGAACTATCCTGTCTTATCCTATGTCCTGTGTGAATTTAAGTAAGCTCCCTCTAATTCTCTCTCTCTCCCTCTCCCTCCCCTCTCGGAGGACCTAAGCCCTGGGACCATGCCTCAGGACTACCTGGCCTGACAACTCCTAGCTGTCCCCAGTCCACCTGGTTGTGCTGGTGCTCCAGTTTGCCTGGTCTGCCTGCAGCTATGGAACCCTGACCTGTTCACTGAACGTGCTACCTTGTCCTGTATCTGCTGTTTTTGACTCTATTTCTCTATGGCACCTGCTGTCTCTAACTCTGAAAGCTCAGCTATGAAAAGCCAACTGAAATTTACTCCTTAGGCTCTGACCTGTTGCACCCTTTACAACCACTGTGATAATTATTATTTGACCCTGCTGGTCGTCTATGAACGTTTGAACATCTTGGCCATGTACTGTTATAATCTCCACCCGGCACAGCCAGAAGAGGACTGGCCACCCCTCAGAGCCTGGTTCCTCTCTTGGTTTCTTCCTAGGTTTCTGCATTTCTGCATAAACTACTGCAGCATAAATACTGGAGGCCGAGACAGGAGGGGTCAGGAGACACTGTGGCCCCACCTGATGATACCCCCGGACAGGGCCAAACAGGCAGGATATAACCCCACCCACTTTGCCAAAGCACAGCCCCCACACCACTAGAGGGATATCTTCAACCACCAACTTACCATCTGAGGCAGAATATAGCCTTTAAATTGTTCATTATACCTACCCATTTTAATTTCCTTATTTGCCTTTATTAATTTGACTGTTGCAAAATGTGTGGCTGTAAAATACAAAATACCCCTAACAGAGTATAGAGGCCCTACAGCTATACAACCAAATAATTGTTCATACAAGAAAGTGACCGGGGTCCAGTTGACCCATAGATTCATATAATTTTTACATTGACACTTCTTAGGGTAACTGAACTGAGGCCGACCCAAAACAACGGCGCCGAAGGAGAGGGAGTCGTAGTGGTCTTCTACACCTGCATTGCTTGCTGTTTGTGGTTTTAGGCACTTTGAGATATCAGCTGATGTACGAAGGGCTATATAAATACATTTGATTTGATTTGATTCTAGGCAGACTTCGGAGACGTGCACACCACCCACCGCTTCCGAATAGATTACTCGCTAATGTCCAGTATCTAGATAAAAAAGTTGACGAAATCAGGGCAAGGGTTGCTTTCCAGAGAGACATCAGGGACTGGAACATGCTCTGTTTCACGGAAACATGGCTCTCTCTGTCAGAGTCGGTACAGCCACCTGGATTCTCAGTGCATCGCGCCAACAGGAATAAACATCTCTCCGGGAAGAAGAAGGGCAGTGGAGTATGTTTCATGATTAACAACTCAAGGTGTAATTGTAACAAATTACAGGAACTCAAGTCTTTTTGTTCACCTGACCTAGAATTCCTCACAATAAAATGCCTACATTATTATCTCCCAAGAGAATTCTCTTCGGTTATTGTCGAAGCCGTGGATATCCCTCCTCAAGCCGATACCACGACGGCCCTCAAGGAACTTCACTGGACTTTATGAAAACTAGAAACCATATATCCTGAGGCTGCATTAATAGTAGCTGGGGATTTTAACAAAGCAAATTTGAGAAAAAGGCTACCTAAATTCTATCAGCGTATCGACTGTAGCACTTGCACTGGAAAAACACTGGACCATTGTTACTCTAACTTCTGTGATGCATACAAGGCCCTCCCACGCCCTCATTTCGGCAAATCTGACCACGACCCATTTTTATCATCCTATAGGCAGAAACTCAAACAGGAAGTAAGGACAATTCAACGCTGGTCTGACCAATCGGAATCCACACTTAAAGATTGTTTTGATCACATGGAGCATCAGAGAATAATATTGAAGTATACGCTGATTCTGTGAGTTTACGAGGAAGTGTATAAGAGATGTTGTACCCACTGTGACTATTAAAATCTACCCTAACCAGAACCCGTGGATAGATGGCAGCATTCACATAAAACTGAATGCGCTTAGCAACGCATTTAACCATGGCAAGGCGACTGGGTATATGACAGAATACAAACAGAGTAGTCATCCCTCCGCAACTCAATCAAACAAGCAAAATGTCAGTACAGAGACAAAGTGGAGTCGCAATTCAACGGCTCAGACAAGAGACGTATATGGCAGGGTCTACAGACAATCACGGACTACAAAAGGAAAACCAGCCATGCTTCCAGAGAAATAAACACCTTCTTTGCCCGCTTCGAGGATAACGCAGTGCCACCATCGCGGCCTGCTACGAAGGACTGTGGACTCTCCTTCTCCGTGGCCAACGTGAGTAAGACATTTAAACATGTTAACACTCGCATGGCTGCTGGCCCGAAGGCATCCCTAGCCGCGTCCTTAGAGCATGCACAGACCAGCTGGCTGGTGTGTTTACGGACATTTTCAATCTCTCCCTGTCCTACTCTGCTGTCCCCACATGCTTCAAGATGGCCATCATTGTTTCTGTACCCAAGAATGCAAAGATAACTGAACTAAATTACTATTGGCCTGTAGCACTCACTTTTGTCATCATGAGAGACTAGTCAACGGCCTCCCGGGTGGCGCAGTGGTTAAGGGCGCTGTACTGCAGCGCCAGCTGTGCCATCAGAGTCCCTGGGTTTGCGCCCAGGCTCTGTCGTAACCGGCCGCGACCGGGAGGTCCGTGGGGCGACGCACAATTGGCCTAGCGTGGTTAGGGAGGGATTGGTCCGTAGGGATCTCCTTGTCTCATCGCGCACCAGCGACTCCTGTGGCGGGCCGGGCGCAGTGCGCGCTAGCCAAGGTTGCCTCCGACACATTGGTGCGGCTGGCTTCCGGGTTGGATGAGCGCTGTGTTAAGAAGCAGTATGGCTGGTTGGGTTGTGTATCGGAGGACGCATGACATTCAACCTTCGTCTCTCCCGAGCCCGTACGGGAGTTGTAGCAATGAGACAAGATAGTAGCTACTACAACAATTGGATACCATGAAAAAGGGGTAAAAAAAAAAAAAAGAGTGACTAGTCAACTGTATTCCCTGTTCACCAATGACTGCGTGGCCATGCACGCCTCCAACTCAATCATCAAGTTTGCCAACATTACCAACAATGACGAGACAGCATACAGGGAGGAGGTGAGGGCTCTCAGAGTGTGGTTTCAGGAAAATAACCTCTCACTCAACATCAACAAAACAAAGGAGATGATTGTGGACTTCAGGAAACAGCAGAGGGAGCACTCTAAGTTCCTCAGCATACTGACAAACTGAAATGGTCCACCCACACAGACAGTGTGGTGAAGAAGGCGCAACAGCGCCACTTCAACCTCAGGAGGTTGAAGAAATTTGGCTTGTCACCTAAAACCCTCACAAACTTTTACAGCTGCAGAGGGGACAAGCTACCTGCCCTCCAGGACACCTACAGCACCCGATGTCACAGGAAGGCCAAAAAGATAATCAAGGACAACAACCATCTGAGCCACTGCCTGTTCACTCTGCTACCATCCAGAAGGCGGGGTCAGTACAGGTCCATCAAAGCTGGGACCAAGAGACTGAAAAGCAGCTTCAATTTCAAGGCTGTTCAAGGAATGTTAAACAGCCATCACTAGCGCAGTGAGGCTGCTGCCTTCATACAGACTTGTATTCAATGGCCACTTTGGTAAATGGAACACCAGTCACTTTAAAACCTCTCTACGGTAGGGGGCAGCAATCGGAATTTTGGATGAAAAGCATGCCCAAATTAAACCACTTGCTACTCGGGCCCAGAAGATATGATATGCATATCTGCATATGATATGGTATATTTTGATAGAAAACACTCTAAAGTTTCCAAAACTGTTAAAATAATGTCTGTGAGTATAACAGAACTGATTTGGCAGGCGAAAACCTGAGAAAAATCCTTTCAGGAATGTTTTTTTTTTTTGGTTTTGTAGTTTTCTATTCAATGCCATGATTCATATCCATTGACTTAGGACTCAATTTGCCGTTCCTGTGCCTTCCACAACAGTCTTTAGAAATTGTTTCAGGCTTGTATTCTTATAAATGAGGGAGTAAGACCAGTCTGAATGAGTGGACCCTGACGTGTCACAGGGCTTTTTCATGTGCACTCCCGAGAGAGTGCCTTTCTTGTTTACCTTTTATATTGATGATGCTATTGTCCGGTTGAAATATTATAGATCATTTAGGCTAAAAACAACCTGAGGATTGAATATAAACATCGTTTGACATGTTTCTATGAACTTTACGGATACAAATTGGATTTTTTGTCTACCTGTTTTGACTGCGTTTGAGCCTGTGGATTAATGAAGAAAATTGAGGTTTTTGGATATAAAGAGACTTTATCGAACAAAAGGAACATTTATTGAGTAAATGAATGTCTTCTGAGTGCCACCATATGAAGATCATCAAAGAACATACATTTATTTTATCTCTATTTCTGAGTTTTGTAACGCTTCTGCTTGGCTGGTTACTGTTTGTAATAATTTGTCAACAAGGGGTATGTTCTGGGCTAGGTATGTTCTGGGCTAGGTATGCTTTCGCTGAAAAGCATTTTATAAATTTGACACCGTGGTTGGATTAACAAGAAGTTAATCTTTAAACCTATGTAAAATATTTTTTTGTTTTCTGAATTTTTATAATGAGCATTTCTGTATTTGAATTTGGCGCTCTGCAATCTCACTGGATGTTGGCCAGATGGGACGCTAGCGTTCTACATACCCCCGAGAGGTTTTAATAATGCCACTTTAATAATGTTTACATATCTAGCATTACTCATCTAATATGTATATACTGTATTCTATACTAACTATTGCATCTTAGCTTGATATTGCTCATCCATATATTTATATTCATATATTCTTATTCCATTCCTTACGTAGATTTGTGTTCTTTAGGAATGTGTTGTGGAATTGTTAGATATTACTTGTTAGATATTGCTGCACTGTCAGTACTAGAAGCACAAGCATTTCGCTACACTCGCAATAACATCTCATAACCATGTGTACGTGACCAATAACATTTGATTTGATTTATTATTGGTGGCTGGTCTCTTATTTTTATTTTAACTTTATTTATACAGGTTTTTCTCATTGAGATAACATCTCTTTTCTAAGAGAGACTTGGTTCAATAGCAGCAGAGGGAACAACGTTTCCAACGTAACTAAAACTATTTCTACCATGACCTGTTCTAATTTTAGGTACTGTTAGAAGCAAATGAGAATGGGACCGTAATTGATATTTATTTACCTACCGACTAAAAAATAACTGAGATAAAATGGCATTTTACCCAATATGGCCTTATAAATCAGTGTATACCAGTGTTTAAGCCTCCTCAAGGTTAATGACGACTAGCCAACAGCGCTGTAGAGATCACAATGATGTGTTAGACGATTTTGATTTGTAATGAACCTGAGGGCTGCATGATACACTGAATCAAGTGCTCTCAGGGTAGTGGTTGAGGCCTGCATATATATAACGTCACTAAAATCTAAAACCGCCAGTAATGTACATCGTACCAGCGCCTTCCTGGCCTTCAAAGAAAAACAAGCCTTATGCCGGTAAAAACCTATTCTCAGCTTGAGCTTCCTTATGAAGTTTTCTACATGCACAGTGAAGCTCAGCTTATCATCAAACCACGCACCCAAATATTTGTACACTTCAACTTGCTCTATAGTATGTCCAGCCAATGTAGCAATGACATGATAAGTAAAATGCCTGGCATTTGAAAATACTATGCATTTTGTTTTAACCTAATTTAGAGCCAGCTTTAAATCATACAGATTCTGTTGTATGATGTTAAATGCTCTTTGGGCATTTTCAATAGCTAAAGATAAACTATTACCACTTGAATAAAGCACATTCAAATAAACTGCCTGCATCTAAAAAAATGCTGATTCAAGGCTTTCAGAATGGAGGTTCTCTCAGTTACAATCTGTGTGTTTACCAACAATTGTTTGGGAAGCTGTGTATCTTTTCTGTACTCCAAACCTTTCACTACTTGCCAAAATGTGGATGGATTATTTAAATCATGTGAAGAAGATTTCAGGTAGTGGTCTGCTTTCAATTTACAGATCATAGCCACACCCATATTTCGAAGACCCATGTGACAAATACAACAGGTTTAGACCTCACAGTGAAATGCATACTTACAAGCCCTTAAAAACCAATGCAGTTTTAAGAAAAATAAGTGTTAAGAAAGTATTAACTAAAATAAACTGAAGTAAAAAAATAACAAAAAAAATTAAGCAGCAACAATAAAATAATAATAGCGAGGATATATACAGGGGGTACCGGTAAAATGTCAATGTGCGGGGGCACAGGTTAGTCGAGGTAATTGAGGTAAAATGAACATGTAGGTAGAGCTAAAGTGACTATGCACAGATAATAGACCTAGATTAGCAGCAGCGTAAAATAGGTGGGGACAATGCAAAAGGTTTGGGTAGCCATTTGATTAGCTGTTCAGTATACCAAGAAAAGTCACCATAGCATCACCCACCTGTAGCACGCGCTCCAGCAGGTATATCTCTCTGGTCACCCCCAAAACCAATTCTTTCTTTGGCCGCCTCTCCTTCCAGTTCTCTGCTGCCAATGACTGGAACGAACTACAAAAATCTCTGAAACTGGAAACACTTATCTCCCTCACTAGCTTTAAGCACCAACTGTCAGAGCAGCTCACAGATTACTGCACCTGTACATAGCCCACCTATAATTTAACCCAAACAACTACCTCTTTCCCTACTGTATTTATTTTATTTATTTATTTATATTGCCCCTTTGCACCCCATTATTTTTATTTCTACTTTGCACATTCTTCCACTGCAAATCTACCATTCCAGTGTTTTACTTGCTATATTGTATTTACTTTGCCACCATGACCTTTTTTTGCCTTTACCTCCCTTATCTCACATCATTTGCTCACATCGTATATAGACTTGTTTCTACTGTATTATTGACTGTATGTTTGTTTTACTACGTGTGTAACTCTGTTGTTGTATGTGTCGAACTGCTTTGCTTTATCTAGGCCAGGTCGCAATTGTAAATGAGAACTTGTTCTCAACTTGCTTACCTGGTTAAATAAAGGTGAAATAAAAATAAATAAAATATTCTCATGGGTTGGGTATAAGCTGCTAAAAAGTATTTTGAACTTAGACTTGGCGCTCCGGTACACCTTGCCGTGCGGTAGCGGAGAAAACAGTCTATGACTAAGGTGGCTGGAGGCTTTGACAATTTGTAGGGCCTTCCTCTGACACCACCTGGTATAGAGGTCCTGGATGGCAGTAAACTTGGCCCCAGTGATGTAATGGGCTGAACGCGCTACCCTCTGTAGTGCCTTACAGTCAGAGGTCGAGCAGTTTCCATACCAGGCAGTGATGCAAGCAGTCAGGATGCTCCCGATGGTGCAGCTGTAGAACTTTTTGAGGATCTGAGGACCTATGCCAAATCCTTTCAGTCTCCTGAGGGGGAATAGGCTTCTTCACGATTGTCTTTGGACCATGTTTGGACCATGATAGTTTGTTGGTGATGTGGACACAAGCTATCAACCTGCTCCACTACAACACCATCGATGATAATGTGGGCGTGGTCAGTCCTCCTTTTCCTGTAGTCCACAATTATCTCTTTTGTCTTGATCATGTTGAGGGAGAGGTTGTTCTCCTGGCACCACACAGCCAGGTCTCTGATCTCCTCCCTATAGGCTGTCTCCTCGTTGTCAGTGATCAGGCCTATCACTGTTGTGTCATCGGAAAACTTAATGATGGTGTTGGAGTCGTGCCTGGCCATACAGTCATGAGTGAACAGGGAGTACAGGAGGGAACTGAGCACATACCCCTGAGGGGCCCCCATTTTGAGGATCATATTGACGGATGTGTTGTTACTTACCCTTACCACCTGGGGGCGGTCCGTCAGGAAGTCCAGGATCCAGTTGCAGAGGAAGGTGTTTATTCCCAGGATTCCTAGCTTAGTGATGATCTTTGAGGGCACTATGGTGTTGAACGCTGTGCTGTAGTAAATTAATATAATTCTCACATAGGTGTTATTTTTGTCAGGTGGGAAAGGGCAGTGTGGAATGCAATAGAGATTGCACAATCTGTGAATCTGTTGGGGCAGTGTGCAAATTGGAGTGGGTCTAGGGTTTCTGGGATAATGGTGTTGATGTGAGCCATGGCCGGCCTTTCAAAGCACTTCATAGCTCTAGACTTAGTGCTACGGGTCGGTAGTCATTTAGGCAGGTTACCTTAGTGTTCTTGGGCACAGGGACTATGGTGGTCTGCTTGAAACATGTTGGTATTACAGACTCAGTCAGTGACAGGTTGAAAATGTCATTGAAGACACTTGCCAGTTGGTCAGCGCATGCTCTGAGTACACATCTTGGTAATCCGTCTGCCACTGCAGCCTTGTGAATGTTGACCTGTTTAAAGGTCTTACTCACATCGGCTACAGAGAGCGTGATCACACAGTTGTCCGGAACAGCTGATGCTCTCATGAATGTTTCAGTGTTACTTGCCTCGAAGCGAGCATAGAAGTCATTTAGCTCGAATGGTAGGTTTGTGTCACTGGGCAGCTCTTCCCTTTGTAATAGTTTGCAAGTCCTGCCACATCCGACGAGCATCGGAGCTGGTGTAGTACGATTCAATCTTAGTCCTATATTGACGCTTTAACTTTTTGATTGGTCGTCGGAGGGCATAGCAAGATTTCTTATGAGCTTCTGGGTTCGAGTCCTGCTCCTTGAAAGCGGCAGCTCTACAATTTAGCTCAGTGTGGATGTTGCCTGTAATCTATGGCTTTTGGCTGGGGTATGTATGTACGGTCACTGTGGGAACGACGCCATTGATGCACTTATTGATGAAGCCAGTGACTGATGTGGTGTACTCCTCAATGCCATCGGAGGAATCCCGGAACATATTCCAGTCTGTGATAGCAAAACAGTCCTGTAGTTTAGCATCTGCTTCATCTGACCACTTTTTTATTGACCCTGGTTTTATTGGCACGGATCAGAATTCAATCTGGGATGGAATCGACTTCCTGTAATGAGATGTCAATTAGCTAATGGGAATTGTAGATGTTAATTCAAGCCAGGCATGGGAAATGGTTACTTGTAAATATTAAAGGAATTTTGTGCTGTTCTAAAAGTAGTCAAATATTAAGAGTCATTAATAACAACATATCATCAACAACAAAAATATGAAAAATTGCATTTCAAATAAGTATACAAGTTTATATATGTATTCATATTCTCCTTTATTGTTGTTCAATGCCATGGACAACGTTTTTGGGCAGTTCTATTCGTCTGAAGATAAAAAATATTGATTTTACTGTTACACAATACATTTTCTCGTTTCCCAATGCCACAGTACAGACAACTTGACCCAGTAAGCTGAAATGCCTTTGAATGAGTCTGTGCTGTGCTCTGCAGTGAAGAAGAGGGTCTTTGATTCAGTGGCCTCTCAGGAATTGGGGCTGCTTCAACACAACAACAGCTGAATGAGCTGCCAGACGAGACGTCCTAATGGCCACGCCGATAAGACCAGGAGTGCGTCCCTAATGGCACCCTATTCCCTATATAGTGCAGTACTTCTGGTCAAAAGTAGTACACTATATAGGGAATAGGTGGCCATTTTTTGACGCAGACCAGGACAACTAATCACCACAGAGTTTCTCTTGCCAGACCTGATTCATCTGAAGAAGCACATTGTTTGGGAACACAGAGCTCCCTGTCATATGTGTGGCATATGTTTCTGATCCGCTTCATGACTGCCACCCTCAGAAATGCTCACTTCCAGGGTTGACTAGGATCAGTACATTGGATGCAATTTGCTAGGTAGTACCATGGCTAGGATCAGCACATAGGATGTAACCGTGTATTGGCTAGGCCTTAGCATTGCCAAGCGATATTCATCAGTCCACTTAGCTGATTGCTAGTCATTCAGTTGTTTATTAAGAGGCAAGACCTTGGTTAATCATCACATCTTATAGCTTATTAATGTGCTGTTAAATACTTGTATTCATGTTGGATACTTTCAGGAGTTGAGTTACATGGCAAGCCAGGATCCATATGAATGCAATCCATACATATCCATTTCTATCTTACTTCTAACTAAGCTGTGACTTTGTTGTTGTGAACAGGCTTTGTGTCTTTTGTGCCTCCATAGGTACTAGGTTGCTAGGTGTCTGCCCATTTGGGCACTGTACAGTATGTAGACATGAGTAAACTTAACAGCAGCTTCCCTTTCTCACGTGTGTGGGTGTGTGTGTAGGCTGTATGTATGACTATGTGTGTGCTTGGTGCATGTATTTTGAATGTTATTTTGGATGTACTTTTTTTTATGCGTGTGTTAGGCTACAACTACTGTCTGCCCTTGTTGTATATGTGTATGTAGTCCCATGCATTGCCTGAAGTGACCTGAGTAGAAGTCTAGTGCAGTCTAGTCCTAACTGGCTGGCATGTAGTATGTGTGTGGCCAGCATTGACCACATCTGTTTGTCATGTTAGCACTTAAGGTTCCTCCCTCCCTCCCTCCCTCCCTCCCTCCCTCCCTCCCTCCCTCCCTCCCTCCCTCTCTCTCTCTCCCTCTCTCTCTCTAAATTGCATTTGTTCATTAATCCATTTTCCGCCCACTTCTCCCTGTTGTTTGTGTTTGTGCTCCAATGGGCTTTTGCTCCGTCGCTGGACCTTTAACCCGGCAGACACGGACCTTTCAGTAGATGACAATGTCCCCCCTCCTCCCACCCCCCATGGTCCCTGAGTCCCCCCTCACGCCATCTCCTCCAGAGATCCTAATGGAGCTAGTGTAACGTCTGCACAGGGCCAGTCAGAAAACAGAATTTGAGCTAAAGGTTTTGCGGAGACCACCACTCCGCAAAACTACCTTGCCATGCAAAAAAGGCAGATGTTAGAAAGAGTGGGTGGAGAATGGGGTGAGGTGGAGGGGAAAGCTGCGTAACTACAGCAACTGTAGACAATCTAATTGGTATTGACATCCTTGTGTCTGAAATTTGACATCTAAGGGCAAATCATTCTATTTAGTTGCCTGAATACTTTCTGAGGCATATCGGCGCTACAATCGCTCAGCAGCACTATTCTGGCCTCCGCGCCCACGGCTGCTGCGATCGATCCTAATCCGATTCAGGAACGAGGAAGAGAAAAATGAAAATAAAATCAAAAGCACTGTTAGGGTATATATTAACAAGGAAGGCACAATTGGGACAGTGGGCGTCACCCGTAATGCACGCCTGCTACAGTATTGTAATGTACAGAGCCACTGTAATCCCCTTCAGAGTAGGCTGCTGCCTCAAAGAAATCTGCTGCTCTAGCTAAAACCAGTCTCTGGTCGCCAAACGGCCATCATTCTTTTAGAAAGTCCAACTCTGGCCCGATCTAAACGAGACACTCTGATTGTATTACCCTCACTCCCTGATAACTCATCTCATCTCTTCTGTTGTTGTTGCTGAGACCGTCTGAGAAAGAGTGGAGTGGTCTGACCATCTGAAAAATGCACAGCACATGATACACTCATTCTTCTTGGTCAAATAGGAGCAGTTGACCCTCTCTCTCTTTCTCGCTCTTTCTAAGTTTCAGCAGTGTACCATTTTTCAATGTGGATTGACTTTGGAGGTCAATAGAGAGGTTAATGTATTGTCAGGCGCTCTCGTTCTAGGCTATGGTGGAAGGACATATGGACTCATACAGTGCATATGAAGTGTACACGGCCTGGCTGACCTCATATACAGTGATCATGCTGCCTTGAGATGAACAGTATGTGAGTCAATGCGTTTCAGTCTTGGATTGTGGCTGAAAAAAACAAACTATAGTTAGACTGCAAGTGTTTGAAAATCTAACCCGTGTTAAATTTGATTGTGTACCTAGCACACACTAAACCTACAGACGTCGCAATGTAAGTACTGGTTCTTCAACTATGCCCTGCGTAGTTCTTTATATATGATTAGTGGTAGATTAATTCTAAAACGTTTAGGTAGATTAGTGGTAAAACAACTCAGATAGATTAGTGGTAAAACAATATTTACTTGAGGATAGAACTCTGATTTAAAGGGCTCTAATGTAGTCATAGGCAAAGTAAAATGACATTTGTCGTGATGTGTCCTTTTTGCACTCGATATTTAACTTAAAAGTCAATAAGAATGTCTGTCTGCTGATGACAGACTCTGGTGTGCTATCAGACCTATCAGTAGAAGTCCTAGCTGTACCCCTGGGTTGCACGGCAGTTTACACACTAGCTATTCAGAAGATTTGATTTATGCCATCTGGCCTTCCCTGCTGTCCTGCTAGTCGGCTCTCCAGATGGGTGTGTGTGTGTGTGTGTACTATATGCTAAATCCACACTAATAAATTAAATCCAATTTCCATGAAAATAAAAAACATTTATTTCTACAAAGTTCACATCCCATGTACCATCACATGTACCATCACATGTACCAGAATGCTGCCGTTGGCGAGGACATTCTCACCTTTACTGTTAAGGCGAGGCTGCAAGTTCTACCAACAAAATATAGTCTAGCACTCTGGTACCCTGCAAACCATGACCCATTTTGCATTCTACATGAGTCAAATGTAATGGAGTCCATTGCCTGTGTTGTGAATTGCTTCTATTTTGTACATTGCTAGACATGACCGCCTTGTTGACCTGATAGCCAGCGAGGTGAGACAAGGGGTCTCACCAACAGCACACATGAATAAACATTGTTGTGTAAGGGGAAGCTGGTTTTATGTTGATTGATGATGATGTTTTGTCCTGTGTGCCAAATATGTCAGATATTGTTGTTGTTGTGTGTGTGTGTGTGTGTGTGTGTGTGGGGGGGGGGGCTCATTTTGGAAGTGGGCTGCTCATTGGACGGCTACATGGAGCAGGGCTTCTCTGACAACCTGCTTCAGTTCCAGCCCCTCGTGGTGCTGAGAAAGCCTGGGTGGAGGTACAAGCTGGTGGTGCTGATATTTGGCAGTCTCGGCCACGTACACAGGCTTGCAGTGCGTGGCCTGCAGATTGCAGGCTTGACAAAACCTAGGGCAAAGCAATTGGCTAGGTACTGCTCTGTTTCAGCTGTCATGGACAGCCTAGCTGTTTGGAGAAGCAGGTGCTTTCTGTACTCTTGAGTGTCATTTGAAATGTTTGGATCCTTTTTTGTGTATGTATGTGCGTGTGTGTGTGTGTGAGTGGTGGAGGGGGGTAAACAGGTTGGAGGGCCTGGGTTGCTTCTTTGAGCTGATGGCTGCTGATGAGTCCAGGTACTTAAGTCATGAGGGTCTCAGGGCCCTTGGCTCTGTATGCATGGTGCCAGATGTTATCTGGAAGAACAGTAGCAGCTCAGTGAGGAGACTAGACTACTGAGACATTCCTCCATCACTGGCCTGTGTCAAACAAACAGAAATATAGGGAACTGAACAGTCATGGGGATAGCAGGGTTTGTGCAGTTTGTCGGCATAGAATAAAACAAATAAATGGGTCTCTCAGTGGAGAGAGACTGCCAAATATGTAGTGTAATAATTATACTTTCAGACAGTGTTTTTTTTCTCCTAAAAGCACAGAATTGTTATGAACTCTCAGAGAGCTCTTAATATTGTGGACAAAGTAGAGAAAATTGTTGCTTTTATATTGATTGGGTTGTTTTGTTGTTAGGACTAATAGAGACCTGTTGCCTTATCAGTAACAGTGGAGGGAACATATGAACGTATGTGTGTGGATGTGTGTGTGAGCGAAAGAAAGGGGAGGTATGTAGAGGAGAGAACATCTCTCTATAGATAGTGAGAGAGCATATGTGTGTGTGAGAGAGAGAGATGCAGACGTTGAGTAGAGGGCATGTGTTACATGTATGTCTTCATCAGCAGGACAACAGAGCAGATGGCCCCTGCCTGGTTCCTTTTGTTCGAGGCGCTAGGCTAGGCTAGCACCCAGAAGTGCCTTGATGCCAAAGAGGCCTCACAACAGAGGCTGTGTTCATCACTGGGTATCAGCACCTCTGGGCTCCAGTATGCCAGCAATTGTTCATGCCAAGATTAGTTATTGTATCCTGTTACAGACTTTATTTCCGCGGAGTCAAGTTCAGCAGTACGCTGTAGGCTGGAGAGGTTGCTGAGAGCCAGGTGATTTATGTGTTGCTGAGTGAGAGCAGCAGGTTCAAGTAGGCGTTCAAGTCAGAGGTCTCCGGTCAGAGGAGGGGGGACTCAAAGCTCACAGCGGGGGGCTGATGTCAGTTTCACTTGGAGCTGCTCCACTGCTTGGGCTACAGGCATGCCTGGCAGGCCATGCCCCTGTAAACAAATGTGTTCGGCTACGGGGAGATGGGTTCCTCTATTTATGTGTTGGTCAACGAGTGGTTGGTTGTCGAGTGTCTATGCTTTATGATTTTCAGACTATGGACCAAATTTGATAGATAAAAAAAAAAAAACTAGGATGAAAGTTATTTCTTTGCACTTTGCAGATTTTCTGTCACCATTTATAGAGGCCTGGAAACTCAATTTCCTTACTATGGGATATTCTATTTTGTATTTCCCTGTCATGCACCATATCTTCAAATGAAAAAGGAAATCCTGTCATTTTCGTAGCCATATTGTTACAATACCACACATATACACTGACCTAAGCTGTTAAGGCTCCATTACTTAGACAATTATGAAGTCACATCCTGTCGGCTTTGTCTGGGCCATTTCCAGTCTCTTCAGTGCTCTTTGCTGCTTCACGGATTATGGTCTGCTGCCAATGGCAACAAACAAGGCGGCTAATTTCAGTAATGGTATCATAATGAAATAATGACCTCATGATTGCTCACTACCTCTCCATAGACTCCTAATCTTAGACTTTGCAAACAGGAGCAGTCGGGAAGAGGAACGTTCCAATCTAGGTGAAGAGAAAAAGCTGTTCAAGTTTAAGTCGCAAACCATGAATCAATGAGCAGCGAATGCATGCAACCTCTGCCTATGTCCCCCAGCTTACAAATGGCTCATTCATCCCCCTTCCTCTCCCCTGTAACTATTCCCCAGGTTGTTGCTGTAAATGAGAATGTGTTCTCAGTCAACTTACCTGGTAAAATAATGGTTAAATAAATTCTCTGTGCGGTGTGCACCCATAGGAACACTCATCCACACAGCAATATTCCTTTGATATATGATGTCTTAAAGATGGAATTGTATTCTCTATAGCGATTTGCATCCCAAGACATTGCACAGTAGTAGCAGCTGTCAGAGTTCTGCTAAGTCATCCGGCTCAGATGGACACAGAGAAGATGTTAATGCACTTCATGATGAGAGGAAGATTACACCTTTGACCTTCCTAGCCTTTGACCTCACTGAGCAGTATGCACTGACTGATGCTATGGGTTTCCTATAACTGGCATATGCTGGGCCAGTCAGATATGTTAAGAGACATTCCTCATTCAGACACTGTTTATTATACAGCCTCTGCTAGTTAGCGTTGGCTCGTGAAACTACCTCTAACTTCCTTCATATTGACACAGATACATACAAATGGTATCCACAAGTTCACCACAAGTTCATAAATGGCCTCATTCCCAAAATTCCGAAGTATCCCTTTAAGAGATAGATATACTGTATGTCTTGGATTTCTATTTAGGGAGAGGGAAACCAATAGACAGGACTATAATATTTGATTTAGCATTGTTGATGCATACTGAAAACTCTACTGTGAAGTTGTGAGGATTTGTTGGCAACATTGCCCATGTCTGCCTGCCACAGGTAATACTTTTTTAAAGTTGCAATAGTTTGTCAAATTGTATATGACTGTAGTAGAGGGGCTAACATGATATTATTAAACACACTGTCCTTCTACAGGCCCTGTTAGATAAGTCAGCTCTGACCAAACCAGCTCTGCCGGAAGCAACTTAAACTGACCAGCATAGCATTTTTATGTACAGTTAAAATCACCCTCGGCTCACTCCTACCCTGGAGCAACAGAGCCCAAGTTGCCAACCCTGGTTTGCGGTTGGACAGAGATTTAGTTACATATCTCAGGAGCGGGAGTCTACTGCCGACCCTATGTAAGGAGAGCCGGCAAGCCCCTGTTCCCCCAGGAATCGTGGCAGAATGTTGATGGATAGAAAAGGGTTAGAACTCCCTGTGCTTTTCCCTGAATATAACCCCCTGGTCGTGGCTTGCTCCTCAGGCTTCTCAGTGTACGGACATTTGTACAGTATTTCCCCAGGGCTCTGGCCTGGCCTGGCCTGGCTGGGTTTAGCTTTCCATGTGTCAGGCGATGGTAGCACTAGCAGGCCTTGTCAATAGAAGCCTACGGGCAATGACAGATCACTTTTCCTCATCTGAGATTTAATTAGAAATCACAACGCACGCGACCCTTGACCCTGGAACCTGTACCGCCCTTGTCGCACGGAGGAATTTCAAGTGTATTAATTGGTGAACTGGGCCCTGTGTAAATTTATAATGCCGGAGGACATTTGTTATTATAAAATCTATTGGGAGCAGAGGTGGGTGAAATCAATCAATCAATATTCTGTTCATCTTACGCAATTGAGTTAATGCAGAAGGATGTAGATGACTGTGGGAAAGTTATGAAAATGAACAAATATCAAAGAAGCTGTAAATCACAGATCTTCCACTGGAAATGTGAAAAATATGAGTGGGTGCAAAACAAATTATGTCTAGATAAAGTATTGTAGCTAATTAGCTAATAAAACAAGGAGGGATTGGCTCTATGTCAGTTATATGTGCATAAGTATGCTCGCGCCCCCATTGATTGCATATGCACGTGTATTAGAAATGTGAGTGGAACAGAGAGGCGTAGCAGTCAATCATTGACTGGAGGATGCCTCTTCTTATCCTGTTGTACATCTCCTTCACCCCAACAGAAGCAGATCCAAGATTCATTTCCAGTCATCTGCCCAGCACAATTTACCTCATGACCATTGACCTCATGACCTTGGGATCCTGACCCCTGACCTCTGATGTTGACCTCTGGCCGGGGGCCTCTTATTTCCAGGGCCGGCGTCTCCATTGACTACCTGCCAGGCACCTGCTCAGAGAAATGAAACAGAGGGGAATGTCTCTCTGGGGAGCCCTTGGACCCTGCAGACAACGGCCCTGGCTCAATCCCTGCATGTGAATGGGCCTTGAGTGGGCCTGGTAAACCAATCTCCCTAATTATCTATTGAAAGAACATTCTTTTTCCTTTCAGAGTCATTACCCTGATTTCAATTGCTGAAAAGTAACATGGAGGGGTAAAGGAAGGGGAGGGAGAAAAACACTCAAAAGATAGTGTTCCCAATTTCATCAAGGTTAATTGCAGGGGGGAGCAGATGTCAAATATAAATCCTGGATAAAGGTGCAGGGGCCACGCATTGAAGAGGAATTAAAGATAAATATGAGCTTTTAGCTCCCCGTCAGTACAACACTGAGTGCTGTTAGGGCACATCATAGAACCATTTGACAAACTCCTCAGAGTATGGAGTCCTGTTTAGGATGCTGGCACAAAAGCAGTGAACATGCTTCCTTTATTGTATAAATGTATATGTTATTTTTTGGAGTGGATTTTAATTTGAATTCAAGCATTCTTGTGTGTTGAAGTTTTATAGCCACTTAAAAGAGTGGCATTTAGGCAGCTAAAGCACTGCTTGTTACAGAAAAAACTGAAAAGGTATTTCTTTGAATAATTGCATTGCACTAACAGAGCCTCACCCTCTTTTTGTTTCCCCTGGTTACCTGTAGCCTCCCAGAATCATCAACAACATGTTTTCAGTTGTGCTAGTGCCAGGATGGAAAGCTGTAATAGGTTGATGATGGTGAGCCCACGGAGCAGTGAGTATCCATTTGAGCCCACTACGGCTGCTGTTGCCGCTGCTTGTGGGTCAAGAGCACAGAGATAGGAGCTGAAGAGCAGGCTCTTGGGCGGTTCTCAGAAAGCACTTTAGACCCGTGCATGCCGCGAGGAGAGCAGCACTGTCAGGTGGAGAGATAAGAGGGGACAGAGGACTCTTTGAAACCAAAATAGACCCAGATAAACGATGACCAGGCCCTATCTCACACCTGCAGAGTATCCATTTTATCCAATCCACTCTTTAGGTCTTAAGCAGGTGTTGCACAGAGTGCGTGCATGTGTGTCTTGCCTGTGTGTATTTGTGGATATGTGTGGGCGGGTGATGGAGTGACTGAGTCTATGTTTCTCTCCATCAGAAATGCTTTCAAGGTGTAGCATAAGCCATGGATACACTCTGATATGATTCCCAACATGCTTCGCTGAAGATGGTAAGTAAAACCAGTAACTAAACATTGTGTGGGCTAGTTGTTTTTGTTCCTTGCTGCAGTCAGTGTGTTAAACAAGAGGGTTCATTCATTTTTACATTTGACATTTTAGTCATTTAGCAGACGCTCTTATCCAATGCGACAGATTCAAACACCTAGTCAGCTTGGGGATTCTTTCGAACCAGCGACGTTTCGGTTACTGGCCCAACGCTCTTAACTGCTAGGCTACCTGCCGTCCCATTCTGCAGTTCATTCTCATACCAAGAGACATACTTCCTACAGAGAATGTCCACATATCTCCCATCTCTCAGTGCGGGCCCGAGCTTTTCAACTCCTCTGTGTTCTCCACTTACATCTTTGTGAGTGTGTTTTCCAACTAAGCTGGACCTCTAAATCTCGCAGGCAGGCAGGTAGGTAGCACTGGGAGCCGGAGCCCTGACTGGTGCCCTGATAACACCTGTTCTCTGATGCTGCTGCCCCGGTAAAACCACCAGTGGTGGAAAAGTACCCAATTGTCATACTTGAGTAAAAGTTTAGATACCTTAATAGAAGTTGACTCATGTAAAAGTGACTCACTCAGTAAACTACTACTTGAGTAAAAGTCTTAAAAGTATTTTGTTTTAAATATACACTACCGGTCAAAAGTTTTAGAACACCTACTCATTCAAGGGGTTTTCTTTATTTTTACTATTTTCTACAGTGTAGAATTATAGTGAAGGCATCAAACTATGAAATAACCCATATGGAATCATGTAGTAACCAAAAAAGTGTTAAACAAATCAAAATATATTTTATATTTGACATTTGACATCAAATAGCCACCCTTTGCTTTGATGACAGCTTTGCACACTCTTGGAATTCTCTCAACCAGCTTCATGAGGTAGTCACTCTTAAGTATCAAAAGTAAATGTTAAAGTATAAATAATTTCAAATTCCTTACGTTAAGCAAACCAGTCAGCACAAATGTAGTGTTTTTCTAAATGTATAGATAGCCAGGGATGCACCCCAACACACCTAATTTGCAAACAAAGCATTTGTGTTTAGTGAGTCCACCATATCAGAGGCAGAAGGGATGACCAGGTAACACCAAGTGTGTGAATTGGATCATTTTCCTGTGGGTAACAGGAAATGTATGGAGTAAAACATTTATTTAGGAATGTAGTGAAGTAAGAGTAAAAATTGTCAAAAGTATAAATAGTAAATAAAGTAAAGTACAGATACCCTCCAAAACTACTTAAATTAGGTGTTGGGGTTGGGGCTATCTGTACATAAAAAAAAAAAAAAAAATTTGTGCTGAATACTTTTTTTTACACATCCCTTTTGCAGTGACGGTATCACACTGGTGGGTTTCCTCTTAACTGAACACATTTTTTGAGTTTTTTTCTTTGTTGAATTTTGCCCCCTTTTCTCCCCAATTTCATGGTATCCAATTGTTAGTAGTTACTATCTTGTCTCATCGCTACAACTCCCGTACGTACGGGCTCGGAAGAGACGAAGGTCATGCATCCTCCGAAACAGCCGCACCAATGTGTCGGAGGAAACACCGTGTGACCTGGTCAGCGTGCACTGTGCCCAGCCCACCACAGGAGTTGCTTGTGTGGAATGAGACAAGGAAATCCCTACCGGCCAAACCCTCCCTAAGCCGGACGACACTAGGCCAATTGTGCGTCTCCCCACAGACCTCCCTGGGCACGAACCCAGAGCCTTTGGTGGCACAGCTGCAATGCAGTGCCTTAGACCCCTGCGCCACCCGGGAGGCTGCAAACACATTTCTAAGGTGATTCATTCATTCATTATTTAATCAACCAAATCAAATCACATCACACGAATACAACAGGTGTAGACTTACCATGAAATGCTTGATTACAATCCCTTCCAAATGATGCAGAGTTAAAAAAAAGAATACAAATAAAAATAGTAACACAATAGGAATAAAATCTACAAGAATGGTGTTATTTACAGGGAGTACCAGTACCAGATCAATGAGGTAATTGAGGTAGATGTGT
Source organism: Oncorhynchus mykiss (assembly GCF_013265735.2). Lineage (NCBI taxonomy): Eukaryota > Metazoa > Chordata > Actinopteri > Salmoniformes > Salmonidae > Oncorhynchus > Oncorhynchus mykiss. The sequence goes on along the minus strand of NC_048569.1, from coordinate 29,657,378 downwards.
ACAGGAAGACAGGGTAAAGTGAATAGGCATACGAGTAAAATGAAGAACAGAGTAGCCGCAGCATATGAGTGTAAAAGTGTGTATGTGTGTGTGCATGCGTGTGTATTTCTTTTTTGTTTCGGTATCCGTGTGTGTGTGTGTGTGTGTGTGTGTGTGTGTGTGTGTGTGTGTGTGTGTGTGTGTTGTGTCGGTATGCGTGTCCTATGTGTGTGTGTGCATATGTAGTGTATATGAATGTGTGTGGATTTTGGGTGAGTGTCAGCAGTGTCAGTGTAGTGCGAGTGAGTGAGTGTGTACATAGCGTGCATATACAGTATAGTCTTGTGAGTGTGCTTAGAGTCAGTGCAAGATTGGGTCAGCTCAGATAGTCCGTGTAACCATTTAATGAACTATTATGGCTATTTAGCAGTCTGATTGGGGGTAGAAGCTGTCTCAGAGTCTGTTGGTCCGAGAGCTGAAGCTCTGGTACCGTTTGCCGGACGGTAGCAGAGTGAACAGTCTGTGGCTTGGGTGGCTGGAGTCTTTGGCAATTTTTCGTGCCTTTCTGTCATGGATCTCGTCCTCCTCTTCTGAGGAGGAGTAGTGAGAAGGATCGGATGACCAAAACGCGGCGTGGTAAGTGTCCATGATTTAATGAAGCAAAATGAACACTGAACAAAAACAATAAGCAACAAACTAACAGTCCTGTAAGGTGAATGACAAACACTAAACAGGAAATAAACACCCTCGAAACCCAGGTGGAAAAAGGCTACCTAAGTATGATTCTCAATTAGGGACAACAATTGACAGCTGCCTCTGATTGAGAACCATACTAGGCCGAACTCAAAAACCAACATAGAAAAACCAACATAGACTTCCCACCCAACTCACGCCCTGACCATACTAAAACAAATAAAATAACAGAACTAAGGTCAGAACGTGACACTTTCTCTGACTGATATAGAGGTCCTGGATGGCAGGGGGCTCGGCCCCAGTGATGTACTCGCGCTGCTACAACGCTCGACCACTGCTACTCCCCCTTCCAGGATGCCTACAAGGCCCTCCCCGGTCCCTCTCTTCAGCAAATTAGATCACAACTCCATATTTCTCCTTCCTTCCTATAGGCAGAAACTCAAACAGGAAGTACCCGTGCTAAGGTCTATTCAATGCTGGTCTGACCAATCTGAATTCATACTCCAAGATTGTTTTGATCATGAGAACTGGCATACGGAGGGTAGCCTCTGAGAATAACCTTAGAAAGGGAAAACCAGCCATGTTGCGGACACTGATGTCTGAAGCTAAACACTTTCTTCACCCGCTTTGAGGATAACACAGTGCCACCGACACGGGCCGGTAGCAAGGACTGTGGGCTCTCGTTCTCCGTGGCCGACGTTAGTAAGACATTTAAGCGTGTTAAACTTCACAAGGCTGCCGGCCCAGGCTCCTCAGAGCATGCGCATACCAGCTGGCTGGAGTGTTTAAATATTCAATCTCTCCCTATCCCAGTCTGCTGTCCCCACTTGCTTCTAGATGTCCACCATTGTTCCTGTACCAATCAGGCCCCACCAAGAATGCGAAGACTATCGCCCCGTAGCACTCCCATCTGTCATCATGAAGTGCTTTGAGAGTCTAGTTAAGGATCATATCACCTCTACCTTACCTGACACCCAAGACCAGGGGTGGGCAACTCCAGTCCTCGGTGGCCTGATTGGTGTCACAGTTTTTCTCTATCCCAAGCAAACAACTGATTAATAAAATTGCATTCTAAACTGAAGATCATGTTTAGGTGATTATTGAATTCAGGTGTGTTAGCTGGGTCTGGGGCAAAACTGTGACACCAATCAGGCCCCTGAGGACTGGAAATGCCCACCCCTGGTCTAGACCCACTTCAATTTGCATAGGCCCCCAATATATCCACAGATGATGCAATCGCCATTCCACTGCTCACTGCCCTATCCCATCTGGACAAGAGGCATACCTATGTTAATTTACACTAGCTCATCCTTAAATGCCATAGTACCCTCCAAGCTCATCATTAAGCTTGGGGCCCTGCGTCTCTGAACCCCACCCTGTGCAACTGGTTCTGAACTTCCTGATGGGCCGCCCCCAAGTAGTGAAGGTAGGAAACAACACCTCCAATTCACTGATCCTCAACACAGGGGCCCCACAAGGGTGCATGCTCAGCCCCATCCTAAAATCCCTGTTCATCCATGACTGCGTGGCCATGCACGCCTCCAACTCAATCATCAAGTTTGCAGAAGACACAACAGCAGTAGGCCTGATTACCAACAATGACGAGACAGCCTACAGGGAGGAGGTGAGGGCCCTGGCGGTGTGGTGGCAGGAAAATAACCTCTCCCTCAACGTCAACGTCAACAAAACAAAGGAGCTGATCGTGGACTTCAGGAAGCAGCAGAGGGAGCACACCCCTATCCACATCGACGGGAGTGGAGAAAGTGAAAAGCTTCAAGTTCCTTGGCGTACACATCACCGACAATCTGAAATGGTCCACCCACCATTTCAGATTGTCAGTGATGTGGTGTCAGATTGTCAGACAATATGGTGAAAAAGGCACAACAGCAACTCAGGAGGCTGAAGAAATTCGGCTTGGCACCTAAGACCATCACAAACTTGTACAGATGCACAATTGAGAGCCTCCTGTCAGGCTGTATCACCACCTGGTATGGCAACTGCACCGCCCTCAACCGCAGGACTCTCCAGAAGGCTATCAGACTGATAAATAGCCATCACTAGCCGACTACCACCCGGTTACTCAACCCTGCACCTTAGAGGCTGCTGCCTTTTATACATAGACATGGAATCACTGGTCACTTTATTAATGGAACACTAGTCACTTTAATAATGTTTACATATTGCTTTACTCATTTCATAGGTATATTGTGTATTTTATTCTACTGTATTTTTGTCAAAGCCTCTCCGACATTGCTCGTTCTAATAGTTATTCCAACTTTATTCCATTATTTTACTTTTAGATTTGTGTGTATTTTGTGAATTGTTAGATGCTACTGCACTGTTGGAGCTAGTAACTCAAGCATTTAGCTACAACCGCAATACCATCTGCTAAATATGTGTATGTGACCAATAAAATTTGATTTGATTTGATTGGACACTGCCATGTCCTTGACCACCTCCCTGTAGGCTGTCTCATCACCGTATGGGGAGAACAGAAGGGGACTAACCAAACACCCCTAAGGGGCCCCTGTGTTGAGGGTCAGCGTGGCAGAGGGATTGTTGCCTACCTTCACCACCTGGGGCTGGCCCATCAGGAAGTCCAGGATCCAGTTGCAGAGGAAGGTGTTCAGTCCCAGGGTCCCCGGCTTAGTGATGAGCTTGGAGGGAACTATGTTGTTAAACGCTGAACTGTAGTCAATGAATAACATTCTCACATAGTTATTTCCCTTCTTGTCTAATGATTGATTGTATTAATTTCAGTGGATCAACAGCTTATCAATAAAACCAAACAAATCTCCAACAGACTTGATATGCTGGTAATGCCACCGCAGACTGCTTTCTACTCTTTGACTGAAGAAGACAAGAAAAGCCCTGACAACAGTCCAGACACAGTGGTGGCTGTCCACTACACTAAATGTGTGTCGAACTATGAATCCCACAGCTAGTATAACAGCCCCAGTGTGAAGGCTGTCAGGACCAATAAACTGTGGACGTACGGTCCTCTCGCCACTGGCTGGACAGCTGCCCTGCTTGTCCCCGCAAAGTCACGACGAGACCCCCAGCCTGGCACTGAGTCTTTCTACCCCCATCATCCCCCCTCTCCCCCTGCTCCCAACCCAAGTCCCCTCCATCCCTCTGAGAATGTTCTGGGGTGGTGGAATGATTTGTGTGGGAGTGAAGGAGGAGGCCTGTATGGGCAGCAGCAGTCTAAGGCAGGTTAACTAACATGCTGCATGGCTGCTCCCCCCTGAACCCTCCCTCCAGGTAGTAGGCCTGTCTTCCAATAAGCCCCCTGTAGACAGAGGCTCAGCAGCCACCTCATTTGTCAGAGTGTGGTGCAGACCGGGCTGGCTCGCTCACTGGCCCAGGGAGGTGCATCGGTCTGGGGTCAGAGTGGAGCAGATTGGGCTGGGAGTAACACTGGTTGGGTGAATGGATGGATGGGAAATGGAGAAAAATGGGTGGAGAAAGGTATGAGTGACAGTTCCTTTTTCCTCTCCTTTACTGTATATCTATAACAATGGCAGTTCAGTACTAACAACAGGTTAAGATGCACACGATGTTTGGTCTAGTCTTCTGCCATCGCTGCTACTAGTACCACTGTTACTGTTCCTAGATTGAACAGAAGAAGATATGTTGTGAATGTATGGTGAACTAAGCTGTAATCCCCAGTTGTGTAGCACTGAACCGTCCTACTATGGAGGTTGTTAGGGACGGGTTGAGTGGGTAGCAGACAAGGTCTGGTGATATACTGACTTGTCCCAATTGACGTTCATCGTCTCCCCCTAAAGGGGTGACGGGTTGAGGAGGGGGAGGCAGGTAGTCTGAGGGCCTGGTGGGGATGGGGGACTGAGGGATGGAGGAGAGGTGGAGCTAAGGGGTGAGTGATGACACCGGGCTGTAAGCCATCCACATCTGTTTCCAATCATCGACATGAAAAAGCCAGTGGGCTAGACAGTCATTCCCGGCCGCGCAGGGAGGAATCTCGAGGAGACAAACTCAAAGAGCCTCTCTGGTAACAAAGGTTCCAGCATCGCAATCAGCAGCACAACATGGGATGGAGACGGCAGAGATACAAAAGGGAAAGGTTCCAGCGAGAAAAGGGGTCTCCTTGGCTTCAACGCTTTCTGTGACAGGTTGTATTTTTCAGTTTAACCCGGCGATTATGGAGAAGCAAGGTTTTAGGGTGGGTCTGCCAAGTTCTACGTCAATTCAAGACAAAAGAGCATTCTTATATTTACAGTTGATGTCAGAAGTTTACATACCTTAGCCAAATACATTTAAACTCAGTTATTCACAATTTCTGAAATTTAATCCTAGTAAAAATTGCCTGTCTTAAGTCAGTTAGGATCACCACTTTATTTTAAGACTATGAAATGTCAGAATATTTATTTCATCACATTCCCAGTGGGTCAGAAGTTTACATACACTCAATTAGTATTTGGTAGCACTGACTTTAAATAGTTTAACTTGGATCAAACGTTTCGGGCAGCCTTTCACAAGCTTCCCACAATAAGTTGGGTGGATTTTGGCCCATTCCTCCTGACAGAGCTGGTGTAACTGAGTCAGGTTTGTAGGCCTCCTTGCACGCACACTTTTTTTTAGTTCTGCCCACAAATTGTCTATGGGATTTAGGTTTAGCTGGAGCCGTGTGTCCGGGGGGTGGGGGGGGGGGGGGGGGGGGGGGTACTGTCACGACTTCCACCGAAGTCGGTCCCTCTCCTTGTTCAGGTGGTGTTCGGCAGTCGACGTCACCGACCTTCTAGCCATCACTGATCCATTTTTCATTTTCCATTAGCTTTGTCTTGTCTTCCATCACACCTGGTCCAATCCCATCAATTACATGTTGTGTATTTAACCCTCTGTTTCCCCTCAGGTCCTTTTCAGTGATTGTTTGTTGTATGTATTGGTGAAGTTATGTTCTTGTGTGCGACGGGTTTTGCACCCTCTTATTTTATTTTGTATATGTTGGTTTCTGGAGTTTTTGAATCTTTATTAAACTGCTCCGTTTATACCAAGTTCACTCTCCTGCTCCTGACTTCCTTGCCACCAGCACGCACCTATTACACAGAGCTGGTGTAACTGAGTCAGGTTTGTAGGCCTCCTTGCTCGCACACGCTTTTTCAGTTCTGCCCACAGATTTTCTATAGGATTGAGGTCAGGGCTTTGTGATGGCCACTCCAATACCTTGACTTTGTTGTCCTTAAGCCATTTTGCCACAACTTTGGAAGTATGCTTGGGGTTATTGTCCATTTGGAAGACAGATTTGCGACCAAGCTTGAACTTCCTGACTGATGTCTTGAGATGTTGCTTCAATATATCCACATAATTTTCCTACCTCATGATGCCATCTATTTTGTGAAGTGCACCAGTCCCTCCTGCAGCAAAGCACCCCCACAACATGATGCTGCCCCCCCCGTGCTTCATGGTTGGGATGGTGTTCTTCGGCTTGCAAGCATTTCTCCTCCAAACATAACGATGGTCATTATGGCCAAACAGTTCTATTTTTGTTTCATCAGACCAGAGGACATTTCTCCAAAAAGTACGATCTTTGTCCCCATGTGCAGTTGCACATGTCTGGCTTTTTATGGTGGTTTTAGAACAGTGGCTTCTTCCTTGCTGAGCAGCCTTTCAGGTTATGTCGATATAGGACTCGTTTTACTGTGGATATAGATTCTTTAGTAACTGTTTCCTCCAGCATCTTCACAAGGTCCTTTGCTGTTGTTCTGAGATTGATTTGCACTATTCGCACCAAAGTACGATATGATGGCTGCGTGGTCCCATGGTGTTTGTAATTGCTTACTATTGTTTGTACAGATGAACGTGGTACCTTCAGGCATTTGGAAATTGCTCCCAAGGATGAACCAGACTTGTGAACCAGACTTGTGGAGGTCTACAATCTTGGCTGATTTCTTTTGATTTTCCCATGATGTCAAGCAAAGAGGCACTGAGTTTGAAGGTAGGCCTTGTCAATTAGCTTATCAGAAGCTTATCTTATTGTGATACAGTGAATTTTAAGTGAAATTATCTGTCTATAAACAATTGTTGGAAAAATGACATGTGTCATGCACAAAGTAGATGTCCTAACCAACTTGCCAAAACGTTGGTTTGTTTACTAGAAATGTGTGGAGTGGTTCAAAAACGAGTTTTAATGACTCCAACCTAAGTGTTTGTAAACTTCCGACTTCAACCGTATGTATAGGAATCTTCATTGTGTGTAAACTGTATATCTTAGGACTACATAGTACCAAGAATAATGTGTGACAGCATGGCAAAAGGTTATCAAAATTAGTTTAACTTGATAATTACAAGTGGGGAAAAAACCTGAGGTCTGGTTTATAATAACATCGTCAAACGCGAGAGGCGGAGGAAGGTGAACAAGCACGAGACTGGATGATTGTCCTCCAACAGGAGAGCAGATTACATACCAAGTGTGAAGGTATTTATTTAGCAATAATTTAGATAATTTGGAGCAGGAATAACATTGTAGTGAGAAAGAAAGCTAAGAAGGTCAGAGGAATCTGGGCCCTGGGGTTGAAACATGACTGCAAGTTGTTTTAACTTGCTGTAGAAATAAGCATGGCCGGGCTGTTACTCTGGGCAGCTGTTAATCTGGTACCGGTGGTAACCTACTCTCTCCCCTTCCTTCTAAGATTTCCTCCTGCTTTCACATCCCAGGGTGCCTTCAGCCGGGAAAATGGAGCTTCTCTTCCCTTTATTTGACATCCTCGTTATGAGTATCACACACACACATACACACACACACACACACACACACACACACACACACACACACACACACACACACACACACACACACACATAGACACAGACACACCTCCTTTTCTTCCCTCTGACCCATCTTCCAGGACCCCTCTCTCTAGGCATACGTGCAAACTGGGGGAGGACAAGGACACAACACAGAAACACATTAGAGAAAATCGGTTCCTCTCCTCGGCAAACAATGGTTCTGGGAAGTAATGTAATTCTACCCTGCTCCATGCTCTCTCTCGCTCTCTCTCTTCTCTCTCTCTCTGCTCTCTCTCTGCTCTCTCTCTGCTCTCTCTTTTTTTCTCTCTGCCTCTATCGCTCTCTCTCTTCATGGTTTGTTGTCACTATCTGAGGATGGAAGTGTTAATACAGAACTGACATCCATTGTAGTGATCTCATCATAACAAAATTAATTGTTTACATAATATAATTAAAATGAAGGAGAGAGAGAACCAGAAAGAGAGAGGGAGCTGGACAAGGCAAAAAAAATAGTGGAAAAAAAAAATGGTGAGGTTAAAGTGCCAAGTCTGGGAATGGATCTTTCTTCTCACAGCTCCAGTTCAAGGTCATTGTGTTGTACACCTCCTGTCCTGTCCTGTCCTGTCCTGTCCTGTCCTGTCCTGTCCTGTCCTGTCCTGTCCTGTCCCTCTGCTCTATCCCTGTCCCCTACTCTCCTCTGCTCTATCCCTGGCCCCCTACTGTCCTCTGCTCTATCCCTGCCCCCCTACTCTCCTCTGCTCTATCCCTGCCCCCCTACTCTCCTCTGCACTATCCCTGCCCCCTACTCTTCTCTGCTTTATCCCTGGCCCCCTATTCTCCTCTGCTCTATCCCTGCCCCCCTACTCTCCTCTGCTCTATCCCTGCCCCCCTACTCTCCCCTGCTCTATCCCTGACCCCCTACTCTCCTCTGCTCTATCCCTGGCCCCCTACTCTCCTCTGCTCTGCTCTCCTCTCCCAGTTGAGGGGAGGCTGGACTTAAAAGCCCTGAGCTCTCGTGTAGTACATTTTCCAAAAGCTCTGGGATAGCGCTACATTACAAAGAGCTACAGCGCTCTCTTCACTGTGGCTCAGCACACAGGTTTACACTGGGGGCAAGGGTGTTACGGCTACAGGCTTTAAAGAAGTACAAGATGTCTTCACTTCCCTCTAACAGGCACCCAGGGTAAAAGTTGTAACAAATCTCTGAGAGTGGGTGAGAGTGTGTGTGTGTGTGTGTGCAGGAAATGAAGAGGGGCTATCTCTCTCATTGTGTATGCATCTGTGCATGCGAAACTTGCATGTACAGTATGTGTTAAAGACAAAGATTGGCTATGGCTTCCATTCTATTCCACCATGAAGTCCTTCTACACGCCTGAGGCCCAGCCCAGCCATGCTGTATAAGTGGTCAACACAGTCACTTTGGCTGGCATGATTACAGCACATGATGCACAGACACTCTTTCAATTGCATGAATATCGCAAGGTCATGATCAAGTCCCCTTATTCAGTACCGAGAGAGATAATATTTACTGATGACAGTAGAACTAATTAGCTGAATAGGATATAGTTGTCAATGGTGAATTGGTGGTGTTTCTGTGACCTTGATCAGACTTCTTGATTGATTCTGTGCACCTGTTGCTAACTACTTGGAAAACAGTGGGTGGATTTGGCTAGGGGAGCCTTTGTCTAGTTTGTTGGTATCACTGTTGATAACTTAATCTCAGTTGTAAATTGAGGTACTGTAGCAGGGGTCTACTCTCTAATGACACGTTAGGTTAGTACTTTTGCTTCTGTTACTCAAATATCAAGTCCTGCATGTGGCAACGCATTTGTTACAGAGAACCAGGTTTAGGTCATACTAATGATACAAATAAAATCTCATGTACTGACAGAATCCATCTTTATAACCTTTGCCCATTTGCAAGGTATTCTGAGGAATAGCTATAAAAAGCCAAGCCAATATTGAATGTCATAAGGTTATGTGGAATGATTCTTAACAATTAAGGCACCTTATATACAGAGTGCAATTATGTATGCAAAGAGCCCAGAAATCAAAGTCGTGTGTTTACGAGGGAATATCTTTGATTAAACGTGCACAGTACTGGAAATGACAACACATCACAACCCCTATGCAACAACCCATCCATGCTCAGGAGATGGATACAGGTTTCGCAGGCAGGCATCCGGACGGTTCAGGGAAATTAATGGAGAGACTCCATACAACTAGCGGAAGTAATGAAAATAAATGGTGGGTCTTATTCCCGCCGGAGCTGAGGAGGAACTTAATCATCAAGCTAATTTTATTCCTGTCTGGCCCAGAGACTCCAAACAAACGCTTGTCGTGGAGCTGGCCAATGATGGATAAGACTGCCTGATGGCCAGATGGCAGATGCTAGCCCTGTAACTCAAGCCCAAATACTCTATGACCCCCTCACGCCCCATGCGCTCACGACCAGACCAAATATTTCTGCCCCGCGCACACCCACCACTGTCCTGTCCTGTCCAGTGTGTGTGATAGGAATAGATGATGAACATAGGCCTGCAGAACATGGATTACACAATCAGAGCCTAAGTTGAATCAACCACCACCAGTTCTGATAAGAGATGTCTTGGAGGTTGTGGTGTAATTATGTGACGTTTGTATGTATGGACTATGATTAAATTAGCCAATGTTCTGGCCATAGTGACTAATTGTGGATGGTTGAGTCATATGATGTTTATGATTATACTTCTGGTTTATAAAGAAGGTACTATTGCACTCAGTTGCAGTCATACAGTTGGTACTACCAATGTGCAATTAACTCAGTACACAAGGTTTCTCTGCATGTTCATATATTAAAAATGAATGTTGAAAAGTAGGATTTTGCCCAAAGTTGGTGCATACGGGGGGAAATATTGTGGCCCAAGGGGGAAATGACATGTCACAAATGTCACATTTGTTCATAGTATCCTCCATCCTCATCACACCAGATTCCCTTCATGTGGCACGTACACAGATGGGACTGTTACACTTGGGACGCTGCATACGGCAGGCCAAATGGCTCCAGTTTTTACTTTGTATTTTACCATCCTGATTCCCTCATTCACCAGCTTACATTTATGGTTTATTCAGTGGCTACCCTTTTAGTCAGGGCCGTGGCCCAAACAGAGAAAAGCTTAAACCCTATTCTTGTTGATTTGTTTTTACTCAACAGCATCCAGGAGAGAAGGAAACATTAAAAAGCAATTAATACATGAGAATGCAGAGGGAAATGTGAGTGGGAGACCTCCGATGGGAATGCCCTTCTCCTCCCCAGCAACTTAGAATTGCGGCAAACACGGAAAAGACGGCTGTTAGTGTGACTGTGGCTCATCCCAGCAGACGGGTGACGGACAGGGGAACGGAGGAACAAACAAAGGCAGTTTACAACCAGCATAATCAATGTGACATTAGCACACACACATGATGCGCAGGGGGCCAGGCTCCTCTAGGCTCTTCTTAATACTATTCCAACTGGCAACTTGTTCCTCAGCGATTAACATTTCCGGCCCCTTTTAGAGAGCTTTTCTTTGGCTCTTTTCGCCCTTCAAGAGAGACTTAACATGATCACAAGATATCCGTGGCACTCACTTTAAAAGCAATCAAGTACACATCTAAATTCTCCTGTGACAGTTCTGGTTCACCTCCTTAGTGCTTTATTGTCGGGAGAGCCTCCCTGATTCGCTTGGTGTTATCCACAATGAATCAGAAAGCAGGACAAGCTTGGACCAAGATTAAAGCTATCAGACGCCTTGAGTGGGACCAACATGAAACGGCAGATGAACTAGAATTATGTAGCCATACATATATTGGTCTGATTTTTTTTGTAGGCTTTTACTTTTTGCAAGCGCAACCATTCACCAAATGCTCAATAGGCTCAGAACAAGAAAAAAAAGCTACACCGTGTCACTACTTCGTACTACATTTGAATATGGATTCATCCAGATATAGACGTAAAGTACATTTACACTGAGTATACAAAACATTAGGAACACCTGCTCTTGCCAACAAGTACCCAGTGTAGGGTGGTGTCTTTTGGACGGGACGTTAAACAGGTGTCCTGACTCTCTGTGGTCACTAAAGATCCAATGGCACTTATCATAAGAGTAGGGGTGTTAACCCGGTGTCCTGGCTAAATTCCCAATCTGGCCTTCATGCCACCTAATCATTTGGGGCGGCAGGGTAGCCTAGTGTTTAGAGCGTTGGACTAGTAAGTTCATATCCTCGAGCTGACAAGGTACAAATCTGTCGTTCTGATAAGAATTTGTTCTTAACTAACTTGCCGAGGTTAAATAAAGGTAAAAAAAAAGTTTACAATTGTCTCATTCATCCCCCTCCTATCCCCTGTAACTATTCCCCAGGTCATTGCAGTAAATGAGGATGTGTTCTCAGTCAACTTACCTGGTAAAATAAGGGTAAAAAACAAAAAAAGCATATGCATATGTGGGAACTCCTTTAAGACTGTTGGAAAAGCATTTCTCATGAAGCTGGTTGAGAGAAAGCCAAGATTGTGCAAAGCTGTCATCAAGGCAAAGCGTGGCTACTTTGAAGAATCTAAAATATATTTTGATTAGATTATCACTTTTTTGATTACGACATGATTCCATATGTGTTATTTCATAGTTTTGATGTCTTCACTATTATTTTACAAAGTAGAAAATAGTACAAATAAAGAATGTGATAGTGTGTACAAACTTTTGACTGGTACTGTACAGTGGGGAGTACAAGTATTTGATACACTGCCAGTTTTGCAGGTTTTCCTGTCTGTCATTTATATCATGGGTACACTTCAACCGTGAGAGACTAAAACAAAAATCTAAAACAAAAATCCAGAAAACCACATTGTATGAATTTTAAGTAATTAATTTGCACTTTATTGCATGACATAATTATTTGATCACCTACCAACCAGTAAGAATTCCGTCTCTCACAGACCTGTTAGTTTTTCTTTAAGAAGCTCTCCTGTTCTCCACTCATTACCTGTATTAACTGCACCTGTTTGAACTCGTTACCTGTATAAAAGACACCTGTCCACACACTCAATCAAACAGACTCCAACCTCTCCACAATGGCCAAGACCAGAGAGCTGTGTAAGGACATCAGGAATAAAATTGTGGACCTGCACAGAGCTGGGATGGGCTACAGGACAATAGGCAAGCAGTTTGGTGAGAAGGCAACAACTGTTGGCGAAATTATTAGAAAATGGAAGAAGTTCAAGATGACGGTCAATCCCCCTCGGTCTGGGGCTCCATGCAAGATCTCACCTCGTGGGGCATCAATGATCATGAGGAAGGTGAGGGATCAGCCCAGAACTACACGGCAGGACCTGGTCAATGACCTGAAGAGAGCTGGGACCACAGTCTCAAAGAAAACCATTAGTAACACACTACGCTGTCATGGATTAAAATCCTGCAGCGCACGCAAGGTGCCCCTGCTCAAGCCAGTGCATGTCCAGCCCCGTCTGAAGTTTGCCAATGACCATCTGGATGATCCAGAGGAGGAATGGGAGAAGGTCATGTGGTCTGATGAGACAAAAATAGAGCTTTTTGGTCTAAACTCCACTCGCCGTGTTTGGAGGAAGAAGAAGGATGAGTACAACCCCAAGAACACCATCCCAACCGTGAAGCATGGAGGTGGAAACATCATTCTTTGGGGATGCTTTTCTGCAAAGGGGACAGGACGACTGCACCGTATTGAGGGGAGGATGGATGGGGCCATGTATCACAAGATCTTGGCCAACAACCTCCTTCCCTCAGTAAGAGCATTGAAGATGGGTCGTGGCTGGGTCTTCCAGCATGACAATGACCTGAAACACACAGCCAGGGCAACTAAGGAGTGGCTCCGTAAGAAGCATCTCAAGGTCCTGGAGTGGCCTAGCCAGTCTCCAGACCTGAGCCCAATAGAAAATCTTTGGAGGGAGCTGAAACTCCATATTGCCCAGCGACAGCCCCGACACCTGAAGGATCTGGAGAAGGTCTGTATGGAAGAGTGGGCCAAAATCCCTGCTGCAGTGTGTGCAAACCTGGTAAAGAACTACAGGAAATGTATGATATCTGTAATTGCAAACAAAGGTTTCTGTACCAAATGTTAAGTTCTGCTTTTCGGATGTATCAAATACTTATGTCATGCAATAAAATGCAAATTAATTACTTAAAAATCATACAATGTGATTTTCTGAATTTTTGTTTTAGATTCCGTCTCTCACAGTTGAAGTGTACCTATGATAAAAATGACAGACCTCTACATGCTTTGTGAGTAGGAAAACCTGCAAAATCGTCAGTGTATCAAATACTCCCCACTGGATATGCATAACTACCATTTATTTATACATAACTATCATAGAAATTCATAACTATCGTTGATGCACAACAGCCACACACACACACACACACACACATTAAATTCATGAACATATTCTGTCTGTATGCTCCCCCTCCCCCCCAGCTTGTCATTGAACTGTTCTCTCCTCTCCACACATTGTTTTTTTTATTCCATACAGGCTCTTATGAAACAAATTCTTTGTCCTTCAGTCCTTTACCATTAATTTACCTCAAGGCTATTAGGAAAAGGCAGCACTCTCAAGATAAACCACTCAGCTATATTTTATATTTCTGACACAACAATTTAAAGGGAGAAAATAAATATATTTTGATCGAGACTCTTGAGAGGGCCAAGGCTTGGGAGGACAACCAAGGTAAATGCAAGCACTTTACCTTGGTAAGACACGCACAATTGAACCGCACACCCTTAGAGACATAGTTGCTAACCTTTGTGGAAAACCATAGTAACAAGGCAGAGAAATTATAGTGACACAATGACAGAAAAAAAATGATTCAAGATGAAGTCATCATAGAAGACAGAGGCATCATCAATCTTTAAGACTTGCTGACAATACTAGCCACATTCTTTGGCTGTTTTCCTGTATTTCCCACTCCATGTGACACCCTAACGACAGGGCAACTTGACCAGACACATGAGGACTCCTTCCTACAACGAAAACGCTCCTTGGCCTCATCCATCCAAGTAAGGCCTTAGCCATGCAGTCATATTTGTATCTCTCTGTCTGTTTCACTTTGAAACACTTGATCCTCCAACATGTCTGCTGTGTGGGGCTCATGGTGTCATGGAAGGGGTCACCGCGAGGGCACCGGCTGCACTCTCCCTTCCTCTCCCATCCCTCCCTTCCTCCCTCATCCCTCCCATGTCCCAGGGATATGAGTCTCTCAGCAGCCTGGCTGGTGTGGGGTGAGAGAGAGAGAGAAGCCCCACTCTGACAGACAGCCAGCACCGAGCAGAGCTGAATCAATTAAGGCACATCAAATCAAGAATTCATGCACTCTGAAAGTGACAAATATTGGCTGGGACTGTCGAAGCCGTCAGGCCCCTTGACATCGCTCGGTCTCCCTGTCTCCTTCTCTCTCTCTCTCGCTGTACTCCCTCTCTCCCCGGTGAGCTGTATGTGTGTCTTGCAGCCATTACCCAGCCAAGTAGAACTGAGGTGTAGTGGTGTCAGAGAGAGACCAAGCTGTCTGTAACCCTGGTGATTGTCTCTGGCCTATCTTTGATATAGGTTACACTCTCACTGGATAACCACGCTGGAGATCACCTTACTCAACGGTTTGTTGTTGTTAAGGCTGCCTTGCCTTTTACGGCTTGTCTTTCAGCCTGCTGACAGTTTTCATGTGTTTTCTTCAAATTCAGGACATTAAATGTGTAAATGTAATGTGGATGATGGAATAACACGAATGGCGACACATGATAGGAGATACTTCGAACTCTTAAACACACAGTATGTTTGATAACCACTCTACATGACCTACATTACAAAGGCCATGTTGATGATAGGGAGTGGAAGGTTTCCATGACGTCTTTTCCGTCTCCCCAGCCTGAGTGTTCATCAGTCTAACTAAGAACATATTATCTATCATATTAACGGTGCAGTTTGGGTTTGACAGGTGCGTCAGGTGAGAATTTTGTATGATCTCCTAATACACCACTTAGCCTAAGAATCGATTAAGGGATCCCCTCCCCTCCTCCTTAGGTCATCCCCCTGTTGTCAGTGAGCCGCCTGCTCACTGCACCACACTGGCTCTGTTTAAAATCCATTCTCACTCCCATCTCTGTCATTTCTCCCGGCCTTGCCACAAACACATAGCAGCCACTTGATATGTTTGCATGGGGATTTGGGGATGAACATTATTGTGTTGTCAGACGGAACATCTGGTGAGGGGAAAAGGTTACAGTAGGGATCCTTCACAGAATTCCTACCATCAGATAAATCAGCAACAAGTCACTGTGAAATGGGTGGTGGTGAAGAGGGGGGGAGGGGGGAGGGGGGGGTTAAAGGGGGTAGGGTGTGTGTGTAGGGAAGCCTAGTGTGTGCGTGTGTGTTTGTGTGTGTGTGTGAGACGTTAATTCAATCCTGGCTGAGCAGTCGTATGAGAACGGATGGCCCTCCTTCAAACGGCCTGCCAGGCCACTTAAAACCACACAGAGGACAGTGCATTAAGGAGGGCGGAGCCCAGCCCAGCCCAGTACCACCTTCTCTGCATTTCAAATGGATACACGTCTTTATCCTACTTGTCTTTGTGGATGAGTCTACAGCTCTCTCTCTTACACTCTTTCTCTATTTCCAGCCCATCTCACTTTCAACTGTATCGTTATTCCAGACACAGCAGTATGTTAGCATAACGTTCACAGTTGGAAAATATGTTTCCTGTTCATCTTAAATTATCCTTGCCAGTCTGAACATCTCTGGAAATGATTCTGTACATCTCAGTTTCCTCTCCATCTCTCTCAATAGTCTCTGTGAGGTGCTGAGCTCTTTCTATACAGTATATTAGTCTATAACACTCTATCTCATGACCATCTCTCCAGCAGTGTATAGGTGTTTTAGAAGCACATTAGTTTATATGGGATCATATTGCAAAACAGTTGAATGCAGCATATTTCCGGTCTTGAACGACCAGTGCTCCAGAGAGCAATAGCGAATCCTTGCAGTGAAGCTGCTGGACAGGTCCTCCGAAACGCTAATGCAGATGAACACTGGCCATCAGCACAGAGTACAACACACATACACACACACACACACACACACACACACACACACACACACACGCGCGCGCGCGCGTCCACACACAAACACACAAGCACAAAGAGAAACAGACACACCTTATCCTGTCATAATGAAGGAGCAGAGACATGAGGCACAGATGACTCAGGCACGTCAGGAGATATAAACCTTCCACCTCACAGGCTGCTGTGCTGAACTGTCACACAATATACTGTCACTACACTGCTGCCACAATATCAAGGACATCTCACTGTCTTCATCTGCTCTGCTTGTCTTCTCTTGCCTCCTTAGTTACGCGTACACTATTGCTATTGTCAGGCTCTGACATAAGTACACAAATCATAGGCACGGGTATGGTAAAGAGCTGGAGGCCTTGATTGCTGTGTGGTGGTTGTTGTGTGACGTTCTTCGGAAGGTTAGTGCGTGGAGAGGACAGACTAGGAGAGAACACAGAAGGGAGGTCAGGAAGGGGAAGGGGTGTGAGTGGCATCTGAGATGGCCAGAGTGTGAGAGGATCCTGGCTTCACGCTGAGGCATGAAAAATTCCCAGCGTGCTTCTTCTCAGGCCTCAGATCCTTCATCAACACAAGGGGACTGGAGCTATTTCTCACGTCCCATGAATCTGCACACCCAGCCCTGCTCAACGGGGTCAGTGATGGTGTCTGTGGGTTTATGTGTGCCTGTGTGTCTACGTGTGTGTGCGTGTCTGTGTGTGTGTGTTTTCGTCTGCTCTGTGATTCAGAGCCACGGATGGTGATACCGCCAGACAGGGACAGACAGGATTCATTTCGGCATGGCGACCCAAGAGGTCAAAGAGCAAACTTTATCAGGAAGTAAACAACATATTAAAACGGTTCCTTTATTTGTTCCTGTAGTCCCACTGTCATTGTCATGGGGATATTGTCAACACA
This sequence comes from Oncorhynchus mykiss, assembly GCF_013265735.2. Lineage (NCBI taxonomy): Eukaryota > Metazoa > Chordata > Actinopteri > Salmoniformes > Salmonidae > Oncorhynchus > Oncorhynchus mykiss. The sequence goes on along the minus strand of NC_048569.1, from coordinate 29,639,954 downwards.
GTGAAACAAAAGGAAGGCTCCTGCTCCTCATTTAAATGCTATTTCCATTTTGAAGTGATCTTGTATCGTAGCAGCCGTGAGAAGAGTTTTACGTCCACCTCTCAAGTCTCACCTCATCACTGTCATTCCAACCAATTATGGGATACAGTGCCAGAACTCCCCGTCGCCACACCCTTCACATGCCAGACTACATAACAGTATTCTGGGAGAATTAACACAACATATTCAATGGCAGTGTTATTATAATACCAATCAATATATTAGCTATATATGTTTCACTTTTATTATTTTACATGTCTGGTACATGTTTTCTTTTAATGTCCTATTAATCCATTTTAAGATAATTTGCAACAATTTACAACAATTCATAATAACGATTTAATTCACGATTGAACTGAATAACCAAACCTAACAATACACAAGCACATAGATTGTATATATACATACATACTAGTGTTTGGTGTGTGATAGATGTCCAGTGGGTCTGTCTGTCTGTCTGTCTGTCGGCAGGCCTTTCCCAGTGGAGAGATGGATGAGGTGCTGCGCTCTGGTCTCCAGCAGAGAATTAGCCCTGTGCTGCTGAGTGGACGACAGGCTACCCCAGGGCAGCCACACACAACACATCACTCAATCTGCACACACACACAGCAAAATACACACGCACGCACACAAACACACGCTTAGGAACCCCCCCTGATGAAGAGAGGCCAGAGCTCAGGCCCTGGCCATAAGGCAGAGATGGCATTGAGGAAATGGAAGCTCCTCTTGTTATTCATTTACTCTGCTAATGGCTCATACAGGGGGTTCACGTTTCTCCTATACGCTTCAGGGCCCACCGCTTACATGGCTACATTATGTTTCTGTATGTGTGGCTCTGTGTAGGATAGGGCAGGGGGGCGATTTAAGGCACAGCAGGAGACTACTCCAACGCAAACACTGTAATGCTGACGCCTGGTGTGCCTTGCGGCTCCCAGACCCTGTGTTATGTACACTCCAGCACAGATGGAGCAATACTAGAATACTAGCTGTGTGTGTTGGCGCAAGCGTAAATGGAGTAAATGGCAAGCGAGTCAGCACTGTATGTATGGAGGGAGAGAGGATAGAGGGGGGGAGAGAGGAAGGGGCACAAGTGCTGCGGGGTTGTGTGTCATGGCTGTCACAGGACTGATGGATGGACATTCCCCTGCCCAGAATCCCAGGCCTCCACCACCACAGCCACTACTGCCATGTTTGGGTGCCCCCCGCCCTGGCGACACGGCCCAAAATGTCCCAGAGAGCCCTCCAACAGGCGGGGAAGGGGTCTGACAAATTACCCACATCCTCAGTACTCTGCTTTCCAGGGAGTGGGAAGAGAGGACAGAGGATAGGGAGGGTTAGGGGGGTAGGTGGGTTAAAACATGCACTTTCCCTGAGCAGGGCCATTAATTTTAAGTCTCTTTATTCAATCAATCACCAAACCCGTGCTTGTTGGCGAACAGAGGGGGGGGGGGGGGGGGGGGGGGGGGGGGGGGGGGGGTTCCAGACTGCCGAGAGGATTAAGAGTCTGGAATGCAAGACACTCCTTGACCCCTGGCCGACCTTTACTAAACCTCACCCCATATATGTCCCTTATGGGTCATGATCTAATTGGTTGTTCAGGAACTTTGACCCCTCCGTGGTTCGTTGATTGTTTGAAATCGCCTACAGAGACAGTCAGGTCACTACCGAGGACTTATTTCAAAAGCGCACCTCATGACCAAATAGGATAGGAACATTAGCTACTTAAGAGATATCAAGCTTGTTTCTTTTCTAGTCCCATGTATACTGAAACATGAATGAAGGCTGCTTTTCCCCCTGTTTAGGGACCCCACTGAGGGCTTCCATTTGAGACAGTGTTGGAAATGAGTGGCTAATGGGGGAGAGGAGAGAAACACTTCACAATGGCAGCTGAGTGGCAGTGACAAGCAGCAGAGTTGGGTGGCAGCATCTCTGACTCAGTCCACTGGCTGATGCAACATGACTGAGTGGTGAAACTCAGGGCATATGGGCGCTGTGTTGCCTTTGCACAGGCCCTGAATAAAATATAATCCACTCTAATCAATTAATCATATATCTGCATGGAAAAATATACATGGTTGTTGTTCCACAGCCAACTATTAAGATGCTTCCATTGTTGTTATTTTTAAAATGTTATTCTATTGTTTAAAATGTGATTCAAATTATCATTTTATAATGGATATAAAACACATTCTTAACCTGTTCCACTGAAATATTGCAGAAGGTAGAAAACAGTTAGTCTGCTTGCTCTAGAGACTTCCCATTCTCTCAGGTAGTCTTGGTAGTGGTTAGACTGTGCCCCTCCACAGGCCAGTGTTGTTGGCTGTTCTGTTATGGTGGGAGGCGGCGAGGGGTCCCCATGGGCAGCTGTGTCTCGGCCCTGTTGGGCTCCCTCACTCATTGATTGACCTACTTCTGTTGCTGCTTTCTTTCTCTCTTTCTTTCTTTCTTTCTTTCTTTCTTTCTTTCTTTCTTTCTTTCTTTCTTTCTTTCTTTCTTTCTTTCTTTCTTTCTCTCACTCACTCACTCACTCACTCACTCTCTCTCTACTTTCCATAAAACTATTTCCCACTTGATCATCTAACTACCAGTTATTTTACTTTGGTTGCTATCTACTGTAGCTGGTCAATTATTTAATTTATTATCCATTTGCCGTTTGGCTTGGCCTGAACTCAAAGTATTTCAGATGGCCTAATTTGCTGCCCCATTGGACACAGCATTGTTTAAGGTAGTCTTTGAACTGTTAGCTCCAGATAGAGCACTAGGACCAACAGTGAGGTTACCATGTTTTATTATGCCTCAGATTTTGGCTTATCAATAAAAGGAAGGATATTTTTTATGTACAGTAACAGATTCTATTATAAATCTATAGTTTCCAGGCCTTATTTAGGAGTAGTGAGAAAGAGGATACTATGGTATAATGGGGTCATCAAGCAGTACTCTCCAGTACAGATGGTCTGGTGGGTGATCACATGGTGGTGTAGTGGTAACACCGTGAGTAGTCTGATGCTCTGTCTCTGAGTGATGTTGGATTAATGAAGGTCCTCCATGGGGTGATGAAGACAACGGGAACCTGAGACACCCGGCTAGGCACCACAGAGACCAGGCACAGCTGGGGTTAAACTTCCAGACAAGTTAAATCAAGACGAAAAGTGATGAAGAAGAAGGGATTGAGGGAGGGGGGGTTGCATCAGGCGCCTGTCGTCGGAGTTGTGTGTGGGAAGGAGGTGAGGGGTGGTCAGACGGCTAGTCAAAAGACAGGTCAATCATTTCTTCTGAAGTTATGGATCTAATATGTGCTAAAAGGTCGGAGAGAAATGAGGCTGGGCAGTGATCAAAGGCAAGTGGCCGTAGATGAGACTACTGGAAGAGAGGGAGGCTGAGGTTTTAGAAAGAGATTGGAATAGAGGGGGAGGGGGGGGCAGAAAAGGTGTGGGAAACTCTTACATAATTCAGAATTGAATTTGTAATTTAATTGAATTAGCTCCAGTTATATAGGTAGACAGTCCGAGAAAAAAACCCAAGATAGATAGACAGACCAGGAGTAGAGTAGTAAGGAGTAAGGAGTGTAAGGAGGAGCAAGAACACAACGCTTTGTTTGTGTGTCTGTATTTGTAACTGTCTAATGGGGTGTGTGTGTTGTCTCATATGGATGGGGCAACTCTGTGCCGTCTGTCCATAGGAAGTAAAGGGGCATCACTGAGGAGCCTGGGAGGGGGCTCAACTCTGTCCTCACCTGTGTCACATCTGCCTGGCAGTGTTATCACTCTGCCTCCATCCCTTGCTCTGGCATCTCCTTACCTGTGGCACAGCTCCCCACCTCTCTGCACGTAGACTGCACCCCCGCTCTCCCCTTTAGGTCCCCAAGGCACCTGTCAATCACCTGTCTACAAATACAAACACGCCTGCACACATACATACACACATACACACACACCGGACACTCAGAGCCCCTCGGAGCTGAGAAGGCAGTGGAGCGCGAGCCAGCCATTGTGGCACAGTATGTCAACCTGGCTACTGTCTGTCTATGAAGCATTCATGAGGTGTTGACTGACAAGTCCATTTATGGAAATGTTTTGGCAGATTTTGAAAATGTATTGCAGATTCATAATGTGCAATGTGTGCATATTTTAAGTATAATTGCGTTGTTTGAAGCTCATGACAGGATAAGTACTAAGACACAGTAGATACATAGCTGTAGGTGTCAGACTGAAGTTTAGCACCCTGGCTTGTTGAATGTTGGTCTGGTGATATTAGTCTGACGTTGTAATGTATTTAACTGACAGCTCTGTCTCTAAGAGCTCTGTTGTGTAGCCTACATTTATTGGGTGTAGTCATCATTGCTGAACCAGTCACACCTAGTCAGACAACACGCCCAAACGTTCATATTTCTAATTGGTTGCATGGGGGGTGTCACACCCTGACCTTAGAGAGCCTTTTTTTGGTTTGGTCAGGGTGTGATTTGGGTGGGCATTCTATGTCCTTTATTTCTATGATTTGTGTTTCTATGTGTATGGTTCTCAATCAGGGACAGCTGTCTATCGTTGTCTCTGATTGGGAATCATACTTAGGTAGCCCTTTTTCCCTCCTTTCAGTGTGGGTAGTTGACTTTGTTCGTGGCAATAAACCCCTGTGAGCGTCACGGTTGTTATTTTGTTTCTTGTTTTGTTGGCGTCATTCCAAAATAAAAGGAAAATGTAGGCTCACTAGGCTGCACTTTGGTCCACTTATTCCTTCCAGGAAGATGGCCGTGACAGGGGGTCCATGATTAAGTCAACGTTTTATGTTTACAATCTGACACAAAAGAGTGAAGTAAGGATGTCCTTTGAATCAGATGAATCTAAATTGATATTTTGTTTACATTTGTTTACTCTACACTCTTAGAAAAAAGGTGAAATCTAAAACCAAAAAGGGTTCTTCGGCTGTCTCCGTAGGAGAACCCTTTGAAGAACCCCTTTTGGTTCCAGGTAAAACCCTTTTGGAACCTTTTTTTCTAACAGTGTGCAAGCATTTAAATGTTTTAGTACCATAACTGAAGACATTGTTCAAGTCATATTGACTTCTGTGAGAAACTAGAGGAAATATTTTCAGGAAAGAACACGGTATCTCAGTCAATTCTCCACCAAAAGGTATAAATATCATGAGTACTGTGGTATCACTGCTTCCTGCATCCTAAATATCATGAGTACTGTGGTATCACTGCTTCCTGGATCCTAATATCATGAGTGCTGTCTAAAATATTGTGCAAATAACTATCAAAGGCGATCCCACTGTAGGCATGGACCATATATCCCGCCTGGTGAGGCCAGACTGTGATTTTGTTTCACATTTCTGCCTGAGATACAAGCAGATGCAGAGTAAGAGAACAAAATACACCCAATGAGCCTCTGGCAGGAGCCCGAACTCTCTACATATCAGTTGGGCTTTGCTGCCACATGGCATATGGTACAAGACAAACTGTCAGCCATTTTCCTTCTGTCCCTGTCCTGCTACAGAGATGACAGGAGCAAGAGCATGTTTGTGTGCCGGCCGGCAGCAGGCAGCAGGCATCAGGCAGGCTTAACAGTGATTTGGGGGGAAAAGGGGAGAAAGACAGCAGCGGAGGGAATCGTGCGCATGGCTTGGCGTGTGGGACTGGAGAGTAGCTGTGGGGGACAGGGTCGGCCAGCACTGGGAGGAAATGGCAAATTGATCAAATTGTGGAGGCAAGACTTTCGGCCAATTATCTGGGTCATGTCAATGTCTTTCTGGTCTCTGTTGGTCAAAGGGGGGGAATGTGTGTGTGTGTGTGTGTGTTTTTGCAGTTTGTTGTCCTTTCTAGCAAACAAATCTAACAAACACCAAAAACAAACAGGGTTCATTAGCACCAAAGCAACACTTCTCTTAGTTTAGTGCTTGAGGTGAACATAAGGGCAGATGCAACAAATGCTTTCATGACTATGTGAAGCATTACAGCTCTTTCAGTCTGCATACATCAGACAGACAACGCTTAATATGAGATAAATACCCTACAAACAGTACACTGATCTAACCTACTGTTAACTATACTGCTTCATTCTACCTTCTTGCCCTTTTGTGCTGTTGTCTGTGCCCAATAATGTTTGTACCATGTTTTGTGCTGCTACCATGTTGTGCTGCTGCCATGTTGTGTTGCTACCATGTTGTGTTTTCATGTGTTGCTGCCATGCTATGTTGTTGTCTCATGTCTTTATGTAGTGTTGTGGTTTCTCTGTGGCGGGATGTGTGTTTTGTCTTATATTTTTATTTTTAATCCTTTTGCCTTTTGGTAGGCTGTCATTGTAAATAAGAATTTGTTCTTAACTGACTTGCCTAGTTAAAAAAGTTTTAAAAATAAATAAAATAAACATACATGCAAGTCTCCTCCCTATACCTTGACAAGATAAGCCCTCCTCATTCTGATGGCCAATATGTGGAGATTGGGATGAAGTGTGATTGCGTGCGGGCTCACCTCTCCTTGTTGCTGACACTGTTTTTCTGAGCCTCTCAGAGAGAGAGAGAGAGAGAGAGAGAGAAAGATGTCTGAGGGAAGGGAAGTGATGGTGGTGTCACTTGTCACCATGCTCCTGTCATGGTCTGTGTGGCTCCCAGGGGCTCCCGGGGCCCCTGTCAATCAGCCTGGGTTCTGCTGGTAGCTAGAGTCATGCTATCAGGGCTCTCTGACACAGAGCACCAACGGCACTGTGGAGTTAGCGGGCTGATCCCTACTAATACCAAGACTGACCAGTTCATCAAGTTCCTTTATGATCAGAAAGAATCATACTCCTTTAAACATGTTGCCGTGGATTATACATATTTTGAAGGAAACTATTTAATGTATGATTTCATTTATTACAATTCATTACACTACTCAGTGCAGTATTACATCTGCACATTTTGGGATTTGTAGATTAATTTTTTCTATGCAAAGGTGTAAACATTAAAGGAAAAATATTCTACGTTACTAAAATGGGAGCAAATCCATTAAAAGAGTGTGTGGTCAGAACAATTACTAAATCAGTCATGCTGGTATTAGCTGTTGATGGCTAAATTGCCATTATGGATTACCACCCTCAGACTCACCCTGACCTGTCTCTTCTGGAGGTGTGTGTGGCGATGTGGTACACACACACACACACACACACACACAGCTCTCTGTGTGGGCTGTGTTATGCCTCAGCGCCACGTAGTAACTGGTCAGTCTCACACATGGTGATCAAACAGTAGCCACAGCTCTGTAGAGTTCACACACAACAGCCAAGTCTCTGACAGATGATGTAGAGATGACAATAAAAAGGAGAGTGAGTAGGTTCTCATCAGAGGCTTTGCTATCCTGGACCCTTTTCAGCAATGCACAAAGTTTCTTGGTTTCTTTAGATATTTATCAAAGTATGAAAAATGAGTTGTTCAAATCTGTTAGGTGTTCTCTCGCTCGCTCTCTTTCTCTCTCTCTCTCTCGCTCTCGCTCTCTTTTAGTGGCCCAATATCCTTGCTGCCATCTTGTCTGCGGCTGTAGTGGCTGTATAGTGACCATGTAGAGGCCAGTGTACTGTGGCTTTCAACTGCTGGGAGCCGGCCTTGCACTGCAGACAGAGCTGATTACAGCCTCTCAGTCAGTCAGCCCAGACCTGGGGGCTAAACACCCATGCAGCTAACCAGGAGATGCAGCGGGAGAGGGAGAGGGAGAGGGAGAGAGAGAGGGAGAGGGAGAGGGAGAGGGGGAGGGAGAGGGAGAGGGGGGGGGGAGAGGGAGAGGGAGAGGGAGAGGGAGAGAGGGAGAGGGAGGGGGAGAGGGAGAGGGAGAGGGAGAGGGGGAGGGGGAGGGAGAGGGAGAGGGAGAGGGAGAGAGGGAGAGGGAGGGGGAGAGGGAGAGGGGGAGAGGGAGAGGGCCAATCTTGATACGCATCAGACACAGCCTGGGTAATGTAATTGTCCACCCCCCTCAGGCTCCATATTACCGTAGATCTGTGGGATAGTCGCACTCCAGGAGGAGCCCCTGTGATTTAATAAAGGCCCAGCAAATGAATTTGACTCCTCAGGCCATTCTGACTCACTTACAAACAATGGACAGGCAACCTTGGATGTATTGAATAAATAAACATACAGGAGGGTTCCTTGAAAATGTGATTCCGCTCAATTAGGGTTGTGTGTGTGATTATTTAAATGAAGTGTACGTTTTGTCGATTCAGTGGAAGTGGTGTATTGTGTATTGGTATTATTATACAGTCTCAATCAACATTTCATATTCAGCTTTATTGGATGGTACAACCAATTCAAACAATCTTATAGCATTTTGTTTTTCAATGCCAGATTTGTATTTTATTTTTATATTAATAATGTTGTTGGCTTTAATGTTTAGTTTCATTCTTTCGAGTCCAGTATATATTGCTCAGACATTGTGTTTTGTGTTGCAGCCAGCAGTGCCTCATGTTTTCATGATGAATGCAGCCCAGCCCACAGTGTGTGTGAATTCCTGTGGAGTGTTTGTGTGGGCCAGCCTGGTTGACTGGTGGTGACTCTGGCTTTGTGTTATGAGGCCTGAACTATGGTGCCAGTACCTCCCCACACACCTCGTGAAGTTACAGTGACTGGAACTAGTGAACGACTCCCCATAGAACCATGGGTCTGGACCAGGGGAGGCCCACACAGAGACACAGGCAGCCCAGTGGACAGCTATGCACAGCCCCAGGACCCCAGGGGAGGTGGAGGGGAAGGGGACAGAAAACACCACTCTCTCTGTGGCTCCTCTTAACAAAATGAGCCTCTCCCTTCTTCCCTGAATTGGAGAGGTGGAGATGTCTTATCTTCCCTGAATTGGAGAGGTGGAGATGTCTTATCTTCCCTGAATTGGAGAGGTGGAGATGTCTTATCTTCCCTGGTGCTTAGTGGTCCCAGGCTGCATCTCTTTCTGTCGTCTCTGTCCCGGTAAACACACATTAGTCCCCTGACCACCCTGAAGCAACTCGTTGGCTAACTCTTAAAAAGCCCAGGCAGCGCAATTATCTTTTACGATCTGTCAGGGAACACTGACTGTGGGCGGCCCAGGGCAGGACCTGCCTGTCCACGATGGGCCTTCCCTATTGCCTTTGTTCACAGGGCATCTTCCTCCAATTGTGTCTCGAGAATCACAAATGGTTCCTCTCTCTCTCTGTGGAAAACTCACTTTATCGGATGTATTGCAAGGTCTTTTTCCCCCCGCCTTAATGTCAATGTTTTCATTGTTCAGCCATTTTGTGGGATTGGGCTGCGTGGCATCGGAGAGCACATAAAGGCGGTGAGGGATGGTGACAGACTGATCACTCTGGAAGAGTTGCTGTGAGGTTTCATTGCCTGTGGGAGGGGCCCAGTCCCCTGCCTGATGGAAGGAGTGGCAGAACTCAGCACTGTAAATCTGCACTAGATGCAGTAGCCTGGTCAATATATATGACCTGTACCTCCCTTAACTGTTGTGTCGGGGCAGAAGCAGGAGGGAACCGACACAGATTCCACCATCAATTCTTCAGGACAGGCTTCCCTGGTCATCTCATTAAAGGAGAGATGGATAGACCTGCTGGCTCCAGCTTTTACATCAGGAAGAGCGAGAGGGCAGGAAATCACATGAAGTTAGAGCCCTTTTAGCTAGTTTGTACTGTTGGGAGTTGCGTTTCATTTTCTTGCTCATTCTCCCTCCTGTCTTTTTTCTGTCTAATTTTTTTGTTTCTGGTAGTTTCTTTCTTTGGGAAGGAAGTGTGGAAGGAGGGAGGTGTGGAAGGAAGGAAGTGTGGAAGGGAAAAGGGACATATCCTTTATTCCATTCTTTCCCTACTTTTATCCCCCTCCCCTTTTCAGGATGTCACTCATATGTTCATTCTTCTTAGCGCCACTTAATACCTTGACCGTATCGATTTTTGATGATTTACTACTCTGAGTTGCTAACTAGCAGTGGTCTTGATGGGACGTGACAATCACAAGCTGAGAAGGCAGAGTTTGGATACCCGGGTGCTGCTCATTCAACGGCTCTTTTCAATTAAGAGTTAAAGGAGACTCACAAATTGATGAGTGTGATCCTGTTTGATCATGTTTTGTCTGTACATTTATTCATGGTTTCATTATGTAATCTACTGTCCTGTTCAAACACTCAGTCACAGTTTCTGTGTCAACAAACCATGACAAATACAAGAAATGCCGAGATCACTTTAAGTAGGCGCCAGTGACGTGGACATCGATTAAGGCAGCCCCCCTCACCTCTCGGAAGACACATTTCGGTTGAATGTGGTTGTGTAACTGATGAGGTATCCCCCTCTCCCAGTATGCTTTTTTCTTTCAGTCTCATAGAAATACACTCTCCTCCAGCCATTGGTCCATTGCCTCTGCTGTTGTTGAACCTGATGATGCTGATAGACAGAGTGAGGTATTCTTTCACCATATTGAACATGCACCTGTCTACTCAGCCAGCTAGTGTACCCTGCCTAGTGTACTGGGTATCAAGGATTTATCCACAGTATCTTCCCACCTGAGTTAATTCTCCCCTTCGATTACACTGACGCTGACACACAATTACAAATGAATGACCAACAACGTTATTTTCCAAAAATAACATTGTTTTCCTATGGTGCCTGTCTAATGTCACTCAGCAAGGTAGTATTTACATTACCTAGAAATATACTTACAGTACCACTTACAATAATAAAGGCCTCTCCTATTCAGTCTGGTCCCATTTGTTGCCAGCCACCAACATGGATCGGGTCTCTGTTAGATGTGGGTCTCTGTTAGATGTGTCCCCAGGCACCACCCTGTGGAAGAGCAGGAGCGGATCTCTGTTAGATGTGATCCCAGGCACCACCCTGTGGAAGAGCAGGAGCGGGTCTCTGTTAGATGTGACCCCAGGCACCACCCTGTGGAAGAGCAGGAGCAGGTCTCTGTTAGATGTTTCCTCAGGCACCACCCTGTGGAAGAGCAGAACCGGATCTCTGTTAGATGTGTCCCCAGGCACCACCCTGTGGAAGAGCAGGAGCGGATCTCTGTTAGATGTGACCCCAGGCACCACCCTGTGGAAGAGCAGGAGCGGATCTCTGTTAGATGTGATCCCAGGCACCACCCTGTGGAAGAGCAGGAGCGGGTCTCTGTTAGATGTGACCCCAGGCACCACCCTGTGGAAGAGCAGGAGCGGATCTCTGTTAGATGTGACCCCAGACACCACCCTGTGGAAGAGCAGGAGCGGATCTCTGTTAGATGTGATCCCAGGCACCACCCTGTGGAAGAGCAGGAGCGGTTCTCTGTTAGATGTGACCCCAGGCACCACACTGTGGAAGAGCAGGAGCGGGTCTCTGTTAGATGTGTCCCCAGGCACCACCACCGCTACCAGGGCGCCTGCAGAAGCTGGTGCCTGTTTACAATCTTACTGGGGATCCTGTTCGTCGAGCCGCATCTGCACGGCGGACTAGAAACGTCTGGGGAGAATGGGCAAACAGGCTGTGAAGACAAGAATATGGAAGCTGACAGAAATGACTGTGGGTTGGGGGAGATGGTGCAGGGAGTAGACGGGACTGAGAGTAGGAGAGAGGGAGCGGCGGGCCTCCCGCCTGCTGAAGTGATTGTGCTGGCATGGTGGCCAGAGGCCTTTCGGCTGGGTGGGCTGAGCTCCCCTACCTCTCCTTTCTGCAGTGTAGAGCCACACTGGTGTGTAGACACTGGGAGTGTGTGACACACACAGCCAGATGACGCTGTGGCCCAACAGCACTAATTTGCTATCTTCAACTGTGTGTGTGTGTATACAGGGGCTGCGGGGATGTGTGTGTGTTTGTGTGTCTCCGGCTGTGTGTGTAATAGTCTTGAATTGAGAACAGATCCCAGCATCAATCAACCGATGGGATGTCAGTCAGCCTCACAGCAGCAGCGGGTGTATACGTATATCACAGGGTATACTATGGCATCTATGGCGCCATGCTACAGGATGCATCTCCTAGCGAACCAGGAGTCAGGTTGCTCCTGCTGCAATAGGACCACAGACTGTTCTAATGAGGAGCTCCCCTGAGAGACAGATACACTGGAGCTGTAGATCAAGAGAGTACAAGCACGAGGAAGGACAATATAGAATTACTGTATTACTGTACTGCTTCATTTGTTCATTCTGATGGGGAGTTTAAGGTCATATTTTAACTCTTGTCCCAGTGTTGTAAAGTTTTAAGTGGCTTTTATCTCACCCATGCTTATTTAAGGTGATAGGCCATGCTACTAAAACACTAATTAAATGTAATCTTGAAGTTTGTTTTTGTGATTTGAAGTAAATGGAGCTGTACAAGGTAAAGCAAGGCAAACAAAGCCAAGATGAACTACTTCCTGGTGCTCTGGGACTGGAGAGCTTCTCCAGTAGCACAGACAATTCCCCAAGCATGTGCATTAAGGCGCTTAAAGAGCTTCCTTTGTTGCACTCTTCCAACAGTTTCTCTCTCCATCTCTCTCTCTCTCTCTCTCTCTCTCTCTCTCTCTCTCCCTCTCTCTCACACGGCCTACATCCTCCCTCTAAAGATATTAAACTCACTGCCACTTACAGAGAGGAAAAAATGAGGGAGTAAGATCAGGAGTGTGGAGTGGAGAGGGGGAGTGGTGGAGCGAGGGAGGGAGGGAAGGAGAGAGGGAGGAGGATAGAGAGGGTGAGGGAACCAGAGTGCTGAGATGTTGGCCTCCTAATGTTTGATTTCAGTTTGGTCGCCTCTCTCTCTCTCTGTTTTTCTCTCTCGCTCTCTTTCCTGGTTTTGGGGGGGGGGGGGGCTATATGGAGCGGGGTGCGTTGTGTGAGCGGCGTGGGGTGCTGGGGATGCAGTAAAGCGACTCTGATTTGTGCCCACAGCCATCAGCGTCACTTGGGTTGGCTTGTCAGACTGGGGGAACATCAAAGCGGCCGGTCCGGGAGTACTGTCACTAATAGTAATAGATATCATTTCAAAATCAGGGCTTGCCATTGTGTCTGAGTGAGGGTCTGAGGCCCACCTTGGACATGCATGGGTGGATGGGCCCGGTCCACATGCCCATGCTGGGGTGACGGGTTCAACTGCCAGGTAAAAGTCCAATATTGGCTTTCTGGGTGAGTGGTTGTGTAAATGTGTGCATCCTCACGGAAATGTGTTGATATACTGTAGTGGTGGATATTGTGAGCTTGAGCGAATATATGTTGGAAATAACAAAACATTGCATAGTGAGTTCTAAACAACTTTTGTATTTTCCAAAAATTCCTTGACTTCCTAATTCAATGTAATAGACAGAATATAATGTTTGTGAAAAAGCACAGTATTTATAACCACCAGTTCAGCTCACTATAACATGCATGCTACTCACGAGGACACCATAACACACCCACAGTGACATTGTTCTCCTCCACCAATCAGAGAAGAGCTGAAGCTCTAATGGCCATAAACCACCCAGCCGGTGGTGTGAAGAACTTGACATCTCAAACGTCACTCCACATTAACACCACCTCATTTCAACCCTTCCTCCAAGAGAAGCTCTCTGACACTGGGGTCTGAAGGGACGTGTGTGGGTGTGTGTGTGGTAGAGCTACCCGTCACATATTCAATGTATGCTGTACCACTGGTGTGGGGAGGTTCGAGCTCTGAATGCTGATTGGCTGAAAGTCGTGGTATATCAGACCGTATACCACGGGTATGACAAAACATGTATTTTTACTGTTCTAATTACGTTGGTAACCAGTTTATAATAGCAAGAAGGCAAGATGGGGGTTTGTGGTATATGGCCAACATACCACGGCTAAGGGCTGTATCCAGGCACTCCGCATTGCGTCGTGCGTAAGAACAGAACCCTTAGCCATTGTATATTAACTATACACCACATCCCCTTAGGCCTTAATGCTTAATTAGAAAGCACAGGCATCAATGACAATTATTGTTCAGCGGTTGCTGTTTCAATGTTGCAGAAAATGTCCACCATGACACGACCAATGCCTTGGTGAAGCCCTCAACATTAAACAGCAACAACAACAACAACAACAGCAACCCATAATGACATACGTTACAACAAGGTCATACAGTACGCACTTAGACACAGTACCATAGCACGCTGTAGTAGTGAACCCTGCAGGCCACCAGTATTTCCCAGTCTACCCCCCAGAACCTTCGAGATATTCCAGGTGTGTGATGCTGTCTAATTGGTGTTTGGTGTGACGTGTCAGGGAGTGTTGGCACTGAGAGGCTGTAATTGCCCTGGTCCTGGAAACAGCCAGTGTAATTCGTGCTCCTGGCTGGAGAGGCGTTGTCTGCCATGGTGGTGATGAAGGCGACAAATCCACATGGTGATAATGACCTGCTACATGCCCCAGCTCTTTGATTTGCACCCGTCGTATTATTGTTCTCCCCCAGGAAGCAGGAATGTGTCGCTGTGTTGGTGTGTGACGGGTGGAAGGGGTTGGTTCTGTGTGTGTGGTTGTGTGTGTTTTGTGCTGGTACTGGTACAGGTGTTTGGTGCTGTGATCACACTTGATTTCCGTCATACGGTGATGTCATTAGGACGACACTACTTTACAACCACATATCTCAGGATAGAATTGAAGACAACTACACATCTTTCAAAATATCCTCCAGATGTCTATTTTGCTTCACATCCCAGGTTGTAGTTGTAACTGAGATTGTGTTCTCAACAAACTACCTGGTTAAAGAGGTCAGAGGTCACTAACGTTGATGCTTCTCTCTATGGCCCTGCCAGTATTGGGATACTATAAAGCTGTTGTTATTGTGTACAGCCACAGAGCCAATGGGGTCCTGGGGTTGTGTCACTTCATTAGGAGTAAAGGAGACATGTTTTGCTCACTGACCCTAAGACAAAGTCTCCCAAAAGAGGTCAGGGGAGGAGAAAGGAGGGACGGACGGACGAGAGATAGACAGTTAACAAAAGAGCTTACGACGCACTGCCACTTCTCCTCTCCTCTATCCTCCCTCCTTCCTCGCCTCTCTCTCCCTCTTGTATTTTCTCGTCAGCTAATTATCCAGAATTAGAATCTTCTTTCACACCAGTGGTGTCAATCCGCCTTAGCTTGATCCGTCGGTCCCCCCTATGACTGGGTGCTAAACTTACGACAGCTGATGAGCTAGAAGCCAGCGGAGATTAATTCCAAGTGAAAAGCTGACAGGTCTGACATTGCAGAATTAAAAGAGGAGAGGCCTCTTTGTCTGGGCGTTTGGAGATAGAGATGGAGGCAGAGGGAGAGAGAGGTTTTGTTTGTGTGGTGTGGGCCAGTAGGGTGGCATTGTAAATGGGTGCCAGCGCTGCAGATACTACAGATACTGTCAGTGTGGGAGGGAGGGATCGGGTCTCTCCGGAGGGGACTTGCTCTAACCAGGCCACATGGAGGGAGGGATCGGGTCTCTCCGGAGGCGACTAGCTCTAACCAGGCCACATGGAGGGAGGGATGGTGGGAGGAAAAGAGAGCGGGAGGGAAGGAGGGTAGGGTAAGCCAAGTGTGAGGGAACAGGTAGGTGTGATGAGGACAACAAATACCTTGTTCCAGGGCATGTCGACTGACATCTCCCTCATCAGCACTCACAGCGTGTGACCACAGTCATAATGACATCAGTGCGTGTGTGTATGAGTTTCTGTGTGTGTGTGTGTTCATGCTTGTGTGTGTGCGTGCTCAAGTGTGTGTGGTGTGTGTGTATATGTGTGTGTTTATACACGCACAAGGTTTGAGGGGATAGGGGGTGGCAGTAAGCCTGGTTTTTGCATGAGTGTCCCTTTAATCCAGGACCAGGTTAAATGCTTTCTTGCCAGCCCAAATTAGTACTGTGTGAACACACAGAGGGCGTTTTGAGGTGTGATGGGAGCTTGTCACCTGTCTCTCCAGGGCACAGGGGTGTCGGAGGGCTGTCTGTCTGGGGGAGGAAGAAGCATTGGTCAGATCTCTCTCTTCTTACAGCCGAAACAAAACAGGGACATTAGGCTTGTGTATGAAAGGCATAATGACATTTAATGGGCTCCTTGTACAAGCATTGATCAAAGCATGGACTCGCATAAAGACATGAACATCTTCAAAGGGCATGTTTTCCTCTACAGAAGATGATTGTACATTATTATGATTATCACCATTATCATTTGGGGTAGAATAAGTCGGAGAGACCTGCTATTATCCGTTTATGTACTTGTTCAAAGGTTAACAGGCATTTTACTCTACCCAAGCTATCTCAATTCCTTGCAGGGCATAGTTCAACCTTCAGTCATTACACACCACCATCCCACTGGTCCTCCTATCAGCCACTTTAGGGTTCAGAACATATTTCCCCCGGCCAGCCCGTATAGAGTAGCCCATCTCCAGCTGATGGCTTAGGGAAGTGCCAGGGAGAATAGCAGGGAGAGGAAGCTGTATGGAGTGGAGTTGAGGGGATACAAGGGTAGGCTCTACGGACCAGGGTCCATTGGCGTCATTACCGAGCACTGGCCAGGAAACCCAAAGCTCCCAGCGCCTTTGAGGGTGAATTGCAAATTATAGACATGTCCAACGGCCAGCTTTCCTCTATTCTTCTTCGCAGTGAAAGGAGAAAAAAAGAGCTTTAGACACTCGCTCCCTGGCGCCCCTCCTCCCCTCTCTCTCTTCCGGCCTCGAGCCACTTGTCGGTGGAAAAAAGCAAATTTCCGAAAAATTTGCTGGAGTGGTTGTTTTATCAACAAGAGGCCCCCGTTGCCTTCAACCTCCCTTATTTGGGAGGGATTGGTCTGGGAGGAGAAAGAGGGAGGAAAACAAAACAACAAGAGGGAAACGGTAAGAAAGGAGAGGAAAAGAAAGAGGCCAGAGGGACAGCTGTTGGGGAGGTTAGTTGGAGATTTCCAGCCATTAACTTCAGTACTAAGCTGGCTCCCCCACTTGAGCCCAACAAGGGCCAGAGACGGCCAGGAGCAGACATGAAAGAGGCAGGCCGGGTCTGCTCTAGTGTGCCAAATGTTAAGAAGTGAGACAACAATGATACAGAAATGAGTGACAGTCAGAGAGAGAGGGAGAGAGATAGAGAAGGGGGGAAAGAAAGAGAGGAAGAGAGCAAGGTAGAGAGAGAGAGGGAGAGAGAGAGGGAGAGAGAGAGGTTTGAGTAGAGGGGAAATGGGCAAGTGTTTGGGGTGCAGGGCAGGCGGTAGTGGAGAGTGAAGGACCGTCGGTTGAGAGGAGGAAGGAGGCGTGGGGTCTCAACCTTTCAAAGGCAGGATAAACAAGGAAATTAGCCAGTAATCATTTCCAGAAATTGCCTTCCTTCTTCCTCTTCTCCTCTGCAGACTCTAAGTCTCCATTCATTAGGGATCCTGGGCTGATTAAAGCATTTCAGCATCAGAGGCAGGTTCCAGCCAGGCCCTAGTGGAGGAGAGGAGGATGAGGGCAGGGAGAGAGATCGAGAAGGGGGAGAGTGCTCTAGCCCACTCCACTGAAGGATTCACCCCCCCAACCCCACCACCACCTCCACCACTACCCTCCTCACCACCACCTCCACCACTACCACCATCTCCACCCCCTCACCACCACCACCTCTACCACTACCACCATCTCCACCCCCTCACCACCATCTCCACCACAACTACTATCTCCACCCCTCTCACTACCTCCACCACTCCCTTCACCCCCCTCACCACCTCCACCACTACCACTATCTTCACCCCCCCACCACCTCCACCACTACCACTATCTTCAACCCCCTCACCACCTCCACCACTACCATTATCTTCATCCCCCTCACCACCTTCACCACTACCACTATCTCTACCCCCTCATCACCACCACCTCCACCATTATCTCCACCATTTACTCCATACTGCCAAGTCCAGTCACTCTCCTTGAGGCTTCAGGCCCAATTCAGACGGCAAAGGCAAACATGGAGGTATGATGATTGGGGAATAGGCTATTTAAAAATATATATATTTAACCTTTATTTAACTAGGCAAGTCAGTTAAGAACAAATTCTTATTTACAATGACAGCCTACCCCGGCCAAACCCAGACGATGCTGGGCCAATTGTGCGCCCAGCATCGTAGACTGACCAAGTGAATCCAGATGAAGTGATCCCTTATTGATGTCACTTGTTAAATCTACTTAAATCAGTGTAGATGAAGGGGAGGAGAGTTAATAGTTAATACAAGTTAATAGATGATTTTAAGCCTTGAGACAATTGAGAAATGGGTTGTGTATGTCTTGCCGTTCAGAGGGTGAATGGCAAGACAAAAGATTTACGTTTTTTTGAACAAATCAAATCAAAGTTTAGTTGTCACGTGTGCCAAATACAACAGGTGTTCACCTTACAGTGAAATGCTTACTTACAGGCCCTAACCAACAGTGCATGTTTTAAGAAAAAATACGTATTAGGTGAACAATAGATAAGTAAAGACATAAAAAAACGACAGTAAAAAGACAGTGAAAAATAACAGTAGTGAGGCTATAACAGTAGCGAGGCTATATACTGTAGCGAGGCTATATACAGTAGCGAGGCTATAACAGTAGTGAGGCTATAACAGTAGCGAGGCTATATACTGTAGCGAGGCTATAACAGTAGCGAGACTATATATAGTAGCGAGGCTATATACTGTAGCGAGGCTATATACTGTAGCGAGGCTATAACAGTAGCGAGGCTATATATAGTAGCGAGGCTATATACAGTAGCGAGGCTATATACTATAGCGAGGATATATACAGTAGCGAGGCTATATATTGTAGCGAGGCTATAACAGTAGCGAGACTATATATTGTAGCGAGGCTATATAGAGTAGCGAGACTATATAGAGTAGCGAGGCTATATACAGTAGCGAGGCTATAACAGTAGCGAGGCTATATACTGTAGCGAGGCTATAACAGTAGCGAGGCTATATACTGTAGCGAGGCTATATACAGTAGCGAGGCTATAACAGTAGCGAGGCTATATACAGTAGCGAGGCTATATACAGTAGCGAGGCTATATACAGTAGCGAGGCTATAACAGTAGCGATGCTATATACAGTAGCGAGGCTATATACAGTAGCGAGGCTATAACAGTAGCGAGACTATATATTGTAGCGAGGCTATATAGAGTAGTGAGGCTATATACTGTAGCGAGGCTATATACAGTAGCGAGGCTATAACAGTAGCGAGGCTATATACTGTAGCGAGGCTATAACAGTAGCGAGGCTATAACAGTAGCGAGGCTATATACAGTAGCGAGGCTATATACAGTAGCGAGGCTATAACAGTAGCGAGGCTATATACTGTAGCGAGGCTATATACAGTAGCGAGGTTATAATAGTAGCGAGGCTATATACTGTAGCGAGGCTATATACAGTAGCGAGGCTATATACAGTAGCGAGGCTATATACAGTAGTGAGGCTATAACAGTAGCGAGGCTATATACTGTAGCGAGGCTATAAAAGTAGCGAGGCTATATACAGTAGCGAGGCTATATACAGTAGCGAGGTTATATACTATAGCGAGGCTATATACAGTAGCGAGGCTATATACAGTAGCGAGGCTATATATAGTAGCGAGGCTATAACAGTAGCGAGGCGATATACTGTAGCGAGGCTATAACAGTAACGAGGCTATATACAGTAGCGAGGCTATAACAGTAACGAGGCTATATACAGTAGCGAGGCTATAACAGTAGCGAGACTATATATTGTAGCGAGGCTATATAGAGTAGTGAGGCTATATACTGTAGCGAGGCTATATACAGTAGCGAGGCTATAACAGTAGCGAGGCTATATACTGTAGCGAGGCTATAACAGTAGCGAGGTTATAATAGTAGCGAGGCTATATACTGTAGCGAGG
This sequence comes from Oncorhynchus mykiss, assembly GCF_013265735.2. Classification (NCBI taxonomy): domain Eukaryota; kingdom Metazoa; phylum Chordata; class Actinopteri; order Salmoniformes; family Salmonidae; genus Oncorhynchus; species Oncorhynchus mykiss. The sequence continues at coordinate 29,620,168 of NC_048569.1, read as the reverse complement.
CTATAAACTGTAGCGAGGCTATATACAGTAGCGAGGCTATAACAGTAGCGAGGCTATATACTGTAGCGAGGCTATAACAGTAGCGAGGCTATATACAGTAGCGAGGCTATATACAGTAGCGAGGCCATATAGGATATATACAGTAGCGAGGCTATATATAGTAGCGAGGCTATAACAGTAGCGAGGCGATATACTGTAGCGAGGCTATATACAGTAGCGAGGCTATATACAGTAGCGAGGCTATATACAGTAGCGAGGCTATATACAGTAACGAGGCTATATACAGTAGCGAGGCTATAACAGTAACGAGGCTATATACTGTAGCGAGGCTATAACAGTAGCGAGGCTATATACAGTAGCGAGGCTATAACAGTAGCGAGGCTATATACAGTAGCGAGGCTATATACAGTAGCGAGGCTATATACAGTAGCGAGACTATAACATTAACGAGGCTATATACTGTAGCGAGGCTATAACAGTAGCGAGGCTATATACAGTAGCGAGGCTATAACAGTAGCGAGGCTATATGTATATAGCGAGGCTATATACAGTAGAGAGGCTATATACAGTAGCGAGGCTATATACAGTAGCGAGGCTATATACAGTAGCGAGGCTATAACAGTAGCGAGGATATATACAGTAGCGAGGCTATATACAGTAGCGAGGCTATATACAGTAAAGAGGCTATATACAGTAGAGAGGCTATATCCAGGCACCGGTTAGTCGGGCTAATTGAGGTAGTATGTACATGGTTATGTTATGTTTAAAGTGACTATGCATATATGATAAACAGAGAGTAGCAATAGCGTAAAAGAGGGGTTGGGGGGTGGTGGGTGGCGGGTGGCGGGCCACAATTCAGATAGTCCGGGTAGCCAATGTGCAGGGGCACTGGTTAGTTGGGCTATTGAGGTAGTATATACATGAATGTATTGTTAAAGTGACTATGCATGTATGATAAACAGAGAGTAGCAGCAGCGTAAAAGAGGGGGAGGGGGCACAATACAAATAGTCCGGGTAGCCATTTGATTACCTGTTCAGGAGTCTTATGACTTGGGGTTAAAGCTGTTGAGAAGCCTTTTGGTCCTAGACCATTCTTGATATATATGGGCATGGTAGTAGGCGCCAGGCGCCAGACGCACAGGTTTGAGTCAAGAACTGCAGCTCCGTTGGATATTTCATGCTCAACAATTTCCCATGTGTAGCAAGAGTGGTCCACCAACAAAAGGACATCCAGCCAACTTGACACAACTGTGGGAAGCATTGGAGTCAACATGGGCCTAAGATCCCTGTGGAACACTTTCGGCACCTTGGGGGTGCAACTCAATATTAGTAAGGTGTTCTTAATGTTTTGTACACTCAGTGTAAATGTTTGATTGTAGGTCACAGATGCTACATTTGAAAGGAATGGTAGGCCTATGTTTAGAATAGCATGTGATGAGTATTCAAAGATCCAATAATATTTGGCACATCTGCGCTCAGTTGTCAGCTGTATTCAGCGTGCTCTTCTATTTGTAAACACCCAACTAATGTATATAGTCATGGATCTAAATTCCTTCTCTGGACTGGGCTACATAAGGATGTCAGGGTGTATGTATGTTTGGTTGCTAAGAACATATTGGAGATTTCTCCTAGTTGTTCCATTCTTTCAAACATTTTCCAACTTAACCAATTATCCATGTATCTTTCATTTTAAGTGTTCATACACTTTAAATATATACTAAAAACGCAAGAAGCACAAAAATATCACATGAATGTAAAACCTTATTGTACATGATCGGAAATAAGCACTTTAAAGGACCAGTTGACATGCAACACCGTAAAATGAGATCATCACCCAGAAGCCTGTATTGTAATACAGTACAGTAAACCAGCATCATATCCTTTTCCCCTCTGTCGGACCAGTCGAAGAAAGCAATACTCTGCAGCCAGACAGCCATTCACATCACAAAGAGAGGCCTTCTCCTCAGCAGTACAAAGAATGTTTTGGGCACTAATTGCAAATCCCCATGGGTAAATTAAAGAAGCTATTTGTTCTCTCCAACGTCCCTCTGGAGGAACACTCCTATTTATCACTAAGATTATTTCCCCCCGTCTTTTGTCTGAGACCCTGACAGAGGTTATTGTTGTAGTTTTCTCTCTCTCTCTCTCTCTCTCTCTCTCTCTCTCTCTCTCTCTCTCTCTCTCTCTCTCTCTCTCTCTCTCTGTGTGTACATGTTTGTGTTCTGGCGGGGCATAGGTCTAGTACAGACCCCTCATTATAGCCAGGCTCATCTTGCAGGCCCTCCATTTCCTTCCTGTGAGCTCATAATGTTGCAGCAGCAGCTCTGGCACTAGGTGCTGGAGTGATGGATGGCATCATCTCACCAGGCCTGGCCCACTGCACATTGTCAGACCAAATACCTCTACAAATGATACTGATGACGTATTGGAACCAGGTACTTCTCGATGAAGAGATTCTGATATTAACAAGGACAAACCTGTTGAAATTAATAGTTCATGAAGTGAATTATGTTTTGCTCAACTGTAATGCTGAGCTCTGTACTGTATTCAGTATACATGTTATATGCGGCTTTAGTGTAGCTCCCTTTATCAGATTAGCAGCTGTTGTCAATCACTTGTGGGTCTGAAAATACAATTATTTTCTTTAATAGCATGCAGTGAATTCGTACTAGATGAAAAATCAAAATTAGTATGACATCATGGCATATTGTTACGGTGCGTGAATGAGGACCCAAAAGCGAATTAACGTAAACAGAGGAGGGGAGAAAAGGTAACCTAATAACGACCAGCAGAGGGAGACAGGGTGAAGGGAAAGGACAGAAACAAGACACAACATGACAATACATGACACATATAAAGGAAACTGACTTATATATATCCTGGGTTTCAACCCTCCTTTCAATCTTCCTTTCAACCCTCCTTTCACACCTACTTTCAACCCTCCTTTCAAGCCTCCTTTTCAAACCTCCTTTTCATATTAGATTTGCGTCTTGGAGGCATGCTTTCATGTGGGTGCCTCTTGTGTGTGTGTTCGCACGTTGGAAGCATCTGTACATTCACTCTGCCAAAACAGTACACAGTTACAATCACTCACCCTTCTAGATAATTTGAAACAGTGTGCGAAAGTCAAACATCAAAATGGGTTTGACTTTAGATAGCTTATCTGTGGAGCGAGTTGGAGTTCGTCAATAATTTACACAACGTGAAAGGGACAATTTTTTCATGTTGCACACATTTGAGTTTTCTCATTAAATTGCTATCAACATTTGTATATGAATTTCTACAATTTATGGTTGGTTTGAGGTTTTTAAGTCATTTAAATTTGAATCAATTGACAGTTTAAAATGTTCTCCTATGTACATTGTGTCATTTACAGATGGTTCCTAACTAGCCCCATAGGGATATCCAAAGTCAAACCAAATTTACCATGGGCATTACAATTGTGCAGCTGCGCTCCGAATAGAGGATTACTTGGGTACTGCCAGCTGTGCATATGAAATAAACCCAACCCAAAGAAAACTGTGGTGTACCCTTCATTAAATCACATCAAATCAAAGATTATTGGTCACATACACATGGCTAGCAGATGTTAATGCGAGTGTAGCGAAATGCTTGTGCTTCTAGTTCCGACCATGCAGTAATATCTAACAAGTAATCTAACAATTTCACAACAACTACCTTTTACACACAAGTGTAAAGGAATGAATGAGAATATGTACATATAAATATATGGATGAGCGATGGCCGAACGGCATAAGCAAGATGTAGTAGATAGTATAGAGTACCGTATAAACATGTGAGATGAGTAATGTAGGGTACGTAAACATTATGTAAAGTCGCATTGTTTAAAGTGGCTAGTGATACATTTATTACATTACATTTTTCATTATTAAAGTGGCTAGAGATGAGTCAGTATTTTGGCAGCAGCCACTCAATGTTAGTGATGGCTGTTTAACAGTCTGATAGCCTTGAGATAGAAGCTTTTTTTCAGTCTCTCGGTCCCAGCTTTTTGTACTGACCTCGCCTTCTGGATGATAGCAGGGTGAACAGGCAGTGGCTTGGGTGGTTGTTGTGACATCGGGTGGTGTAGGTGTCCCGGAGGGCAGGTAGTTTGCCCCCGGTGATGCGTTGTGCAGACCTCACTACCCTCTGGAGAGCCTTGCGGTTGTGGGTTGAGCAGTTGCCTTACCAGGCAGTGAATCAGCCCGACAGGATGCTCTTGATTGTGCATCTGTAAAAGTTTGTGAGTGTTTTTGTTGACAAGCCAAATTTCTTCAGCCTCGTTCTTCACCAAGCTGTCTGTGTGGGTGGACCATTTCTGTTCGTCTGTGATGTGTACACCGAGGAACTTAAAACGTTCCACCTTCTCCACTACTGTCCCATCGATGTGGATAGGGGGGTGCTCCCTCTGCTGTTTCCTGAAGTCCACAATCATCTCCTTTGTTTTGTTGAGTGTGAGGTTATTTTCCTGACACCACACTCCGAGGGCCCTCACCTCCTCCCTGTAGGCCGTCTCGTTGTTGTTGTAATCAAGCCTACCAGTGTAGTGTCATCTGCAAACTTGATGATTGAGTTGGAGACGTGCATGGCCACGCAGTCATGGGTGATCAGGGAGTACAAGAGAGTGCTGAGAACGCACCCTTTTGGGGCCCCAGTGTTGAGGATCAGCGGGGTGAAGATCTTGTTTCTTACCCTCACCACCTGAGGGCGGCCCATCAGAAAGTCCAGGAACCAGTTGCACAATGACGAGTTTGGAGGGTACTATGGTGTTAAATGTTGAGCTGTAGTCAATGAACAGCATTCTTACATAGGTATTCCTCTTGTCCAGATGGGTTAGGGCAATGTGCAGTGTGATTGCGATTGCGTCGTCTGTGGACATATTGGGACGGTAAGCAAATTGGAGTCGGTCTAGGGTGTCAGGTGAGGTGGAGGTGATATGATCCTTGACTAGTCTCCCAAAACACTTCATGATGACGGAAGTGAGTGCTATGGGGCAATAGTAATTTAGCTCAGTTACCTTAGCTTTCTTGGGAACAGGAACAATGGTGGCCATCTTGAAGCATGTGGGGACAGCAGACTGGGATAGGGATTGATTGAATATGTCCGTAAACACACCAGCCAACTGGTCTGCGCATGCTCTGAGGACGTCTGGGCCAGCAGCCTTGCAAGGGTTAACACGTTTAAAGGTTTTACTCACATTGGCTGCGGTGAAGGAGAGTCTGCAGGTTTTGGTAGCGGGTCGTGTCGGTGGCACTGTATTGTCCTCAAAGCGAGCAAAGAAGTTTAGTTTGTCTGGGAGCAAGACATCGGGGTCCGCGATGGGGCCTGCCACATACCTCTCATGTCTGAGCTGCTGAATTGTGACACTACTTTGTCTCTATACTGGTGCTTAGCTTGTTTGATTGCCTTGCGGAGGGAATAGCAACACTGTTTGTATTCGGTCATGTTTCCGGTCACCTTGCCCTGATTAAAAGCACTGGTTTGCACTTTTCAGTTTTGACTGTTGCCATCAAGCCACGGTTTCTGGTTGGGGAAGGTTTTAATTGTTGCCGTGGGTACAACATGCACTTGCTAATAAACTCGCTCACCGAATCAATGTATACATCAATGTTGTTGTTCGATGCTATCCGGAACATATGCCAGTCCACGTGATCGAAGCAATCTTGAAGCGTGGAATCAGATTGGTCGGACCAGCGTTGAACAGACCTGAGCATGGGCATTTCCTGTTTTAGTTTCTGTCTATAGGCTGGGAGCAACAAAATGGAGTCATGGTCAGATTTGCTGAAAAGAGGGCGAGGAAGGGCTTTGTATGCGTCGCGGAAGTTAGAGTAACAATGATCCAGAATTTTTCCAGCCCGGGTCGCGCATTCGATATGCTGATAAAATTTAGGGAGCCTTGTTTTCAGATTAGCCTTGTTAAAATCCCCAGCTACAATGAATGCAGCCTCAGGATATGTGGTTTCCAGTTTACATAGAGTCCAATGAAGTTCTTTCAGAGCCGTCGAGGTGTCTGCCTGGGGCGGTGTATATGACTGTGATTATAATCGAAGAGTATTCTCTTGGTAGATAATGCGGTCGGCATTTGATTGTAAGTAATTCTAGCTCAGGTGAACAAAAGGTATTGAGTTCCTGTATGTTGTAATATTCACACCACGACTCGTTAATCATAAGGCATACACCCCCGCCCTTCTTCTTACCAGAGAGATGTTTGTTTCTGTCGGCGCAATGCGTGAAGAAACCAGGTGGCTGTACCGACTCTAACGTATCCCGAGTGAGCCATGTTTAGATGAAACTGGAAGGCAACCCTTGCTCAGATTTCGTCTACCTTGTTGTCAAGAGACTGGACATTGGCGAGTAGTATACCTGGGAGTGGTGGGTGATGTGCCCGTCTACGGAGCTTGACCAGAAGACCGCTCTGTCTGCCCCTTCTGCGGCGCCGTTGTTTTGGGTCGCCTGCTGGGATCCAATCCATTGTCCTGGGTGGTGGACCAAACAGAGGATCCGCTTCGGGAAAGTCGTATTCCTGGTCATAATGTCAGTAAGTTGACTTTGCTCTTATATCCAATAGTTCCTCCCGGCTGTATGTAATAAGACTTTAGATTTCCTGGGGTAGCAGTGTAAGAAATAATACATGAAAAAAAAACAAAATAGTGCATAGTTTCCTAAGAAAGCGAAGCGAGGCGGCCATCTCTGTCGGCGCCGTGACCAAATTTTTTTCCTCCTAATCATCTCGCAAATCTTAATTTTGGATGAGATTGACTTTATGACCAACATTATACTATTTACACTTTGTTATCAATTCTGACACTACAATAAATGTTTCTGACTTATATTGATGCCACATAGGCAGTTTTCAACCAAATACGTTTTTTATTTCCGGTTCAGTTGCGGATTAAAGCATACTACATTTTCTAAATTTTACATCAAATTAGATTTTTTCTGATACCCAAACGGCCTTCAATTTTCGACGCAAATACAGTTCTCCAGACATGGCCAATGTGACATATTTTGATAAGTATGTAATATACTGTACTGCATTGTGTGTTGCATGGTAAATGACTTTGATTCTGTATGAAATAGCTGTGGAGCTGTGGACATTTTTTACACGTTCATTAGAACCAAAGTACGACATTTCTCAATGAATTCCGACAATTCTCACATTTTAGAAGAATATTTGCTTTACACAAAACTTCCAGACTTTCTAACGACAGACCGTCACATTCCAAAACGCCACAGCTACTGTGGGAACAAGCAAAAGGTTATGTACCTACAGTCAAGCTAATGAATCTAAAGGTCAACTTAATGAATACATTATGATGTTAAATTTTTGATTAATGTCTTACTGCTTATACCTAACCTAGACTATCAAATATAATTTGATTAATGCTACTGATAACAGTATCCATTCTTAATTTGAGATGCCATTTAACGTGAACTGGTATATGACACATTGCCTCGAATTCTCGCAACCATCAAAAACAACACCATCTGCAGTTGGTAGAAGTTATTATTGAGTAACAGAGACAGCTCAAACTTAGGGCACTGACATTCAATGATGTAATCAAACCAAGCCCTGACGTAAAGAGCCCCCTAGCTGGGTCAGGCTGACTCACATGACAGGACACTAGACCCTGTTGTGTCAGGACTGGCCCCAGAACACAGCACCACTTCCACCTTATGTTGTTCCACCTCTGCTCTGCTGGAAGGACTTGACGAAGTAGATCCCTCCTTCTCAACTCCTCTATACAACACTGTCCTAAAGGTTTTTACTGCCCAGCCCTGCCCAGTCAGTCAAGTCTATAGTCCACTCATTTTGACCTTAATCACAGCTCACTATGAATCAGAACTAGCTTCCTGCTCCATGTATGCTGAAACAGAATCCTCCTCCTTCGCCCTGAATTCTGAGGTGTCTCTATTGAGGTACAGACTGTCGTGAGAGTAGCAGAGGAGGACAGAGAGAGAGAAAAAAGCCCATCCCAGGCTGTAGACAGTGAGTTGTGGCAGGTTAGGGGCCTTTCTCTGCCATTGAGGAAGTGTTTGAGTTTTATTGGTTTCATATGACACGACAGGCCTTTTTTAAGACGTTGTAGACGTGGTGGTAAAAAAACAGTCTGCCCTCCCCAGCATTAAGTGTCCCTGTGATCTTTCGCATATTTATAGGTGCTGTCTTGTGTCACATGGCTTCCATTTCTTCACTTGTTGGGACCCCTGTGGCTGTTTTTACAAGCAGAGGAATGAAGGGGTCAATGGATCTGCCATCAGACCCCGGCCCAGAGAGCGAGAGAGAGAGAGAGAGAGGATGGTCTATAGGGGGAGGTGGGCCTGTTTTCGGGACTGGTTCACCCACTTTGAGTTCCAATGAGATAAGCCAGAAAGGTGAAAGGAAAAATTTGAGTTCCCAATGGCCATCTCAATGGCTGTAATATGATGTTATGTAATTGTTTACTGTTTGTGACATTATGAGCCATTATATTTTACATTATATTTCTCACATATTACCATGCAAATGTACGTGATGATAGTCAGGTACTGTACAACAAACTGTAACCACAGCACAACGCTGTGTTGATCACAGCTTAAAGTCCATGCTTTATCTGTGATCATGGCACTAGTGCAGCACAATGCTACAGATATTTAAAATCTTGATATCACAGTTCTATTACTTTCACATCTCTAGGTACCATGGGTTGGTTTGATTACTGCCCTGTCTGACGATGTTACAGTTATCAATATAATCTTAGGCCAATAAATGTACAATGCCACTCTCAGTGTCACTCGCTCAGGTTACATCCCCAAAACTCCACAGCCCAAGTTTACAGCCTTTTGTATAACACCAAGTAAAAACTTTCCAGAGGGCATTAAGTGTCACTGTCAGCATTGTAAAGAACCAAAGGGCTGAGGTGGCCATTTTGAGTGAAGAGCACATCCTGTAGCAGAGATACCAGGAAGAACTTTCAAGACACTGAGGAGGATGATTTCAGGTCTCTAGATTTATCTTAGGTAAAAGTTCCCTCTCAGCATTTCTCCTGTCCTAGTGTTCTTGTTACTGTCTGTGTGACTGAGAGAGAGAAGAAGGGCACAGGCAGGAATGTCAGAGACCCGGGAGGGCATGGCGTAGCATGACAGGGAGCGAAGAGGCCCCCATCTCTCTCTCTCTCTCTCTCTCTCACTCTGCCTGCCGAGAGCTGCTCTGTGTCTCCTCCTTTCCATGTGGTGCAGCAGCCCAGGTTTTAGTGGGCACTAAAAATACACTGTTAAACACAGTTTTAAAAGTTCCTAAAAGCATTTTTCCTCTCCAGAGTTGGCACTTTTAACTGTGATCAGGTTTCACATGCGACATGAGAGCACCTGGGGAGAGGAATGAAAGAGGCCGGGGAAAGCTCCCACACATCGTGGGCTCCTTGTAAAAACGGAGAGGGAAAACCAATCAGATTTATTGTTTTAATCAGTGCATGTGGTGTCTGTCTCTGTCTTTCTCTGGGATGACTCTGTGACCCAGACACTCTGGAGTAGAGTCCTCTCTTGTCCAGGTCAAAGGCATGGAGTAAAATTTCACTCAGGACTTTGTCATTCTACTGACTCATCTTAATGGCTGCTTCTCACGTGATGACACAATACCATCCACCTTTCCAAGAAATGCCCTGTACGGTGTCCATATTAGGATAGCTTCAATCTCAGCAGGATGCTTTATTATAGCTGTTACATGAACAGGAAAGAGGTTCCAAAAAGACAAATGGCAGCATGTTACTGTTGTTGATAATCGAGTGAAACATGAATTAACCCCGCAACAGGAAAAATGAATATTTTTGTTAACTAATCCCTTGACTGAAGTGAGTCAGCCTGACAGTCTGTCCGACCCCTGTGAAGTCCCAGCAGTGCTCAGGAGGGAGGGAGTATGCCGGGGTCAAGCTCAATGTAACAAGGCACATAGGGAGGAGGCCCTTCCCTCCTTCCATCTCGTAAAAATCATTTTTATTTGCGCTTTTTACCTTTTATAGTCCTATTTGTGGCTGCAGGAAAGCGTTTGAAAGCAGTAAGAAAAAAAACGTCTAAAGTCCTCTCTTCAGGGGATAAGGCCTGGTGGTTTTTAGGGGAAGATGAGGGTTTAAAGGGGGCTTGGAGCTTCGTAGGGTTCAGAGGTCACATTCAGAAGGGTGAAAGGTGAGCCTTTTGGTGTTTTAAGGAGTTATTTTATATAGTGTTTGGGATGAAAGGTATTAGTTAAGCATGAAGTAGTGTTGTCTTTTAAAAGTGGTGGTCTCCAACAGACTGAAACACAGGAGAGTAGTGGTCTCAGAAGAACAGAAACAAGAGCAGGTATGAAAACCCCAGTTATTGACATCCACGGTGTGGAACATACACCTCTATAGTTATGACTAGGAGAACACAGCCCAGAGAAAAGGAAGGTTTTATAGTGAGTAGGTTTGTGGAACACAGAAACGTCATATGCGTTTACATATGCGTCATAAGTGCATTGTGGGTATTTTGTGTTTTTCTTGGCCTGGGTGAATCAGTTATCCAAACACACAGATTACAGCTCCTTCACCACTGCTTGTGGTTTGTGGAGAGGAAATGAACAGCAGTAAGACAAACCCAACCTACAATGTGTGTTGCTCTCGTGGATGTTCCAAATGTTTCAGCACAAGGCATGGCTCAAAAAGATCATGAAAAAAACAGGCCAGTAACATTAGATCTCAAAATCACTGAGAGGAAATCCAATCTAACGTTTAAAAACCATCCAGACATGTTTGAAAGCATTATATGTGTACCTAGCTAGTCAAGAGAAGCCTCTTATCGCTGCTATATGTTAGTAAATCATAATCATTGCCAATCCAATCAAAGCTACAAGCCATATCTCTGCTTATTAGACTGTTTGGTTGATTGTTTAAGCTTTTGGGTATGGTATGATCAGCTGGTCATGCATGTATGATAATATCATTCTATATCTACTAATCTGGTCTGATAGGATCTCAGAGGCAAAACTGGGGGCACTTCATCAGATGTTAAAGGGTTTATAAGGGTTGTGGCCTAACACACTGTTCCATATCTGCCCTGCTGCTGGTTGACGTATGTAAGCAGAAATAATGATATGTTTGTTTCTTTGCTCTGGAAATGATCTTTGTCTGATCATCGCTGCAGGACATTGCTTTAAGATGAATGAGGTCTCTCTTAGCAAAGCTGCAGAATGGTCTAGAAGTTGGAGTAACCAGAATGTGGCTGATTCCAATCTCAGGACTGTATATATACTGTGTTCTGGAGCACAGAACTTGTCTTGCTGCCAATGTAATGTATGCATGTTACTGGTGTAAGAATATATCGTTTTGTAATTCTTATTCATGTATTGTTAGTGGATGGCACATTTTTGGCTGGTATAGAACGGTTTGTTGGTTTCTGAATAGCATAAACTCATGGTGAACTGGGGGATACTCCTTTTTCTCCATTTGTGAACGCAACATTTTCCGGCGGGGTAAATGATTATCTAAAGAGTGATTATAATAGGTTAGATTAGATTAGAGATTGTTTGGGTTAAACACCCAATATCATCCCCTCGTGTAATCCTAGTGTCACTGTCTCCAGTCTAATCCATAAGAACGCTTGCTGATGAGGCAGGCAGGTAGGCAGGGGAGAGGAGAGGAGATGCTGATACATTGTAATCCCTGCTCTCCAGAGCTCACTCCATAGTGTCCCCTGGGATGTGTCAGATTAAACACAGTGGGTGTCCAGATTCCCTCCTTATGGGATGACCCCCTCTGGGTCACCACCTGTCCTTAGCCCACCCCCACGACAAAGACAACAATCTGACCATTGAAGTGTATATTTCCAGAAGGTTTCAACAAACATTTATTCGTGTATCTCAAAAGGTTTGGTTGAGCATGAATAGGTCCACTGACATGCTTTCATCTGCTTCTTGGCAGGTTTGTTGTTGTTGGTGACGATGTCATTCTTTGACGTTGAGAGGGTTTGTCCATGCTGCACAGAGGGCTCAGGAGGCAGTCTTAAGGAATGACAAATAAATCATATTTCATCGGCCAGAGAGCAGCAACTAACTTTATTTATATGACTTGAAAATACTGTATGTGACCCAAAAGCTGTTGCATTACTTCTCAGTAGCTCCGTGTTGTCCAGCGGAATTAAAATGGCCGTCTCCCGTTCCCGTGGCGCTGGAGCTCCAGCACACTCAGCCAATCAATTCCTGTCTCCTCTATCAATCCATATCCTGAAGGCTTTGCCTCCTTCTGTGAATAAACTGCAGTGAGAGCCCGGCAGCAACCCAACACTTCATATCACTCTCTCAGAGATACTAAACTGCTTCAAATACACAAGATTGACTCAATGCTGGTTTTCACTTGGGAACATGTCAACCTCACTTAAAAAGGAACTTGAACCAAGAGTAGTGTGGTGTATCTGTGGAAAGGAAATAAGTGGTTGTGGAGATGGTGGATTATTTGGCAGCTCTGTGGATATTTTGAGATGCTATTGTCAGTTGCACTAACCAATCACATTTGTACATATGAATATAGTGTGATTAATGTCCTATGCCACTCCATTGCCTGAGGCACTTACACTTACTTACCTGTAGAACTAGAAACAGTTTGTTGTCTACATGTCTGTTGTTGTTTTGTCAGACGATCCCATGTCTTTCGTACCCCTGGACAGTGACGTATGTGGTCTCCATCAGCAGCAGAAACCTGAGTGGCCGTCGATTTCACCCTCCATGTGAAGCCAACAAAAATGACTTGGGTGACCGGCAAGTGTAATTACGAATGCGTCTGATCCCTGTGAGTGCTCCTGCCGGGGACTTTCTCCCCTGCGCCTCAGGCTTTGGCACGAGTGGCGGAGAGAGGGTCAATGTTTAATAACGAACAGGTCGAGCCTCCTGTAACGGATACATGCACCTGCTTTGTGTATCAGTCAATTACCTAATTAGAACTCTCCCTCAGGGGAAAGCCAATACCTGGGCCGGGAGCCGCTGCTGTCCCCCCGCCTCCTCCTCCATGTGAACGGCTTTGTCGAGCCATCGGTCAGACCGGTCAGACAAACAGCTGTGTGTGTGTGTGTGTGTGTGTGTGTGTGTGTGTGTGTGTGTGTGTGTGTGTGTGTGTGTGTGTGTGAGTGTGTGTGTGTGTGTGTGTAGGAAAAATGGAGCGGGAGCAGTGTCATTTTTGGTACCTAGGGGACAGCTGATGTGAAATTGTGTGCTTCTCTCTGAGATTCTGATTAACTGGAAGAATGGCTACAACCTCTCCTTCTCCTCCTGCACTGGCCTGAGAAAGTGATCCTTGAAAACAAGATGATGGGGTCTTCTCCCCTTCTCTCCAGGGGTTAGGGACTACTTTAGAGGGTACTCACCTGCGCAGGTGGTCGCCTGCTGTGAGGCTGATTGACGAGATGGTCAGCCATGATGTCCAGGGCTGGTCAGAGCTGGACACTGCTGCCCCTGCCTGGCCAAGTGGGCTGCAGTACAGGCCCAGGGACATTTAAGCCAATCAGGGACAGCTCAGCGATGATTAAGCTGCTCACTTTGGTCTCTGGAGAGGGAGGATAGGGAAGAGTGATGGGCCTCTGGGCTGCTCAGGATCACTCTAATGTAGAGGCTGTACATCTTCGTCTCAACTCCCACATGCCTCCCGCACGCCACCGCCTCCCCCGGTCTAATGTAGACGCTGTACATCTTCATCTCAACTCCCACAAGCCTCCCGCATGCCTGGAGGCGGGGGGGTCCTGCTAGTCCTGCTGCACAGCCAACCAACACCCACACACACATGGAATGTTTTACTACACAGAAAAATCAATTCTTGCTTATTAATCAACAACTATGGTGTAAATCACGGAGATGGGCGGAGGAAATCTGGAGAGAGGAAGAAAGGAGATTGAGATGGGATGGGCAGCCATGTTCCTAAAAATCAATTTTCACACATCAGAACTATTAGGTTATTGAGAAGGGGATGACTGATTGGGGCTGAGAGGGAAAGGAGATGTGGAGATGAATTGCCCATTAATTGGGCAGCAGGTAGCGGCGGGGTGGCAGGTAGCCTAGTGGTTAGAGCGTTGGGCCGGTAACTGAAAGGTTGCTAGATCGAATCCCTGAGCTGACAAGGTGAAAACTGTCGTTCTGCCCCTGAACAAGGCTGTTAAACAACTGTTTTTAGTCTGGCATTGTAAATAAGAATTTGTTCCTAACTGACTTGCTGAGTTAATATTAAAAATATACAAAAATGCTACTGTGTGCAATGTAAAAGCACTGGGCTGGGTGGGGCTTCAGAAGAGCAACAGGGTTTCTGGGTTCATGTTTGTTTGACAAACACTCCAAACCAAGAGAGTGGCCAATTATTTTTCATTTTCAGTGGTTTGTTTGTGAATCTGCTTGTTTGTATCTTGTTTTCAAAATGCATCATGTGTGCTGTTTGTTGATGATCACAGAAACATGCAGTAAGAAAAGCAATTACATTTGTGGGTCCTTTTCCAGGTTTCTCTATCAAAGCATCATTATGCTAAGGCCTACAGATGGAGGTGAGCAGGTTACCAGGGGCATAGATCCCTTCCCCTGGAGAGAGAGAGAGAAATCTGTCCTTCATCCTGCCTCAGCGAGAAATCTTAAAGTGCTTGCCGACTTCTAGCTGCTAATAAAGCTAATGCAGTAATGTAAGGGCAGGGCGATTAATGAGAGAGCTCTGCCTGTGACATCTCAGACACCCTAATGTTGGGAGAGACGCTCCCTCCCTGCGCTTTAATCCATCACCGGCCACCATAACCCAATTATGGCCTGACGCTTTACTTTTATCTCCTCTGGTTGCGCGGCCATACAGACACTTAGGGAGAGAAGGGCCATGCAGGGACTCTGGTGCAGTCACAAAAACACTTGGGAGACTGGCGAGGAGACTCTGTCTAGAAGGAGAGAATGCCAAGACCCCTATGTAGACTTGGGGATTGATTGTATTTTGTAGCTATTGAAATGCATGCTGGGAATACAGTAGGGATAGACAATTAGTGTACAAAACATGAAGAACTGCCTGCTCTTTCCATGACATAGCTTGACCAGGTGAACCCAGGTGAGAGCTATGATCCCTTATTGATGTCACTTGTTAAATCCACTTCAATCAGTGTAGATGAAAGGGAAGAGACAGGTTAAAAAAGGACTACCAGGGGGTGCAACTCAATATTAGGATGTATGGTATACTTAGTGTATAGTAACATTACTTGTTACAGTAGCAAAGTTATTATTGGGTAGTAAACAATGCTGCTTACAGTGCTAGCCACCACTTCCATTAGCCAATCACAACCGCAAATTTACTGACAGTATATGTGCTCGGCTCAATAAAGTTCAAGACGATCATTTGCATGTCAATGTTTTCCCTCCTCTTTTCCCAAACATACAGCTGACTCATTCAAATTCTCATTCAAAGTCTAGAGTGCTGTATGTGTTTTGTTGCACCCGAGCTGATTAGCTGGTTGGAAAAGCAATGCTGACATATGTTTAAGACAACCCGGACAATGGAAAATAAAATAGACAATCACGTACAGTGAGGAGAACAAGTATTTGAAACACTGCCGATTTTAAAAAATTTATTTCATTTCACCTTTATTTAAACAGGTAGGCTAGTTGAGAATACATTCTTATTTACAACTGCGACCTGGCCAAGATAAAGCATAGCAGTATGAACAGACAACAACAGAGTTACACATGGAGTAAACAATAAACAAGTCAATAACACAGTTGTAACGGTTTTCTTGAGTCGAAGGAGAGGACCAAAATGCAGCGTGGTTGAAATTCATGTTTGTTTTTTAATAAAGAAACTATACATGAATAGACTAACAAAACAAGAAATGTGAAAAACCAAAACAGCCCTATCTGGTGCAAACACAGAGACAGGAACAATCACCCACAAAACCCAACACCAAACAGGCTACCTAAATATGGTTCCCAATCAGAGACAATGACGAACACCTGCCTCTGATTGAGAACCATATCAGGCCAAACATGGAAATAGACAAACTAGACATGTAACATAGAATGCCCACTCAGATCACACCCTGACCAAACAAAACATAGAAACATACAAAGCAAACTATGGTCAGGGTGTGACAACAGTAGAAAAAAGAAAAAAATAGTCTATATACATTGTGTGCAAAAGACATGAGGAGGTAGGCGAATAATTACAATTTTGCAGGTTTTTCTACTTACAAAGTATGTAGAGGTCTGTCATTTTTATCATAGGTACACTTCAACTGTGAGAGACGGAATCTAAAACAAAAATCCAGAAAATCACATTGTATGATTTTTAAGTAATTAATTAGCATTTTATTGCAAGACATAAGTATTTGATCACCTACCAACCAGTAAGAATTCCAGCTCTCACAGACCTGTTAGGTTTTCTTTAAGAAGCCCTCCTGTTCTCCACTCATTACCTGTATTAACTGCACCTGTCCACACACTCAATCAAACAGACTCCAACCTCTCCACAATGGCCAAGACCAGAGATCTGTGTAAGGACATCAGGGATAAAATTGTAGACCTGCACAAGGCTGGGAAGGGATACAGGACAATAGGCAAGCAGCTTGGTGAGAAGGCAACAACTGTTGGCGAAATTATTAGAAAATGGAAGAAGTTCAAGATGACGGTCAATCACCCTCGGTCTGGGGCTCCATGCAAGATCTCACCTCGTGGGGCATCATGAGGAAGGTGAGGGATCAGCCCAGAACTACACGGCAGGACCTTGTCAATGACCTGAAGAGAGCTGGGACCACAGTCTCAAAGAAAACCATTAGTAACACACTACGCCGTCATGGATTAAAATCCTGCAGCGCACGCAAGGTCCCCCTGCTCAAGCCAGCGCATGTCCAGGCCCGTCTGAAGTTTGCCAATGACCATCTTGATGATCCAGAGGAGGAATGGGAGAAGGTCATGTGGTCTGATGAGACAAAAATAGAGCTTTGTGGTCTAAACTCCACTCACCGTGTTTGGAGGAAGAAGAAGGATGAGTACAACCCCAAGAACACCATCCCAACCGTGAAGCATGGAGCTGGAAACATCATTCTTTGGGGATGCTTGTCTGCAAAGGGGACAGGACGACCGTATTGAGGGGAGGATGGATGGGGCTATGTATCACGAGATCTTGGCCAACAACCTCCTTCCCTCAGTAAGAGCATTGAAGATGGGTCGTGGCTGGGTCTTCCAGCATGACAATGACCTGAAACACACAGCCAGGACAACTCCGTAAGAAGCATCTCAAGGTCCTGGAGTGGCCTAGCCAGTCTCCAGACCTGAACCCAATAGATAATCTTTGGAGGGAGCTGAAAGTCCGTATTGCCCAGCGACAACCCCGAAACCTGAAGGATCTGGAGAAGGTCTGTCTGGAGGAGTGGGCCAAAATCCATGCTGCGGTGTGTGCAAACCTGGTCAAGAACTACAGGAAACGTATCACCTCTGTAATTGCAAACAAAGGTTTCTGTACCAAATATTAAGTTCTGCTTTTCTGATGTATCAAATACTTATGTCATGCAATAAAATGCAAATTAATTACTTAAAAATCATACAATGTGATTTTCTGGATTTTTGTTTTAGATTCCGTCTCTCACAGTTGAAGTGTACCTATGATAAAAATTACAGACCTCTACATGTACTCAGAGCATGTGCTGACCAACTGGAAAGTGTCTTCAATTATATTTTCAACCTGTCCCTTACTGAGTCCGTAATACCAACATGTTTCAATCAGACCACCATAGTGGCTATGCCCAATAACACTAAGGTAGCCTGCCTAAATGCCTACCGACCTGTAGCACTCACGTCTGTAGCCAATAAGTGCTTTGAAAGGCTGGTCATGGCTCACATCAACACCATTATCCCGGAAACCCTAGACCCACTCCAATTTGCATTCTGCCCCAACAGATCCACAGATGATGCAATCTCTATTGCACTCAACACTGCCATTTGCAACCTGGACAAAAGGAACACCTATGTGAGAATGCTAATCATTGACTACAGCTCAGGATTCAACACCAAAGTGCCCTCAGAGCTCATCACTTAGCTAAGGACCCTGGGACTAAACACCTCCCCCTGCAACTGGATCCTGGACGTCGTGATGGGCCACCCTCAGGTGGTAAGGGTAGGCAACAACACATCCGTAACGCTGATCCTTAACACGGGGGCCCCTCAGGCGTGCGTGCTCAGTTCCCCACTGTACTCCCTGTTCACTCATGACTGCATGGCCAGGCACGACTTCAACACCATCATCAAGTTTGCCGATGACACAACAGTTGTAGGCCTTATCACCGACAACAATGAGCCATGTGGTGCCAGGACAACAACCTCTCCCTAAACGTGATCAAGACAAAGGAGATGATTGTGGACTACAGGAAAGGAGGACTGAGCACGCCCCTATTCTCATCGACGGGGCTGCAGTGGAGCAGGTTGAGAGCTTCAAGATCCTTGGTGTCCACATCACTAACAAAATGAAATGGTCCAAGCACACCAAGACAGTCATGAAGAGGACACGACAAAACATATTCCACATTAAGAGACTGAAAAGATTTGGCATTGGTCCTCAGATCCTCAAAAGGTTCAGCAGCTGCACCATCGATATCATCCTAACTGGTTGCTTCACTGCCTGGTATGGTAACTGTTCGGCCTCCGACTGCAAGGCACTACAGAGGGTAGTGCGTGCGGCCCAGTACATCACTGGGGCCAAGCCTCCTGCCATCCAGGACCTCCATACCAGGCGGTGTCAAAGACTCCAGCCACCCTAGTCATAGACTGTTCTCTCTGCTACCGCATGGCAAGTAGTACCGGAGAGCCAGGTCTAGGTCCAAAAGGTTTCTTAACAGCTTCTACCCACAAGCCATAAGACTCATGAACAGCTAATCAAATTGCTACCCAGACCACTCTTCTACACTGCTGCTACTCTCTGTTTATTATCTATGCATAGTCACTTTACCTACATGTACATATTACCTCAATTACCTCAACTAACCGGTGCCCCCGCACATTAACTCTGTTCCGGTACCCTCTGTATATAGCCTCATTATTGTTATTTTACTACTTTTAAAAGTATTTGTTACTTTTATTTTTTTTTAAATGTACTGATCCATTTTTTTACTTAATACTTATTTTTCTTAAAACTGCATTGTTGGTTAAGGGCTTGTAAGTAAGCATTCCACTGTAAGGTGTTCTGCGCCTGTGACAAATAACATTTGATTTGATTTGACATTGTGATTAAAAAGCTATTTTACAGAGCAGTGATTTGATTTGCATTTTTGCAATTTCTTAAAAGTTTGATGTACTGTCAGATGCCATGTTGTTTGCCTAGTTAAAAAACATTAGTCAATCATGCTCCAATTAGGAGTGTTAACTCTGTTTCAAGGCCCCTATTGTCTAACTTGCAAAAACCTTGTCTTCTTCTGCTTCTAATGGTAGAATGATACTACACAAACATGGATACGTCCCTGAGGTCCACCATCAGAGCCCTGTTCCAGTCAGGGGGGTGCAGGCAAGCCACGCATTCACTGCATTTTTCATGGGGGGGAACGAGCCTTTTGTGTGCAATATTTATGATCCGCGCTCATGAATTCAAAAACAATACTTGACTTCTCACTGCAGGTCGCAAGGAGGGGTGGCAGCTGCCAGAGGCGGCCTGTAACTGGCCTGAGGAGGCCCCTCTTGCTCCAGGCTGCAGTGTGGAGCCGCTGCAGGTCTTTGATGGGCTCCACAGATCCCTCTCTCTCTCTCTCCCTGATTGCCCCCCTGTTTATTATGTCACAGTATAACAGTGCTGTCAATCAAGAGATCTATGAGATCACTTCCTCTAAATCAGGTAGATTGACTCCTTAAGAGTTATTGGAGGCCTCACTTCCATTAGCCAATCACAACTGCAAATGAACTCATACTGTATGTGCTTGGCTCAACAAAGTTCAAGATGATAATTTGCATGTTCTCTCTCCTCTTTTCCCAAACATACAGCTGACTCCTGCAAATTCTCATTCAAAGTCAAGAGTGCTGTATGTGTTTTGTTGCACCCGAGCTGATTAGCTGGGTGGAAAAGCAATGCTGACATATGTTTAAGGCTGATCTGAAACAAGAGACTTTATGCTCACAATTTGTTAAACGCCCAGGTCTGCAATTGTTTGCTCTGATGATTGTAGTTTTGCCAGGAATACATTCCTGTGCAAAGAAAATATTTTGATTAGTTTTGCATTGCAGTCATTTTCAGTCATTACCATGCCACTTGTTATACTGTATCTGACTATCAATCAAAACCTTTCGCTCCAATATAATATACAATCATTTACAATTCTAAATACCGAAAAACATTGTGATCAAAACAAGCAGGAGAGACAGAGATGTAGGATATTAATTTGAGCCAATTTTCTGCAGTTGGAAAACTATCTTGCAGCAACAAGAAATGTGAATTGTTATGTGGATTATAATTAAAGGTCATTTTTGTAGGGGTTAAAACATCAAGTCAGAATTTTCTAAGCCTTTTTAACCAAAATACACTGCAGGTTTTACATTTCCTGCATTGCAGGAATTTTCTCCTGCAACAGGGTGATCAAATTACGATCCTACTTCTGTAAGGTAATTGAGCATTTTGTATATTTAGTCTGTTAGTCATCAGAGCTATAGGCCGTGATGGTCCGCTCTGACAATCACTTACCACAGGAAGCATTAGTTAAGGATTACGTCAATATTATTGGTGGCTTTGTTAAGTCATCATGATTAATATTGTTATTCTTAATTCTTAAAAGTCAAAGCCATTGAGGGGGGTTTTAAGCTGGCATACAGTATGGAAATGTTTTTAGATGGTCATACTATGGATTATTTTGTATTTTTAATCAATATATATATACCTAAAGGGGTCCTAAAATTCCAAATCAAATGGGCCTATGGGTATGATTGACACATTTTCTACCGTTTGATCCAGATTTATTTAGCTTCCTCTCATCAGCGGCATGGATTATACAAATCCAAGGAAATAAAAATTACAGGAGGAACTAGCGGGGGCCATTTTGGAAATAACAGGGCAGAGGGATGTATTTGGAGCAGTGGCTTAAGTCTCGTCTGATATTAAACACTCAAATCTACCTGAATACCTTACCTGACAGAAAGTGAGGTAGGCCTGGATGAAGGATGAGGCTAGTCTGGAAAGACTGGGGAATCTGGGTAGGGGGGGATCACGGTGGCTTGAACATGCCACCCCCACCAAGTATCTATGTACAGTGCATTCGGAAAGTGTTCAGACCGCTTGACTTTTTGGACATTTTGTTATGTTACAGCCTTATTTTAAAATGGATTAAATAAATAAAAAATCTTGTCAATCTACACACAATACCCCATAATGACAAAGGGAAAATATGTGTTTTTTAATATATATATATAAATATTTTAAACAAATATACCATATCTACATAAGAATTCAGACACTTTGCTATTAGCCTCGAAATTGAACTCAGGTGCATCCTGTTTCCATTGATCATCCTCGAGATGTTTCCACAACTTGATTGGAGTCCACTTGTGGTAAATTAAATTGATTGGACATGATTTGGAAAGGCTAACACCTGTCTATGTAAGGTCCCACAGTTGACAGTGCATGTCAGAGCAAAACTAAGCCATGAGGTCAAAGGAATTGTCCGTAAAGCCCCGAGACAGGATTGTGTCGAGGCACAGATCTGGGGAAGTTTAGAAAAAATGTCTGCTGCATTGTAGGTCCCCAAGACCACAGTGGCCTCCATCATTCTTAAATTGAAGAAATTTGGAACCACCAAGACTCTTCCTAGATCTGGTTGCCTGGCCAAACTGAGTAATCAGGGGAGAAGGGCCTTGGTCAGGGAACCTGATGGTCACTCTGACAGAGCTCCAGAGTCCCTCTGTGGAGATGGGAGAACCTTGCAGAAGGAAAACCATCTCTGTAGCACTTCACCAATCAGGCCTTTATTGTAGAGTGGCCAGACGGAAGCCACTCCTCAGTAAAAGGCACATGAAAGCCCGTTGGAGTTTGCCAAAAGGCACCTAAAGACTCAGACCATGAGTAAAAAGATTCTCTGGTCTGATGAAACCAAGATAGAACTCTTTGGCCTGAATGCTAAGCGTCACGTCTGGAGGAAACCTGGCACCACATGCTGTGGGGATGTTTTTCAGTGGCAGGGACTGAGAGATCCTTGATGAAAATCTGCTCCAGAGCGCTCTAGACCTCAGACTGGGGTGAAGGTTCACCTTTCAACAGGACAATGACCCAAAGCACACAGTCAAGACAATGCAGGACTGGACAAGTCTCTGAATATCATTGAGTGGCCCAGCCAGAGCCAAGACTTGAACCTGATCGAACATCTCTAGAGAGAACTGAAAATAGCTGTGCAGCGACACTCCCCATCCAACCTGACAGAGCTTGAGAGGATCTGCAGAGAAGAATGGGAGAAATACAGGTGTGCTAAGCTTGTAGCGTCATACCCAATATGTAATCGCTGACAAAGGTGCTTCAACAAAGTACTGAGTAAAGGGTCTGAATAATTACGAAAATGTCATATTTCCGTTTTCTATTTGTTAAAAATTTGCTAAAATGTGTTTTTACATTGTCATTATGGGGTATTGTGTGTAGATTGATGAGGGAATAAAACAATGTAATCCATTTTAGAATAAGGCTGTAACATAACAAAATGTGGAAAAAGTCAAGGGGTCTGGATACTTCCAAATGCACTGTATATCAGGAATTTCTGTCTCTCACTCTCTATTTGACCTTTTGTCCCTTGTTCCTCCATAGCAAATCATATACCTGTGCTGCTAAACCCACTCTGTGGCTATCCTGTTAGCCAGCTAGCCTGTTAGTCAGCAAGCCTGTTAGCTTTCCCCACCAGACATGGGCTTCAGCAGCGTCAGATGTCACCCGCTAGAGACAACGTGAGTCAGACAAACCTACTTGCCAGAGCTCTGAGGAGGAGATCTCGCTGCACACTGAAGTGCTGTAAGTGCCTGGGAGTCATCTTACAAGAAACACTTATTGTATTTTGTATATTGAGCATGATGTTATGAAAAATTCATGCCGGTATTGTGCAGTTTTTTGCTGTGTGTGTGTGTGTGTGTGTATTTGAAACCGGCACCAGTCAGAGGAGAAAACAGTGAGCTTTGCATAATCATACACTGTATCATGGACGTCTGCATCTCCTGAGGGTTGGTGTGCGCATTAAAGTACCCGATGAGTCAATGGCTGATACCCGGCCGCTGTATTGGCAATCGTTACTGCACAGTTCTCTCTCCATTTACTGCATTACATGTCTATATTCCCCTAGGTTAGTATGCATGTTGACTCCACTATTGGCAAAGCAATAGTGTAAAAATACTAGCAAAGGTGGACCAATATGTACACACAACAATACAGCAGAAAGCAAAGAAAGCCAAGCAGAGCAACATGCCATCATATTCAGGGTGATTGAAACTGAGCGTCTTTAGTTTTCATTGAACCATTGAGCAAAACATCCCTACACAGAGAAGTATTTATTTTCTTATGCAGTTACTAAGCCCTTCTGATTTCAATCAGTATGCATACTGTATTAGGAATGTAATTCATGGCAGCAATTTGAGGACATAAGATATGGTCAGTTATTAGAAGAGAAAAGACATAGCCTCTGTTAGCCAAGAAATGTCTCCGCGTAATTGGAATATTTGTATTTCTTTAGGAAATTGATAAGTAGACCCTGTATTGAGTAAAATATCATGGATTATTTTCATACAAATAAATCTCCTGAAAAGGGATTACGAAGGTCTTGAACATAAAGAGTTTTCTGATCAATTAAGGTATTTTCTTTGAAATACAAAAGCAAAAGAAAACTCTTTAATTTTATTTCAAATTGTTTCTCTGACACACATGCTTTGAGTCAAACAGGAGAGGTGTCTCAGTCCTGTGCAACATGTTGATGCCGTAACAAAAGAAAATCTCATGCAAAACAGGTTCAAATGATAAAAAGCGACCATCGTTTTGGGTCACATACTCGTTAGATCATTCACAGCTGAGCTGGAATGGGAAACTGTGTTGGCTTGACCCCTGGGAACTGGGGTTGGCAACCCCTGATGTTGTGCACAATCAATTGAAACACTGGCAGCCTGGTTCTGAATCAACAGGGTCAAGTGGAGGAAAGATCCAGGGCCAGCCAGTAGAAATCAGATCTGGCAAACCAGAGAGGGATCAGGTGTCCGGCTGGACCCTGATAGATGGGCTGTGAACCCCGGACCCAATCAGATGCTCCCAGAAGCCCTAGCCAAGTGAAACAGTTATGTGACACTGTTAACAACATTGCTTAACACACTTTATCCAGTGCTCGGGGCACAATGTAGAGTATAGCCAGACGTGTTTGTAGGCGGAGGAGAGTCCAGACTGGACAGTCATCGATTCCCAGACAGGAAGTGAGGAGTTCCCCAAGGCTAGGGCTGCTGCTGATTGGGTCAGAGGTTAGAGGTCAGAGGAAGAGGTCAGAGGAGTCTGCCTGGAACAGCCTACAACCATTATCAGAACAAACCGTCAGACTTACTTCACATGCAGACCCATCAATGTGCTTGAACAGACTGGCAAGCCAGAGCCCTTTAAGGGTGGCAGAGACCTACCTCAATACACATGAAGCCAAATGCTCTGAGAGGAGAATGTGTCATTTCATTTAATTGGATTGTGACGTCAATGGTTTTGGGTGACCGGCTGTGACATGAGAGGCGATGTCCTGAACATCATATATGATGCATCTAATGGTGAAACAGGACACAGCGGGCCTATTGGAGGGAATAAGGAATATATTGTATGCACTGAGGTACTGAGACCAGGCTAAGAATTGATCAACTAGATTGGCTAATCTGGGCCCCGAGGTAATATGTTGTGGAAATATTCTGTGTCATCCTCTGCAGTGTCGTTCCACGAAAAGAGTGCATTTTGCTTCCCTTTGATATTATAAGTAAACATTGTGCACCAATATTTAATTTTAAAAGCCTGTTATATTAAATGAAGTGAAAAAAATCCAACTTTCAGGTGCAGGAAAGAAGAAAAGGGGAATGTCTTCAACTCTGGTATGCTCCCATGGTGATTTAATCAGAGGCACAATAAACACAATGTTTTGATCTGAGTTGGATCTTCGTCAGGTCATACAACACTGTGAAACACACCTACTTAAATAACTTCTAGAGGCATGTACACTCGGTCAATTGAATAAATATAATACATTAACATCACTATTAATATTACAGTAGACATACAGTGCAGGCCTCAAGAGTGGCGCAGAGGTCTGGGATGTCCTTGTCCCATCGCGCTCTAGTGACTCCTTGTGTCATGCCGGGCACCTGCAAGCTGACTTCAGTCGCCAGCTGAACGGTGTTTGCTCCGACACATTGGTGCGACTAGCTTCGGAGTTACGTGAGCCATGTGTCAAGAAGCAGTGCAGCTTCGCAGGGTCATGTTTCAGAAAACGCATGGCTCTTGACCTTCAACTCTCCTGAGTCTATAGGGGAGTTGTAGCGATGGGACAAGACCGTAACTACCAATTGTGGGGTAAAAGTACAACGGCTACACAGCTGATGTCCCCTGGACTGTTTCAATAACACGGTACCTCATTTTGTTTACCTGTCGGCCCCAGCCTCGAACTCAGGTCCTGTATGTACATAACTGACCCGCTCTGCCCATTCATCGCCATTTACCCATTGCTGTCTTAGCTCTCCTGATCAACACCTGTGATTCCTTTATGCCTCTCTCTAATGTCAATATGCCTTGTCTATTGCTGTCTTGGCTAGTTTTTACTGTTTTATTTCACAGTACAGCCTTCAGTCCTGCTCAAAATTCCTTAGATAGCTCTTCCGTCCCACCCCACACACATGCAGAGACCTCACCTGGCTTAACTTGTCCCTCCAGAGATGAAACCTCTCTCATCATCACTCAACGCCTAGGTCACATCCTACCATACCCTTGTCTGTACATTACACCTTGAATCTCTTCTACCACGCCCAGAAATCTGCTCCTTTTATTCTCTGTCCCCAACGCACTAGACGGCCAGTTATTATATCCTTTAGCCATACCCTTATCCTACTCCTCCTCTGTTCCTCTAATGATGTAGAGGTTAACCCAGGCCCTGTAGCCCATAGTTCCACACCTATTCCCCAGGCGCTATCATTTGTTGACTTCTGTAACCGAAAAAGCCTTGGTTTCATGCATGTTAACACCAGCACCCTCCTCCCTAAGTTTGTTTCACTCAGTGCTTTAGCACACTCCGCCAACCCTGATGTCCTTGCCGTGTCTGAATCCTGGCGAAGGAAGGCCACCAAACATTCTGAGATTTCCATCCCCAACTACAACATTTTCAGTCATATGTGAAATGATTGCACCCCATATGTCTTCAGAGTTCGTTCTGCTAGGGGACCTAAACTGGGATATGCTTACAATCTAAGCTAGATGCCCTCAATCTCACCCAAATGATCATGGTACCCACCAGGTACAACCCTAAATCCGTAAACATGGGCACCCTCATATAGATATCATTCTGACCAACCTACCCTCTAAATACACCTCTGCTGTCTTCAACCAGGATCTCAGCAATCACTGCCTCATTGCCTGCGTCCGTAATGGGTCCGCGGTCAAACGACCACAACTCATCACTGTCAAACGTCTCTAAAACACTTCAGTGAGCAAGCCTTTCTAATCGACCTGGCCCAGGTATCCTGGAAGAATATTGACCCCATTTCATCAGTAGAAGATGCCTGGTTATACTTTAAAAATGCTTTCCTCACCATCTTAATTAGGTATAGGCGTCCCGCTAGTGGGACAGCAGCCAAAAACATCCGGTGAAATTGGAGGGCTCGCAATTCAAATAAATAATCATAATATTAAACATTCATGAACATACAAGTCATGAACATACAAATCTTATACAATTTAAAAGCTTACATTCTTGTTAATATAACTGCGTTGTCCGATTTCAAATAGGCTTTACGGCGAAGCATACCATGCGATTGTCTGAGGACGACACCCCAACATATTTTTCAACCACCACAGGCTTCATAAAATCTCAAATATCGATTAAATAAATCACTTACTTTTGAGGGTCTTCCTCTGTTTGCAATCCCAAGTGTCCCGACTACAACATGAATGGTCATTTTGTTAGATAAAATATATCCCAAAACGTCTGTTTAGTTGGCGCCATCGATTTCAGTAATCAACTCATTCAACGTGCAGACAAAGGAGTCCAAAAAGCTACCTCTAAACTTCGTCCAAACAAGTCAAACGACATTTATATTTAATCCTCAGGTACTCTAAAATGTAAGCAAACTATAATATTTCATACAGAAAGTAATATGTTCAATAGGAAAGGAAAATTAGTAAGTGTGCACTCTGACTTGCACACACAGAAAGACTGATATTGTTCTGGTGCTCTTCTCACCAAAACTAAAAATTCTTGCTTGTTTTTCAAAAAACAAGCCAGAAACCTTAAAGACCGTTGACATCTAGTGGAAGCCATAGGAATTGCAATCTGGGAGACGGATTTACATAGAAACAATAGGTTTCCATTAAGAACCTGGCAGCTCAAAAAAAATATATATATATTCTTCTGATTTTCGCCTGTCATATCAGTTCTGTTATAGTCTCAGACATTATTATAACAATTTTAGAAACTTCAAAGTGTTTTCTATTATATGCATATCCTGGCTTCTGGGCCTGAGTAACAAGCAGTTTACTTTGGGCACGTCAGTCAGGCAGAAATTAAGGAAATTAGCTCCATTCAAAAAATGTTGAACTAAGAACCGATATAGCCCTTGGATCACTCCAGACCTGACAATCCTTGACCAGCACAAAAAGATCCTGTGGCGTACTGCATTAGCATCGAATAGCCCCCGCGATAAGCAACTTTTCAGGGAACTTAGGAACCAATATACACAGGCAGTTAGGATAGCAAAGGCTAGTTTTATCAAACAGAAATGTGCATCCTGTAGCACAAACTCCAAAAAGTTCCGGGACACTGTAAAGTCCATGGAGAATAAGAACACCTCCTCCCAGCTGCTCACTGCACTGAGGCTAGGAAACACTGTCGCCACTGACAAATCTACGATAATCGAGAATTTCCATAAGCATTTTTCTACGGCTGGCCATGCTTTCCAGCTGGCTACCCCGACCCCAGTCAACAGCTCTGCACCCCCCACAGCAACTTGTCCAAGCATCCACATTTCTCCTCCACCCAAATCCAGATAGCTGATGTTGTGAAAGAGCTGCAAAATCTGGACCCCTACAAATCAGCTGGACCCTCTCTTTCTAAAATTATCTGCAGCAATTGTTGCAACCCCTATTACTATCCTGTTCAACCTCGCTTCGTATCGTCTGAGATCCCTACAGATTGGAAAGCTGCCGTGGTCATCCCCCTCTTCAAAGAGGGAGACACTCTAGACCAAAACTGCTACAGACCTATATCTATCCTACCCTGCCTTTCTAGTTTTTGAAAAGTCTAGTTTTTGAAAAGTTTTTGAAAGTCAAGTTAACAAACAGATCACAGATCGTTTCTAATCCCACCGTACCTTCTCCGCTATGCAATCTGGTTTCAGAGCTGGTCATGGGTGCACCTCAGCCACGCTCAAGGTCCTAAACAATATCATAATCACCATCAATAAAAGACAATACTTTGCAAACGTATTCATCGACCTGACCAAGGCTTTCAAGTCTGTCAATCATCGCATTCTTATCGGCAGACTCAACAGCCTTGGTTTCTGAAATGACTGCCTTGCCTGGTTCACCAACTACTTCTCAGATAGAGTTCAGTGTGTCAAATCGGAGGGCCTGTTGTCCGAACCTTTGTCAGTCTCTATGGGGGTACCACAGGGTTCAATTCTTGGTCCGACTCTTTTCTCTGTATACATCAATTATGTCACTCTTGCTGCTGGTGATTCTCTGATCCAACTCTACGCAGACGACACCATTCTGTATACTTCTGGCCCTTCTTTGGACACTGTGTGAACAAACCTACAGAAGAGCTTCAATGCCATACAACACTCCTTCCGTGGCCTCAACTGCTCTTAAAAGCAAGCAAAACTAAATGCATGCTCTTCAACCGATCGCTGCCCGCACCCGCCCGTCCATCTAGCATCACTACTCTGGATGGTTCTGACTTAGAATATGTGGACAACTACAAATACCTAGGTGTCTGATTAGACTGTAAACTCTCCTTCCAGACTCACATTAAGTATCTCCAATCCAAAATTAAATATAGAATTGGCTTCCTATTTCGCAACTAAGCATCCTTCACTCATGCTGCCAAACATACCCTCATAATCCTATCGATCCATGACTTCGGCAATGTCATTTACAAAAGAGCCTCCAACACTCTGCGCAAATTGGATGTAGTCTATCACAGTGCCATCAGTTGTGTCTCCAAAGCCCCATATACTACCCACCACTGCGACCTGTATGCTCTCGTTGGTGGGCCCTCGCTTCATATTCATCGCCAAACCCACTGGCACCAGGTCATCTATAAGTCTTGGCTAGGTAAAGCCCCGCCTTATCTCAGCTCACTGGTCACCATAGCAGCACCCACCCATAGCACGTGCTCCAGCAGGTATATTTCACTGGTCACCCCCGAAGCCAACTCCTCTTTGGCCGCCTTACCTTCCAGTTCTCTGCTGCCAATGACTGGAACGAATTGCAAAAATCACTGAAGCTGGATACTTTTTTCTCCCTCACTAACTTTAAGCATCAGCTGTCAGAGCAGCTTACCGATCATTGCACCTGTACATAGCCCATCTGTACATAGCCCATCTGTGAATAGCCCACACAACTACCTCATCCCCATATTGTTATTTATTTTGTTGCTCCTTCGCACCCTAGTATCTTTACTTGCGCATTCATCTTCTGCACATCCATTACTCCAGTGTTTAATTTCTAAATTGTAATTATTTCGCCGCTATGGCCTATTTATTGCCGTACCTCACTAATCTTACAACATTTGCACACACAGTATACAGACTTTTCTATTGTGATATTGGCTGTATGTTTGATTATTCCATGTGTAACTCTGTGTTGTTTGTGTCGCACTGCTTTGCGCTATCTTGGCCAGGTCGCAGTTGTAAATGAGAACTTGTTCTCAACATGCCTACCTCGACTTAAAAAAAAATAAATGTTTACGTTACAGCCTTATTCTAAAATGGATTTAATTGTTTTTTTCCCCCTCAATATTAATTTACACACAATACTCCATATAAGACAAAGCAAAAACAGGTTATTAGACATAAAATAAAATAAAAGAAAGGGAAATATCACGTTTGCATAAGTTTTGAGACTGTTTACTAAGTATTTTGTTGAAGCACCTTTGGCAGGGATTACAGCCTTGAGTCTTCTTGGGTATGATTACTAGCTTGGCACACCTATATTTGCGGAGTTTCTCCCATTCTTCTCTGCAGATCCTCTCAAGCTCTGTCAGGTGGGATGGGGAGCGTCGCTGCACAGCTATTTTCAGGTCTCTCCAGAGATATTAGATCGGGTTCATGTCTGGGCTCTGGCTGGGCCACTCAAGGACATTCAGAGATTTGTCCCTAAGCCACTCCTGCATTGTGTTGGCTGTGTGCTTAGGGTCGATGTCCTGTTGGAAGGTGAACCTTCGCCCCAGTCTGAGGTCCTGACGGCCCTGGAGCAGGTTTTCATTAAGGATCTCTCTGTACTTTGGTCCGTTCATCGATCCCAGTCCCTGCTGCTCAAAAATATCCCAACAGCATGATAATGCCAACACCATGCTTCAACATTGGGATGGTGCCAGGTTTCCTCCAGACGTGACGCTTGGCATTCAGGTCAAAGAGTTCAATCTCGGTTTCATCAGACCAGAGAATCTTGTTTCTCATGGTCTGAGAGTCTTTAGGTGCCTTTTGGCAAACTCTAAGCGGGCTGACGTGCCTTTTACTAAGGAGTGGCTTCTGTCTGGCCACTCTACCATAAAGGCCTGATTAGTGGAGTGCTGCAGAGATGGTTGTCCTTCTGGAAGGTTCTCCCATCTCCACAGGGGATCTCTGGAGCTCTGTCAGAGTGACCATTGGGTTCTTCGTCACCTTTCTGACCAAGACTCTTCTCACCCGATTTCTCAGTTGGGCCAGGCATCCAGCTATAGGAAGAGTCTTGGTGGTTCCAAATTTCTTCCATTTAAGAATAATGGAGGCCACTGTGTTCTTGGGGACCTTCAATGCTGCAGACATGTTTTGGTAGCCTTCCCCAGATTTGTGCCTTGACACAATCCTGTCTCGGAGGTCTACGAACAATTCCTTCGACCTTAATGCTTGGTTTTTGCTCTGACATGCACTGTCAACTGTGGGACCTTATGTAGACAGGTGTGTGCCTTTCCAAATCATATCCAATCAATTGCACAGGTGGACTCCAATCAAGTTGTAGAAGCATTTCAAGGAGGATCAATGGAAACAGGATGCACCTGAGCTCTATTTCCAGTCTCATAGTAATGGGTCTGAATACTTCCCGAATGCAAAGTAAGGTATTTCTGTTTTTTAACAACAACAAAAAAATATATTTTCGCTATCTGAGCAGCTAACCGATCGCTGCAGCTGTACATAGTCTATTGGTAAATAGCCCACCCATTTTCACCTACCTCATCCCCATACTGTTTTTATTTATTTATTTTTCTGCTCTTTTGCACACCAATATCTCTATCTCTACCTTTACATAACCATCTGATCATTTATCACTCCAGTGTTAATCTGCATAATTGTAATTATTTGCCTACCTTCTCATGCCTTTTGCACACAATGTATATATAGACTCCCCTTTTTTCTACTGTGTTATTGACTTGTTAATTGTTTACTCCATGTGTAACTCTGTGTTGTCTGTTCACACTGCTATGCCTTATCTTGGCCAGGTCGCAGTTGCAAATGAGAACTTGTTCTCAACTAGCCTACCTGGTTAAATAAAGGTGAAATAAAAAAAAATTAAAAAAAAATTTTTTTTTTCGCTTTGTCATTATGGGGTATTGTGTGTAGATTATTTAATCCATTTTAGAGTAAGGACGTAGACGTAACTAAATGCGGAAAAAGGGAAGTGTTCTGAATACTCTATATGGAAAAACATGAATACGTTTTCTTATTTTTTTTATTTCAAGTTATGTAGGTATGCAATAAGTAAAACGGAGACAAATGTGTCAAATGCGTCAATCATTTAGTAGACAATATTATTTAGGGAAAATGTAAAAAAGCAGCCCCCTGTGAGCAGAACACATTTATAGGAAAAGTTGTATGCGTAGTTCCTCGTTTAGACATCTTGGAGACAGTGTTGAGGAAATGTATCCAAAAGGACAAAATTGTTAATATCGCCCCCCTTTACGTGGCATTTTCACATGTTCAATTCCCAGGTAGCGGAGAGAGGACAAATTGCACTTTGCTAGAGAAAAGTGCTCAGCAAAGGGACTTTGATATCATTGTTCCTTATACAACTCCTGTGTTCCGTGATTCTTGATTCTTAAGCTCTCTGCACGTCTTTTCCCAATATTAAAGTGTCCTTTAATATAGACCACATGGAGAGTTCAGTAAATCTGATTTTTCGTATGGATAAAGGCTGGCTAAAGATCCAGAATGCAGCATTTTTACATGTCCCTCCGTCAACCCTTTGTCACTTCTAGGAAGATACAAACCCACTTAATCCAAACAGTTTCACCATCATTGTAAAGCCCTAGTTATTTTGTTGCTTTGACAAATTATTTTCTGAAGATGATTATTTATTTAATGTGATTGGTGATTCATTTACACCGGCCCCTCATTTTTTAAGGTCAATCCTGTTACGTGAACTGAATTATCGTTTTAATATGGCGAAGCTACTACCTTTTAAATGTTTTTTCTCCAAATGAAAACATTGAACATCTGATAATCAAATCACAATTTTAAAGCAGGTGAGATGGTACTACTCTTTTTGGCAGTTTTTGTGTGTTTTGTGGTGGAAAACGGAGCGGGTTGAGAAGAATAGGTCAACCCTGTTACCCATAGATAAGCTAGAAACATTTTAGCGATTTCGTATAAAAAATGTAATCTTGAATTCTATTGCCACTCCCTGTTGCACACAGCAAGCTTCCATTCCCCCTGCCAGGGGGATCTGAGATGAAATCGTCAACCCAAATACACAGATGACTGATGATTGGCTGAGAGAAATTGATGATAAAAGATTGTGGGGGCTGTTTTGTTAGACTCCTGTGCGGCTTTTGACATTATCGATCATAGTCTTCTGCTGGCAAAACTGATGTGTTATGGCTTTACACCCCCTGCTATAATGTGGATAAAGAGTTACCTGTCTAACAGAAAACAGAGGGTGTTCTTTAATGGAAGCCTCTCTGTTTTCGACTCTCTCTCTCTCCACCGCACCTGCTGTCTCTAACTCTGAATGCTCGGCTATGAAAAGCCAACTGACATTTACTTCTGAGGTGCTGACCCTTTTCACCCTCCACAACCACTGTGATTATTATTATTTGACCCTGCTGGTCATCTATAAACATTTGAACGTCTTGGCCATGTACTGTTATAATCTCCACCCGGCACAGCCAGAAGAGGATTGGTCACCCCTCAGAGCCTGCTTCCTCTCCAGGTTTCTTCCTAGGTTCCTGCCTTTCTAGGGAGTTTTTCTTAGCCACCGTGCTTCTACACCTGCATTGCTTGCTGTTTGAGGTTTTAGGCTGAGTTTCTGCATAGCACTTTGTGACATTGGCTGATGTAAAAAGGGCTTTATAAATAAATTTGATTGATTGAACATAATCCAGGTAGAATCAAGAATTCACCAAGGTAGCTGTCTAGGCCCATTACTTTTTTCAATCTTTACTAATGAATTGCCACTGGCTTTGAGTAAAGCCAGAGTGTCTATGTATGCGGATGACTCAACACTATATATGTCAGCTACTACAGCGACTGAAATGACTGCAACTCTTAATACAGAGTTGTAAACTAAGTATGTCCATAATAAAGCGCTACTCTACCTTCTTAACAGCACTATCAACAAGGCAGGTCCTACAGGCCCTAGTTTTGTCGCACCTGGTCTACTGTTTAGTCGTGTGGTCAGTT
The DNA here is from genome assembly GCF_013265735.2 of Oncorhynchus mykiss. NCBI lineage: Eukaryota > Metazoa > Chordata > Actinopteri > Salmoniformes > Salmonidae > Oncorhynchus > Oncorhynchus mykiss. The sequence continues at coordinate 29,586,144 of NC_048569.1, read as the reverse complement.
GCCACAAAAAAGGACTTAGGAAAATTGCAATTGGTTCAGAACAGGGCAGCATGGCTGGCCCTTGGATGTACACAGAGTGCTAATATTAATAATATGCATGTCAATCTCTCCTGGCTCAAAGTGGAGGAGAAATTGACTTCATCTCTGCTTGTATTTCTGAGAGGTATTGAGATGTTGAATGCACCGAGCTGTCTGTTTGAACTACTGGTGCACAGCTCGGACACCCATGCATGCCCCACAAGACATGCCACCAGAGGTCTCTTCACAGTCTCCAAGTCCTGAACAGACTATGGGAGGCGCACAATACTACATTGAGCCATGACTACATGGGACTCTATTCAACATCAAGTAACTAATGCAAGAAGTAAAATTAGATTTGAAAAAAATTATTTAAAAACACGTTATGGAACAGCGGGGACTATGAAGCAACACAAACATAAGCACAGACAGACACATGCATACACACACACACGATAACTTACGCACTATACACAGACAGACACATGCATACACACACACACAATAATTTACTCACTATACACAGACATATACATGCATACACACACACGATAACTTACTCACTATACACAGACATACAGATGCATACACACACACACACAATAACTTACTCACTATACACAGACATACACATGCATACACACACACACGATAACTTACTCACTATACACAGACAGACACATGCATACACACACACAATAACTTACTCACTATACACAGACATACACATGCATACACACACACACGATAACTTACTCACTATACACAGACATACACATGGATTTTGTACTGTAGATATGTGGTAGTGGTGGAGTAGGGGCCTGAGGGCACACAGTTGTGAAATCTGTGAATGTATTGTAATGTTTTTAAAATTGTATAAACTGTCTTAATTTTGCTGGACCCCAGGAAGAGTAGATGCTGCCTTGACAGCACCTAACGGGGATCCATAATAAATACAAATACAAACCCTGTTACAGTCAACTCTGTTACTTTATTTATTTATAGGCACTTACTGTAGTCCTTTTTAATTTAAACCTCTTAAGATTGGAAAACATGTTTTTTATGAATTTGAACATGTGCTCTTTACGACAGAAGGTTAGAATTTGTTGATCTCTACAGGTTTTTTGGACCACTTCTCAAAAGGCACTGAATAGGTGGAACGACCCTCAAACCACCACTAATGCACACAGTTAAATGCTTAGATAAGCTGCACTTAGTTTATGGTGTGATGTTTCTCCTGAGCCTCCTTATCTTTCCCAGTCATGATCAGTGCAGTATGACCAAGGGCTCCAGGTGTCTGCTCTTCCTCCACTGCAATAAACGTAATGGGCCACTCAGCCCCGCCCAGACGGGCGGCCTAGCTTACTTCCACCACAGCGGAGACGGCTGCAGTCTTTAACCCCCCTTCCCCCTTCCTCACTCCCCTCCAACCCCCCTCGCAAGGCCTCCCTGAGGGCCCCCAGGACCCACACGAGTCTCCCTCTCCTCTCCTATCCTCCTTCAGGCGATGGAGGGACACAGACACTGCTCTCTTCTACAGCCTACATAACCTTTAAGTGTTAGTAGAATGTGGAGTGATAGCACAAATGAGCATGTTGTTGTCGTTTTGTGTTGTGTGGCTGTGGCTGTGGCTGTAGCAGTGCTGCCTGCACAGTTAGTCATCTCAGGGGATTGTCTATGAACCAAAGTGATGAGCAGATGGTGGGGATGGTGGAGGAGAGAAGCGTTCGCTAAACATCGAGGTATGAACAGAGAGGAGAGGGGCAACACAGAGGAAGGGGACAGATCATGTCTAAGAAGGTGAGTTCAGGAGACATATCCTTGGGTTTTTAACCTTTTACTGCAGTGGGCTGAATCGGGGTCTTGTTAGGGTTTTTTGGTAGTATTAAACAAATTAACTTTGAAACAAAAGTATGCACCTCACACACATGGTTATGGGCTTAAAAAAATAAGACACCTGTATCATGTCATACATAGAGTTGAAATGTATCCAATTTTGAATTTGCATTACCAATATTACACTTTACATACATCACGGAAGACTGAAATATAACAAAACTGTTTGAAAAAGATAAAGCACATATTCTGTGTTTAAAAAACAGTCATGTTGATTAGTTATGAAATTATAAAAAATATGAATAACATTCCACCCACGAGGCCACTAGAGGGCGATTTGTTCATTTGACTGCAGGAAAGGGATGCTTGACTGTGTTAGGGTGTGGTGGAAGTTGTTATCTCAAAAACATACAATGAATGCTAATCAACAACCTCTCATAGGTATGCACATTTCTACAGTCCAGATACTGTTCCTTGCACACAATCATACATATGAAAAGAAAGGAAGTACATGTTTCCCTCCTATATTACCTCCAATGCTTTAAAAAAATATATATACAGTATATATATATATATATATATATATATATATATATATATATATATTTGTATGTTTTATGGATGATTGATATTTCCATCTCCTCTCTCAAACTCCCACTCTCCCCCTACCTCCCCTCCTCAGCCTAGGTCCTTAATGTTCATAGTGTGAATCTGTATGTATAAAGGTGTTTTTGTAGTCTTAGGGCTGGATTCAATCTGTATTGTTTCCCCGTTTGCAGAGACTGCATTCACGGTGCATTTGTCAGTAATTACCTTTAAATGTATATTGCGCAATCTGTAACTCTTCAGCGATACAGATTGAATAGAGCCCTTAATGTTGTTGTCCTCCATCAGAAGTAAGAGAGTTATGGCTGCCTCAAGAGGTTGTGGATTAAAAGAATGCTCTTTATTATCTAATCCCCTGAGCTAGACAAAAAACTTGGAGGAGTCAACATAATGACAGAGCCAAGACAGATTCATCCGTCTTTAAGGTTGATACTCACTAAGATGATTTGCATTAATGAAAGCACAAAATGGCTTCCAAAAAATTATCTGAAACTAAAGTGTAAGAGTTGTAGCGGTCAGATAAAGTGTCAGAGGAGCATATCTTCTCCATTTCTCCTCTCTACTTTGTCTCTGCCTTCTCCTCTCCTTCTCTGACCAGCAGCCTCTGTCGGGTCTCAACTTTTAAGCCACACAGCTGGCATCTCCCAATGATTTCCCAATCAGAACATGCTGTAGGACAGCGGCCCTGTGCGTCCATGTCACAGTGTGTTTGAGGCCTCTCCTGTCGGCTGTCAATCACACATAAACTGTTCATCAGCCATTGACACGGTGTGGACGAGACGAGACGGGTGGAGACAGATGCATCGCTGTCATATCGTCTTGTTATTTGATCACCCCATCTGTCCCCCTGCACGGCGGTGATTAGAGACCGTTCAGGAAGTTTCGCACACAGCCGTGATGTGTGAAGAGTGACAGCAACCTCTTCCCACCCGCCGTTTGTTCTCGCTCCGGCTGCCCCTTCTGCCCAAACACTAACCACCGCCCATAGCACCTAACTGATAGCACAGACCAGACCCACTGTTCGCACTGTACATAGATGAAAACATCATCATAGATGTGACAGTATTGACTAATGCCGATGTTTGGTTGCAATGATCAGTGATCAAAATAGTAGTATACAATTGTGGTAGCCTAGTCAAAACTATGCATTCTTTGCTCTATCTAAGAATGTCTACCACTGACTCCAACAACATGACTAAGTAAACAGCAACAGGGAATCATCCAGGATAGGGCTTTGCACAACACACCTCTGGATATGTCACAAAATTAGCCCTTGCACATTTGAAAAGCAGGTTGTTAATGGTTAGGCCTCTGACAGGGGGTGTTGGAGGGGGGGAGCGGAGACTCCCTGCAGGCATGGCTGCCGTAATGATTTACTAAATGTCAAATGAACAGCAGCGAGAAGTAAACACCAGACATCTTGGCTGGGAGCTTTTTTAGCATTTCACGCCCTGATTGTGAGATTCACTCCTATGTTGGCCACCCTTCATCACAGCATGAGAAGCCGTGTGGGGAGAGAAATGGCCAGTGTTCATAGAACATACGTACACGTACACGTACACAAAAGTACACACCCAACAACATTTATATTTCAAACTACTATCCCCATTAAAGCGTCTACTCACTTCACTCTGTTGATGAACACTTGTGCACGCGCTTGGGCAGAGTCCGATTCCACAAGTGTCTGGAACACTATTGGGACGCAACACCATTCTTCCATGAGAAATTCAATAATTTAGTGTTTTTATGATAGCGGTGGAAAATGCTGTCTCAGGCCCCGCTCCAGAATCTCCCATAAGTGTTCAACTGGGTTGAGATCTGGTGACTGAGATAACCATGACATGTGGTTTACATTGTTTTCATGCTCAACAAACCATTCAGTGACCACTCGTGTTGATGGGGGCATTGTCATCCTATGGCGGCATAGCCAAAATAATGGCCTGCCCAGCATTTTTATACATGACCCTAACCATGATGGGATGTTAATTGCTTAATTAACTCAGGAACCACACATGCCCCACCTGCTTCCAATATACATTGAAGTGTTTACATTATTTTGGCTGTTACAGTATCTGTACTTGTCAGCTTAACCAACAACATTATCCCAGTTTGATATGCTGTTTGAATGCATCTAAAAATAGAATGTTCACATTTTTCCTCCTGCTTCAAAATAGCCTAGAATAACATAATTCTTCATTCTAATTCTGATAATAGATGTAGAATTGATTCTTTTGTGAAACAACTTTGTTCCAAAATATTTTTTTTCCTGGTTCCATTTCAACCAAGCAAATTTGGTGGTTAAATAAAGCTTCATTGTCTACACTGACCCCACAGCAGCACAAGGAACTTTCCATCTCAAAATAACGACACTCAGGTAGTCCTTTGAGTTCCGTTGCGTCAAGCTTTTTTCTCTCTTCTGCTTGCAAAGTACGCTGACTGCAGACTTCCTTAGATCATTTTTCAAGGCTTTTTACAATGACATTTTCTACAGTAGCTTCCGAACACCAAACCCTGAGCTGACAGTTTTTGAGGAGGAAAGAGCATAAAACATCTGTGGAAATAATAGCTTGTCTGAGTGTGTTCTTGTGGTGTATCCAGACAATGTGGAGGTCTCTGGGGTGGCCATCACAGCTCCTACATCCTGATGTGGGCTGAGAGGATGCCATGTCTGCCACTGGGTGAGCCTCATCTCTCAGTTCCTAGGAGACCTGGGGGAAGAGCCACCACTCTCTACATCGCCACAGCGCTCCCATTGCCTAATCACTCTCAACCTCTCCCCTCTCTATCAGCCCCCTCGCGTTCACACTCTGTCCTTTCACCATTATTTATTTATTAATCTCTTCTTCATGTGTTTTTTCCCTGCACTTTGATTCACCCCTTTCCTAATGACAGACCCAGATGTCACTTTTAAGGCCCAGAGTAACCCATAAGCACATAAATGAAGAAGACAAGATGGCTTCCTATCTACTGACGTCACTGCTCACCCATGGTCAATGACCACACCTCATCTTCCAGTGCAGATACATTCTCATCAGACTCACCTGTGCTGTGTTGACCCCAATGCTAAGAAAAGGGGTGATGTGGGGTAAGGGGTGATAAGGGGTGAGGTGTGATGAGGGGTAAGGGGGGATGACGGGTGAAGAGGGGTGACGAGTGAAGAGGGCCGAGGGGTGAAGAGGGGTGAGGGGTTATGAGGGGTTATTGGTGATGAGGGGTGAGGGGTTATGAGGGGTTATTGGTGATGAGGGTTAAGGGGTGATGAGTGGAAAAAGGTGATGAGGTGTGATGGGGTGAGGGGTGATGAGGGGTGATGAAGGGTGATGTGGAGTAGTGAGGGGTAATGGTTGATGAGGGGTGAAGGGTGATGAAAGTAATGAGAGGTGAGGGGTGATGAGGGGTGAGGGGGGTCCCAAGTGAACCTGTCAGCAGTCGGCATGTCAGCAGTCTTGGGAGCAGCTAGCCCCATGCCAGGCTCCAGCTTCAGCACTTTCACTGCCGCCACCCTGCATCGGGTGAGCAGATCTGGGCCGTGTCTCCTTTAAACACGCTGTCACTTACAGTCCCCCAGGGCCCGCACTGATTGGCTGGCGTGTGAGCCACCAGACTCTCTCAAGCCTCCATGCCCCCCCACCCCCTATCCTTGTACACACACACACACACACACACACACACACACACACACACACACACACACACACACACACACACACACACACACACACACACACACACACACACACACACACACACACACACACACACACACACACCAGTACTGTTGACCCTGCGGGCCTCATCAAGCCGAGATTGGTAGTTAGGGCCTGCTCACACACACACAAACCTGGGGGGGACATGAGAGAATGGAGAATGGAAGTTGTGTGTGAAATACGAGGCTGGCAAAAGAGGAAGAAGAATGACATATGTTTCCTTTTGGGAAGTTACCTTCTGAATGTGGTGAGCTACAACAAAATCCCCCCCTAAAAAAGTTTAGGAATCAATTAGTCAAAAATCTAGGTTGGATTCACTGCCATCAGTTTGTAAAATCCACCCTCTTCCTATCAGGCCCTCTGACAAAATGGACCTTTTGATAGGTTTGACCTCAGAAAGGTTTGTTGACATCATACATACACTACCGTTCAAAAGTTTGGGGTCACCGAGAAATGTCCCTGAAAAGCACATTTTATGTCCATTAAAATAACTTCAAATTGATTAGAAATACAGTGTAGACATTGTTAATGTTGCAAATGACTATTGTAGCTGGAAACAGCTGATTTTTAATGGAATATCTACATAGGCATAGAGGCCCATTATCAGCACCCATTACTCCTGTGTTCCAATGACAAGTTGTGTTAGCTAATCCAAGGTTATCATTTTAAAAGGCGAATTGATTATTAGAAACCCCTTTTGCAATTATGTTAGCACAGCTGAAAACTGTTGTCCTGATTAAAGAAGCAATAAAACTGGCCTTTAGACTAGTTGAGAATCTGGAGCATCTGCATTTGTGGGTTTGATCACAGGCTCAAAATGGCCAGAAACAAAGAACTTTCTTCTGAAACTTGTCAGTCTATTCTTGTTCTGAGAAATGAAGGCTACTCCATGCCAGAAATTGCCAAGAAACTGAAGATCTCGTACAACGCTGTGTAACGATTGTCGTTGGTGGAAGAAAGAGTAGACCAAAGCGCAGCGTGGTACGTGTTCATATTTACTTTTAATACACTGAACACAAAATACAAAAGAACAAGAGAATAAATGAAAACCGAAACAGTCCCGTATGGTGCAAACACTGAAACTGAAAATAACTACCCACAACCCATAGTGGGAAAACAGGCTGCCTAAGTATGGTTCTCAATCAGAGACAACGATTGCCAGCTGCCTCTGATTGGGAACCATACCAGGCCAAACACATAGAAATAGAAATAGAAAACATAGAACACAAAACATAGAATGCCCACCCCAACTCACGCCCTGACCAAACTAAAATAGAGACATAAGGTCAGGACGTGACACGCTGTGTACTACTCCCTTCACAGAACAGCACAAACTGGCTCTAGCCAGAATAGAAACAGGATTGGGAGGCCCCAGTGCACAACTGAGCAAGAGGACAAGTACATTAGTGTCTAGTTTGAGAAACAGATTCTCACAAAACACCAGTCTCAACATCAACAGTGAGGCGGCGACTCCGGGATGTTTTTGAACGGTAGGCTAAATATGAGTTTCAACATGGTATTTTTATATCTTGAGATAGTAATAATAGATGTACACATTCTCAAGTCCGATGCCTCTGAAACACAGACCATATGTACTGTTGCACAGCTCCCTGTAAAATAATCAGGAACACAGGCAATCTTATCTTGATTTCAGTTCAGAGTTATAGACAGGTGTTTGCTATTAGGGTGTTTTTCAGCAAGTTGTTGGTGGGAGGAGGGGTTAGATAATAATGCCCCTAAACAACTGTAACAGAGAAACAGAGCCACTGTCCAGAGCTAGGGCTGTGCTCGCACAGGGAGTTAGATTTCACCCAGATATGGGTAGAGATGGAGGAGGGCCAAACATATGTTCAGAGGGCCAAGAACACAAGCAGTGACACGTTAGCCTTTTCACAGAGATGACCTTTCCGCAGCTCCTACCCAGTGCTGCCTGCCGCTGTCCTTTTGTCTGCCAGCTAGCCCCGGGCCTGGCTCAACCCAAGCGCTAGAATTTCTCCTCATCTCCCCAAATCTCCCTTGACTAAATGTCAGGATTACACATTTTTCTGCTCGCACTGAAGGCTTTAATTAGCACTAGTCTGTGTGTGTGTGTGTGTGTGTGTGTGTGTGTGTGTGTGTGTGTGTGTGTGTGTGTGTGTGTGTGTGTGTGTGTGTGTGTGTGTGTGTGTGTGTGTGTGTGAGATTGTGTGATTGTGTGTGTGAATGTAAGCATTTCCTCTCTGTTTACCCTTGTCCCCAGCGCATTTCTCTACTCAATGTCCCTCTCAGTCCTAGCAAAGTAAAGGGCTGACAGCAAGAGGAAGCGCATGAGGGGGGTGAGAGGGAAAGTGGAGGGAAAAGGTGAGAAGACAGAGAATCACCCTTAACAGTGGCAGCCGATCTGCTAATGTGAAAAATAGCTGACGTGCCCACACACCACCGGATCGCATTGAGACCGCTTAGGCCACCAGGGGGGAATTTATACAGATGTCATCATTAATCACATCCTCCAAGGCTTTTCAAACAACACACCCAGCACAATGGAGTTTGTTAAGTCTGCTCATTAGTCAAAGGTCCCACAGCTCTCCTACAGTACCTCCGACATGACAGCTGTTATTGTGTGGTTCTTTGTATCTGAGCAGCTTCTCAAGATTCTTTGTTTACATGTCTATGACCAGTCTTTACTTACCTGTATGCTATTCTCCTTCTAAAGCGTACCGCATATGCTTCCCAGTCTAAACAGTTTGTGCAAATATTATGACTATGTTTTGTGACATTTTTGTCCGTTTTGGTGATCGGCAGTGTTCGGAAGGGGTTTTCTTTGACTGTTTGAGCACACAACATTTTTTCTTGAGGAAAGCCGAAGTTTGGTAGCCGATGGTGGTGATTGGTAAACAGTAGGGATTCTTCAATGAAGTGTTTGTTGTCATTCAGCGACAGACATCCAGTTTTCATGCAAATTTGTTCACTTGAGAAATACTGTACCAAACAGCTTAGTTCGATGTCAAATTGCACTTCTAAGACCTCAACGATTTTAAGGAAGTGTTACTGTATGTTGTTGCCATGGCGTCTCAAGAGGGACAAACCATAATATTGCCTATTTTTTATATTTTTTCAAGCGAATGTCTTTTTAAGGGAGTATATGAGGAATAGATGTTCGCTTCGCCTAGCCGAGTTATGCTAGGAGCAAACCAAACCAAGTACACGGACACTTTAACTCCAATCCATGTGCTGTGACTGCAACATGCGACAGTCCTTAGACAAACTCAAGACCTTGGTCCAACTGCATGCTTTCAGGGACTCCATAGCCACAACACCTTGACTCCATGTTTCACAGTAGCGATACAGTCTCGTTTGAAGGCCTACTTAGTCCCCTCCTGTACTCCCTGTTCACTCACGACTACATGGCCAAATATAACTCCAACACCATACGTTTGCTGGCGACACAGTGGTGGTAGACCTGATCACCGACAACGATGAGACAGCCTATAGGGAGGAGGTCAGAGAACTGGCAGTGTTGTACAAGGACAACAACTTCTCCCTCAATGTGAGCAAGACAAAGGAGCTGATCGTGGACTACAGGAAACAGCGGGCCGAACAGGCCCCCATTAACATCAACGGGGCTGTAGCGGAGCGGGACGAGGGTTTCAAGTTCCTTGGTGTCCACATCACCAACAAACTATCATGGTCCAAACACACCAAGACAGTCGTGAAGAGGGCAAGACAAAACCTTTTCCCCCTCAGGAGACTGAAAGGATTTGGCATGGGTCCCCAGATCCTCAAAAAGTTCTACAGCTGCACCATCGAGGGCATCCTGACCGGTTGCATTACCGCCTGGTATGGCAACTGCTCGGTATCTGACCCTAAGGTGCTACAGAGGGTAGTGCATGAGGCTCAGTACATCACTGGGGCCAAGCTTCCTGCAATCCATGACCTCTATAATAGGCGGTGTCAGAGGAAAGCCAATAAAAGACTCCAGTCAATCAAGTCATAGACTGTTTTCTCTGCTACCGCACGGCAAGCAGTACCGGAGCGCCAAGTCTAGGACCAATCTGGCTCCTCAACAGACTTTACCTCCCAGCCATAGGACTGCTGAACAATTAATCAAATGGCCACCGGACTATTTACATTGACTCACCCCCCCCCCCTCCCCTCCTCCATTTGTTTTGTACACTGCTGCTATTCGCTGTTATTTATCTACGCACAGTCACTTCACCCCTACCTACATGTTCAAATTACCTTTAACCTGTACCCCTGCACACTAACTCAGTACCGGTACCCCCTGTATATAGCCTCGTTATTGTTATGTTATTGTCTTATTTTTATAATTTTTTACTTTAGTTTATTTGGTAAATATTTTCTTAACTCTTCCTGAACTGCACTGTTGGTTAAGGGCTTGTAAGTAAGATTTTCACGGTAAGGTCTACACTTGTTTTAATTGGCGCACGTGACAAATAAAGTTTGATTTGATATGCCTGTTTCAGCTGTAAGCCCGGTGTAGGTGATGATAAACCAGCAATCTGTAGCTAAACCTAGCAATCTGTAGCTAAACCTAGCAATCTGTAGCTAAACCTAGCAATCTGTAGCTAAACCATTAACTGTAAAAGCAGCTACAACCCACAAGGTCTTGTGGTCCAGTAGCCTTGGGATCATTATCATTTGGCACCATAAACTCAAACACTATACACCCCTCAGACCAACCCACATCCACTCCATGTGTCTCTAATGGTTCGCTCCAGGGAAGTAAGGGGATTCCCATACTCCGTCATGGGCGTCCACAACCACCACACTCCAGTCACACACTCATACCATACACTTGTTTTATGGTTGGGCTCATAAATCTGTCATAGTCTCACACTGTAAATGTATAATTATCTTCTGCTATTAATTGAAGGACAAGGATGGCATAGTTCACACTCCTTACTGCCACCAGGTTATGACCTTAGCTTTGTACACACACAAAAAACCACATCATCCCCAAAGTGAATGTGACAAAGGTGCATCACACAGACATGGAAAGGATTCTTTGCCACACCAAGCGTGTCCTCAGTAACAGCTCCCTCTCAACATCTAACAAAGACTTAACGACGGGCAAGGCAGCAGGGGAAAAAGTAACCCTGTCTCGGGCTGCGGGGGGGGGGGGGGCACGGCACACTGTCAAGTCAGCCAGTCCATGGCCATTGCTGCACTACTCTTCAGAGCTGGCAGTCACCCAGTCCAACATGACCGAGGGCGCTGGACTGGTTTTGAACTGGTTTCCTCACTCCAGGGTAGTCTGTAACGAAACCCTGCATCGCCTCTAATTAAGGCAGGCGCCTGGGTGCGGGCATAACGAGCTGATGAATAATTAGAATTGGAGGAAATTGTGCAGCCATGGTGGCAAATCTGGAGGGACAAGTGCTGAAAACAAGGCAAGCGGCATTAAGTCCACAGTCACTCAAATCTGTGAACTTGGCCAGAGGCGTTAACACTAGGCCTGTGTGAAAAGGAAAAAAACTCCAAGGACTGGTGGTGGGCCGGGGCCCTTGTGGCCCTGTAGGGCAGATTAAAAATAAATAAATGATTCCCGCGTCTTTGGTTTTGAGAATCATGTGTAGGTTGGGTCCAGACCTCTGTGAGGATAGTCGGAGAGATGGAAGGGGAAGACATTCTCAGCTGCAAGTCAGTGACCATTCACCATGGATTGACAGTTTGGCAGTGAGCTAAATAAAATTCCTTTAGAAAAATGCAGCTGTACCCTTTGTTTTAGCTTCACAGACTGTAGACCATAGTACTGTAAGAAACCACTGCTTTTCAATTAGGATTTCCTGAAGTGTCAGCTTCACCATGTAGCTTCTGGCTTTAATATACATTTTAGGCTAACATTTACATTTCCTGGTTGAGATGTATTGGTCTCGTATTGGTCATGTGATTTACTGTGTATAATACTCCATACAGTGAGCCATGTACCTTTTGCAACATGTGAGTAACGAAAAGGAACAATGTGATTCATCGGCGTAGCATTACAAGGTGGCTGTAATGATGCTGGGGAGGTGTTAGCATGTTAGCATCTCAGTGACCCACTTTTGGTCAGTCATCACATAACAATTGTTAATTATCATGGGGGTTCTTGGGGTTGGGAGGAAGGGGGCTAACAACTCTCCTAGGGGGTGTGGGTTGGTTATGTATGGTGGAAGGGGGTGGCAAGGATGACCCGGCAGGGAGTACCAGGCCCCTAAGATCCCCCTGGCAGCCAAAATGGAGGACCTCTAATTAGTCCTGGCCTTCCCGAGTTACCAAGGTTGTTCACTTCCCTGGGTAATTTAACACTGTGCCCGCTCTTGCTCTTTTCTCTGCCAGCTGTGGCACTTTGTCTGGCAGAGTGGCAACACGCCTCGTACAGACATGATGAAAAAAACAACAGCGTGACTTCCAGGTTTTCACCGTATCATTTGGTGGCCTGTTTGTTTGGTTGTATTGCATTTATGTCACTGTTGACGTATGTGTCATCATGAAAGAGCTGGACTCTATGTATAATATGCTTTTGGCCTCTCTTTCAGAGGTACATAATGTAATGCTTTCAGACTGGTCTCATTTCAGACTGCTCTCACTGCAGTTCTCTCTGCCCTTGACAGTGGCTCTCTCATCTCAACTGTACGAGGTAAAAAAATAAATGCAAGCTGTTGGCAGGGAAATGGCGTATTATAAAAGCTGTCATGTGAAATACGTTTTCAAATATACGAGGGAATTCATTCCCGCTGAAAAAAAGATATAACAAAGGCTGAAATGATCAATCTCTCAGAGATAAGGTTGCATTCAAGGAAACATTCATATAATGAACCTTCTTCACAAAGATGATAGGGCGGCCTGTAAACAAGGTCAGGAGAGGAAAACGACAGTTTACGGTTAGCTTTGTATGTCTTAAAAACAACCCCACGTCTTCGTTCTTCAAGAGAATCATCTTTTTTTTCTTGCTCCCTATGCTTCTTTCCCCATTATTTCCCTACAATTTCCCAAAGCTTTTATCAACGTACATCCCAATAAGGATGGCCTACTTGTCTAAGATTATACTCTTATTACACAGTTACAGAAATACACAACATGCGGTTAAAATAATAAGCAGTCCTTGTGCAATGTGATGCAGCAAACTGGACCAAATCATGCAATGATAAATACGTCTTTTCCCCTTCCAAATCTTCCAACTCATTAGAACTTAATGCTGCATTCATCATTTTGATAAGCATCAGCTTGAGGTCAATATGGTCCGGAATGCAGCAGGACGAGGCAGAAGCTCGTTAGGCCACCTATTAGAACATTTAGACCGCGTTCTTAATGGAAACATGCCTCACAGCTGATGCCTCGCCGCTTTGAAAAGGGGAGCGCTTGTTTTCGTGAGGCACGTCATATCATTAACCGCACGAGGAGGAGTGCAGAGTGTCTCACTCCCTAGATCCCGTCCTTTTCCACATACATTAGTGTCCCCATGTCACGCTTCATGTGAAGCGAAAGGGAAAAACGTGTCGGTTTCCTAGCAGAATGTGGGCTAAGGGTAAACAAGTGGTGCCTTGGGCCATCAGAACAACGCAGAGCCGTGGCATTAATGTTGATGAGTACTGATCACAGACTCTGGTCATTAGACTAATAAGACTGTATTCAAATTAAGCAGGGATGTTTTCCTTTCTCCTTTTTACCCTCCCTCCTTTCTCTTCTGGTAAATGCATGGGAAAACAGTTGTATTTCGGTCAGAGGGCCTCTGCGTTATTCCGTTAACGATGGAACTAATTAAATGAGGCGCTCCCTTGTGATGTATAATTATTTATCCTTTGTCAAGCAGAAGAATCTGTGTTTGTGTGCTCTACATGTTAACCTTTTTTACCCAAATTGTCATTATTGTATTTACTGATTATATCACGGATTATGTGTATTTTAAATGGCAAACTGCTTGATTTGAACCTTAAAACCAAACTAAATATAACATGGTACTCCGAGGGGGTGAATGCTCAAATTTTGTAAAGCATTTGTGATTTTTTACATTTGTATTTTTGAGAGAAAAAAATAGTTTGGTTAGCCCTGAAGGTCTCATCATTTATTTTCGCTTGATCTTTCCTCCATTCTCCTCTCTTCTTTTTGCCATCTGTCCTGGCACAGAGCAATTTTAAGACACACTAAGTCAAATTTACTACAGACGCAAGTTGTAAAAAGTAATGGTGTCTTGTGGTAGGCTGCATACCACAATGACTCTTAAATGTGTACATCCTAATAGATTACTCTGTCTATGGTTTCACTGCTTCATTCAGCAGCTACTTCTCTATCACTCAATCAATGAGTTGTTTAGAGTTTCTAGACATTGGGATAATGGATGCACATGACAAGACAACATTCTCTGCTCATTTAGCTGGTAAGAGGGCTACTTAAGGCATGTGTCAAACACTCCCCATACCATTAGGCTGATCTGCAGTACAGTCAATTGTTCTATATTCTATACAATACAAATGGAGGATGTTTGGAACTCAAGCACTTACTGAACAAATGTGTAAAGAAGTTTAAGGAACAGTGTTGATCTGGAATAGAGTGAGAGCTGTATCAGTTTTACTGTGTGTGTGAGTCAACTACTACCTACTACTACCTACACAGTATAACAAACAGGCAGTGATAGAGCTCTTGTCCATGTAAATGGCAATCTATTCCACTTTCAGACTTAATCTGCTTATTTTCTCTCTCCTAGGCTGTGAGTTGCTGCGGCTCACCCGCCCGACCGGCCCCCCCGGGCCCTGGTGGGATTTCTTCGACTGACAGTGACCCTGCCAGGCCTGACTGTGGACCCAGCAATGGGGGGGAGCGGAGCGGCTCTCTCCCCTCCTGACCTTGCTGGCATGTCCTGCCCACTGGGGGACAGGGGAAGGGGAAGTGGTGGGTCGTGACCCCTGCGGTGCGTGGCGGCGGTCCACAGATGCTAACGTGGCCTGACGAGGGACTATTGGAAACATATTCTCCAGGCCTGTGCCACTTACTGCTGCCTCCCATGACCTGATGCAGCTGAAAAGGAGTGGATGACCTTTTCCTGATGCAACATGGGATCACTGTTTACTCACCCTGGGCCCAGCCTCCAGGGAGGAGAGAGGACAGAGGCTTACTTAGACCAGAGTGGTACGGACACATTGGGCTCTCTCAGAACAAACTGTCTCCCTGGACTCTCTCTCTACCTCTGTTGTATTAGATAACTTTTAATCTAATACTGACCACAGTTGTGAGGAGTGGAGAGAACCAGTTTATTAGCCACCAACCACAAAATCAAAGAATAGGAAATAAACTGTTTTAGCTACACTATACTACCAAGTGTATTGAATCAGTCAGTCAGACATAATGCATTTGATGTGTCTATGCTTGAAATCCTTTTCATATTGAGAGTTGTCCAGTAGAGGACATATACCTTCTGTCCTACTTGTATTTGAGGGAATGTCCTTTCTGTAGCCTACATGTATGGTCATTTGTACTTTTGTTTATTTGTTTAAAGGTTAGTCTGTTTTCATGTGAGGGCAAGGAAGCTCTTCGTCAAAGGGGAGGGATGCTCTGTGGGATGAACCACAGCCCTGTATTCTCCCATCTGGAGACTGTAAATCAGTCTTCAACTCCACACACAGACAGATTTACACTGCTTCAGCTTGTGTTTCCAGGCTCGGGAGCAAAAAAATGTAAACTTTTTGAAACAATTTATCACAGGAATCACGTAATTTCAAAGACCAAAATGATAACCTTTTAGAAAGAGGAATCGGAGGCTGTGTGTTCTAGATTTATCTTCATTATAAACTATACTCCTGATGCATGTGTATTCCATAACTCCTAGCTGTTGTTTTAACTAACTCCTGTTGCGTAAGACAATCCTATCATCTGGTGACACCTACTGTAGGCGTTGTCGGTTTGTTGACGGTTTGTTGACGGTTCGCACTCTTTCATAGTCCTCCTCGTCTGTAATGTATCTACGTCTCTCCTCATCTGTTGTCGTGCCCAAGGCAATTGCCTGGAACATTTGCAGGTGTTGCAACCAGCAGAACAGGCCTCTCCATTATTCTACAGAGACTCTCCTCACGCTCTCTCCTCCACATGTTTGATGGAAGATGTAAGTGGTCCCCCTTCGAGTTGGTCCACGACTGTTTTTCTTTCTATTCCCTGGCTAAAGTTCTAGGTCATGACTTAATGGTCCTCAGTGCTCCATGCGCTAGGTCAGGACCTGAGTGTGGCGGTTTGTAGATTGACCCGTGGCGGCAGGGGAACAGACATCTAACATGCAGGTTAAGTGACAGGGAGTGCACAATAAGGTCAGCATCAACGTGTCACCCTTCCAGACCTCTCAGGAGGTAAAGCGCCAGAACAGACACATTTCAACTGTTTGCAGATGTGTCCGGCTCAATATTTCACTGACAAACAACAGGCACGTGCTGCGCTTGATAGAGCAACCGGTCACTTCTAATCTGCCTCTCACAACCAGGGAATTTCACAACACTCCCCAGTGGAAGTTTGTACTGCATGGAATGTAGAATAGTTGTCATTGTAATGTGTAGGCCTATCATCTGCTAAGGGAAAGGGTAGACTTATAGAGATTGTTTTATCTATATACTGTGTTAGTTGTAGTAAATTGTAACATTTAACCATGCTAATTCTGCATATACTAGTTATCAAACATAACATTCCTTTACAATTTTTGTGAAACACAAATATATAATTTTTCTGCCGTAGCCTTTGAGTATCATTGTATCCACCGGTCGTGAGCTCTACAAGGCACAAAGTCTGTCATCATGTAGATGACAACACAATGAAAGGGGGCTTGATTCCAGGGTGGAAACTCTCACCTGTCCCCCCTCCTCTCCTCACTCCTCTCCCCCTTATTTCCCCTTTCTCTGCCCCCTCCTCTCCCCTTCCTTTTCCCCTTTCTCTGCCCCCTCCTCTCCCTGCAATTATCTCCAACAAGTAATTCTACCTGACCTAAAGTAGCCGTTGAAATGGGTTTGAAGGTCCAGGAATCTGAGCTTGCTCCTCTTAGCCAGGGAGGTGGCAGATCTTCGCCGGGCCATTACAACGTGTCACTCCAGCCTGTCAGGGCTTGGCCTCCCCAGGCACCGTCAAACTGCGCCGCGCCCTCAGATGTCTGAGAGGTGTTGGAGGAGAGTAGGGCCCTGCCTGACAAAATAATACAATGCCTGGGCTCTGAGTGAAAGTAGTAGGAGAGGCCATCCAATCTCGTACTAGTCCCTGCCTATGAATGCCACAATTGCAAGCACAATAGCATGCTCTCGCACACTCACGCACACACGCACACACACGCACACACAGAGGCCAAACTGTTTCTCTGGGCTGGTGAACGCATTAGATAGAGTATTGATGATTTTTTTTTCTGGAGCAGCTTCGGTGCACTTTAGATAGTGAGGCCTGCAATCTGGAAAGAGCAGCAGGAGAGTAGAGAGAGAAGAAAGAAGGTTGAATGAAGGGTGGGGAGGAGGAGGAGGAGCTAGTCTGAACACTCAAAGGTGAGTCTGTCAATGCAACGTGAAAAAAACTGTCAATATAAAGTATATATACTGTGCTTTCGGAAAGCATTCAGACCCCTTGACTTTTTCCACATTTTGATAGGTAGGACCTTATTCTAAAATCGATTAAAGTGTATTTTTTTCTTCATCAATCTACACATGATACCCCATAATGACAAAGCAAAAACATTTTTACAAATATTTTTGCATTTAAAAAAAAAATAATAATAAAATATCACATTTACATAAGTATTCAGACCCTTTACTCAGTACTTTGTGACGCACCTTTGGCAGCGAATACAGCCTTGAGTCTTCTTGGGTGTGACACTACAAAGTTGGCACACCTGTATTTGGGGAGTTTCTCACATTCTTCTCTGCAGAGCCTCTCAAACTCTGTCAGTTTGGATGGGAAGTGTTGCTGCACAGCTATTTTCAGGTCTCTCCAGAGATGTTCGGCTCTGGCTGGGCCACTCAAGGGGGGCATTCAGAGACTTGTCCCGAAGCCAATCCTGTGTTGTCATGGTTGTGTGCTTTGGGTCATTATCCTTTTGGAAGGTGAACCTTTGTCCCAGTCTGAGGTCTTCTGTAATTTGCTCTGTTCATCTTTGCCTTGATCCTGACTAGTCTCCCAGTCCCTGTCGCTGAAAAACATCCCCACAGGATGATGCTGCCACCACCATGCTTTACCGTAGGAATGGTGACAGTTTTCCTCCAGACGTGGCACTTGGCATTCAGGTCAAAGAGTTAAATCTTGGTTTCATCAGACCAGAGAATCTTGTTTCTCATGGTCTGAGAGTCTTTAGGTGACTTTTGGCAAAATCCAAGCTGGCTGTCATATGCCTTTTACTGAGGAGTGGCTTCCGTTTGGCCACTCTACCATAAAGGCCTGATTGGTGGAGTGCTGCAGAGATGGTTGTCCTTCTGAAAGGTTCTCCCATCTCCACAGAGGAACTCTAGAGCTCTTTCAGAGTGACCATCAGGTTCCTGGTCACCTCCCTGACCAAGACCCTTCTCAACTGATTGCTCAGTTTGGCTAGGTGGCCAGCTCTAGGGAGAGTCTTGGTGGTTCTAAACTTCTTCCATTTAAGAATGATGGAGGCCACTGTGTTCTTGGAGACCTTCAATGCTGCAGACATGTTTTGGTACCCTTCCCCAGATTTGTGCCTCGACACAATCCTGACAATTCCTTCGACCTCATGGCTTGGTTTTTGCACTGACATGCACTGCCAACTGTGGGACCTTATATAGACAGGTGTGTGCCTTTCCAAATCATGTCCAATCAATAGAATTTACCACAGGAGGACTCCATGCAAGTTGTGTCTAAAAACCTGTTTTCGCTTTGTCATTATGGGGTATGTGTGTAGATTGCTGAGGATTTATTTTAATTTAACCTATTTTAGAATAAGGTTGTAACATAACAACATGTGGAAAAAGTTAAGGGGTCTAAATACCTTCTGAAGGCACTGTAAATTGTATTTGTATAACATTTTTTACCTCCACCGACATCACGTCTTATCTTGCCCGATTTCTATATGATTGTGTACACTTATTGATTGACAACTGGCTCCAGAGCCACTCAGGCCTCTTAAAATACCAGGCCAGGGCTTCAGGTTTCAGCCACAGGCCTCAGGCCCCCCTATTGTCTGTCTCCCCGGCTGGCTCCAGCATGGCCCACCTCTCCATTCACTTTCACTGCATTGTGTTGCTCCTCCAGCACCTAGCCAGCCCTGCCACTCCTACCTCCTACAGGCCCCAGCATGGTGGGGCTCACAGTGTCATCCTGACAGGAACATGGCTGCCTAAACATACTGGTAGGCGAGGCTCTCATCATGCTAGCCATTCTCAAGCGTCTTCCCTCTCTCCATGCTCTTTGGTCTTCGCTATCACTCGTGGTGTTTGCATTCTCTCCCAGTCATTATCGTTTCACCTTTTAAACATGTTTCTCTGCTGTTATATTTGTGTAGGGTAGAGTTGTTATCACGCTAGATGTGTGAAAGGCCAACGTTATGTTACCTATAACTCCAATACAACAATCCAAATCCTGTTTGTTTGTATAATAGATATGTTTTGTTAGCGGCTGTTTCATTTTTGTAAATTAATGTGCTACAAATGTTTTATACATCTTCAAATATTTGTTTTTCTAACATCTTTGAGAAAATGGAACAGCAAAAGTGAGCAATCGATCTAAAATGGTTGACCCATGTCAGACCATCATACTGTATCTCCTTCCCCTGTGGAAATGCCCTAAGCCCCCAGCTAGCACATAATGTTCTGAGAACCATGTTTCTTAGATCTTGGTGCAGGAAGGGTGCCAGATAGTTGCTTGGCTTTGGAACATTCTCAGCACATTTTGGTGGTATTTAATTACTTAAATAATTAATTTTGGTGGTATTTAATTACTTTCAAGTTCCAATGCAGCTGTTTTTATCTCAATATCAAACATTTCTGGGTAACAATTAAATTCCTTACTGTGATAGTTTTTCCAAAGAAATTTGTAAAAAATTCAACCAAATTAGCTTCTTAGCAAATATGCATTTCTCAAGCAAGAATTTCGCTAGGACTGTCTGGGAGTGGTCTGAGTGTGTTGATGTCACCAGGCAGGCCAAAACACCATCACACCAAAATAGACTGAAATTGTAAGTATTTTCAAACAGCTCTTACACTAAAAGGGCATTATCATAATTTTCACAATTTCACAGTATTATTCCAAGCTCATAGTGTGTAAATATTGAATCATCCTGATTGCTGATTGGTTAAAACCATATTTCAGTCATTCCAGCTATTCAACAAGTTACCACCTGCTAAATACATGATGTTAAAATGCCTATTTACTCTGTTCCATCTGAGTGCTCAATCCACAGGTACATCACACCAGCCAGGCAATTTATAAACTTGACCTCAACTATATAAAGCATCTAGACATTATCTCACTTTTATTTAGACTAACATTTGTTTTCAACAGCAGAGGTATGTATAAACCTTGTTGTCTGTCTCTCCGACATTTGCAACATTGTTTCAATATTCAAATTCGATCTCCAGCTGTCGCATTGTAATGAATGTGTCGGGAGTCTGGATAAGACATACAGGCAGGCAGCTTTTCTCAGTCAGTTGAAATCATGAATCAGCACATTTGTTATGGATATATACAAAGAAATGTCAATAGAAAACAGGTAAAACTGAATGAGTTTGCTGTCTTTCCAGCTTCAGTTTGAAGTGATTGTGTCACGTCCTGACCTTAGTTCCTTTTTTATGTCTCAGTTTGGTCAGGGAGTGAGTTGGGGTGGGCATTCTATGTTTTCTGTTTCGTATCTGTACCAGACAGAACTGTTTAGGTTTCGTTCGTTCACATTGTTGTTTTTGTATTTTTCAGTGTTCTACTAAAATAATTATGAACACGTACCATGCTGCACCTTGGTCCTCACCTTCTTCCACCAACGGCCGTTACAGAATCACCCACCAAGAAAGGACCAAACAGCGTGGTAACCAGGAGCAGAGGGTTCTGGACTCCTGGACTTGGGAGGAAATATTGGACGGCAAGGGACCCTGGGCACAGGCTGGGGAATATCGCCGCCCCAAGGCAGAGCTGGAGGCAGCGAAAGCTGAGCGGCGGCCGTATGAGGCAAGGCAGCGCAACAGGCACGAGAGGCAGCCCCCACATTTTTTTTGGGGGGGGGGGCACACGGCAGAGTCAGTTTGGAGACCTAAGCCAACTCCCCGTGCTTACCGTGGCAGGCACCGTACTAGTCAGGTACCGTGTTCTGCGGTCAAGCGCACGGTGTCTACAGTACGCGTTCTTAGCCTGGTGCGCTACATCCCAGCCCCCCGCAAGTGCCATGCGAGAGTGGGCTTCCAGCCAGGGCGTATTGTGCCGACCCAGCATGTTTGGTCTCCGGTACGTCGTTTCGGCCCGTGAGGTGGCGAATGTGGGCAATGCACCTAAGGGAGAGGTGTGAGTGGTATGCACCAGATCTCCAGTGCTCACCCACAGCCCGGTTCAACCTCTGTCTGCACTCTGGAGGGTCCGGGCTAAAGTGGTCATCCAGCCTGGAGCAGTGGTGCCAAGGCTGCGCACCAGAGCTCCAGTGCTCCCCCACAGCCCGGTCCATCCGGTGCCTCCTCCACGCACCAGGCCTCCTGTAGGTCTCCCCAGCTGTCTCTCCGTCTCCTCCCTCCAGGTTCTCCCGCCTGTCCGGTGCTTCCAGAGTCTCTCTCCTGTCCGGAACTGCCAGAGCCGCCCTTCTGAGAGCCCCGGCGCTGTCAGAGTCTCCCGTCTGTCCGGCACTGCCGGAATCTCCCGTCTATTCGGGGTCCGCTGCAAGGGTCCCCAGTCCGAGATCGGCGGCGAGGGTCACCGCTCAGAAGGCGCCACTTAAGTGGGCCAAGACTATGGTGGAGTGGGGTCCACGTCCCGCGCCAGAGCCGCCACCGCAGACAGATGCCCACCCAGACCCTCCCCAATTGATTTAGGTTTTGCGGCCGGAGTTCGCACCTTTGGGGGGGGGCGGTACTGTCACGTCCTGACCGTAGTTCCTTTTTTATGTCTCTAGTTTAGTTTGGTCAGGGCGTGAGTTGGGGTGGCATTCTATGTTTTCTGTTTCGTATCTGTACCAGACAGAACTGTTTCGGTTTCGTATCTGTACCAGACAGAACTGTTTCTGTTTCGTATCTGTACCAGACAGAACTGTTTCTGTTTCGTATCTGTACCAGACAGAACTGTTTCGTATCTGTACCAGACAGAACTGTTTCGTATCTGTACCAGACAGAACTGTTTCGTATCTGTACCAGACAGAACTGTTTCTGTTTCGTATCTGTACCAGACAGAACTGTTTCGTATCTGTACCAGACAGAACTGTTTCGTATCTGTACCAGACAGAACTGTTTCGTATCTGTACCAGACAGAACTGTTTCTGTTTCGTATCTGTACCAGACAGAACTGTTTCGTATCTGTACCAGACAGAACTGTTTCGTATCTGTACCAGACAGAACTGTTTCTGTTTCGTATCTGTACCAGACAGAACTGTTTCGTATCTGTACCAGACAGAACTGTTTCGTATCTGTACCAGACAGAACTGTTTCGTATCTGTACCAGACAGAACTGTTTCGTATCTGTACCAGACAGAACTGTTTCGTATCTGTACCAGACAGAACTGTTTCTGTTTCGTATCTGTACCAGACAGAACTGTTTCGTATCTGTACCAGACAGAACTGTTTCGTATCTGTACCAGACAGAACTGTTTCTGTTTCGTATCTGTACCAGACAGAACTGTTTCGTATCTGTACCAGACAGAACTGTTTCGTATCTGTACCAGACAGAACTGTTTCTGTTTCGTATCTGTACCAGACAGAACTGTTTCTGTTTCGTATCTGTACCAGACAGAACTGTTTCGTATCTGTACCAGACAGAACTGTTTCGTATCTGTACCAGACAGAACTGTTTCGTATCTGTACCAGACAGAACTGTTTCTGTTTCGTATCTGTACCAGACAGAACTGTTTCGTATCTGTACCAGACAGAACTGTTTCTGTTTCGTATCTGTACCAGACAGAACTGTTTCTGTTTCGTATCTGTACCAGACAGAACTGTTTCGTATCTGTACCAGACAGAACTGTTTCTGTTTCGTATCTGTACCAGACAGAACTGTTTCTGTTTCGTATCTGTACCAGACAGAACTGTTTCGTATCTGTACCAGACAGAACTGTTTCGTATCTGTACCAGACAGAACTGTTTCGTATCTGTACCAGACAGAACTGTTTCGTATCTGTACCAGACAGAACTGTTTCGGTTTCGTTCGTTCTCGTTGTTGTTTAGAACGACCTGCCGGCTTGGGTAGCAACCTAAACATTTTGTTGGGAGGATGAATCTTGTGGAAGGATGAAATAGTATGAATAAATTCATAAAAATAAATGTTTTAATGAAAATATGTCAATTCTTATTTGAATATGTTGAATAAAAGTAATTGAATAAAAGTCATAATGCCCACGAAGCCTTTGGGCATTATCACTTCATCTCGGGACAAACAACACTGTGCCAATATATCTTCCAAACACTGGCTTCTCAGGCATTATCACTTGGCCCTTGTGTAGTCTTAACATTCAGTATACTCCCCTTGTCCTAAGGGTAAAAAATGTCCCGCCTTCACTAAACCCCTAAAATAAAGCAGCTTTATTACATTTTTAACCCAAAATATATTTTGCATGAAGAAACAACTTGTCATTCATCACAAACTGTGAATATCTGGTTTTCTCTCTTCACAATGCAGAAAGACATTTAATCAGTATTACAACACACCTGTCATAATTGAGGTTTATTATTGTTATTATTGTTATTGATAATGGTACTACAGAGGTGTAAACATATTTTTTTTAGCAAGAGATAGCACTTGTATAGCACTTGTATAGCCTAAGAAAGAAGCAGAAATGTGCAGAAAGTAGTTTCAATGCATTTTATTGAAGGGAGACAACAACAGTCTTGAACTTTTTTGGTAACATGGTGATACATTCTTATATATTGTACAAGGAGGAATTCAACTACAAAATACTAGTCTTCTCCCATTTTTTTGAACCATTGCCCCCACCCACAAACTGTATAAACAACAACAATAAATAAGAATCAAATAAGATAAAAGATAAAAAACAAAAATGTAAAGAATATAAATCAATCAACTCTAATTAGCACATGTAGGACAGTATGCAAGTGTGTGTGCATGGACATTGCAGATGTATTTCTCACATGTGCAGCACATAGTATTTGTTTTTCAGTCCTTCGTTGGGGGGCAGAATTGGCATCTCCTCCACTTGGCTGCCCAGCCACAGCCTCAGGTGGATCAGGGCAAGATTCAGCCCCCTGAACAGCTTACACAAGTGCTGCAGAGGCTGCTGTTCCGCTTATTAGGCATCCAGGTAGGCTTGATCTTGTTCCAAATCACCAAGGCATGATGTGTTAACTAGGCTGCAAGTCAGTTAAGAAAAAATTCTTATTTACAATGACAGTCCGAATGACGCTGGGCCAATTGTGCGCCGCCCTATGGGAGTCCCAATCACGGCCGGATGTGATACAGGCTGGATTCAAACCACTGACTGTTGTTACGCCTCTTGCACTGAGATGCAGTGCCTTAGACTGTTGTGTCCATGTGTGTGTGTGTTAACTATTTAACTGTACTAGAATGCTTAAAAGGCCACAATCTTTTTTTATATCGGTTATCGGTATCGGTATCAGGGTTTTTTTTGGCAAGGAAAATATCTGATATCGGTATTGGCCAAAAATGTAATATCTGTGCATCACTAGTTATCACTTGTGCTAAATAAATATTGTAAGAAAGTGGAGAGAGCGTCTTGAGCTTTGTGCAGCAGCACTCCAATGTGAAGTACAGAGAAATTGTGAGCGAGTTTACAAATCATGAGGCAAATAGGTGTGAAAACAGCACTTTGCCCCTCTTTTTAACTATTTGCGTCTATATATTTTATTAAACTAAATAAAAAGTGGTGTGACGATTAGTCAATGGGAATTATCAATATACTCTTAGGAAAAATACAGATTTTTAGGGCAATATTGGTAGAAATGTTACAAGTGTGGAGGTTCAAGAACAAACACAACAATGTTATTGGTGTATACATTTTAACCCCTATAGAGCTCAAACCAGTACTGTCATGATCCTGAATTTTTGCAAAAGAATGGGTAATAGCAAAATTGTATTGTACTGGGAAAGGTGGGTTAATCTGTGGACATTGGAGGGTTGGAGTTAAGATCAGAAGGAATGGTGGATTGTCCGCTGGTGGTGAAAATCCAGCACTTACAGAAAGAGGAAATTAGGAATATGGGAATAATTATTTAACTACAGTACATGTTCCGTACAGAACATGTGAGATAAAATAGCTGTAAATAGCAGTAGAAGTACTGTTGTCTGTTAGTTTACTCCAAGTAGGGGAGGGGTGGTATGATTCGGGAATAAATAAATAAAATGAGGGGGATTGGAAATTAGGCAAAATGTTTAATTGACAGAACCCAAAACCATCTGGAATATTGAAGCTGACTAACAGTGAAATGCTTACTTTACATATAGGTGTGGGCAAAGTGACTAAGCAACAGGATAGAATATACACAGTAGCAGCAATGTACGTGATGAATCAAACGACTTAGTGCAAAAAGGGTCAGGACAGATAGTCCGGGTAGCTGGTTAACTATTTAGCAGTCCTATGGCTTGGAAGCAGAAGCTGTCCAGGGTCCTGTCGGTTCCAGACTTGGTGCATTGGTACCGCTTGCCATGCAGCAGCAGAGAGAACAGTCAATGACATGGGTGGCTGAGGACTAAGCACGCACCCCTGTGGGGCCCCCGTGTTGAGGGTCAGCATGGCGGATGTGTTGTTGCCTACCCTCACTACCTGGGGCGGCCCGTCAGGATGTGCAGGATCCAGTTACAGAGGGAGGTGTTCAGTCCCAGGGTCCTGAGCGTCGTGATGAGCTTGGAGGGGTAGAACGCTGAGCTGTTCAACATCATATTCATTCTACACATTAACATCAATAAGCTCTAAATTCTGTTCTCAAAACATAAAGAAAACTTTTTATAAAAAACAAGAACACTTAAGTAGAGATCAAAAAAAATTCTGTGAATGTTATTTAAAAACATATACATCCCGTTCTCAGCGTCAACAAAACTCTATCCTCTATCTTGTTAAAGATGCAGTCCGAGGTCTTAAGCACGTAACATTTCATATGAATTGCAATATGAGTAAAAAAACATGCCATGCCATCTCTATCCTGTTGGCGCAGTGGACAAAGGACTCTATTCAATCCGTAGCCTTGAAGATCATCTTGTAGCTCCATTGACAATTAAAAGTGATGTTCTCATGGTCACGGAGACTGCATTCACTCTTAAAAAAAATGGACAAGGAGCTTCCTTGATACTTCAGCGATACAGATTGAATCCATCCCGATTCCAACTGTAATTGTGGTGGAAGGTAGCCTAGTGGTTAGAGCGTTGGACTAGTAACTGAGAGGTTGTGAGATCAAATCCCTGAGCTGACAAGTTAGAAGCTGTCATTCTACCCCTGAACAAGGCAGTTAACCCACTGTTCCTAGGCTGTTATTGAAAATAAAAATGTGTTCTTAACTGACTTGCCTTGTTAAATAAAGAAATAATTACAGGGATAGAGAACAAAGGGTCTAATGTTTAAATCTCACTGATGCCATGTCACAATAAAAAAATACTGTTTGTATGATCATTGAATTTCCATGTGTCACTGTATCTCTGCTTGGAGTTGAAAATAAAACCTTCCAGGAAATCTTTCAAGAAACCAGAGGAAAAATTCTTAGAACATCGCTGCAACCTTAAAATAAACATTCCCAGAAGAGACTACATTTTCACTTCTGTTCTCATAACGTTTAAAAAATGTTCTGTTTTACTGGTCAGGAAACGTATGGCTTCTTTCCCACAACCAATGTGAAACCAAAAGCACATGTTCCCCCAACTTCCAAGGATCCAAATGTGCTAGCTACATCCCACCATCATGTTTCATCTAGGAAAGGCATGTAATGAAATTTGCCCTAAATCACAGACATCAGGCCAGGGGTTGAGAGGTTAAAAAGAGCATGAGGTCAGGCCCATATAACCCTCCCGGAGCAGAATGAAAAGGAAAGCCCACTTTTGTCCCTGCAGTCCCAGAGGTCGAGGGTTAGGGTTAGGGTCAGGAGGTCAGTGTCACTGGGAAGCCAAGGCCTCTCTGGTCTTATTTATTATGGCAGCGAAATCGAAGGACCCAAAAAATTAGTGTTTTTTTTATGCCAGGGTTCAGGAGAGGGCAAGGCGACATTATTCGTTGCCCCGTAATTGGGGGAAAAGGAAGTCTGAGGCAGCGTACGCACACCTCAGGGGTCAGAGAACAACAACGGGCACCTGTGACCTGACAGTGGTGTTTGAGAGTGAGGGTGAGGTTGAAGGTGCGGCGGCGAGCAGGAAAAAAGCATTGAGTGGACAAATTGGATTCCTTGCCTGAGCATCTGCTTATACGTATTCATAAATATGACAGATGCTCTCATAGGCGGGGCGAGTAGATTTGTCCGTTAACAGAGTTAAGTGCTATTTGCTCACAATGCTATTATTCTAAATGGCATTATGTGGGATGCAGGCACGGGTTGGAAAGATGATGGTGTAGTGTGCTTTTGTGTGTGTGTGTGTGTGTGTGTGTGTGTGTGTGTGTGTGTGTGTGTGTGTGTCTGCGCGTGCGTGCGGCTCTGAGGTAGTGGCTGCTGGTTTCAATATTGAATGGGTATTGATGTCTGGATGGAAACAGAGTTGATTGGGATGGATGGCATTGCGGCCTGAGGTCTGAACAATGGCAAAGTAATAGGTTGAAAGCACTTTGGATTAAAACTGCATAAGGCCTTGTGTTGACTGTATGGACAGTAGTACTGTAGTGTCTGGAACAGAATCATAGGACTTATGGTTATGAGACCATCACAATACGATACGAGTAAGGGTACAGTAGTTTGTGAGACTCAAAATTAGGTCCCTAATAGATACAAACCTCCAAATGACTAGAAGGATCATGTCCTATTGTGGGGCCTAAATAGGTGAAAAATACCACAGATTGACTGTCCAGTTGTTAAGCTTCAGGGCTGAAAATCTACAGTCCTAACTCAAGACAGGACTGTCTCCATTCTCTCCCGTCACCTCAGGCCCAGGGAGTGCCCTCTCTCTCCGCTTATTTCCAACACTGCCTCTATATGACTGCCCACCTCAAACAGCCATGGGTCCTCGCAGGCATCACTCAGGCAATACCACGGGCCATCCATAAATCACTAGCAGGGCCCACAACACATCAATGAGTGGCATATCTAACATCTAAGCAAAGTTTAACGACTCTCATAAAGGTTAATGAGTATTCCTCTCCATGGAAAACGAGACTGTCTCTATGCTATCTGTCTCTAAAGATACTTATCAATGCCCTTATCATACACATTGCAGGAGAGAGATATTGTCTGGAGCTGGCTGCTGTAATGGGGCTAATAATGACTCTGCTCCAGTCACCTGAATGCTTGGACCCATGTACCCTATTGGACGAGATACTGAGCTCCATGATATCTGTATCTGTCTCGGTTCGATCTCTACCTAGAAATGCTTGTATCTATAGGGGGAAGTACTCTTTGATAAGAAACCAAACGAGGTGTGAATATTGTTTTTCAACATGGTGACCTCAATATAAGTCAAACGTTGTATGTGGGAGTCTGGTCCGATCGATCGTTGTATGTGGGACTCTGGTCAGGTCGATCGTTGTCTGTGGGAGTCTGGTCAAATCGATCGTCGTATGAGGGAGTCTGGTCAGATCGATCGTCGTATGTGGGAGTCTGGTCAGATCGATCGTTGTATGTGGGAGTCTGGTCAGATCGATCGTTGTATGTGGGAGTCTGGTCAAATCGATCGTTGTATGAGGGAGTTTGGTCAGATCGATCTATGTATGTGGGAGTCTGGTCAGATCGATCGTTGTATGTGGGAGTCTGGTCAAATCGATCGTTGTATGATGGAGTCTGGACAAATAGATCGTTGTGTGTGGGACTCTGGTCAGGTCGATCGTTGTATGTGGGAGTCTGGTCAGATCGATCGTTGTATGTTGGAGTCTGGTCAGATCGATCGTTGTATGAGGGAGTCTGGTCAGATCGATCGTTGTATGTGGGAGTCTGGTCAGATCGATTGTTGTATGTGGGAGTCTGGTCAGATCAATCGTTGTATGTGGGAGTCTGGTCAGATCGATCGTTGTATGAGGGAGTCTGGTCAGATCGTTGTGTGTGGGAGTCTGGTCAGATCGATCGTTGTATGTGGGAGTCTGGTCAAATCGATAATTGTATGTGGGAGTCTGGTCAGATCGATGTATGTGGGAGTCTGGTCAGATCGATCGTTGTATGTGGGAGTCTGGTCAGATCGTTGTGTGTGGGAGTCTGGTTAGATCGTTGTGTGTGGGAGTCTGGTCAGATCGATCGTTGTATGTGGGAGTCTGGTCAGATCGTTGTATGTGGGAGTTTGGTCAGATCGTTGTATGTGGGAGTCTGGTCAGATCGATCGTTGTATGTGGGAGTCTGGTCAGATTGATAGTTGTATGTGGAAGTCTGGTCAAATCGATCGTTGTATGAGGGAGTCTGGTCAGATCGATCGTTGTATGAGGGAGTCTGGTCAGATCGATCGTTGTATGTAGAAGTCTGGTCAAATCAATCGTTGTATGAGGGAGTCTGGTCAGTTCGATCGTTGTATGTGGGAGTCTGGTCAGATCGATCGTTGTATGAGGGAGTCTGGTCAGATCGATCGTTGTATGTGGAAGTCTGGTCAAATCGATCGTTGTATGAGGGAGTCTGGTCAGATCGATCGTTGTATGAGGGAGTCTGGACAGATCGATCTATGTATGTGGGAGTCTGGTCAGATCGATCGATGTATGAGAGAGTTTGGTCAGATCGATCGTTGTATGAGGGAGTCTGGTCAAATCGATCGTTGTATGAGGGAGTCTGGTCAGATCGATCGTTGTGTGAGGGAGTCTGGTCAGATCGATCGTTGTATGAAGGAGTCTGGTCAGATCGATCGTTGTATGTGGGAGTCTGGTCAGATCGATCGTTGTATGTGGGAGTCTGGTCAGATCGATCGTTGTATGAGGGAGTCTGGTCAGATTGATCGTTGTATGTGGGAGTCTGGTCAGATCGATCGATGTATGAGGGAGTTTGGTCAGATCGATCGTTGTATGAGGGAGTCTGGTCAAATCCATCGTTGTATGAGGGAGTCTGGTCTGATCGATCGTTGTATGAGGGAGTCTGGTCAGATCGATCGTTGTATGAGGGAGTCTGGTCAGATCGTTGTATGTGGGAGTCTGGTCAGATCGATCGTTGTATGTGGGAGTCTGGTCAGATCGATCGTGGCATATAATAATCACAGAGTACACTTTGTCCACCACCACTACCACTTTGCAAACACTTCAAATAGATAATAGAAAAATGTTGAGTGTTTATGTGGCCCTTCCATCAGAGGAGTGCACTACTCCCCATTATAATTAGCTGTTGAGTGGAACTCTTCATCTGGTAAGACGGCTCTACTTACCACCTTTATCAACATGTCAATCTCTTTATAAGCATTAAAACATCACATTAAATAATTGAATAACAATGTCCTTCCACCATCTTAATTTTTGAAAGCTATTATGCAAATGCTTCCTTTGACAAATGTCACTGCTCATTTACTGTAAACAGCCAAGTCACAGATAGCTCGTAGTTGAGTATAAGTTATTGTATGGAGATAACAGATGTTACATCACCTCTAATCATTGGGCTTTGTTTTACTTTGAAAGACAGTGATCTGGGGAGCCACCTAACCTATTGTCTAGTCTTTATCCACCACTGTCATGCATCCAGACGTTTTGGTCTCGAGGGTCCACAGGGTCCAGACGCTAAGCAGGTAAGCCTCCCTCAGGCCCTCTGCCTCCGGGTGGTAGAGCAGATGGGGGGGGGGGGGGGGCACTGGGGACTGGGACTACGGACTGGCGTCAGGCTAATTAGGCCGTCAACACTGAGCAGCATGGTGTGATAAGAAGCAGACAGATGACAGGAGGTGTACGAGGCCAGCTGGAGACAGTCTTATCTACAGGGTGGAGCAAGGCAGCGACCGTCCAGCTTCCTCACGCAACACTCCCCCACCCCGAGGAGGGAGAGAGCAAGGGTGGGGAGGGGAGGGGAGGAGGGAACTGATCACCTGGGAGTCACCGCTCCTGCCCCCGAGATACACTCACAAACACACACATACACACAAACGCACACATACACACTCTCTCTCACACACACACACACATGCCCACATACGCACTCTCTCAAACACTCGCACACACACACATGCTGGGTGTCAAAGGCTCCCTTTGTCACCATGAGGTCTTAGTGCCACCTTGTGCATGGAGTTGTTTCTCTACCTCCACTAGTGAAGAAATGTGTGTGTGGCTGTGTGTGGGAGTGTGTGTGTGTGCGTGTGTGGCTGTGCGTGGGGTGTGTGTGTGTGTACACCTCTATGTTGTTTTGCAGCAGTGTCACACCTCACTTGTCTCGAGTGCTGAATGGCCCTGAACTCCTGACACCAGCTGCATTTATGTTAAGATGGTTGATCTGAAAGATCATTATGATGTACAGAAAGAGGATGATATTGAACTAATGACTATGAACAAAAACCTCTTCAGTCGCCTTGCATTGATTTTCTTCTCAATAGTGAAAACACTAGAGCAAGTACCTTGTCTGGTTAAATATTAAAAAACATCGGAGGGAATTTTATTTTACTAGGCAAGTCAGTCGAGAACAAATTCTTATTTTCAATGAAGGCCTAGGAACAGTGGGTTAACTGCCTTGTTCAGGAGTAGAACAACAGATGTTTACCTTGTCAGCTCAGGGATTTGATCTAGCAACCTTTCAGCCTGAGTCCAACTCTCTAACCACTACCTGCCACCCCAAAGAAGAAGAAGAAAGACGTAGAGAGAAATCTCTCTCCGGTGTCCATGGTACTCTATCTGTTTTGATTCATTCTAAGAGGATGAGCCGGGGGTAAACTGATGACCATCTATTTCTGTTTGTGTACCGGACATTTATGGGCATCTTAGGCCCTGGAGTGAGACATCCAGAAAATAAAATAAACAATCCATCCGCTGCCGTGCCGGGGTGCATATCAGAGAGCTCTCTTCCTGAGGGCTGTCTCTGAATGAGAGCGACTCTGGCTCCTGGCTGTCTGCGCCTTTCTCCCCGCGCTCACTGCACACCACATTATTTTTAACCCACTGCCTCCAAAAGGAAGCTGCAGACGTTTGGCCTCTGAAGTCCAGCACAATGAGCCTACACCCCCACCCTCCACCCTCCCTCAACCCCTTCTGTTGCCTTCGCAAACACACACACACAGACTCACACACACATAAACGCACGGACGCACACACACACACACACACACGCAAACCTTTTGCTTAGAATCCTTCCTCCTCTCGCCCGCCCCAGTTCTGTTTGTTCGTAGTGTAGTGGTGCTAGTTGTTTTGTGTGATGTCAGAGCTAGGGGTCATTCTGGGTCAGTGGGCTGTAAATGAGGTGCCACTAATTACAGTAAACACAGTGAAGTCACTGCCAGACCCGGCTAGCCCGCTGAGGCTGGGGTAGTGGGGTGGGGGTCCGCTTTATTCACGGAAAGGGAGGTCCCCCAAACCAACGGTCAGCCAGCACAGTTACTTTGAAAAGCAATCAGGCTCATTAGTTGTTTGTGTTAGCTATCACGGACAGGGTGTGTATACGTAAGTAAGATGGCCTTATCCATTTTCTCCACTTCCTTCTATGGAACACCTCGTTATGCATCACCTAGGTGATTGCTGTTTTGTTTCTGGGTCTTGAACATGAAAGTGGCGTTAATTAACACCATAATAGTTGTTGAAGTTGATCCTCATTCTTAGGCTATATTTTGTTACCTTATATGTACAAAACATTAAAAACACCTGCTCTTTCCATGACATAGGTGAATCCAGGTGAAAGCTATGATCCCTTATTGATTACATTTATTAAATCCACTTCAATCAGTGTAGATGAAGGGGAGGAGACAAGTTAAAGAAGGATTTTTAAGCCTTGAGACAATTGATAAATGGATGTGTTTGTGCCATTCAGAGGGTGAATGGGCAAGACAAAATATTGAAGTGCCTTTGAACGAGGTATAGTAGTAGGTGCCAGGCGCACCAGTTTGAGTGTGTCAAGAACTGCAACTCTGCTGGGTTTTTCACACTCAACAGTTTCCCGTGTGGTCCACCAAGAATGGTCCACCACCCAAAGGACATCCAGCCAACATGACACAACTGTGGAAAGCATTGGAGTCAACATGGGCCAGCATCCCTGTGAAATACTTTTGACACCTTGTAGAGTCCACGCCTCAACGAATTGAGGCTGTTCTGAGGGCAAAAGGAGGTGAACTCAATATTAGGAAGGTGTTCCTAATGTTTTGTACACTCTGTGTATTTCTCTAGAGTAAACGAAACATCACATGTCGATTTGGCCTCGTCTCTGATGAATCCCCCAGTGTTGTTTGGCATGACTCCACGCTGTCTGATAGACTCTATCTCGTCCAGCCCTCCCATGATGCCTCAGAAGGTGATCAGCTGTCTGACTGAGCGGGGTCTCCTGGGTATGTAACAGAGACCCTATGCAATGGTAGAAGGCCCCCCCCCCCCCCCCCCCCCCCCCCCCTCAAATTAATAATTAACAGACAGACAGAAATCTGATTGACCCAACCTCTAAAGACATGGCTATTGAAATCAGATTACCGATGGCTGAGTCCTGGTTTGCTAGCGCCACATTAACCACAAACGGTTTGGCCTTGAAAACGTACACCTCTTCTCTGATGGAGAGAAGGAAGGGGAGAGAAAGATGATCAACTGGGGGAGAACTGGAGAGTGACGGCTGGGGGAAAATTGAAGGCAATTAACTCCAGTTCTTCTTGTCTGAATCGATGAGATGAGGGGTCACAGGTCACAAGCTCACATTGCACACACTCTCTTGTATACACAGTCTTTCTCTTCCGCACGGGGTCGGTATCACTCTCTCTCTCTCTCACTCGCTCTCTCATGCTCTCGCTCTCGCTCTCTGTCACTCTCTCACAGAGCGACAGCTCGATGCATGTCACAGGCACTAATAGAGGGGAGACAGCTGTGTACTATTCTGGTAGATAGGCAGTACATTGAGGCTTCTCTTGTTATTTGCTACTGCAGTTTTTGTTTTTGTTAGTCTTTAGCCAACATTATTTCTACAAATTGTATCATTCATTTTGTGTACTGAATTGTATCGGTCCCCAGTTGTCCAATGAAGAAAAGTTTTTGACTTCCTGCTTCGCAATCTATCCACCAGTGAATAGTGTGTGTCAAACCACCCTGAAAGTGCCTGGTCAATTGTTCTTGTACTTGAAAGTCAGCTAAGCTTTGTCAGGCTTGTCGCTGATGGCCTTTATCTTCTTCACACGCTGCCCAGTATTTTTAGCCACAGTCACAGTTGCCTTTTCCGGTGATTCTTGAGAGAACTCTATCTATCTATTTTTAGACAAGGGTGAAAAATGGCTGCATCATTTAAAGGACCTTACCCATGTAGGGCAGCCTGAGGAGGGAGAGGTGAGATGGTCTTAGTGGCTGGGCTGGCTAAGTTTGCCTGGTTCTGGTTAAGCCATGAAGGTGGTGCCTCTTTTGCACACTGTATCACTGTGGAGGAACCTGTGGTGCTGGGATGAACAATGAGTTAGCACTGCTGGGCTGCTGAGCTGAATGAGGATCCGATACTATTTATAATGGCCACAGGTCAACATCCCCTGGGCAGAGGCAGATGCAGAGGCCTGCTCAGTTCAAAAGAGGGAATAATTCCAGGAAGCAGCCAGAGAGGATATACTCTCTCCCTCTTCCCTCTGGAGTCAGCAGCCACAGCCAAGATGGAAGGGGTGTGTGTGTGCTCTCAAGTGACTGTGTGTGTGTGTGTGTGTGTGTGTGTGTGTGTGTGTGTGTGTGTGTGTGTGTGTGTGTGTGTGTGTGTGTGTGTGTGTGTTAGTGTGTGTGTGTGTGTGTGTGTGTGTGTGTGTGTGTGTGTGTGTGTGTGTGCGTACGTGTGTGCGTACGTGTGTCTGCCAGACAGCACAAATGTGATCAAATTTTTGTGAGTCATAGACATAGTAAATTCATCCATATCAAAACATACAGGTAAACCATCAATGACCTAAACACACAAATACTTTTTCAGTAAGAGGTCATTCACCTGAAATGAAGTTGAAGATGCAAACTGCATTAACACGTTGGGCCTCAAAACACCAATGTCTCCTCATGGAGCCTAAGGAGCCAGGAAACATGAGTCAAATGTTTCCACAGCTGTGCCTTAGGGCAGAACGGGCCCAAGCTATTTCTCACAAACAATCACTCCCATAAGGAAGTGAATAGAAATAATCTGGCTCAGATGCCGTCCAATTAGTGATCCAACAATGACGAAACACTTGAGCAGAAGATGCCGTGTGGTCTTGAGATCCCTCTTGAGCAGGGCAGCCCTTCACATCCCCCCACCCTCTATCAGATGAGGGGCCATGATGGAGCCTTATGCCAGGGTCTCTGTCTTTCTGTCTGTGTGTGTGTGTGCGTGTTTGTGTGTGTGGGTGTGGTGTGTGTGGTGTGTGTATCCACATTGAGGAGGGGGTTCAGGTTCTCGGCTAGCCAAGTAACAGATACAGCGGACATTCCACAGAGAGAATTCCATTCAGACTCTTAATGAGGTTTTTCTAGTTAGTTCTGAGTAGGAGTCGGGGACGAGAAGGTGGGGGGGTCAATTTTTGTAGAGGGGAAAAACAGCCGAGTCCTCCACTCCAAACCATGTTCGGCGGCAGTGTTTCATTTCCTGGAGCCTGTAGTGGTTCCTCTTAAATAGCATGACCTGTTGAAGCCAGTTAAATCACCAGCGTCCTGATTAGAGAGAGCCGGGACCCAGGGCTTGTGCACAAGTACGACTATACTTTAATTCAATTTATCTTTATAAACATACACATCTGCGACTGATTTAACAGACATTTTAGAGATATCTTTTACTACTTTGACAGAAAGTTTGGCTCCATTTACCTTCGGTAAAACCTTTTTCTACCAAAACACTCTGTATCTGGATATTGATCACTTACCTCAGTCTTGGGGTTAGAGTTGTAAGTGGGGTATAAACCAGTACATAAATTAGCGGTAATAATGGAGTATTAATGGCAATGATCAAAACGAGATTTATATCAAGATTGTTTCTCTACATTTTTTGTGTCATTTCTGTGGATTATTTTTTTTTCTTCAAATCATCAAACTATCAGCGTTTTGTGTGATGTGGTAGGTTACTCTTTATAGTTGCTGCCAGTGGGCGAGTTCATTTTGCATCGCTCGGTGCCATAGTTATGCCATATATGCTGATATACCGTGGCGAGAGTAAATAGCAGCATGTAACTAAGCAGCTAAAAATAACATGGAATCACTAGACTTCCTGTTTGAGTCGTGCTTATGTTTGCAACACTGACAACCATGTTTGTACGAACGTGTCGATAGTGTATTTTCTGTATTTTTCAGTATTTTCTACTCCCCCCCCTGAAAAAAGAACATGAAATTGTGCTTATGCACAATGGAATGCAATCCTTTGAATAGTTTTGTGTATAACATAAAGTTTGTAGGCTCCACCGGTGACCAGACAAAGGTGATCAAGGAAGGGAAACAGCAGCGGATCACACAGCAGCTGTATTGGCAGCGGAATGGGCACTTCGCTACGGAAAATAAATCCTGCACATGCGCAGAAATATCCATATTTTTGGCCTTGGCTAATTGGGATACAATAGACTCCTCCTTCAGTTTTCAAAATGAACATTGTTATACAGATTCAACTAAATTCTACTCACACTGTAACATGCTTATTTCAGTCCATTGTCCTTCATACAACAGTGGCAGCCACAATATCATTATGAAATGTGAAACGATGCGTATCCTGTAGGATCTTCTCTACAGTCTTATGGGATCCAGCTCTACGTCCAGCCCATCATCAGCTAGTCTCCTGGAGGAGGGTGCAGTGTAGTGGTAACATAACAGATGGCTGCTTCTAGAGGGTTGGCTGTCACTTGTGGCCTGTTTAGAGGTCACTGCGCTGGGCATTGCCCCCCGCCAGACAGAGCCCCAAGCCAGTTCCAGGTCATGTTCTGGAACCAGGGGTCAGCAGAGGTCATTCCCCCAGAGTCCACATTCTGATTTGTCCATGTCATTACAGCCTGGCTGCTGCAGTGGAGGGTGGAGGGGACAGACACAGCTTTATGTGTCTGTCTCCCCGGACATGGGTTCCAATACAGGGGCCAAGAGCCACCTTTGTCACCCACTGACCCCTCAGACAATGGAGCAATCATCAGATAATAACATTTAGAGAAGGAGGAGAAGAGGAGAAGAGGAGGAGGGAGGGGTGATGTAACAGACAAACATAGAGGCATCATAGAGTACATTAGGGAGTTGGGTAGGTTCATCTTGTAATGTATCGGAGGGGAGATAAAGAAGTGTAACAAATCCTGCCGGAGAGGGGATGATAAGCATCACTTATCACAGTGAGAGCCGGGCCATTAGCAGTCACTATACCACTGCATTAGCACTATCAGTAGTTATGATGAGAATGCCCAGCATCCTGGATGTTTGTGTAGGAAATCATTAAACATCACAGCCAGCGTGTGAGTGACACAGCTTTTGTACTAATCTATAGTAAACAACCTAGTTTCATGTCATCTAGGTCATCCTGGACAGGAATACAATGAAACATAGTTCAGCCGAAATATGTTGGATAAAGGTTTAGTACACTATGATTTTTTGGAATTCAAACCACTTTTCATTTCCTTATACCACAAACTGTAGTGCCCTCCCTTTAATAACTGTGGATGTTAAGACCCTCCCCTTTAAGTAGTCAGCCTGCCCATTGGTAAAGTCACTTGTCAGGATCCCTGTCTCTACTTCTGCCTATTCCTCTGCCTCTTCCTCTGTCTATGCCTCTTCCTCTGTCTCTGCCTCATCCTCTGACTCTTCTCCCGTGTCTTCCTCTCTCTGCCTCTTCCTCTTCTTCTGTCTTTTCCTCTGTCTTTGTCTCTTCCTCTGTCTCTGCCTCTTCCTCTGTTCTTCCTCTGTCTCTGCATCTTCTTCTGCCTCTGTATCTGCCTCTTCCCCTGCCTACTCTCGTGTCCCGAAGCTGGAGTGGATTAGGTCTTAAAGGGGAGGAGGTCCAGCATTAATTACAGTCTGTCTCTTCCTCTGTCTCTGACTCTTCCTCTGACTCTGCCTTTTCCTCTGTCTCTTCCTCTGCCTCTTCCTCAGTTTCTGCCTCTGTCTCTGCCTCTGCCTCTTCTTCTTCCGCTCTCTATGCATCTTCCTCTGTCTTTGGCTCTTCCTCTGCCTCTGCCTCTGCCTCTGTCTCTGTCTCTGTCTCTGTCTCTGCCTCTTCCTTTGTCTCTGCCTCTTCCTTTGTCTCTGCCTCTTCCTCTGCCTCTTCCTCTGTCTCTTCCCCTTTCTCTGCCTACTCTCGTGTCCTGAAGCTGAAGTGGATTAGGCCTTAAAGGGGAGGAGGTCCAGCATTAATTACAGTCTGACCCCTGCACTCTGCACTAGGCTAGGACACTATGGAGGGTCCCTAGTCTTAATGAAGAGGGTGGGGCACAGGGGGACTGGGGGAATGGACTGGTGTTTGTATGGGGGATGTCTGGTGGGGGTAAAAGCACAATGTCTCTCTCTCTCTTTCTCTCTCTCTCTCTCTCTGTCTGGAGCGACTCAGTCTGGTCTGGGTATAGGAAGAGCAAGAGCTTCAGGCTGAGGATCATGATAGCTATGGTCAGTGGGGCTCATTGTCCTTGACACCCCCTACCCCTCTGCCCCCCATCCCCTAACCTCCGTCATTTTAACATACCCTACCACCACCACCACCACTTCCAAACACACACACACACACACACACACACACACACACACACACACACACACACACACACACACACACACACACACACACACACACACACACACACACACACACACACATCACCCTCCAACCCACACCGCGCTGCTCTCCTCCTGATCGGATGACATTATTAACAATCATTACTTGGACACCAGGAAGTGGATAGATCTCCGGCTGGGGCTGGAGCAAGATCAGGTTAGCCTGACATTTGTAAATTAAATGAAAGCTGGGACGGCCTTACACAGCCTCTGCTTTTCATTATCATTACCAGGGCAGAAAATAACGTCAGGCCTGTGTGCAGCGTGTTGTTATACTGACAATCTACCACTTAACATTAAGGCTGTACATTAGTTGAAAAAGAAGCATACAGATTATTTTATTTTACCTTCAAGACTTAAGGTTTGCACTGTGACATCTCCTGAAGGCATCAAGATGGCAACAATGGGCCTAATGTATTATTAAAGACCATACATTAACATTACACCACCACCCTATATTACATTTAGGGTTCTGATGGTGAATATTTCATGACCGGGACTATGTACACTGGAGGTGATCCTTGTTTTCTAGCAGACCTCTTTGAACTCTGATACAGGCCTTTTCATTTTGTGGCCTTGCCTTGTGATTTGTGAGTGTGTGTGCGTAAGCGTGTGTGTGTGTTTGAGGTTTGGGTTGTGGTGTGGTGTGTGTGTCTGAGTTGTGGTGTTCAAGGTGAAAGGCTTTCACTTGCAGGCAGGGGAAAGCTGACACCCAGGAGTCAGTCAATCAGTCAGTTAAATGCCTGGTCTGGTCTGGTCCATGGATGCCTCAGTAACTGTTGTTCTTGTATGACACTAACCACAACTACCGCAGGACTGCTGCTGCTGTTGTCACTGAGCATGTTGCTGTGCAGAGAGAGCTTTCTGAGAGCTCCCGTCAAGTGTAATCAGTCAGACATAAAGGTGTGGTGTGCCTGCCTGCCTGTCTGCCTCACTGCATGTCTGCCTCACTGCATGTCTGCCTCACTGCATGTCTGCCTCACTGCATGTCTGCCTACCTGCCTGTCTTCCTACCTGCCTGTCTTCCTACCTGCCTCCCTGCCTACCTACCTGCATATCTGCCTACCTGCCTGTCTTCCTACCTGCCTACCTGTCTGTCTTCCTACCTGCCTGTCTGCCTTCCTGCCTGTCTTCCTACCTGCCTGTCTGCCTACCTGCCTGTCTTCCTACCTGCCGGTCTGCCTACCTGCCTGTCTTCCTACCTGCCTGTCTGCCTTCATGCCTGTCTTCCTACCTGCCGGTCTGCCTACCTGCCTGTCTTTCTACCTGCCTGTCTGCCTTCATGCCTGTCTTCCTACCTGCCTGTCTGCCTACCTGCCTGTCTTCCTTCCTGCCTGTCTTCCTTCCTGCCTGTCTTCCTACCTGCCTGTCTGCCTACCTGCCTGTCTTCCTACCTGCCGGTCTGCCTACCTGCCTGTCTTCCTACCTGCCTGTCTGCCTTCATGCCTGTCTTCCTACCTGCCTGTCTGCCTACCTGCCTGTCTTCCTTCCTGCCTGTCTTCCTTCATGCCTGTCTTCCTTCCTGCCTGTCTTCCTACCTGCCTCTCTGCCTACCTGCCTGTCTTCCTACCTGCCGGTCTGCCTACCTGCCTGTCTTCCTACCTGCCTGTCTGCCTTCATGCCTGTCTTCCTACCTGCCGGTCTGCCTACCTGCCTGTCTTCCTACCTGCCTGTCTGCCTACCTGCCTGTCTTCCTACCTGCCTGCCTGCCTTCATGCCTGTCTTCCTACCTGCCTGTCTGCCTACCTGCTTGTCTTCCTACCTGCCTGTCTGCCTACCTGCCTGTCTTCCTACCTGCCTGTCTGCCTACCTGCCTGTCTTCCTACTTGCCTGTCTGCCTTCATGCCTGTCTTCCTACCTGCCTGTCTTCCTTCCTGCCTGTCTTCCTACCTGCCGGTCTGCCTACCTGCCTGTCTTCCTACCTGCCTGTCTGCCTCCATGCCTGCCTACCTGCTTGTGCATGTGTATGTGTTTAATAGCATCCTGAAAACATTTCTAAATACATCAAGCAGTGTGTGACTTCCCGGTATTTGAGATGCAAGATGAGGCTCATACGTACATAGAGGGTAGGGTATATCTAGACTGTCCATAGAGCTGAGTGCTCTCTGAAAGAAGAGGGGGGTGACACCTACTGTAAGACTGAGGCCAGTCTAGTGCAAAGGACACCAACTTCCTGACTATACTGTTTGCAATGGCCCAGGATTAGCTGCTACATTAGATCACAGACTGTATATTGGTAGTCCTTATTAAAGTATACTGTGTTACTGTAAATACATGACGTCCTGTATGATACAGAAATATATTGTCAAGCCTTACATTACATCAAATGTATGCTAGCTATTTATTCTATGCATCACATGGGAGTTGTGGTGGATATTACAGGTAACCGCAGTTGATGTTACTTACTAGCAATGTCTGTTGTGTTAAAATAACTACCGGTACACAGTATGCTCAAAGAATCACATTGTATACAGGATCATATTTCAGTATGGTAGAATTATTTGACAGGGGGTTGTCCTCGTTGATGAATAGGCGCCACGACTTGATTGGGGAAGGCTGTGCTGCTCAGTGGAAGCCCTTTGAAAACAGCAACAAAGGCTTCTCAGCTATGATGCAGCCATCTCCAGAGACCAGGCCTGGGTGTGCTGAGCCTTTTAAACAATCAGCTCACTTTACAATTCAAACCCTGGCCCTGCCCTGCCCTCGCTGCCATACTATTCAATGGAACTGTCACAGCTGCACGGCATCACACTCAGGTGTCAACCGATCTAATGTTGCTTTAAAATTGCAATAACAGTATTAGCTCATGGTTATGTCTCCCCTGTGTATTTTGTTTGTGCTGTCGTACTGAGGTCTCTCTGGCATCCTCCTAATTGATAGAGTGTGTCTCTGGAAGTGGTTCAAGCTAACCTGTGTTTCTTCAATCTGTGTGACTCGGCTTGCCTTACAATGAAGACTGACTGGCTGAGGCATGACATGAGTCTTTGTTCTCCATCAGGTGTTGAGTGGGATGGGGGTGCTCTTCGTTCGTCGTCTTGGCCCCCAGACAGGGTGAGGTTTGTGTGTGTGTGTGTGTGTGTGTGTGTGTGTATCCTCACTCAGCACATATTTTGATACATTGTATAGACTTTATTTACCGTTGCTGAACTTACGGGCCCTTGGATCTTCCA
Source organism: Oncorhynchus mykiss (assembly GCF_013265735.2). Classification (NCBI taxonomy): domain Eukaryota; kingdom Metazoa; phylum Chordata; class Actinopteri; order Salmoniformes; family Salmonidae; genus Oncorhynchus; species Oncorhynchus mykiss. The sequence continues at coordinate 29,543,806 of NC_048569.1, read as the reverse complement.
CCAAAGGACAATGTTACGTTCAATAATGTGTCTCAGTTCTTTTTCGTAGCAAGCACAATGCTCTTCATTTCCTATAACACTGTCAGACTGAAAACAGCAACAGCATGTAGCCCAACGGTAAATCCTTCATTGTGGTCTAAATAATAACAGCTAGAGCAGATTATGTATCATTAGTTTATCACTCTTAAATAGATTATTACATCATGTTCATATGTTTAATATATAATAAGAATATCAAAGCAGATGTGACAAAAACAAACCAGCCCCAATACGGTGTTTGAAAACTCAGGACATTGTTTTTACAGACAGTTTTTGTTTTGTTTATAATACAATTATTTCAAATGCTGAAATGTTAAAATATATGACAAGTCATGTATTGGTATTACAGTTATTTCAATATCTTGAAAGGGGCTGTACATCTTGAGAAGGAAACCATGACTCCTTTGGGCTTCAATAAGTACATGAGTTTTTAATCTCTCCTAAATCTGAAAAATCAAGATTACTGCTAATCTATTGCATCAGAGACACAGAATCCCTTTTCTAATATCGAATCTTAACACGGGATTAAAACAACTTACTCTCACTACACAGGTCAGAGATAGCACTGGGAGGAACATTTCAGATTTCCTGCAAGTGAGAAAAAACTCATGTTGGTTTGTTTTGGCTGTCAAACTTCCTCCTCCCTCATACGTCAATGATTAAAATCTTCATTAATTGACTGTATTTTGTTAATATTGTAAATGTATAGCAAAGATAATTATTTCAGACTAATTGAGGTTAAAACTGAAATGACTCTAGCTGAACTAACAACTCACCTCTCTCACACATACATGTGAACTCATAACAAATAGAATGATTTTACCGCCACGCTATAGCACGAAGGGTATGGCCAGGGTATCCTCGCCATACCCTCCCCTAACCAGGATGACGCTGGGTAAATTGTGCGCCACCTCATGGGTCTCCCGGTCGCAGCCGGCTGCGACACAGCCCAAGATCGAACCAGGATCTGTAGTGACACCTCTAGCGCTGGTCAGTACATTAGACAACTGCGCAACTCAGGAGGCCTATGCTTTTAGTTTTTGTTGTCATTGGTTATCTAGCTAAAAGCTAAGTTAGCTAGATAGTAACATGAACCTACTAGGCTACATCTAGGCTACATATTGAACTTCAATCGTCTCAGACCAGTGGCACAATATATGAGTTCATGGTTAGATCAAAATCGCCATCATAGTCATTGGCCTGGACAGAGAATTAAGTCAAAACCACAAGTCAAAATCCACATTTCCATCCAAGGCTTAGGAATGGGCTGATTTAGCCAGATAGCTACTGCAGGACATCAACACAAGGTGACAAGAGACCTGAGCCAACTCCTCGTGCTTACCGTGGGGAGCGTGTAACTGGTCAGGCATCGTGTTATGCAGAGATGCATCGTGTCTCTGGTGCTTTTCATTCCAGCTCCTCGCATTGTCCGGGCTAGAATGGGCATCCAGCCAGGAAGGAGGGTGCCGGCTCAGCGCTCCTGGTCTCCAGTATACCTCCTTGGACCAGGATATGCTGCGCCAGCTCTGCGTAGTGTGTCTCTGGTGAGTCTGCACAGCCCACTGCGTCCTGTGCCAGTGCCCTGCATTTGTAGGGCGAAGATAAACATCCAGCCAGGACGGGTTGTGTCAGCTCTACATTCCAGACCTCCAGCACGCCTCCACAGTCCAGTACATCCTGTGCCTGCTCCCCGCACTCGCCCTGAGGTGCGTGTCCCCAGCCCAGTACCTTCAGTGCCAACACCACGCACCAGGCCTCCAGTGCGCCTCCAGGGTCCAGTACTCCCTGCTCCTCGCACTCGCCCTGAGGTGCGTGTAACCAGCCCGGTACCACCAGTGCCGGCACCATGCACCAGGCCTATAGTGTGCCTCGGCAGTCCAGTACGCCCTGTTCCTTCTCCCCCCACTCGCCATGAGGTGCGTGTCCCCAGCCCGGTACCACCAGTGCCGGCACCACGCACCACGTGACAGTCAGTGCCATTTAAAATGAGGGAGGACATTTGTTTTTCATGAGCATGACTTTATTTATATTACAGCATACTGAATGACTCTCTGATCCTTGATTGGGTGGACATGTCAGTTCATTCTGCAAGAAGTCTGATAGGCTGGAGGACGTCCTCTGGAAGTTGTCATAATTACTGTTTAAGTCTATGGAAGGTGGTGAGAACCATGAGCCAACCTAGGTTTTGTATTGAAGTCAATATACCCAGAGGGGGATAGAAGCCATCTGTCCTCCGGCTACACCATGGTGCTAACCTAGAGAGTGCTGTTGAGGCTATTGTAGACCTTTGCAAAATAGTGTGATTTAGTCAATTATTTGGTGACATGATTATATTTAGTATAGTTTTATCTCAAAAGGATAACTTTTTAAATGTTTAAATTTATTTTTTTTTTTTAATGAAATTCACTGAGGAGCCTCCACTGCATCAGATACATGGCCTACACATAATGAGACAGAGGGGTGTTGTTTCCCTCGCTCTGATGATTTCTCCATTGAGATTCAGCCACTTACGAATTGAAGGGAATTTTATCATAATAAAAAATATATATATATTGGACAAAAATGTGCGGAAGCCTGGCTTCCCTTAGCATCTATGAATACACACCACTGGCCTCAAGTTAATGTATGTCTTGTCTTGTCACATTGAAGGAACAGGTGCTTGAAGCCACACAGATCAGTGTCAGTCCAGGATTAAACATGTGTTGCAGGGATTGTGATCAGAGCTGAGAATCAGAACAATAGGAGATTACAGATATGGATTAAGAACAGAAATAAGACGCGGAGAGTGGTACATTTGTGAGATAATCCATCAGTGTGCCGCAAAATAAATATCCTGGATGTGAAAACAGAATTAAACCTAATGGGACTCAAAGGTCTGAGGCAGGGCAGGATAATAACGAGTTTCATGACTGGTCTGTATCTAACACTGCACTGTGTACAGTACGTGTATGTTTCTCATATTCCCCATACAGTAAGTGGTGTATGGATTTCTCCAATACAGTACGAGAAGCCTGGTCAAGTTAATGGGCTCAGTGTGGTAGTGTATATACAACAGTGAGAGCCTCAGAGGTTTGGAGAGAATTCATTAGTGTGTAGACAGGTGGCTAGTGTTACACTTCTCAAGTGAAAGTCCCCAGCTCGGCCCCTGTCCTAGTCTCTCCCAAGCCCAGCCCAGCTCAGTAAGCAAAACTGCAGGATGGCATTTCCAAAGACAGCAGGCTACTGATTAGAAAAATGGTCTGCGCTGAAACAACAGCCCCCGATCTTTATCAAAGTTTTAAAATCTTCGTTCCTTGTTGTTATCTATTTATTTCAGAGACCTGTCTCTCCTAGGACACTACTATAAGTACTCCATCAAGCAAACCGCATTAGTGTAATTTTGTCCCAGGAAATTAGCAGAGCAGAGCGGCGCCAATTAGAAGTCAATAACTGGCTATATTAATCAAGCTAGCCATCGCACTTATTAGATTAGGATGTGGTGGGCTGTGTGTACGTCTGTGTGTGAGTGCGAGTGTGTGAGCGTGCATGTGTGTGTGTGTGAGCGTGCATGTGTGTGTGTGGACAGAGAAAAGCAGGTGCTGCTGACTTGCTGATCCTGTCTCATTGCTGCCTGTCTGTGGGCCTGTCTGTCAGAGCTCAGTAATATGTCCCTGTCTGCGGGCCTGTCTGTCAGAGCTCAGTAATATGTTCCTGTCTGCGGGTCTGTCTGCCAGAGCTCAGTAATATGTTCCTGTCTGCGGGCCTGTCTGTCAGAGCTCAGTAATATGTTCCTGTCTGCGGGTCTGTTTGCCAGAGCTCAGTAATATGTTCCTCTCTGCGGGCCTGTCTGTCAGAACTCAGTAATATGTTCCTGTCTGCGGGCCTGTCTGTCAGAGCTCAGTAATATGTTCCTGTCTGCGGGCCTGTCTGTCAGAGCTCAGTAATATGTTTCTGTCTGCGGGTCTGTCTGCCAGAGCTCAGTAATATGTTCCTGTCTGCGGGTCTGTCTGTCAGAGCTCAGTAATATGTTCCTCTCTGCGGGCCTGTCTGTCAGAGCTCAGTAATATGTTCCTGTCTGCGGGTCTGTCTGCCAGAGCTCAGTAATATGTTCCTGTCTGCGGGTCTGTCTGCCAGAGCTCAGTAATATGTTCCTGTCTGCGGGTCTGTCTGCCAGCGCTCAGTAATATGTCCCTGTCTGCGGGTCTGTCTGTCAGAGATCAGTAATATGTTCCTGTCTGCGGGTTTGTCTGTCAGAGCTCAGTAATATGTTCCTGTCTGCGGGTATGTCTGTCAGAGCTCAGTATGACCTCTCTGACTGGAGGCACTTTGCAGAGACTGCAGAGAGGGTGAGAGTTAGCCTTGTAATCTGCAGACAAATACACTGATTGATCACCACTGCCTGATTCTGGTCTGCATGGTATTTGCAGTAAAAGATTGTAAACAATGTATATTGGACTAGAATAGAAATAGTAGAAAATGTGGGTCCGATGCTGAAATCAATTGCATTCTTCTCTCCCACCACTGTAAATGATTTACGTGTCAGAAATGTTTTGCCGCAGTGAATGTGTACTGATAGAGCTGCCAAAGGCTTTACTCAAAGGTCAGTGGCTTGAACAGCTTGGACCAGTGAATACACCCACACCCCACCACCAGATTAACGTACACATAACGTCTTCTATGCATGGATTAAATAAGGAATTCTCTGCTTCCTCTATGTTATTCTAGTTTTTGATCCATATGCGTAATCTGGATATCTTAACTCTGTTTACAATTCTCCAAAACCTGTCTTAATCTGGGATCTGAGAAGCATCCTGCTGCACCTGTTCTACAAGAAGGGAATGGAGTGAGAGGATTGAAGGTGATGGCGGAGAATGAAGGTCATGAAGCCAATAGAATTCCTTTGGTGCCTTTCTATCTCAGTCTCTGTGTGTGGACATAAGGACAAACATGCTGAAATAGATGCACACAGGCTGCTGACAAGATTGTATAACAAAGAAACATACTGTACAAAGGGTTTTAATATTACAGTTCTCTCTCAGATTTGGTCTTTTGGATCCAAATATATTTTTTAAATTACCAGTCAAGTTCCAATACCACTAAGTACAGGCCCTTTCGTATTGAGTATCTGTTAGAGGAAACTATTTGAAATCATAGTCCCCTGGGTCTCCCTAAAACATGGTGTTGAAGAACCACAACAGGGTCAACACAGAACCACAACAGGGTCAACACAGCCCGCCAGTTCTGAACCAGAGAAACTAGAAACACTCTCAGAAACATCTCCAGCAAGTCTCCCTCCCTTTGCAACCCAACACTGGGGCGCCATGAGAATGAAAACACAGTTGTACGTCAGGGTGAGAATTCTCAGAGAAACCTGTTAGGGAACATGGTGGAGCTGGTCTTTTAACACCATGCATCCAGCCATCCAGCCACCAGTGTAGCGGAGGCCCCAGACGGCACCGGGAGTCTTTATTGGGCTCCACTGGCCCAGAAAGGACAGCTCCCCCTGGGCCTCATCCACAGGCTAGTGGCTAAGCCGCTATGACAGCTACATGCTTTAACAGTTGCATTTCCCATTCGCAATCCGCCCAGGCCAAGCACAGTGAGAGGGACTCTGGAGGGACAGAGGTCTAAGCACTGCTGGGGAACCCAGTGAACAACACTTGCTGCTGGGAAAACATTGTCCACTGTGATGGGTCTCAAATACAGGATGGCTGCCTGCTGACCTTAGTGACAGCTGGGCTAGTTGTGGGGATAATGTTGTTGGGGAGCGAGGCGTTTAGTGAAGTTTATATAGCCTAGCATGGGACCCTGGGGGGGCTTTACACATGGAAGTAGTGGAGAGCGTTTATATATGACTGTTATTTAGAAATGCTAAACAACATTTTATTATTTGGAGTCTAAAGCATATTTCAGTACGCTTCAATACATTTAGATAGAACAAATCATTAATGAACATATTTGAGTCAAGTGATACAGGAAAGCCTTCCATTTTAAACATGGATGGTGAATTTTGATTTGGTAATGTGCAACTTTTCTCTTCATATTCTAGAAGTTGCTAGTGAACTAGAAGGCTAAACCCCATAAGCACAACATCTATGTAAATTATTGCTACTGTCTCAATACATGTGCCAAAATATCTCTCTGTGCACTTCTGATTCAGAAGTAGTGAGTTGAATTAAGTAATGCAAATAGTAATACTATAAAGCCTTTTAGCAATGCTTGATAAAAATCTATTAAAGGATTTACAGCTTTTGGACTTTGTTGATTACTTTAATATGACTCCATTGTTTCCAACTCCACTCGGTGCTTTGCAAATCAATCAAATGTTCTACATGCAATATCATTGAGCACAATGGCCCAGTGCACTCGGCCAGCTGGACAGCTATACAACTGTAGCCTGTGTTGTCTACTGTAGTGCTGTATCCTGCCAAGGTTCATTACTTCTCAGGGCCAGTAACCTTACACCCAATCAAAAGATCAGGTGACACTGCACTTACAACCAAAAATCTAATCATCGGACAACAATGAAAATGTAGGAAAACAAAACAAGGCACATTTCATATCTATCTCCCCTGAGACCAGTAATCCAGCCCAAAGTGTGCCAGAAAACAAGGCAGGACAGGCTCTGGCTTTGGAGATGATGGTGTTTGACAAACTATCTTGGGTTTCAAAAGGAAACAAGATCACAGATCAGATTGTTTTGTGGAGAGTTTAAATGTCATTGATGTCAATGTTAAAATTGATTTGGGGGGGGGGGGGGGGGGGGGTTGTATCATTTTATTTACACAACATGTCTACCACTTTGAAGATGTTAAATATTTTTTATTTTGAAACAAACAAAAAAAAAAGAAAACTTCAGCGTGCATAACTATTCACCCCCTCAAAGTCAATACTTTGTAGACCTTTTACAGCAATTACAGCTGCAAGTCTCTTGGGGTATGTCTATATAAGCCTGGCACATCTAGCCACTGGGATTTTCGCCCATTCTTCAAGGCAAAACTGCCCCAGCTCCTTCAAGTTGGATGGGTTCCGCTGGTGTACAGCAATCCTTTTGTGGGGATGAGGTTCTCTGGGTGATGATAGGTGTTTGGTTTGCGCCAGACATAGCATTTTCCTTGATGGCCAAAAAGCTCAATTTTTGTCTCATCTGACCAGAGTACCTTCTTCCATATGTTTGGGAGTCTCCCACATGCCTTTTGGTGAACACCAAACGTATTTGCTTACTTTTTTTCTGGCCACTTTTCTGTAAAGCTCAGCTCTGTGGAGTGTACGGCTTAACGTGGTCCTATAGACAAATACTCCAATCTCCGCTGTGGAGCTTTGCAGCTCCTTGAGGGTGATCTTTGGTCTCTTTGTTGCCTCTCTGATTAATGCCCTTCTTGCCTGGTCCATGAGTTTTGGTGGACAGCCCTCTCTTGGCAGGTTTGTTGTGGTGCCATATTCTTTCCATTTTTTATAATGGATTTAATGGCGCTCCGTGGGATGTTCAAAGTTTCTAATATTTTTTTATAACTCAACCCTGATCTGTACTTCTCCACTGCTCTGTCCCTGACCTGTTTGGAGAGCTCCTTGCTTGGTGGTGCCCCTTGCTTAGTGGTGTTGCACTCTGGGGCCATTCAGAACAGGTGTTTATATACTAAGATCATGTGACACTTAGATTGCACGCATGTAGACTTTATTTAACTCATTATTTGAATTCTGAAGGTAATTGGTTGCCCCAGACCTTAGTTAGGGGCTTCATAGCAAATACAATGTGGCAAAAAAGTATTTAGCCAGCCACTAATTGTGCAAGTTCTCCCACTTAAAAAGATGAGAGAGGCCTGTAATTTTCATCATAGGTACACTTCAACTATGACAGACAAAATGAGGAAAGAAAATCCAGAAAATCACATTGTAGGATGTTTAATGAATTTATTTGCAAATTATGGTGGAAAATAAGTATTTTCCATCGAATAGTATACATCGAATAGCCCCCATGATATGCAACTTTTCAGGGAAGTTAGGAACCAATATACACAGGCAGTTAGGAAAGCTAAGGCTAGCTTTTTCAAACAGAAATTTGCATCCTGTAACACAAACTTAAAAAATGTTCTGGGACACTGTAAAGTCCATGGATAAAAAGAGCACCTCCTCCCAGCTGCCCACTGCACTGAGGATAGTAAACACTGTCACCACTGATAAATCCATGATATTTGAGAATTTCAATAAGCACTTTTATATGGCTGGCTATGCTTTCCACCTGGCTACCCGTACCCCGGTCAACTGCCCTGCACCCCCCACAGCAACTCACCCAAGTCTCCCCATTTCTCCTTCACCCTATTCCAGATAGCTGATGCTCGAAAAGTGCTGCAAAATCTGGACCCCTACAAATCTGGCTAGACAATCGGGACCCTCTCTTTCTAAAATGATCTGCCGAAATTGTTGCAACCCCTATTACTAGCCTGTTCAACCTCTCTTTCGTATCGTCTGAGATTCCCAAAGATTGGAAAGCTGCCACGTTCATCCCCCTCATCAAAGGGGGAGACACTCTAGACCTAAACTGCTACAGACCTAAATCTATCCTACCCTGACTTTCTAAGGTCTTCGAAAGTCAACTTAACAAACAGATTGCCGAACATTTCGAATCCCACCGTACCTTCTCCGCTATGCAATCTGGTTTACGAGCTGGTCATGGGTGCACCTCAGCCACGCTCAAGGTCCTAAACGATATCATAACCGCCATTGAAAAGAGACATTACTGTGCAGCTGTATTTATCGACCTGGCCAAGGCTTTCGTCTCTGTCAATCACCACATTCTTATCGGCAGACTCAACAGCCTTGGTTTCTCACATGACTGCCTCGCCTGGTTCACCAACTACCTCTCAGATAGAGTTCAGTGTGTCAAATCGGTTGTCCGGACCTCTGGCAGTCTCATTGGGGGTACCACAGGGTTCAATTCTCGGGCTGACTCTCTTTTCTGTATACATCAATGATGTTGCTCTTGCTGCTGGTGATTCTCTGATCCACCTCTATGCAGATGACACCATTCTGTATACTTCTGGCCCTTCTTTGGACACTGTGTTAACTAACCTCCAGATGAGCTTCAATGCCATACAACTCTCCTTCCATGGCCTCCAACTGATCTTAAATGCAAGTAAAACTAAATACATGCTCTTCAACCGATCGCTGCCCGCACCTGCCCGCCCGTCCAGCATCACTACTCTGGACGGTTCTGACTTAGAATATGTGGACAACTACAAATACCTAGGTGTCTGATTAGACTGTAAACTCTCCTTCCAGATTCACAATAAGCATCTCCAATCCAAAATGAAATCTAGAATTGGCTTCCTATTTCACAACAAAGCCTCCTTCGCTCATGCTGCCAAATATACCCTAGTAAAATCTTTGACTTCGGCGATGTAATTTACAAAATAGCCTCCAACACTCTACTCAACAAATTGGATGCAGTCTATCACAGTGCCATCTGTTTTGTCACCAATGCCCCATATACTACCCACCACTGCGACCTGTACGCTCTCGTTGGCTGGCCCTTCCTACTCATCACCAAACCCATCTACAAGTCTTTGCTAGGTAAAGCCCCACCTTATCTCAGCTCACTGGTCACCATAGCAGCACCCACCCGTAGCACACGCTCCAGCAGGTATATCTCACTGGTCACCCCCAAAGACAATTCCTCCTTTGGCCGCCTTTCCTTCCAGTTCTCTGCTGCCAATGACTGGAACAAACTGCAAAAATCATTGAAGCTGGAGACTCATATCTCCCTCACTTGCTTTAAGCACCAGCTGTCAGAGCAGCTCACAGATCACTGCATCTGTACATAGCCCATCTGTAAATAGCCCATGCAACTACCTCATCCCCATTCTGTATTTATGTATTTATCTTTGCACTCCAGTATCTCTACTTGCACATTCATCTTCTGCACATCTATCACTCCAGTGTTTAATTGGTATATTGTAATTACTTTGCCACCATGTCCTATTTATTGCCTTTCCTCCCTTATCTTACCTCATTTGCACATAGACTGTATATATACTTTTTCTACTGTATTATTGACTGTATGTTTGTTTATTCCATGTGTAACTCTGTGTTGTTGTATGTGTCAAACTGCTTTGCTTTATCTTGGCCAGGTCACAGTTGTAAATGAGAACGTGTTCTCAACTAGCCTACCTGGTTAAAAATAAAGGTGAATTAAAATGTTAAAAATAAAATAAAAATGTGACTAACAAAATTTGAAGAGTTGGTGTGTGTAGAGTTGTGACCTGTCGGGCTAGTCGTCCTGCGTTATCTGTCAACATGTAGTCTATCTGATGTCTGTGGGAGGCTTACCCCCCTCACCTTCAATACACATAGCTGCTGTTAAAGTAGGGGAGAACAACAGGGGTCAGCCATTAGATGAACCTGATTGAGCTGGTTGGAGGTTCCACACAAAGACATTCTAGAAGGCCTCTAGCCTCCAGGTTTAATGGCCAGACCGACACACTTCCTACTCCACCAATTAACAGGTAGTTTAGGAGGTGAGGTCATAATTGGTTAGGATTACCAGGGGATTATTCTACCAATAGAAACAGTAAAACATACTGTACCAGGTTATGGAGTTTAGGGAGGTGTAATTAATCACAGAGCAGGTACTGTATTCTATAGCAGTGAAGAACCTGAGAGCGGTGAGAGGGAGATTTCCCTCAGTGTCCCCCGGAGTGGGCCATTCTGAGGCTGTAAATCATGTGATGGGGTGAAGTGTGCATTGGAATGTGAGTGCGTGACAGAGATGGAAGCGAGTTACCAGACAGGCGGCGGTTAAGCTGACATGTAGCGCTGCGGCCCTGTCACACGGGGAGAGCGAATCCGCTAGCGAGTTGGAGATTCAAACAGGTTATGAAGTCAGGCAGAACAGCGTGGAAGTGACAGGAACCAGGAGCTGACAGAGGAAGTAAAAAACGTCACGTCGTCAACACGGTCACCACCCCTTTGATGTATTCCCAGACGGCTCAGGACAACCACAGCCCACGATTCATCTGATGTACGACTTGTGTATTCGCTACACTTACACACAACAGAAGATCCAAACCCATTGATGTTCAGTAATCTCTAAAAAGAACACAGACACAAACGGTTTGGACATTTCTGATAGTCTACACTTTTGTTGCCGTTTTATTATGACAATTTCTCCACGTTGTTATTTTGCTGTTTTCACTTGTTGGATATCAACAAGTACATTGAAGAAAGACAATGTATTATGCTATGAGAGAATGCCCAGGCCAGGCAGAGTACTAAGTGTAAAGCCTGTGTACGGTAGTTGGCAGCAAGTTGTTGATCCTGTCACCTCCTCTGACAGTCTGTGGCCATGCCTGAGGTACCGATTGACCTGAATAGATATGTGGTTAATCATCGTTCATGCTGATTAGCAGATTGTTTTAGCTGTCCAGGGGAACAGGCAGGCAGTTGTAAATGTCTCACAGTGTGCTAGCTGGTTCTGCTCTGGAAAATGTGTTTCTTATAAGAGCTTCTCATGACAGTGGGCAATTGCGAAAGATGCCTTTGTTACGTGTCTTCTCATTTCAAAGGGGGGCATTGAAATCCTTTGTTTAGATACCCTGGGGATATTGGCTTACCAGAAACCTATCATGGTTCAAATCATTTTTTGTCTTTCATTGGAAATGGCAGGACAGTACATTTCTGTTATTGTGTGTTCTGTTGGGAGATTATTAGGGTTTTCATTATGAGCTGAGGTCTGGTTAGGGACTGGAGGGAGATAAATGACAGCTGTTGGTCTTAGGACGCACTCATTATTAATGACATAATAAAAATAATAATAATAATAATAATGGTGAGTTTTACTATTCTTTAGATTAGGACAAATATATAATTCTTACATCATGTCGTGTCATCTTGACGATCACGTTACTCACTAGATTATTAAAAGTAGGTGAATATATTTTCAGTATCATAATGATTAAAGACTGGTCACTGACTTCTCTGACCTATTCAGTGGTGGAAAAGGTACCCAGCTATCATACTTTAATAAAAGTAAAGATAACCTTAATAGAAAATACTCAAGTAAAAGTAAAAGTCAGCCAGTAAAATACTACTTGAGTAAAAGTATGAAGTATTTGGTTTAAAATATACTTAATTATCAAAAGTAAAAGTATAAATCATTTAAAATTCCTTATATTAAGCAAACCAGATGGCACAATTATCTTGTTTTTTTTATTTACCGAAAGCCACGGGGCACACTCCAACATTCAGATCATTTACAAACGAAGCATGTGTGTTTAGTGAGTCCGCCAAAACAGAGGCAGTAGGGATGACCAGTGATGTTCGGTTGATAAATGTGCAAATTTGACTATTTTCGTGTCCTGTTACAGTACGCATTCAAAATGTGACGGGTACTTTTGGGTGTCAAGGAAAATGTATGGACTAAAAAGTACAATATTTTCTTAAGGATTGTAGTAAAGGTTATATCCTGTTTGGCTGTGTCTGGGGGTACAGGGCCAAACTGTTTCCTCTCCCTTCCTGTCTCAGCCTACAGTTTTTATGCTGCTGTAGTTTGTGTCGGGGGGCTATTGTCAGTCTGTTATATCTGGAGTATTTCTCCTGTCTCATCCGGTATCCTGTGTGAATTTATGCTCCCTCTAATTCTCTCTCTCTTTCTCTCTCTCTTTCTCTCTCCTTCTCTCTCTCCTTCTCTCTCTATTTCTCTCTCTATTTCTCTCGGAGGACCTGAGCCCTAGGACCATGTCTCAGGACTACCTGGTCTGACGACTTCTTGCTGTCCCCAGTCCACCTGGTCATGCTGCTGCTCCAGTTTCAACTGTTCTGCCTGCAGCTATGGAACCCTGACCTGTTCAGTGGACGTGCTAACCTTGTCCCGGACCTGCTGTTTTGGACTCTCTCTACCGCACCTGCTGTCTCTAACTCTGAATGATCGGCTATGAAAAGCCAACTGACATTTACTCCTGAGGTGCTGACCTGTTGCACCCTCTAGAAGCACTGTGATTATTATTATTTGACCCTGCTGGTTATCTATGAACGTTTGAACATCTTGGCCTTGTTCTGTTATAATCTCCACCGGCACAGCCAGAAGAGGGTTGGCCACCCCTCAGAGCCTTGTTCCTCTCTAGGTTTCTTCCTAGGTTCTGGATTTTCTTTTCCTAGCCACCGTGCTTCTACACCTGCATTGCTTGCTGTTTGGGGTTTTAGGCTGGGTTTCTGTACAGCACTTTGTGACATCGGCTGATGTAAAAAAAGGGCTTCATAAATCAATTTGATTTGATTTAGTGAAGTAAAAGAAGTCAAAAATAGAAATAGTAAAGTAAAGTACAGATACCCCAAAAAACTACTTAAGTAGTGCTTTAAAGTATTTTTTACTTAAGTACTTTACACCACTGGACCTATTCACCATACTGTAGAGCAGCGGTTCCCAAACGTTTTATAGCCCCATATGCCTTCAAACATTCATCCTGCAGCTGCGTACCCCTTCTAGCACCAGGGTCAGCGCACTCTCAAATGTTGGTTTTGCCATCATTGTAAGCCTGCCACACACACACTATACAAAACATTTATTAAACATAAGAATGAGTGTGAGTTTTTGTCACAACCCAGCTTGTGGGAAGTGACAAAGGGCTCTTATAAGACCAGGGCACAAATAATAATGTAAACCCAGCAAAAAAATAAACGTCATCTCACTGTCAACTGCGTATATTTTCAGAAAACTTAACATGTGTAGATATTTGTATGAACATAACCAGATTAAACAACTGAGACATATACTGAACAAGTTCCTGAACAAAGCGGGGGTGGGGTCAAAATCAAAAGTAAGAGCCAGTATCTGATGTGGCCACCAGCTGCATTAAGTACTGCAGTGCATCTCCTCCTCATGGACTGCACCAGAATTGTCAGTTCTTGCTGTGAGATGTTACCCCACTCTTCCACCAAGGCACCTGCAAGTTCCCGGACATTTCTGGGGGGGAATGGCTCTAGCCCTCAAACTCCGATTCAACAGATCCCCGACGTGCTCTATGGGATTGAGATCCGGGCTCTTCGCTGGCCATGACATTCCTGTCTTGCAGGAAACAGAACGAGCAGTATGGATGGTGGCATTGTCATGCTGGAGGGTCATGTCAGGATGAGCCTGCAGGAAGGGTACCACATGAGGGAGGAGGATGTCTTCCCTGTAATGCACAGCATTGAGATTGCCTGCAATGACAACGACCTGATTTCGATGATGCTGTGATGCACAGCCCCAGACCATGATGGACCCTCCACCTCCAAATCGCTCATGCTCCAGAGTACAGGCCTCAGTGTAACACTCATTCCTTTGACGATAAACGCAAATCCGACCATCACCCCTAGTGATACAAAACTGCGACTCGTCAGTGAAGAGCACTTATTGCCAGTCCTGTCTGGTCCAGCGACGGTGGGTTTGTGCCCATAGGCGACGTTGTTGCCGGTGATGTCTGGTGAGGACCTGCCTTACAACAGGCTTACAAGCCCTCAGGCCTACAAGCCCTCAGGCCAGCCTCTCTCAGCCTATTGCGGACAGTCTGAGCACTGATGGAGGGTTTGTGTGTTCCTGGTGTAACTCGGGCAGTTGTTGTTGCCATCCTGTACCTGTCCCGCAGGTTTGATGTTCGGATGTACCAATCCTGTGCAGGTGTTGTTACACGTGGTCTGCCACTATAAGGACGATCAGCTGTCTCTCCTGTCTCCCTGTAGCACAGTCTTAGGTTTCTCACAGTACGGACATTGCAATTTATTGCCCTGGCCACAACTGCTGTCCTCATGCCTCCTACCAGCATGCCTAAAGCACGTTCACGCAGATGAGCAGGGACCCTGGGCAGCATTCTTTTGGTGTTTTTCAGTCAGCAGAAAGGCCTCTTTAGTGTCCTAAGTTTTCATAACTGTGACCTTAATTGCCTACCGTCTGTAAGCTGTTAGTGTCTTGACGACCGTTCCACAGGTGCATGTTCATTAATTGTTTATGGTTCGTTGAACAAGCATGGGAAACAGTGTTTAAACCCTTTACAATGAAGATCTGTGAAGTTTTTGTGATTTTTACGAATTATCTTTGAAAGACAGTATCCTGAAAAAGGGACGTTTCTTTTTTGAGTTTAATAATAATCAAGAATTTTGCTCTTTATTTAACCATCTTACATATAAAACCTTATTTGTTCATCGAAAATTGTGAATAACTCACCACAGGTAAATGAGAAGGGTGTGCTTGAAAGGATACATATAACTCTGCAATGTTGGGTAGAGTCTCAGTCTTAACAGCCTCAAATTTCAACTTGAAATTTGATGACTTTTCCTAGAATGACCCCAACATTAGAAAAAGTGAAACATCGCCTTTGTTCATATTTCCATGAAAACTGAGCACTACCAAGGTACAAAGATTGTCTTAGGGTCATTTTTGACCCGGCAGTTATAAAAACATTTACACACCACAAAAGCCATAAAGACACACACATACATACACACACACACACAATGAGAAATTTAGATTATGTGTGCTACTGATTGAACTCAGACAAAACTAAAACTTGCTTGTGCATGTGCATGTGCAGCATCTCCCCTCCACGACCCCACACATGACTCAACTTCACAGACAAAATAAAAACAATTACAGAAAAAATAAACAAAATTTCAGACAAAATAAACATTTCTTGAAAGCATTGTTTACTAATGCGGAATGCAGTCAGAAGCTATAAAGGTGCTGCAGATGACAGTCCCCCCAGTTCTCTCTTTGCTGAAGCTATGAGTGCACGTTTCAGTGCCCAACAGGTTGTAGATCTGATTTTTTCACATGTTCAGGAGGAAGAAGAGAACAGTGATTTAGAAGAGGAAGAGGTATCTGAAGAAGAAGATGGGGAAGAAGAAGAAATCTTCCAAGCTGAAAGAGAGACATTTTTGTCAAAGAACAGCAACATAACATGGTTCTTGTCACCATTTGACAACTAGGGCAGGATGGCAGCACAAAAAGGATGACATGCAGTTGCCAATGTCCAGGACATCGCCTCAACATTCGACATGTTCATCACACCAGCTATCGAAAAAATCATCCTGGAGATTACAAATTTGGATGGTTTCCGTAAATATGGAGACAACTGGAAAAGGATGGATGAGATTGACCTGCATGCCTACATAGGGCCGCTAATCTTAGCGGGTGTGTATACGTCCCGAGACGAGGCTACATGTAGTCTCCAGGATGCAGAGTGTGGAAGGGCCACGGTGCCGCTGAAAGTCTTTCACACTTTCTCAAGAATGCTACAACTTGATAACCGTGAGTCAAGACCTGCAAGACATGTGAGAGACAAACTGGCGGCCATAAGAGAGGTCTGGGAGAAGTGGGTGGAGCCTCTGCCATACCTCTACAACCCTGGGCCTGAAATAACAGTGGATGAGCAACTGGTTCATTTCAGAGGTACATTTTTATTTTCATATCTGTAATGTAAGTGATTTTCACAGTTAATTTGATTATGTATTGCTGTAATATCATTGATTTATGTGATTGTTTTCTGTGACACTGATACTAATTACTGATAGTAATCTCTTTTGTCAAAAGGTTGCTGTCCTTTCCGGCAGTATATTGTCGTGTCTTTGGCTATGCCGGATTAAGTGATATGCCATGCTATTCTATAAAATCCTTTCTCCGTAATTAATATTACCGAATTGAGCTAATCATGTAAATGTAATTAACTAGAGAGTCAGGCCATCACAAAATAATATTTATAGAGCTGTTATCTTCCGAATAAACTCTTAAAGACCTAGTAATATTTCACATCAATAGCAGTCAATATTAATTGTCACCTTAATTCCGTCTCATCTGAAAGTTGTAAATTCTTGGTTATCTTCACGAACCCTGGCTAACAAGTTGAATCAGCAATACAAAATTGGGTTTAATTATTTATTTACTAATTACCTAACTAATCACACAGAATTACATATACAAAGAATTAATCATACCTTGATTACAAATGACGTCATAAAGGAAAACGTCCCTAGCGGACGGGAACAGATATGACAGCTGGTTACACAAAAGAAAAGGGGCTGGGTTTGAGTGAAAGTGCGGGAAAACTGAGGGACAAAGGGAGAAGCTGTGCTATCGTAAATACAGTATCTTATGCATTCTAAATTACCGCCCATTTGGAAAATGCAATAAATATTTACTCTGAGCTGCGCTTCGGTAGGTTGGTGGTAGATGGAAGGCCGTGTTGCCAAACCGAGTCCTTTGTCCTTTGAAGAATGTCTCTGGTGGTCAATTGGATACGTTGTAGTAACGTTGTTGTGTGGTAGACGGGATACCCTGTCTGTTCTTTCCTAGCCCGCGTTTGCAGCTGCTGTTGCTACCTCAACGGCTAGGAGGTATCACTTCTGTAGTGAATAAGAGTTCAAAGTTCATACCATTCGCAACCAAAGCTCACGCTGAGGTTGGCTTAGTTCTGTAGTTGACATGTTAGTCCTTTTAACGCAGAGGCTGCAGACCTCACGTACTTGGAACAGGAGGTTACATTTTCATCAAGGCTTTATATAGTGGAGCGTGAAGGGTGTGTTTGAAAAGTTTTATAACCCATGTCTCTTCACAAGGGCGGGCCACTGATTGAGCAGAGCCCTAACCTTATGAAAACCCATATCTCTCATTTGGAATCTAAAATTACATTTAATCTCTTCACCAATCATTTTATATTCAAACATTTAAATTGAACAACAATTCCATGTGAATCCGATAACTACAATGTGCAGACTTTCCACTGTAGAGTTTATGTCATCCTATCATTGATGAGAATGTCCCAGATGACAACGAAACTGACATCATATTAATTAAGTACCACCGCATATGTTCAATTGGTCGGATTACCAGAATATAGTTAATTTCCCCCCACCTTCTGATGTTCCCAGAATCTCCATGTTAACCAAGGGGTTTTCAAATTTCACATCAGTAGGGTAGAGAGAGGAAAAGGGGGGGAAGAGGTATTTGTGACTGTCATAAACCTACCCCCAGGCCAACGTCATGACAATATGCTCAGCAAGCCAGCAAAGTATGGCATCAAGATATCGGTGGCCTGTGACACACAATCCAGCTACACTTGGAAGATGCAAGTCTACACAGGGAAGCCGACCATATAACACAATGTGGCTGAGGAAATGAACCCCAAATCAATGTAGTGCTCATCATATTTGCTCCTCTTCGATGGTCCAACTTCCATGTCTGTTGTTCGGTGCTTTCCCGGGTAAGGGGGCAGTAGCTCTTCGGCTGCATCAGATTCACAACTGTCAGTGTCCATGCTAGCTGGGCAAACAACAAATGTAGAATTACTGATGCTAGCATTGGATGTGCTCGAAGCAGAACAACTTGTGTCGTCGACAGGTGCAGGTGTAGTACTGCTGATAGTAGCAGTACTACCAGTAGAGCTGGTATGTGTCGCTATGGACGTGGGCCTTACTTTTTTTTAACCATTTATCAATTTTCCAGCAAATGGAATGAGCAGCAGCTATGTTTGGCTACATTAGTGAAATTCCCGCGAGAGAGTAATGTGATTGGATGTTAATTATTTGACTAGGCTACCTGTATTTGACATTGTGTTGTTATTTTGCTGAATAATAGATGGTTTAATTTTATTTTTGGCAGTGAAACGAGGCAACTCAATGTGTTGAAAAAAATAATAAAATAATAAAATCTTTATATTTTTTATTTTGTTAATTTTGTTAAATGTGAATTGGAGTACCGCCGACAGCATTGTGCGCGCCCCTGGAGGTAGCTGAGGTAAAGGTAAAGGTCAAGTGTCAGAAAGTCATGTAAGGTGTGTTCAGTGAGCTTTCTGCCACAAACCAGGCAACAGTAGAGAAAGACAAGCCACACAATCAGGAGCATCTGTTGGACACTTTCCAGAGGCTGGAACAGTCTCTCAATTGATCATGTCCCCACAATGCCCTCCCTTTCTAACACACAGATATGCAAGAATTCACGCAAGCACACACACACACACACACAGACAAATGCAGGCAAACACACACACACACACACACACACACACACACACACACACACACACACACACACACACACACACACACACACACACACACACACACACAGCCCCCCTCACCCTTTCCCGTCTCCATGCATTACTATTTATCTAAATCTCCATCCCTGGTTTAATTGCAGCCCTTGTTGGTGGCTGAGAAGTTTAATGATAGCTGCAGGCCTGATGCATTTGTATCCGTCACTGGAAGACATTCCTCTCAAGCTGAGAGTCTTCCCCATCCTGGCACGTAGGGGAGAAGGGTTGAAGTTACGGTCAAGTCCCAAACGGGGCTGTAGTTGGTGTGTTTCGACCAATCACAACGTCTCGTTCGCCAAGAAAAATGTCAGGTCAGCTGACACAGAGGGATGACCCTGCGCACGCTCAAACACAGACACATACAGACTGCACTGTACTCATGTACTGTACATGAACATGTTACGCAATATAGCATCCTGTCATGTGTACCAGGTATCAAGTTTCACATTTGTCTGAGTGCTGACAGCTTACCATGTACTGTGACCCCAATACAAATGCTGAAGGCTTGCTTCCCTATATGTGTTCATCAAGTAGCACACACAAGCTGAACTGTTAACATACAGTAAGCATCCTGTATCTTTAGCCATAAGCAGTAGCAGAAGTTCAAATGAGTGCAGGTGTAACTGAATGAACAACAGAGACACAACGCAATATGGAATTGTATTAAATAGTTTGGGGTATGGCCTTGTCTCAGAGGAATGCTCTTCGGAGCCAGATGCTGATGACTTTTGCTGGGCAGCTGGCATTGAAACCCCATCGCTGGGGGAAAAGAGTTCCAATAATGGGCCTAAAGGTTATTATAGCTGGTGGTGGTTAGGAGGTGGATAGTTGTTGAAGACTGTTGCTGAAAAACAGCAAGTGAAAGAACATGAGTAAGTTGACATATAAATACATCCTAAGATTTACACCCGTTGGTTGAGAGAGAGGTTAGTAAAACTTGTAAGAGTGAAACAGGGTGTCTCAGGGGGGAGTTGGGATATGCAAAAAAAAAAACATTTCCATTTCACACCTAACACTTGTACAGGTTACACACTTGTACAGGACAAATATAAACAGTCCCTGTTTGACCTTTGAATTTAAATAGGTGAATGACATTCCGCACAGGGCTAATAGGAAAGAGGAGAAGAATGAGATGCTATGCTGATGATGATACGTTTGTATTCATTCCCATTATGCCAGTAGAATAGGAAACAGAGTCAATTATCTGATGCTTACTGGATGAAGTTAAATGAGCATTCAGACCAGCCTTCCTGATTGAACTTTCGCAAACTACATTTACCATCTCCTGAGACTGCCTTATGAACCCTACTGTGAACCTCTCGAATATGATTCAACTCTCTGACTTCGACCACATATCAACTGTCCTTAGTGATGGCAAACTCTGTCAGAGGAATAACCACAACCCAAGAATAGGGTGATGGAAAATGGAAGAAACCAGAAAAAGAGATGGCTGAATGAGTGAGTAGGAGAGTGCACGTCAAGACGTCATGCAGTCAGAGTCTGATCCAGGGGAAGATCAATATTGACTGTAGCACTTTGCTTCGGACAGACAGACACCATTCATCCAAAAACGAACAAATCATCCTCCTACAACACAACAGATCATGTCTTGGTGCCACCACACAGGCACACTGCTATGGCCCAACCCCAGATAATGGTACAGGTATCTAACTATCTGTTGATCTAAAGTCACAGGAACCATTGCCTTTACGCGCCCAGCCATTATCGTGTTATAGATCTGACCCTGCGAGTTAAGTGCCCTGCTAAAAGCATATGTACACAAACATTCCTGAGTGGAAGGTGGTGCAAGGCCTTTATCTCAAGTGAATCACCCACCTGATTTGTGACTGTCGTCATGCGTTTGACAACTACTACTAAATCTGCCCCCCCCCCAAGAACAACTGTCTGACGATGACGGATACGTGTCAAACCAATAGATAGATAGAAAGAGAATGGACAAAATAGAACACATAAGTTAAGGTTGCCAGTTTAGAGGGAAATTGGCCAATCTTTTCAACAGACCAGGGTGCTGCTCAATGGTAAAATGCTCTGAGACACAAATATCTGAGAAAATGCGTTTTGAGTGGTTGAGTATATGGCGGACAGCTGAGGACGGTGGGGGCTTCAAAGTCCCATTCCCTTGATGGCTGGCTAGGCTGGGGCTGGGGTGGGACTGAGCTGAGGTAGGGCTGGGCTGGGGTGGGGCTGGGTGGTGCTGGGGTGAGACTGAGCTGAGGTAGGGCTGGGCTGGGGTGGGGCTGGGTGGTGCTGGGGTGGGACTGAGCTGAGGTAGGGCTGGACAGGGGTGGGGCTGGGTGGTGCTGGGGTGGGTGGTGCTGGGTTGGGGTGGGGCTGGGGCTGGGGTGAAAATGAAAAGAAGCAGAGGGGAGAAAGGTAACATTAGCAAGTGTGAATGGAGTCATTGTTTCTGCAGCTTAATTAGGCGTGACAAGCGAGGTGTGAACAGATTCCCATCATTAGGGCCCTAAAAAGTCCATTAGAATCAATGCCACGCTCCGGTCAGACTCACTGTCTGCTATAGCAGCCCGGGCCAAGCAAGCCACTGGATTCAGTTACAGCAGCATGGCTAAAACAAGGCAACTCTATAGCCACACTAACACCCGAGGTAATGCAATTGACGCCACATTTTGGAAAGGGATGAGAGGTGGGTTGGGGTAAAGGGTATGTGCAAGTGTGAGTGTATGTGAGTGCGGCGGGGTGGTGTGTGTGTGCGTGTGTGTGTGTGTGTGTGTGTGTGTGTGTGTGTGTGTGTGTGTGTATGTATGCGTGCGCATTTGTGTGTGTGCGGGTGTGTGTTCCTGTGCATGTGCGTGTGTGTGTGTGTGTGTGTGTGTGTGTGTGTGTGTGTGTGTGTGTGTGTGTGTGTGTGTGTGTGTGTGTGTGTGTGTGTGTGTGTGTGTGGATGGATTCTGGATTGCAGCTGGCAGGGTCCTGCAGCTGATAAACTGCTGGGATTAATGGGCACTTCTGGAGCCCAAGTGGCTCTGTCAATAGAGGGAAGAGCTGCCCAACCGGCCCATTGATCTGTTGTCTTGCTGGGTGCTGGGTGTAATTCCTGCACCCTAGGCCTGAGTGTTCCACAGAGGGAAGGGGCTGCGGGAGACTGGACTAATAGTGGCGCCATCCATTTACTCTCCTGGATTTGAGTACTCAGCGCTTACTGCCTCCTCTGCTGTATGGAAAGTAACAGAGTATAGCTCAGCCCATATATGTATGTAAACTACAGTACAGTAAAGCCTGATCAAATTACAGCACATGGAGCTATGGAATTGATATGAATTAATACCAGCTAAACCTACCCTTGAAGGTGATATCCTTTGGGGTACAGAGGTATAGCTGGCCATAAAGAAAGGTGTAATTCCTATACATTAAAGTATGTACACAGTACATTTGTTGAAGTCTTAAGGATTACTCTATACAATTCTCTCTGTCCGTTTCTATATCTTAACTATAACAGTATTTTGTGTGAGATTTAACTAACAACACCAATGGCACTTATCTTATAACAACAGTAGCACTTCTCTAATCCCACTTGTCAGAGCTAAAGCTCACACCCCTATACAGTCCTTCAGTAAAATTATCTTTTTAAATTCCATGGCGAATGATAGTCATGCACAGATACGCTTCACAGACAACAAGGGGGGGGCGGAGAGAGGGAGAGAGGGAGGAAGAGAGAGAGAGCGAGCGAGGGGGAGAGGGAGGGAGAGATTTGGAGAGGAATGGAGAGAGGGGAGAGGGGGAAGAGAGAGAGAGAGAGAGAGAGAGAGAGAAGGAGGGGGATAGGCACAGTGTAATGGCTGCAGGGCAGAGTGCGTAACAGCATGCTTTCTTTATCTGCTCACCTCAGGCTGTTGTTTTTACTTCGCAATGGCGGTCTGTGGCAGAGGGATCTCACACACACTGCTACACACACACTTGAGCACACACACACACACAAACACAAAAATGCATCTCTCTTCATGAGGCCATGCCCTGAAGCCACACAGAGAGAAAGAGAGTGAAAGAGAGAGGGGGGGGGACAAATAGAAAGCGAGAAAGAGTGAGAGGTAGGGATTGAGACGGATACAGATATAAAAGAGAGAGAGAAAGAGAACAAAAAATATTGAGAGACTGACAGTCAGAGAGGAACGAGAGAAACAAATTGGTCAATGGAGAGAGAGAGAGATGAAGTGTGAGAGAGAGAGAAAGGAGAGAGAGAGAGAGAGAGAGAGAGAGAGAGGGACAGAGAGACAGAGAGACAGAGACAGAGACAGAGAGACAGAGAGACAGAGACAGAGACAGAGAGACAGAGAGAGACAGAGAGACAGAGAGACAGAGAGAGAGAGAGACAGAGAGAGTGACAGAGAGACAGAGAGAGAGACAGAGGTACAGTAGAAAGACTTGTTTGGTGCTGTCACTTGGGCCAGCACCCCCGGTGCAGGAGATAAGGTCCTGCTGAATATTTCCTGTCTCTGACTGACAGCTCCTCAGGGTTTTAGGAGAGCCATGGCGTCCACTTTACAGCCCAGAGGAATCTCCTAGACAACTCAACACACATCATGCACGCACACACACATGACAGACACACACACACGCACATACAGTGGGGCAAAAAAGTATTTAGTCAGCCACCAATTGTGCAAGTTCTCCCACTTAAAAAGATGAGAGAGGTCTGTAATTTTCATCATAGGTACACTTCAACTATGACAGACAAAATGAGAAATAAAAATCCAGAAAATCACATTGTAGGATTTTTTAATGAATTTATTTGCAAATTATGGTGGAAAATAAGTATTTGGTCAATAACAAAAGTTTATCTCAATACTTTGTTGTATACCCTTTGTTGGCAATGACAGAGGTCAAACGTTTTCTGTAAGTCTTCACAAGGTTTTCACACACTGTTGCTGGTATTTTGGCCCATTCCTCCATGCAGATCTCCTCTAGAACAGTGATGTTTTGGGGCTGTTGCTGGGCAACACAGACTTTCAACTCTCTCCAAAGATTTTCTATGGGGTTGAGATCTGGAGACTGGCTAGGCCACTCCAGGACCTTGAAATGCTTCTTACGAAGTCACTCCTTCGTTGCCCGGGCGGTGTGTTTGGGATCATTGTCATGCTGAAAGACCCAGCCACGTTTAATCTTCAATGCCCTTGCTGATGGAAGGAGGTTTTCACTCAAAATCTCATGCTACATGGCCCCATTCATTCTTTCCTTTACACAGATCAGTCGCCCTGGTCCCTTTGCAGAAAAACAGCCCCAAAGCATGATGTTTCCACCCCCATGCTTCACAGTAGGTATGGTGTTCTTTGGATGCAACTCAGCATTCTTTGTCCTCCAAACACGACGAGCTGAGTTTTTACCAAAAAGTTATATTTTGGTTTCATCTGACCATATGACATTCTCCCAATCTTCTTCTGGATCATCCAAATGCTCTCTAGCAAACTTCAGACGGGCCTGGACATGTACTGGCTTAAGCAGGGGGACACGTCTGGCATTGCAGGATTTGCGTCCCTGGCGGCGTAGTGTGTTACTGATGGTAGGCTTTATTACTTTGGTCCCAGCTCTCTGCAGGTCATTCACTAGGTCCCCCAGTGTGGCTCTGGGATTTTTGCTCACCGTTCTTGTGATCATTTTGACCCCACGGGGTGAGATCTTGCACGGAGCCCCAGATCGAGGGAGATTATCAGTGGTCTTGTATGTTTTACATTTCTTAATTATTGCTCCCATTGTTGATTTCTTCAAACCAAGCTGCTTACCTATTGCAGATTCAGTCTTCCCAGCCTGGTGCAGGTCTACAATTTTGTTTCTGGTGTCCTTTGACAGCTCTTTGGTCTTGGCCATAGTGGAGTTTGGAGTGTGACTGTTTGAGGTTGTGGACAGGTGTCTTTTATACTGATAACACGTTCAAACAGGTGCCATTAATACAGGTAAAGAGTGGAGGACAGAGGAGCCTCTTAAAGAAGAAGTTACAGGTCTGTGAGAGCCAGAAATCTTGCTTGTTTGTAGGTTCCCAAATACTTATTTTCCACCATAATTTGCAAATAAATTCATTAAAAACCTTACAATGTGATTTCCTAAAGTGTACCTATGATGAAAATTACAGGCCTCTCTCATCTTTTTAAGTGGGAGAACGTGCACAATTGGTGACTGACTAAGTACTTTTTTGCCCCACTGGACATACATACACACGGGTCTTTCTATAAATAATGGGGCCAATGTGTGACATTGGGATAAACATTTCAACAAGGAATCAAAATTTGGTTTGAAACAACAACAAAACATGTTTTATTCGGTTCCACATGTGTACTAAGAGGAATAAAAGTGAATACATGCAAATTGAGCCACAACTACATCTACAGTATACCACAACATAGGACTAGAACTATACATCCTTTAAGCAGGGTTTCATACACACATTGGTAAGTCAAATTCAAGGGCTTTCAGAGACTTTTTCCAAGCTCTTCATTGTAATTTGGACATTGCCTGACTAAATTGATTGGATGCATGGAGATTTGTCTGTAGCCGATGCAGGGACACATAAAGCCATGACTTGCTGTAGCATTCATCTCACCATTTGAATCTCACCATCGCTGTTTTTATAATGAGAAAGTGACCAAAAACCAGGTTCCTTTTTTTAATGGAAGGATTTGTATGTATGGCCAAGTTGAAGCCAGCATTAATGTTGTCCTCATAATAACCACATGGTTTTACTGCAACAGAGTAGCATAACACCCTTCATATGAAGCTGTGGGAAACAAACGAAAGTGGCCACATCTCTAAGCACCAAATAGAGGAAATGTCTGATTTTCAAGGTAGGCCTATTCCACGATTTAAATTGTTTTAGCTTCAAATTAAAGTTCAAGATGGGTACTTCAAACCCCTTGTGTTGTTTAAAATTGCAGGTGTAACAATGAAAACAACATTTATTTGTCATGTTATTTCATTACCTGATCATATTGTGAATAAGCCCACTGGGCAAAAGTATATAATTTGTTGTCCTTACATCCAAAATAATGAATTGTAAGAGCGTTTGGTGTTGCACAATGGTACCTACACACACCGGCTTATAATAGGCAGAATTAGGCGGCAGATGGTGGCAGATTGAAGAGGGTGGCATTTTCTGAGCTAAACTGACCAAGACGCACCTCTAACAACAATAAATAAAACCTCACATAATTATGCCTCAAAAAGTTCAGTATATTATCTCCACCAATGTTCCATCAAAAAACTGATCAAACATAAATCATGTATCAGATGTAGGATATGGTAGAAAGAGTATGTGGCCTTTTCTGTAGCCTACAGGCTGGAGATAAAATGTATGGCAATGTATTGAGATGGACACGTTTTACATCATGCAGGTTTCTCTGATCAAACAGCCTAACTTAAATGGTGCTCAAACAAATATAAAATGAACTGTCATGTTAACAAACAACATATCCTAAAAGCAGGACAGGCCAAAGTCAAATGGACTCTAACAACTGTTGTCCAGGAATTTCACCCCATTGTCATGATGATTGGTTTGTATCCCTGCATTTTTTGACAAGCTGATCAGAGCGAAAAGAATATAGTGCTGCATTTCCTGCTGTGTAAACGTTGCAAATAGGCTAGTGATAAACCTCTGATAAAGGTGGATAGCTGATATTCAGAGCTTAAATAGCCAAATTGATTAGTCACAGGAATCAGGACTAATAAAGCCATTACAATGGCCTGTTTTACAAACGTGGGCGGGCCTACCACATGGATGAGCATTCATAAAATTACATTGTGGGCTTACTTGGTAGGCTACACCCCAGTAACCATGAGCCAACGTCTTGTGGTTGTCTTTTTTTTTTTACCAACGATAGGCTTACCACATAGATGGGCATTCATAAAATGTAAATGACATTTCAGGCAACACTGTAGACTATACCTCAGTAAGCAAGGACCGACGGCGATGCCTTTTGGACATATTTTTTTGAGTTCCGGACCGGCCTTTATTTCCACGTCCACGGACATTGGTTTTCTGTCCGGGCCGGACCAAATCTTAACCAATCATAGATGTCTATGTTTGGTTCAAATTTGGTATGATCCAGACCAGCCTTGATTTCAACGTCCCCCGATATAGATTACTGGTCCGATTTGGCCCAAACATTTTAAAAAAATACTTTTTTTCAACTTTCATTCAGAACTAAACATTTGCCTAATTTCAATCCGGAAAATAAGTACTTTGAATTTTCATTCAGAATCGAGAATTAAACTGATTTCAGCGTCCGGAAAAGATGCCTTTTCAACATCCTGGAAAATATGTATTTTAAAGATACAGAAAATACCTTAATTAACACCTTTCATTCAGAACCTAAATTGAACCTAACTTTAATGTCTGGAAAATAGGTTATTTATGGCAGCAGAAAGGCAAGGACCAGTCCTGCCTACACAATTGCCCACAGTAGACTCGGTGTCCAATCCGAGGCATGTAAACATATGAACACATGAACACATTACCTGTTAGATCTAACGAGACTCCGCTGTAAATCAAGGAGACAACAACAGATGATCAAATCAATTCGCCAGGGATATTAGATCCAATGTGGATCTAGGCACAACTGTCTTCACTGGACACCAAAATATTCGGGACATTCCTCACAAACACCTTTTTTCCAGCACTTTGGCTGTTGTCGCATTGCATGCTCTATCACAACACCTGTCATCACTTGGCTTTCATTCGGAAAATTCTTTCTTGGGTCAGATGATGATGATGTGTGAAAATATCACGGCATAATTGAACAGCTCCACACCAAATGCGCATCAAACAAGTATTATGCATAATTGAAGAACCACATTAATGACACGATCGATTTAGGTTTTAAGTACCAAGATTAGGTGACTCTCGGTTAGAAGCTTAGATTTTTCAATTGCTTTTATTGATTTGGATTTGTGTGGCAATGACAACTGTTTCCATCACTTAACATAAGGAGACACAAAATGTTATGTAGTTACAATGCATTTCTGAGATCTCTATACAAAAACTGTAGAACAGCTAGATCCAGGATTCTTAAAGGCTACAAGTTCAATGTCTAATTTAACTGATTAATGCTTAGTGTATGATATAAAGACCATTTCAACTGTCATAAATGAAGAAAGTAGGACAGAAAGTAATGTGTTGTCACATGATTTTGGACAAATCCGTCAAGACACCAACCATGATAAAAGTTTAAACATAGGTTGTATTGAATGTAGCTATGATCTTCCATTATATCTTATTGTATTGACATTAAGAAAAATTGGCAGATTATTATCAATGACTTATCAACAGCTGTAACAAGTTGTCCAGTGTAGGAAATCCTCACTGGTACCCTACTGTAGTTTATAGATCCACATACTCAATTCTCTCCAGGCCCTGTCGCCCTAACCCTATGTCTGTACATTTCAATGAAACATGGTGAAGCCCCAAAATTGCCCTCGCTGGAAGCCTGTGTTTCAGACATAAGGAAGTGGATGGCTGCAAACTTTCTACTTTTAAACTCGGACAAAACAGAGATGCTTGTTCTAGATCCCGAGAAACAAAGAGATCTTCTGTTGAATCTGACAATTAATCTTAATGGTTGTACAGTTGTCTCAAATGAAACTGTGAAGGACCTCGGCGTTACTCTGGACCCTGGTCTCTCTTTTGATGAACACATCAAGAATGTTTCAAGGACATCTTTTTTCCATCTACGTAACATTGCAAAAATCTGAAACTTTCTGTCCAAAAATAATGCAGAAAAATGTATCCATGCTTTTGTTACTTCTAGGTTAGACTACTGCAATGCTCTACTTTCTGGCTACACGGATAAAGCACTAAATAAACTTCAGGTAGTGCTAAATACGGCTGCTAGAATCCTTACTAGAACCCCAAAAATTAATCATATTACTGCTAGCCTCCCTACACTGGCTTCCTGTCAAGGCAAGGGCTGATTTCAAGGTTTTAATGCTAATCTACAAAGCATTACATGGGCTTGTTCCTACCTATCTCTCTGATTTGGTCCTGCCGTACATACCTACACGTACGCTACGGTCACAAGACGCAGGCCTCCTAATTGTCCCTAGAAATTCTAAGCAAACAGCTGGAGGCAGGGCTTTTTCCTATAGAGCTAAATTTTTATGGAATGGTCTGCCTACCCATGTGAGAGACGCAAACTCAGTCTCAACCTTTGAGTCTTTACTGAAGACTCATCTCTTCAGTGGGTCATATGATTGAGTGTAGTCTGGCCTAGGATTGTGAAGGTGATCGGAAAGGCTCTGGAGCAACGAACCGCCCTTGCTGTCTCTGCCTGGCCGATTCCCCTCTTTCCACTGGGATTCTCTGCCTCTAACCCTACTACAGGGGCTGAGTCACTGGCTTACTGGTGCTCTTTCATGCCGTCCCTAGGAGGGGTGCGTCACTTGAGTGGGTTGAGTCACTGATGTGATCTTGCTGTCTGGGTTGGCGCCCCCCCTTGGGTTGTGCCGTGGTGGAGGTCTTTGTGGGCTATACTCGGCCTTGTCTCAGGATGGTAAGTTGGTGGTTGAAGATATCCCTCTAGTGGTGTGGGGGCTGTGCTTTGGCAAAGTGGGTGGGGTTATATCCTTCCTGTTTGGCCCTGTCCGGGGGTATCATCGGATGGGGCCACAGTGTCTCCTGACCCCTCCTGTCTCAGCCTCCAGTATTTATGCTGCAGTAGTTTATGTGTCGGGGGGCTAGGGTCAGTTTGTTATATCTGGAGTACTTCTCCTGTCTTATCCGGTGTCCTGTGTGAATTTAAGTATGCTCTCTCTAATTCTCCCTTTCTCTTTTTCTTTCTCTCTCTCGGAGGACCTGAGCCCTAGGACCATGCCTCAGGACTACCTGGCATGATGACTCCTTGCTGTCCCCAGTCCATCTGGTCGTGCTGCTGCTCCAGTTTCAACTGTTCTGCCTGTGATTATTATTATTTGACCATGCTGGTCATCTATGAACATTTGAACATCTTGTCCATGTTCTGTTATAATCTCCACCCGGCACAGCCAGAAGAGGACTGGCCACCCCTCATAGCCTGTTTCCTCTCTAGGTTTCTTCCTAGGTTTTGGCCTTTCTAGGGAGTTTTTCCTAGCCACCGTGCTTCTACACCTGCATTGCTTGCTGTTTGGGGTTTTAGGATGGGTTTCTGTACAGCACTTTGAGATATCATCTGATGTACGAAGGGCTATATAATCAATTTGATTTGACTTAGGTGTGCTGATGGTCGTCACCTTCCAGGTATGTTTGGCATCATATGACTTTCAAATGCTCTTGTTTTTAACAGCAAATCCTTTCTGGCTTGAATTTGTGCCACTCATTATAATAGATCTAGGTAATGAACGCATGACTAATGCATGGTAGAATATATTATTTTGTTGACTGTAAGTCATTTGCTTTGTGTCATGTTCATTTAAAACCTGACTCCATTGGGGAGGGTCCGGGTGGGCATCTAGACTCGGTGGCGGCTCCGGTTCGGGACGGAGACCCCGCTCTGCTCGCTGATCCCTCCGCGTCCGTGGAACCGGATCTTGGATCGTCGCCGGGGACTCCAGACTGTAAATTGGCACCGGAGACTCGGGACTGTGAACCCTCGCAGGAGGCTCTGGACTGGGAACCCCCGCTGGAGGCTCTAGGCTGCTGACTGTCGCTGAAAGATCTGGACCACAGACCGTCGCCGGAGGCTCCGGGCCATGGATCATCACGGAGGCTCCGGGCCATGGATCATCACCGGAAGCTCGGGGCCATGGATCATCACCGGAGGCTCCGGGCCATGGATCATCAACGGAGGCTCCGGGCCATGGATCATCACAGCAGGCTCCATGCCATGGATCATCACAACGCGTCCTGGCTGGATGCTCACTTTAGCCCGGCAAGTGCGGGGCACTGGCACAGGACGCACTGGGCTGTGAAGGCGCACTGGCGACACAGTGCATAGAGCCCGGCGCAGGATATCCTGGACCGAGGAGGCGTACTGGAGACCATTAGCGCTAACCAAATAGAGAAATAAAAAGGCTCCCTAAGGTCAGGGCGTGACACTTTGTCTCTGATCAACATGTTGTCAAAACTACAAGCATGTGTCTTCATCCTCACATTGCCCAAAGCACCTCTTCAACATGTGCTGTAGTTTCCCTTCTAAACCAGGCCTTCTCAACATTGCCCTACACTACAGTATCTAAACCTATCGTTTTTCACTTCTCCCATTGAAGTAAATAATCTCAAAATACCTTCTCGCCTTAAAATTCTTTCCACCGGTTTCCTCTTGAGTTTTTCAGAGGAGAATGAAATTCCTATTTGATTCAAGTTTGACCAGGAGTGACAGTATTGTCTTATATAATTGTGGTGAGTGTGATCATGTGGACTTTTGAAGGGCTAGCCATGCTATAGTAGTGTGTTGGAGTGAAATTACACTTGGCAGCCATGTCACATTTCCCAAAAAGCTGTGATTCTCTGACAAAAAGTGTGCTCCTGAGAAATTAGATCATTTTCCTTCTTCCTCATTCTTAATTATTAAGAGGAAGCTCAGGTCAATGTAATTTTCTGACAGAACTGGCAGCATTACTCTCTAGTCGGGAATCTGCAGCAAATCAAGGAGAAATCCCTCCTAACTCTCCACCTCCCAGGATCTCTCTTTTCTCCCATTAGGATGTATGGCGAGGCTCCCGAACCTTCTAAATCCTAAGAAATCGCTGCCCTGCCCCGCCTTGCTGTCTCTTCAGACCATTCTACCCCAGATGAGATCATCCTCTGCAGTTTGCTTCC
The DNA here is from genome assembly GCF_013265735.2 of Oncorhynchus mykiss. Taxonomy (NCBI): domain Eukaryota; kingdom Metazoa; phylum Chordata; class Actinopteri; order Salmoniformes; family Salmonidae; genus Oncorhynchus; species Oncorhynchus mykiss. The sequence goes on along the minus strand of NC_048569.1, from coordinate 29,511,979 downwards.
CTGTGAGGCCCCTTCGCACCCGCCTGTGTGTGATGTGTGATGCGCCTGGGGTCCAGGCAGGCGGCTCCTCACCCCGCCTCGGCCCCCACCGCCCCACCCTGGCCCAACCTGCCCAGGTAAATCCAAACACACTGTCCTCTTCCATCCTTCGCCGGTCTGACTGACGGATCAGCCACTCAGGGGCCAGAAACAGCTGCATGTGCCAAAGGAAGCTGAGTGTGAAGCTGAGAGGTGGTCATCCTGTGCCATACACCCCCCCCCCTCCTCTCCCATCATCCCTTCTTTACAGGAAGAGGAAGTCAGGGGTCTAGCCTGAACAAACTCAGGATGCTAAGAAGCGTGGGGCTTCAGAGCTTTGCTTCCACTGTCAAGTCACTCCTGATGATGTTCTGTAGTTAGGGAGTTGGGTTTCACTCTGAAGTGGATCCATATTGAACAGATAATCCCTAAGGGAAGAAGGACGACTCTGCACTGCAACACACTACACGAACACTTGAGGAATTTTACGTACATTTTCTGTAATCATTTTGTGAGAAAAATCATTCAAATACTGTATATGCTAGAAAGCTAACAGATAATGACTGCCCCGGATGTTTAAGTTCAGTACCGCTTAAATATTTTCCCTGGAGATCTGTTTAGCAGACTCAAGGCAACATCAGTCACATTGCATACAAACTCTCCCTTTGATGTAATACCAGTTGAGCTCATTGCTCTTCTGAAACGCTACAGCTGCTCTGCCTTCCATGGCTGAATGTTATAGCCTCTTCTGAAACGCTACAGCTGCTCTGCCTTCCATGGCTGAATGTTATAGCCTCTTCTGAAACGCTACAGCTGCTCTGCCTTCCATGGCTGAATGTTATAGCCTCTTCTGAAACGCTACAGCTGCTCTGCCTTCCATGGCTGAATGTTATAGCCTCTTCTGAAACGCTACAGCTGCTCTGCCTTCCATGGCTGAATGTTATAGCCTCTTCTGAAACGCTACAGCTGCTCTGCCTTCCATGGCTGAATGTTATAGCCTCTTCTGAAACGCTACAGCTGCTCTGCCTTCCATGGCTGAATGTTATAGCCTCTTCTGAAACGCTACAGCTGCTCTGCCTTCCATGGCTGAATGTTATAGCCTCTTCTGAAACGCTACAGCTGCTCTGCCTTCCATGGCTGAATGTTATAGCCTCTTCTGAAACGCTACAGCTGCTCTGCCTTCCATGGCTGAATGTTATAGCCTCTTGTGTGCCTCAGGTTACTGTATATATTTGTACTCTGTAGCCTATATTCTAAAAAGATATAAAGGCCAACTAGTTATGCTCATTAAACTGCTAAACCATTACCCTGCTAAAATGCTAAATCATCACTCCTGCCCAAAAATAAATGTTATTTGCAGTAGAAGTCAGTGAACTTTGTTTTTCGCAGCGTAAATCATTTTCTAATTGAAATGCCTGACACCTGAGGTGACTCCGCCACTAGAGATATTTGATTGGCTGCTCAGGGCTTCCCCTGTCTTCCCCTCTATCATTCCTGACCTCTGTGTTCTGTCTGTTGGAGACGATACTGATGGAGAATGATGTATGTTTGTTTTAGTTTGGAGCAAGAACATATTTCATACTGTGAAGGTGACAGGCCATGGTGAGTTATGTGTCGTGAGGGGAGGAAATGTGGGCCTTTAAACCTTTTTAAGTGATTCCCTCAGTGTGCTGCTGGCCTCAGGCAAGGCTTGTTTGAACACACCATACAGGGGCAAAGGAAAGACATGGAAATGAAGTGATTTGTGTACGTGGTGTATGGGGCCGTGTTGCCGTACCTTAACTTGCACAAACAAATTTAATTGAACCAAACACTTAGCATGTAGTTATAGTGCATTGCAGTCAAGTGAAGACATGTATCCACTATCATGCCATTTTATATGGGAAGATATAATAAAACGTTATTTTGGTAAAAGATTTCCTCACATATCTTAATGTTATATTGTCAGTAATTGCTTGTTCACGGTAATAACTCAAATAAACCCACATGTGTTAAAGTAATTATACAATCATTTATAGTCACATTATCAAGTCACCTGGTACAACCTGACCATATTGTGAGAGCTGCCTGGAGATATGAGTCTGGGTTAAACTAGCAGATGTCAGTTGCGTAACAGTGTAGCAACAATAGCTTATTTCATGTGAATACACTAGCTTATTTACTAATTGAACACACCGTCTGGTGAATAAGCCTATTGTGCTTCCTCTGTTTCACAGTTCACATTGGGGACATGACCTCAGAGGTAGATCGCGTGCACCCGCTCCTCTGAGACAAAAGCTAATGATGCAGTAAACAGACCAGGGACTTTCCTGTCCAGGAGCCTGAGTATCTCCCGACGCCGTGGCTCATTGGACGGCCTGGTAAAAAAATGATCATCCATCATGCACATGGGACTGGGAGACAGAGTAATGTGATGCTAGAGGATTTGGAACAATTGTGTGCAGTATGGGCTCTCATGCACTCCCAGAGCCAGGCTGTGCTGTCTGCGGCTGAGGATCTTGTGCCTGTCTTGGAGCCTCTCCAGAAAGGCCTGCGGGAAGAAGAGCCCCATTGATTACAGCGGGAGCCATGAGGAGTCATGCTCACTTGTGGCCTATCAGCTCTGGAATACTCTACCTGAACATGTGAAGGAGGCAGCTTCAATTTCCTCATTTAAAGAACAACTAAAGCTACGTTAATATCCTACTCAAGCTACGTTAATGTTTGCATTGTAGATGAAGCTACACTATATATAAAAAACTATGTGGACACCCATTCAAATTAGTGGATTAACCACACCCGTTGCTGAAACGTGTATAAAATCAAGCACACAGCCATGCAATCTCCATAGACAAAGCATTGGCAGTAGAATGGCCTTACTGAAGAGCTCAGTGACTTTCAATGTGGCACGCTCATAGGATGCCACCTTTACAACAAGTAAACTGTAAGTGCTGTTATTGTGAAGTTGAAACGGCTAGGAGCACCAATGGCTCAGCTGCAAAGTGGTAGGCCACACAAGCTCACAGAACGGGACTGCCGAGTGCTGAAGCACGTAGCACGTAAAAATCGTCTGTCCTCGGTTACTACCAGGCTCCAAACTGCCTCTGGAAGCAATGTCAGCACAAGAACTGTTCATTGGGAGCTTCATGAAATGGGTTTCCATGGCAGAGCAGCTGCACACAAGCCTAAGATCACCATGCGCAATGCCAAGCTTCGGCTGGAGTGGTGTAAAACTCGTCGCCATTGGACTCTAGAGCAGTGGAGGGATAAATCACACTTCACCATCTGGCAGTCCGATGGACAAATATGGGTTTGCGGATGCTAGGAGAACGCTACCTGCCAGAATGCATAATGCCAACTGTAAAGTTTGATGAAGGAGGAATAATGGACTGGGGCTGTTTTTCATGGTTTGGGCTAGGCCCCTTAGTTCCAGTGAAGGGAAATCTTAACTCTACAGCATACAATGACATTCTAGATGATTCTGTGCTTCCAACTTTGTGGTAACAGTTTGGGGGAGGCCCTTTCCTGTTTCAGCATGACAATGACCCCGTGCACAAAGCGGTCCAAAGAGGTCCATACGGAAATAGTGTTTTTGAGATCTGTGTGGAAGAACTTGACTGGCCTGCACAGATCCCTGACCTCAACCCCACCGAACACCTTTGGGATGAATTGGAACGCCAACTGAGAGCCAGACCTAATCGCCCACCATCAGTCCCTGAGCTCACCAATGCTCTTGTGGATGAATGGAAGAAAGTCCCTGCAGCAATGTTCCAACATCTAGTGAAAAGCCTTCCCAGAAGAGTGGATGCTGTTCCAGCAGCAAAGGGCAGACCAACTCAACTTCAATGCCCATGCTTTTAGAATGAGATGTTCGACAAGAAAGCGTCCACATACTTTTCGTGATGTAGTGTAGTACACAAGCATTTCTCTTCACCTTTTATACCTGCTGTAAATTGTGTATGTGATTAATATAATTGTATTTGATTGCTTAATCTTGCTTAGTCTATATTTTACATTAGAAGTTACAAGTTATGTTTTGATCAAATTAAATATTATTATTAATGTTACTATAGTCATCTCCCAACCATGTCAGACAGTGCCTTCACACCAAAAAAACAAACAGGAAACAGACATCACCCCTTAGCTTCTCACACCCTCTCCTTTGGAACATTTAGAAGCCCTGTGGTCTTGGGGTGGGGAGATGGGCCTGAATGTGAGTATGTGGATATGAAAGTACTGTGTGCTCTGACTCTCTGTGTACCGTGGAGTGAGCCACATGAGTGAGCCGGCCGTTCTTCAGCACGATTCTCTCCTCCTCTCCTCTAGCCTCCTCTGGCCCGGGCTCTGCTCTCTGTCTCCTTCACCTCATCACCCCTCTCTCTCTCCTCCACCTCATCACCCCTCTCTCTCATCGGTACCACCACGTGGAGGGAAGGAAGAGGAGGGAGCATCGCAGCTTGCTTTATTTAGAGGACAGAGGTTCAGAGGTGAAAGGGAAGTGGGTGTGTGGTGGGGGAAGAGGAGGGAGGAGGGGTGATGTGTGAGCAGGGGAGTGTGTGGTGTGGCCTGGCATAGAGGGATGGGGCCATATATCTTTAATAGCACGTTATGTTTGACATGGGGGCTGGCTGTTGTAGGAGGAGGAACTTTGGCTGACACACACACACATATCCCCCTGAAGTGTGCCCCTGCGTGTCAGCCGAGTGGCGCTGTTCTTTGATCTCAGCTCCGCGGGTCAGGCTCCGAGCTGGTTCGAAAAATGGCACCCCCTCTCTCCCCCCTGCCCATCTCTCTCTCTCAGTCTCTCTTTCTCTCTCTCATATTCTTTTTCTCTCTCTTTTTTTCTCTCTCTCTTACTCTTACCCTCTTTCTCTTTCTCTCTCTCTCTATCTCTCTCTCTCTCCAGCGGTATGCCTCTCAGGGTGTTTAGGTTCTGGAGGGATCCCAATTTCCTCTACTAATCATGACATCATCCTGCCTGAATAGGTTAAAGATGTTGCCAAGATATTCCTCTCTTCCTCACTCCAGCAGGGCCCAAATTAGACACATTACATGCTGCCCCGGTGTGAGATAACATTAACCACATTTACTTGCTGAAAAACAATAATAGTGGTGTAAATGTGGCAGGAATGCATGTTCATGTTGTTTGGAGAAGAGAGTGTACATGTGTGTGTGTGTGTGTGTGTGTGTGTGTGTGCGTGTGTGTGTGTGTGTGTGTGTGTGGACGTGTTTAACTATTCTTGCAGGGACCAGAAGTCCCCACAAGAAAGTAAATGAACAAAAGTTTGACCAACTGGGGACATTTTGTTAGTCCCCATAATGTCAAATGCTATTTCTTGGGGGTTTAGGGTTAAGGTTAGAATTCGTTTTAGGGTTAGAATTACGTAAAATATTAAGGTTAAGAGCTAGGGTTAGTTGTAGGGTTAGGGTTAGGAGCTAGGAGCTAGGGTTAGGTTTAGGGTTAGGATATAGTTTAGGTTTTTGGGTTAGGTCTAGGGCTAGGGTTAAGGTTAGGGTTAGGGTAAGAGTACGGGTTAGGATTAGGGTCAGATTTAGGGTTAGGGTTTAGGGAAAATACGATTTTGGGACTGGGTTAGGGTTAGAGTCAAGATTAGGGTTGGGGTTTAGTGAGGTAATTCAACAGTGGAGAATAAGTTGAGTTTAGCAGCCCCCCCCCCCCCCCCCCCCCCCCCATCACAGACATGATTAAAGACTTTGACTGATTAGACGTGAAGAGTGGTCATGGCCTCCTCGCTTGTCAATAACAGTTAGAATCACCTCCATGCTGCTCCGATCAGCCTGTTTCTCTCTGTCCCCAACACCCACTAACCTCCAGCTAAAACAAAGAGCCTAGCTGTCATTCATTTGACAGTTTATAGTTATTATGCATATCAACATTTTATATTTTACACTCTGGTGAAAATGTACAAATTCAATGCATTTGAAGGCAGGAAATGATCTAATAAAAGCTTAACATTTATAAAAAGTCACTGACATTTAGCTAATACTGTATTTACCATGACTTTGACATGTGTCTGCAGTCAAAACCTCTCACTCCAGCTTGTCTATGCGTGCATTCAAAATCTAGTGGCTTTGTTTCAACCAGAATCTCTCCAGTGTATTAAGTGAGTAATGAGAGAATCCAAACTCTTTATTTTTATTTTTTGTGCTCGGCCCTCAACTAAACTATAACAACAATGGTATTTATATAATTCACGTCCCGAGAAATGTGTCTGTGTTGCTATCATGAGGGTGACTCAAGAAGTAAAAAGGCCACAAGATAAGACTTTGTCTTACGTCCCTGAAACAGATACAGTTGACTCCTGAAACAAAACAGGTCTCTTGTCATAAATGCCTGTACGAAACCGGAGCATGCAGTTATCCAGAGCAAGTAAAACGTACATGATATACTGTATTTGATTTAGAAGCGTTGGTCTGTACTTGCATAACAAAGACATGATGACATGATGAAGACATACTTAGAAATTATACATACCAATCGTCATAACATACGTGGACTCGACTTGTCCTTCTACTACTTTATGAAAAGTGATATGTGTATGTATGGAGGACTGAGAAGTGGGACGAATAACGTTGCATCCATAAAACAGAGATTCTCAGCTCAAACGACCATGTGTTTTCCATAAAATCATAATTTTTATGATAGGGGTGTTGCTTCGAGATCTCTGAGGCAGTATCTGTGTTTCCTCCCTGAACACACATGATCCCACAGGCCTGAAAAGACAGCATGACATAGCTACAGTAGTCTCGAAAACCCTTGACAACACAGTGTGTAGGGTCTGGTTTCAATGATGGCCTCTTTTGGCATAGAGGAACTACCTCACTGCCCACATCACTACTTTATCAGCATGAATAAAATGCAAAATACCCAGCTAGCACATTTGGTTCCTTGGAAGTTGTGGGAATGTACATTTTTGGTTTCCCATTGGTTCTAGGAAAAAAGCCGTAAGTTTCCTGACAGAAGTGATCATTTTTCCTGTTCTGGGAACAATACATTTTAGGTTACAGGGAGGTTCTGAAAATGTTTTACTATGGTTCCCTGAAAGTTTTCCTGGAAGGTTTTATTAACGTTCTGAGGGGAAATGATATATTAATTGAATGCAATTAAATAACAGTCTGACAACATGTTTCGATGAGACTTTTAGTAACACTGCTAGTTTAGGTTAAATGTTTGTTTAACTCCACGTACAGACAGGACATATGGAAATGAATTTGCTTAGGCGTTAAACATGCAAAAACATGCATTTGTGTTGTGGCACAGCATCAGTGAGATTCAAACCTATGATGTTCTGTTTTCTATCCATGGAATTAGCCCACTGTGCCATTAGCACAGAGCACAGAGCTAGTGTTCCATGTTTTTATAACCTGTCCATTTTAGTCTATTCAAACAGACCCCATTTCAAAGGTCATTAGGACAACACACCTGAACATACTTAACAGGATAGAGGATAGAGAGAGTTTTGTTGATGCTGAGAACAGAATGTATATGTATTTAAATAACATTCTTAGAACCTTCTTTGAATGTGAGGAATGCTTTCTTGCGATTTTTATGGAAAGTTTTCTTAGTGTTCTGACTTGAAATAGAACCATGAGGAAACCTAAAGAAAACATTACGCTGAAGTACTGAAATTCCCACAGAATATCATTGTTTAACATTCTCTGAATGTTCTGAGAACATGACTTTAAATAGAACCATGAGGAAACCTGTAGGAAACATTATGATGAAGTACTGAAATTCCCACCTAAGAAACATATGGTTCTCACAACTTTATGTTCTATCTGAGTATCCAGCACCAATCCCAGAACATGGTGGGAAAGCTGAATGCCAAATAACCATAGGACAACCACGCTCTCACCAAGCTGTAATCAACATATGGTTCTCAGAGCGTTATGTGCTAGCTGGGTAGTAGCTAGCAAGATGGAGATCACAGAGGTTGTTTTTAATGAGTGCATTTCGCAAGCGGCTAGTTTGAATTAACTACCTTAACTAAAACCACTGCAAAAGGTTTTGTCTGCAAATGTTGGTTTTGAATAACAACGTTCTGGCATGTCTGCTTCATGATTTGTTGGGAGAGTCCCCATATTTTCTTTCTTATCGACATCAACAGTGTAGTTCCTCTATGACAAAGGAGTCCATCATTGAGACCAGACCCTAGTTACTATGTTGCCTAGGGTCGGGTTTTCAAGGCTATAGCAGAAGCAGCTAAAGAGAGGAAAGTTCAGGCTTGTTCTGCCAAACTACATGGGGAGAATCCAGTCCAGTTCCTTTTTGTAGTCCTGATGTTTTGTGTGAGGCGAAAACATGTTTGACAACAGGAATGAATGAATTGAACAGAATTGGAACTAAATGAAAGCGTAATTATATTTGAACATTTGTGGTTGTGGTTTGTTTGATATTGAGTACTAGTCAATCCCAATGCAGGACCATGAGTTGTGTGACTTGGCAATATGTTATTTCACAAAATGCCAATGTTTTGCTTCTTGCAGTTTAATTATGGACAGCATTTAGAATGCAGATCGAGTTCATATACTATATTCCCTCTTGGGCTAAAGATGTTCTCGTACACTGTCATAGACTAGTTCAATTAGAATTACTTGTGTGCGTGTCTTTTGCCTGACAGCATTAGGAATACTCTCTACAAATATCTACGGTCACATTTTTAACTTGATCCATTTATGCTGGAAACATATTATCTGGAATTTAGTCATGTCACATAAATAGCAGAAGACGCTCATTCATAATATGAAATTAGCCTTGAGCAGCAGAGATTCAGAAAAGCAGAGGGAAGCTTGAATAGCATTTAGCATGTACAGTACAGAACCCAAACAGAGAGATAGATTGAACATACAGCCGTTTCACATTCTCTTACCTTAGTCTTTCACTAACCACTGATCCTCTGAAGTTTACACTACTTCTACTTTAGGAAATTCTGTAGATAGTCCCAAGATAACATCCTAAATGGCAAACTGCTGGTAAGACTAGCTTGTTGAGCTAGTTAATATGATTCAACTATGCTAATAAGCCGTAGAACCCGCAACACATTACTTTTTTAAATGGCATCTTCTAGAATCTGTCACAAATACCAAAACAAACCATTTATTTTGTTCCACTATCGGTTTGCGTGTTTACGTTTTGACTATTGTGTGTACTCTTTGAGTAAAGGAAGAGAGAAAAGGTCGAAGGGAATTTAATTATTTATAGCCTGCTGTTCCCAGTCTCTATCGCGTAGACAGCTGGGCGCCCTGTACAGTTAAGATCACAGGCCTTGATAACCTGGTCCTTGATTTATGGATAGCATGGGCTTTTTCAATCACCTAATGAGGAAGCTAGAGTGTTTACATGTTTATTAAATACCCAGAACCAGCTGGGACTGGTTGGGTAGACAGCATCTATCATAATATTTCTGTTTCCGTCACAGCCCACCTTAACCCCATGCTGGACTGTTTGGACTTACTCAGTCAGATGTCGTTGAGTACGACAAGCAAGCGAGGCTGTTTGGCTGTAAGCTGTATAGACTGGACTGAGAGTGGCGGGCTGATTTGGAGAAAACCTCACAGTCAATGTGGCACCATGAGTAATTGAGTGATGGAGTGGCTGCTTTGGCGCTGTTAATAGCTGTTTCCCTGTTTCACAGTTGTGGTTATTATAGCAGCTAGGTACTTCTGTTCACAACTTTCATCTAATTGGAGGGCTTTGCATCAAGAATGACCTCAGTGTAGTAGAAATAGCATTCGCAAAGAGTTTGTGTGTAATTTGATTACTATTTTTGTTCTAAGTAACCTTGCAGTGTTGTGTTAAAGGCCCAACATGGGCCCCCTTGTGCCAAAGGTGCTGTAAGGAAAGGCTCATGGTTCTAGGAACAACAATAATACCATTTATTCTCAGTTATTATTCAATTATTCTCAACCGGAGTTTCCTGAAAACACAATTACCTTTGTTGGATTAGCATGGAAAAAATAATATCACAGATCTGTCGGGCTGGCAGGTAGCCAGTGGTTCGAGAGTTGGGCCAGTAAATAAAAAGGTGTTAGATCAAATCCCTGAGCTGACAAGGTAAAAATCTGTAGTTAATCCACTGTTTTCACAGACTTTTACAATTTTTTAAAAAGCACATAACAATAGCGAGAAAAAGAACACAAACCTACAGTACACATTTGCTTTCTTCCTCCTTTTATTACGATGTCCAACAGCCCTGTTGTCTGTTTCCCCCCCTGAACGAAATACTTTGCCATTGACATTACAGGAGGTCATGCAAAGTTTTCTCAGTAGGGGCCTGTCTACCCTGAGGCCATTCTCAGCTAGAGAAGACTGGAACTCACATGGTACTGTACTTACAGCGAACCTTTAGCTTCAGTTACTGGGACTTAAATGTTTTACAGCTCTCAGTCGACCAACATAAACACGCTACTTTTTGGTCCGCATAAAGACAATTTCAGGAACAGTGCTCGCTGGAAATTAGATCTTGTAATCCCTGCTATTCGTGCCTCTCTTAAAAAATGCAAGAAGGGACAAGTGGGGGTAATTGTTTTTACTGCAGTGGCGACAGGAGGGCTTTAGCTGCGCTCATATCACCCCTCTCCCTCTCCCCCTCTCTCCCTCTCTCCCTCTCTCCCTCTCCCCCTCTCTCCCTCTCTCCCTCTCTCCCTCTCTCCCTTTCTGTTCCTGTTCCCAAGAAAGCTAAGGTAACTGAGCTAAACGACTACCGCCCCGTAGCACTCACTTCCGTCATCATGAAGTGCTTTGAGAGACTAGTCAAGGACCATATCACCTCCACCCTACCTGACACCCTAGACCCACTCCAATTTGCTTACCGCCCAAATAGGTCCACAGACGATGCAATCTCAACCACACTGCACACTGCCCTAACCCATCTGGACAAGAGGAATACCTATGTGAGAATAGTGTTCATTGACTACAGCTCGGCATTCAACACCATAGTACCCTCCAAGCTCGTCATCAAGCTCGAGACCCTGGGTCTCGACCCCGCCCTGTGCAACTGGGTACTGGACTTCCTGACGGGCCGCCCCCAGGTGGTGAGGGTAGGCAACAACTCCTCCCCGCTGATCCTCAACACTGGGGCCCCACAAGGGTGCGTTCTGAGCCCTCTCCTGTACTCCCTGTTCACCCACGACTGCGTGGCCACGCACGCCTCCAAATCAATCATCAAGTTTGCGGACGACACAACAGTGGTAGGCTTGATTACCAACAACGACGAGACGGCCTACAGGGAGGAGGTGAGGGCCCTCGGAGTGTGGTGTCAGGAAAATAACCTCACACTCAACGTCAACAAAACTAAGGAGATGATTGTGGACTTCAGGAAACAGCAGAGGGAACACCCCCCTATCCACATCGATGGAACAGTAGTGGAGAGGGTAGCAAGTTTTAAGTTCCTCGGCATACACATCACAGACAAACTGAATTGGTCCACTCACACAGACAGCATTGTGAAGAAGGCGCAGCAGCGCCTCTTCAACCTCAGGAGGCTGAAGAAATTCGGCTTGTCACCAAAAGCACTCACAAACTTCTACAGATGCACAATCGAGAGCATCCTGGCGGGCTGTATCACCGCCTGGTACGGCAACTGCTCCGCCCTCAACCGTAAGGCTCTCCAGAGGGTAGTGAGGTCTGCACAACGCATCACCAGGGGCAAACTACCTGCCCTCCAGGACACCAACACCACCCGATGTCACAGGAAGGCCATAAAGATCATCAAGGACATCAACCACCCGAGCCACTGCCTGTTCACCCCGCTATCATCCAGAAGGCGAGGTCAGTACAGGTGCATCAAAGCTGGGACCGAGAGACTGAAAAACAGCTTCTATCTCAAGGCCATCAGACTGTTAAACAGCCACCACTAACATTGAGTGGCTGCTGCCAACACACTGACACTGACTCAACTCCAGCCACTTTAATAATGGGAATTGATGGGAAATGATGTAAATATATCACTAGCCACTTTAAACAATGCTACCTTATATAATGTTACTTACCCTATATTATTTATCTCATATGCATACGTATATACTGTACTCTATACCATTGACTGTATCCTTATGTAATACATGTATCACTAGCCACTTTAACTATGCCACTTTGTTTACATACTCATCTCATATGTATATACTGTACTCGATACCATCTACTGTATCTTGCCTATGCTGCTCTGTACCATCACTCATTCATATTGATTTGATTTGATTTCTCCCTCTCTCCCTCTCTCCCTCTCTCTCCCTCTCGCTCTCTCCCTCTCTCTCCCTCTCGCTCTCTCCCTCTCGCTCTCTCCCTCTCGCTCTCTCCCTCTCCCTTTTTCCCTCTCTCCCTCTCTCTCCCTCTCGATCTCTCTTGCCTTCGTCTATTCCACTGTCCCGCCGAAAGGGAGGGGAGAACAGCCCCACATCCTTACCCTCCACCTCACCTACCTTACCCACCACCCCCTACCTCCTCCTGGCCCTTCCCATCACAGTCTCTGGAATACCTCAGCACCTGATAAAGATTCCCTGCAATCCAAAAAGGTTCGGGCACAACAAACGCCCTTTCTCAGATAGTCCTTGTAAAACCTTTGCATTCCAATTCTTCTTTCCATCAGAGAGATGTAATTGTCAGTTTTCTTTCAAGAAACAGAGAGCACCCAGCGAACATGGCCCTATGTGGGTATTTGGTGGGCAGAGGCTAGCCCACACCAAGCCCACACCAGCAAACACAGGCTAGCCCAGCACAGGCTTTCCCACAGCAATCTCACATCAGCCCAACACGGGCTAGCCCAGCACGATCTAGTCTACATCAGCCTAACACAGGCTAGCCAACGACAAGCCCACTTCAGCCCAACACAGGCTAGCCAACAACAAGCCCACTTCAGCCCAACATAGGCTAGCCAACAACAAGCCCAAATCAGCCCAACACGGGCTAGCCTACATCAGCCCAACACAGGCTAGGCAACAGCAAGCCCAAATCAGCCCAACACAGGCTAGCCTACATCAGCCCAACACAGGCTAGGCGACAACAAGCCCAAATCAGCACAACACAGGCTAACCAACAACAAGCCCAACATGGGCCAGCCCACACCAAGACCAGCACAGGCTAACCAACAACAAGCCCAACGTGGGCCAGCCCACACCAAGACCAGCACAGGCTAACCAACAACAAGCCCAACGTGGGCCAGCCCACACCAAGACCAGCACAGGCTAACCAACAACAAGCCCAACATGGGCCAGCCTACACCAAGACCAGCACAGGCTAACCAACAACAAGCCCAACATGGGCCAGCCCACACCAAGACCAGCACAGGCTAACCAACAACAAGCCCAACGTGGGCCAGCCCACACCAAGACCAGCACAGGCTAACCAACAACAAGCCCAACATGGGCCAGCCTACACCAAGACCAGCACAGGCTGACCAATAACAAGCCCAACATGGGCCAGCCTACACCAAGACCAGCACAGGCTAACCAACAACAAGCCCAACATGGGCCAGCCCACACCAAGACCAGCACAGGCTAACCAACAACAAGCCCAACATGCGCCAGCCCACACCAAGACCAGCACAGGCTAACCAACAACAAGCCCAACATGGGCCAGCCCACACCAAGACCAGCACAGGCTAACCAACAACAAGCCCAACATGGGCCAGCCCACACCAAGACCAGCACAGGCTAACCAACAACAAGCCCAACATGGGCCAGCCCACACCAAGACCAGCACAGGCTAACCAACAACAAGCCCAACATGGGCCAGCCCACACCAAGACCAGCACAGGCTAACCAACAACAAGCCCAACATGGGCCAGCCTACACCAAGACCAGCACAGGCTAACCAACAACAAGCCCAACATGGGCCAGCCCACACCAAGACCAGCACAGGCTAACCAACAACAAGCCCAACATGGGCCAGCCCACACCAAGACCAGCACAGGCTGACCAATAACAAGCCCAACATGGGCCAGCCTACACCAAGACCAGCACAGGCTAACCAACAACAAGCCCAACATGGGCCAGCCCACACCAAGACCAGCACAGGCTAACCAACAACAAGCCCAACATGCGCCAGCCCACACCAAGACCAGCACAGGCTAACCAACAACAAGCCCAACATGGGCCAGCCCACACCAAGACCAGCACAGGCTAACCAACAACAAGCCCAGCATGGGCCAGCCCACACCAAGACCAGCACAGGCTAACCAACAACAAGCCCAACATGGGCCAGCCCACACCAAGACCAGCACAGGCTAACCAACAACAAGCCCAACATGGGCCAGCCCACACCAAGACCAGCACAGGCTAACCAACAACAAGCCCAACATGGGCCAGCCCACACCAAGAGCAGCACAGGCTAACCAACAACAAGCCCAACGTGGGCCAGCCCACACCAAGACCAGCACAGGCTAACCAACAACAAGCCCAACGTGGGCCAGCCCACACCAAGACCAGCACAGGCTAACCAACAACAAGCCCAACGTGGGCCAGCCCACACCAAGACCAGCACAGGCTAACCAACAACAAGCCCAACATGGGCCAGCCTACACCAAGACCAGCACAGGCTAACCAACAACAAGCCCAACATGGGCCAGCCCACACCAAGACCAGCACAGGCTAACCAACAACAAGCCCAACATGGGCCAGCCCACACCAAGACCAGCACAGGCTGACCAATAACAAGCCCAACATGGGCCAGCCTACACCAAGACCAGCACAGGCTAACCAACAACAAGCCCAACATGGGCCAGCCCACACCAAGACCAGCACAGGCTAACCAACAACAAGCCCAACATGCGCCAGCCCACACCAAGACCAGCACAGGCTAACCAACAACAAGCCCAACATGGGCCAGCCCACACCAAGACCAGCACAGGCTAACCAACAACAAGCCCAGCATGGGCCAGCCCACACCAAGACCAGCACAGGCTAACCAACAACAAGCCCAACATGGGCCAGCCCACACCAAGACCAGCACAGGCTAACCAACAACAAGCCCAACGTGGGCCAGCCCACACCAAGACCAGCACAGGCTAGCACACTAGAGATGTGCAGTTCACAAACAATTTGTTCTTTTTGAACGACTTCTTTAATGGACTCGATAGTCATGATTTGTTTTCTGAGTTACTCATTTTGCCGTTTGTTTGACGTGCTGGTAGCAATGACTACAGCAGGATTAATATGCATATTAATATTCCCTCGAGAACAATTCAAGTTACGAGTGCCACACAGGGAGAGAGATATGCATGCCCGTTCATTGTACAATATTCTTAATGCAGTCGCAGGACAACACAACTTCGAAAGCAGTTTTGATGGCCACTGTTAAAAGAGGAGGATCACAGTGCTTTCTAGTGTCAGTAGGCTACACTTATTTCTCAATCCAAGAAATGAGTCAGTCTAAAATGCATAATTTTAGAACCAGAGTTCAAAAACCTTGGTTGGCTGAGTGCCAGTGGAACGTTGTTTGGGGGACTAGCAACAATATTTAGACTTTGTGATCTGGCTAATGCAGATGGTCAACCATCAACCTATTTATTTATAGCCAATATGCTGCATCAGGTGATAATGGTTATTGCTAAATAGCACACCTGCCTGATAATATGGACCAATATATTATTGGGCTCATTTTTGGAGGAGCAAATTATATTTTAGAGGTCAGTGTAACCGATGTGAAATGGCTAGCTAGTTAGCGGGGTGCACACTAATAGTGTTTCAATCGGTGGGGTAACTCACTCTGAGACCTTGAAGTAGTTGTTCCCCTTGCACTGCAAGGGCCGTGGCTTTTGTGGAGCGATGGGTAACGATGCTTCGAGGGTGGCTGTTGTTGATGTGTGCAGAGGGTCCCTGGTTCGAGCCCAGGTAGGGTCGAGGAGAGGGACGGAAGCAATACCGTTGCATCAGCATAATTTTATTTTCATTCATTTTAGTGTAGAATGTCCTTTTAATAAGTCACCAGAACTGAGCTTCTCACAGTCGTTCTCCCTCCAAAAATTGTTAGTCCCCACACTACCTGTAGTATGCTGGGATATGTGCTTTTGTCAGTATTATATTGTTTAGGCTAGTAAATTATATATATTTCTATCACATTTAAGGTATGACCCAGATGCAGACAGTGTCAACAAAACAAAAGTTTATTCCTAAAACAGGGGCAGGCAAACGACAGGTCGATGCAGGCAGGGGTCAATAATCCAGAGATGGTGCAAAGGGTTCAGAACGGTAGGCAGTCTTAGGGTCACGGAGGGCAGGGGTCAATACTGGGAAGGACTAGAAAACAGGAGCAAAAAACAGGCAGGAGCAGGGGAACAAACGCTGGTAGGTTTCACAAACCAAACGATCTGGCAACAAACAGAGAACACAGGTATAAATACACATGGGATAATGGGGAAGATGTGCGACACCTAGAGGGGGTTGGAGACAAGCACAAAGACAGGTGAAACAGATCAGGGTGTGACATATTTCAACCAGCTAGAACCACTACCCAGTCCATTGCCAGTGTAGCAGTAGTGGTGAATAATATCCCAGCAGACACTGGCTCTGGGATGGTTATAGAATGTGTAAAGGCGTCAGCATGCTTCAGTTCGGCTGGCATCTTGCCGAACTCGGCTAGGCGAACAGAACGATTGTGCTTGCATACTACCTTAA
Source organism: Oncorhynchus mykiss (assembly GCF_013265735.2). NCBI lineage: Eukaryota > Metazoa > Chordata > Actinopteri > Salmoniformes > Salmonidae > Oncorhynchus > Oncorhynchus mykiss. The sequence continues at coordinate 29,495,350 of NC_048569.1, read as the reverse complement.
AATACCTTGGAAAATGCAAAAAAATTGTCAACAGTACAGTTTCGCCATTTTGAGATGCCGTAGCCTGTATATGCTTCCTCAAAATAGTAAAATCAGGCAAATATATTGATAAAAGTCAGCGTGTCCTCGAGAGATTTTTCACGTTTATCAAAACGTCACGCCAGAGTAAGGCTACACAAAACACAGACCTTATTTTAAGTGTTTCTAAAATCCCCAAATGTGAAAATTTAATGGTGGAAAAACGATTGTAACCATTTCCTTCTTTGACCGCTAGGTTTTATGGGTATTGTGACTCATTCTGTGTTACTCTATAGGCATGGCCCTGAACATGGGAGTTCAAGATTGATTTGACAACGTTCTTTTGTATTTCTTTGTACACAGCATACACATTCACACCTTAATGATTACAAGCATACCCATAACATAATGCAGACACCACTATGCTTGAAAATATAGAGAGTGGTACTTAGTAATGTGTAGTATTGGATTTGCCCCAAACACGATACTTTGTATTTGCAGAGTTACTTTAGTGCTTTTTTGCAAACTGAATGCATGTTTTGGAATATTTTTATTCTATTTTTTCACTCTGTCAATTAGGTTAGTATTTTGGAGTAACTACAATGTTGTGGATCCAGCCTCAGTTTTCTCCTATCACAGTCATTCAACTCCGTAACTGTTTTGAAGTCACCATTGGCCTCATGGTGAAATCCCTGAGCGGTTTCCTTCCTCTCCAGCAACTGAGTTAGGAAGGACGCTTGTATCTTTGTAGTAACTGGGTGTATTGACACACCATCCAGGGTAATTAGTAACTTCGCCATGCTCAAAGGGATATTCAATGTCTGCTTTTTTTTTACCCATCTATCAATGAAAAGCCTCCCTGGTCTTTGTGGTTGAATCTGTGTTCAAAATTCACTGCTCGGCTGAGGGACCTTAATTGTATGTGTGGGGTACAGAGATGGGGTAGTCATTCAAAAATCATGTTAAACACTATTATCGCACACAGTGAGTCCATGCAACTTATTATGTGACTTGTTAAGCACATTTTTGCTCCTGAACTGATTTAGGCGTGCCATAACAAAGGGACTGCATACTTCTTGACTCAAGACTTTTCAGCTTTTAATTTTGAATTAATTTGTCAAAATTTTGAAAAACCTGATTCCGCTTTGACAGTATAGGGTATTGTGTGTAGGCCAGTGACACAACATCTCAGTTGAATACATTTTTAATTCAGGCTGTAACAAAATAAAATGTGGAAAAAGTCAAGGGGTGTGAATACTTTCTGAAGGCACTGTATGTGTATTGTCTCAGACTCTCACCGTCCTGCTGTGTTTTGGGTAGCCCTTTCCCTGTTACGAATTAGCACTGAGAGCTACAGGAACATTTATGTCTCATCCAATCACCAACGGCTCTTAATAAATCCAGACCTTAGGTGTACTGAAACCAGAATCACACTCCCTCTATGGATCTAACACTAATAGTTCCTACAGACCCCCACCCCCTGTGCATATACACACATACACACAGAGCGCGGGTGCACACACCGGCGCGTATGCAAGCACACACACACACACACACACACACACACACACACACAGAGACAGGTATGCGTACACACACACAAAGCAGCCGTGGCAGCAGATTAACACAGCCTTTGTTCACGGCGGTGCGACCTTGCCAGACCTCGTCTCCAGCTACTCCCTCTGAGGTGGCGTGGAAAGGCAGACGGCGCTCCCAAAAAGTCTCTGCCCCAGCAAATCACTAATTTTCTTACAATTACATCCTTTCCTGCGCATGGCTGGGTGCGAGTGTCGCCCGTCTGCCTGCCATTGTGTGCTAATTTAAGGCCCATTATTTGAAGTAACAAATGCGCCAGGCAGAGTCACTTTCACATTAATACTTTGCACCCAAGGCGAAGTCTTCCCACAGCTATGGATCAAAGGTCCTCTCTATTGTATGCAACTTCCTGTTTCCCTTTTTAGCTCCAGGTTGTTGTTTTTTTTCGCCCTGCTCCTCCTGTTGGTTCACAGCCCACAGCACTAGATCTCCTCAGACGCCATGACGGACAAGCGTGAGAATCTGACCTTGCACCCCTCTGTGGCGTGAACAGGTGATTTGTGGGAAGAAGAAAAGGAGGTGGCTAGTGAGAGGAGAGATCATGCTCCTCGCATATATCTTGGGTCGCAGGGTAAAATCTGTCTTGTATTTTCTTACTCTCAGTGGAGGACGTCATTAATGGCAAGACACCTCATCATACTGTATATCTGTGGTTCATTGGCTGGCCGCAGACATTTGTGTTAGATGATTTAAGGCAAAGTTGACTTGGCAATGATAGTGACAGGGCCACAATATCTTGTACATGTAATGTTGACCTATTATCTTGCCATCAAACTGAGCTATAGAATTTATTTCTCCTTGTCCTCAGAAACCTTTAGTTTACCATCTGTCCTTACCTACTGTATTCCACCACATACACACACTACTCTCCAGTGCCATTCACTTGGGCCTTAGGCCATGGGCCTCGGAGTTCATGGGCAACAAAGAGCGATGGAGAAATGTACAGCTGCGCAGAGAGAAGTCTCACTCCCACTGGCATCACAAGAGTGACCATCATGCCATAGTGCTCTAATGAAACACCCCTTAAGCCTGTGAAACCGGGGACGTTGTGTGTCTTACCAGGCACAGTTTATGACCACTTCCTGAACCCTTTGATGAGGGCTTATACTGGGGACGTTTGTGACGGATTATACAAATGTCTTGTTTTGCATTGGGGCAATACCGCTGCAATGTTGCCACTTATAAATGTCTTTATAGTTTCCTCTGTGTAGTCAGCACAGCATGCTGACTGAATTAACAACAGAGACACGCTGATAAGTACTAAAGGAACATTTGGTAAGTCTGCCTTATGTCACAGAATGTTTTTTTGTTGTTGTCATCATCCATTGATAAACAATGGGCTTATATCTTGTCTCGAAACCTGAGCTTTCCTGAACATTTAATAAGGGTAAATTAGACCGTTATGCCTAAAAGTTATTGGTCTAATGAAGAAGGAAGCTTAATAGCGGGAAAAACATCATGATCTGTTTAGAGCAGCCCTTTCAAGTGGTTCCGCTGTCCCTCATTTAGGCTTTTGTTCTCCAACGACAGAGCATAAACATGGGAGTATAAACCTGGTTAATGAGTGATGTCACGAAAGCCCTGTACCCAATGCCAGTTCACCAGATCCTGAACAAAAGCCTTTGAGTAACCTCCCATCACAAACAGGGGTCGCACACACATGCACACACGCACATATATACACACACACACACACACACACACACACACACACACACACACACACAGTCACGCTGTCTGAGTCAGAGGTAAACAAAACTCAGGATATGAGAGCGGTGGCACGGGGGCCTGTAACGTAATGGCCAAAGAGCTTGTCTCCAGGCCCTGCTTCAGTAATTAGGCTACACACTGAAGGTGAAAGGGACTCTCGTCCTAGCTTCTCATTAAAGAGAGGACAGAGCAGCAGAGCCTCGGAGGGGGTGGGGGTGGAGGAGGGAGAGGCCAGTAGTGCTTTGATGCTAGCATGTCATCTTGCTCCAGGTGGAGACTCTATGTTAATGTGTAATGCCTCCTGTGGGCCTCTATCAAGGCCCTGTGGACTCATATGATGTGGGAATTGCATTGCTCATGAGACTTTAGGTCAAACACTCCACTTCCAGGTCTCACGCGCGTCTGTGTGTCACAAGTGTAGTGTGGATGGTCACAGAGGAATACAGGGTTTATAAAGACTGTTTACGGTGAAACATTTAATTCCTTTCCTTCTTGCTATAGTAATGTATTATCTATTGTAGTTGTGCAGTGTTATATCCAAAGTCAAGAGCAGGTTAGATTTATGATCAATTCATGAACCACCAAACCATCTTCATTTTCAAAAGAAGAGAAAGCTATGGATTTATGTTAGGCACAAAGTTCAAATTACTGTTACCTAATAAGATTTAACAACCAAAAAAATATCATTTGAGATAGCAAAATTGATTGATTCAAGTTGGCACGCTTGTAACAGTTTATTTCCTGAAAAGTGCATTGCTTCATTGAAGCCTTGAAACATAAAGTACACACCTAAAACTAACAATGCAGAGATATGTACATTTTTGCCATCATTATTAGTGGATTTAACTATTGTAATGTTTTTCCAGTAGGGGGGGATGGATAGCGACCAAGAGATGGTTCAACCAAGGTTTGTCAAGTTCTCTGCTGGACCCTGCATGTTCTCTGCTGGGCCCTGCAAGACCACACTCTGTTCTGTGGAACAGACACATTTACTTCATCCTCTTCTTCTAAAGTTCAGAGGCCTGACACACATAGAGGCACAATGTCTTTGAGCATGTGCGTGTCTCAGAGGGGCTTAAGGGGGCATGGGATGAGAAGGAGGGTGGAGTGGTGAAGTGGGGGGTTAGCACGGGGCAGGGAGGTGGGGGGGTCACAGTGCCCCAGGGCCCAAGCTCTGTGTTGGGCCACAGAGGCCAGTGTTGGGGATGGGGGCTCTGGGATTTAATTGCTAGTTTGGAGGATGATGCTAAGTGGTAGTGACAGTGTATGTGGCTGGAGCCAGTGAGCTCCTGCTGCATATTCACTCTGTCTAAGAGCATCGCAGCATCTGTCAGCGGTGTGCAAGCGACGGGACGGCCAGGGTTCTACACTGTACAGCAGGGAGAGATAATCTGCTGGGATGGACTGGGTAACAGGCATGTGGAGGGACAGGGGAACAGGCATGGGGAGGGACAGGGGAACAGGCATGGGGAGGGACAGGGGAACAGGCATGGGGAGGGACAGGGGAACAGGCATGGGGAGGGACAGGGGAACAGGCATGGGGAGGGACAGGGGAACAGGCATGGGGAGGGACAGGGGAACAGGCATGGGGAGGGACAGGGGAACAGGCATGGGGAGGGACAGGGGAACAGGCATGGGGAGGGACAGGGGACAGGCATGGAGAGGGACAGGGGAACAGGCATGGGGAGGGACAGGGGAACAGGCATGGGGAGGGACAGGGGAACAGGCATGGGGAGGGACAGGGGAACAGACATGGGGAGGGACAGGGAAGCAGGCATGGGGAGGGACAGGGGGGCTCAATAAAACTGGATGACCTCAAAGATGGGGGGGCAGAGGTACACTTGACAGAAATGTATGAGAGAAATAATGTATGAGAGAAATGAAGAAATGTATGAGAGAAATAAAAGAGAGAAATAAAAGAGAGAGAAAAGCCACAACAGCTCTGCAACACCCTTAGAGACATTTAGGTGATGGAAGCTGTACTAAAAAGATCTGAGATGACCATATACATAAACAGGATGTTAGCATACCTGGGCAGTGGGTGCACGAAGCACGGTGTAAGGTGGTGTCATTAAAGCAAGAACAGAAATAACAGAAGTAGAAATGAGCAGGGTTAGGTTACAACTGGCTGCATTTGTTACAAGGAAAACTGTCTTTGAATCTTTTGGAACAGACAACATTTTTTATCAAAACCCTTCTTCTTGAATTAAGTCAAATGGGATTCCAGTTCCGGTGACATGCATTGAAACGCATCGCTTTCTTGTGGCTTTCTTTAGCAAAATAACTATGAATTAACAGACTTTAAAAATAAAAATGAGGTTCAAGGAGGCACAGATCTGGGGAAGGGTACCAAAACAATTGTGCAGCATTGAAGGTCCCCAAGAATGTAGACGCCTCCATCATTCTTGAATGGAAGAAGTTTGGAACCACCAAGACTCTTCCTAGAGCTGGCCATCCGGACAAACTGAACAATCGGGGGTGAAGGGCCTTGGTCAGGGAGAACCTTCCAATCAGGCCTTTATGGTAGAGTGGCCAGATGGAAACCACTCCTCAGTAAAAGGCACATGACATCCCAGAAACAAGATTATATTGTCTGATGAAACCAAGATTGAGCTCTTTGGCCATCTGGAGGAAACCTGGTCATGTCTGGAGCAAACCTGGCATCATCCCTACGGTGAAGCAAGGTGGTGGCTGAGGGGATGTTTTTCAGCGGCAGGGACTGTGAGACTAGTCAGGATCGATGGAAAGATGTTTGGAGCAAAGTACAGAGAGATCCTTGATGAAAACCTGCTCCAGAGCTCTCAGGACCTCAGACGGGGTCAAAGGTTCATCTTCCAACAGGACAACGACCATAAGCGCACAGCCAAGACTATGTTGGAGTGGCTTTGGGACAAGTTTCTGAATGTCCTTGAGTGGCCCAGCCAGAGCCTGGACTTGAACCCGATCAAACATCTCTGGAAAGACCGGAAAATAACTGTGCAGCGACGCTCCCCATCCAACCTGACAGACCTTGAGAGGATCTGCAGAGAAGAATGGGAGAAAATCCCCAAATACAGGTGTGCCAAGCTTTTAGCATTATACCCAATAATACTCGAGGCTGTACTGAGTACTTACGTAAATTCAGTAGTTTTTATTGTTTTCTGAAATTCCCCCCAAAAATGTTTTTGCTTGGTCATTATGGGGCATTGTTTGTAGATTGATGAGGGGGAAAAACAATTTAATCAATTTTAGAATAAGGCTGTAACGTAACAAAAATTGGGAAAAAATTCAAGGTGTCTGAATATTTTCTGAATGCACTGTATAACATCACTTTAACGTGTGGAACACTAACTGTATTACAAGGAACAATAGCAGGTGTTTTTCATTCCAGCTGCTGGCATATTCTGGCCATTCACAATTGACCTGAGGGAACATGATGGCTCTCAACACCCGACAACAGAAAGAGTTGGACACTGCCATCCAAACAATTGTTGGAGATTACAATGGCCTCGACCTTGCAATTAAAACTGATCAATTAATCTCTTGCGCTGCTCACTTCTAAAGTAGATACCTACTCAACTAAAGCAGAATGTTTGGAAACAGCTGCCAGTGTGACAGAGGGGCGACTCCACGACCTGGAAACTGTGCAAAATAAGCTGGAAGGGGAAATCAATCTCCTAAAAAAGAAAACATATTCATTTAAAAATCATTCCCAGAAATTCTGCTGAAACAGAGGGTGACCTACAACGAGGTCAGATCCCAGCTATGCAAGCTAAACTTGAGATGTGGCTCCATCCGGCAAAAATCATCTTGACCTTCCAGAACATAACACACGTTTTCCACTACCAAGGAGGCTCAAGACATATTGTTGAAGCGCATCAAACCCAACATACAAGGGGACTGGCCGACAGATCTAGGCTAACCCCAATTTGACTGGATCAATACTCAGGTATGCTACGCACAGACACGAGCCATGGCTGTGATGCTGCCCTCAGCAAGTCAATGATGAGGACATCCCCTCAATTGGGTAAAAGGAACACTATTATTATTATTGCTGAACATCGGAAATCATTATTATTATATTCTCTATGGTTCAGGACATTTAGACAATGATGACCACGCCGATTAATGAACAATGGACAACATATTGAACTGTCATACAGACAGGGCTACAGCGCATTGCATCACTATGGACTAAACTGTTTAGGATAGATGGCTAGTCCCATATGGGCTACCACACAATTCCCTTTGATCTTCCTGTTGATGCCAGTCCCCCTCAAGTTATGCTGCTGAATGTCTCTCTCATGGAGGACTTGGCCTACAGGCCATGATTCATTATTGTGAAGATCTCAATTAAAGACAGCATTTCTTACACAGACAATTTTTTCCTTTTTTTTTGCACATACTATAGAGCACATACATTGAGTGTACAAAACATTAATCTATTTCCATGGCATAGATTGACCAGGTAGATACAGGTGAAAGCTATGATCCCTTATTGATGTCACTGTTAAATCCATTTTAATCAGTGTAGATGAAGGGGAGGAGACAGGTTAAAACCTCTTAAATGTAATGGCAAAAATGTACATTTCCGCCTAAATAGACATACCCAAAAGTAACTGATTTTAATGAGCAACTATAAGGACATGTGTCCTTAAATGTGGGATTATTGGAAAGAAAATACCTGGGAGATTATAAGAAAATGGTCAGAACATAGATAGGACTGGCACAGTTCAGATCACACAAGATCAAGCACACAGAGAGTAACCGTATTTATTTTATTTTGAAAGTCGTCTTTCATGGACAAGCTATAAATCAATTCTTGATGAAAAGAGCTGGAAACACGTCAGCTCGCTTCCATAACAAGCCAAACACTTCTGGGGGGGACACAACAGCTAGAACTTTATAGATGTTTTAGTAAGGGGTGTCAGATGCGGTCAAGGGTCAACTCCAAGTGTCCCCTCAACCTCTCCAAAGTGTTGTATGTATGTAAATGAGGTAATTCCACTGCTATTACACGTTGAATAAGCCTAAAAGTTATTTGTTCCTTTAAAAACACAATTTCTACAATATCAGCCTCTCTCAAATAGTGTCAGATGACATCCAAGTGTCCTTTCAACCTCTCCAAAGTGTCCAAATGGGGTAATTCCACTGCTATTACACACTGAATAAGCCTAAAAGATAACCAGGCTTGACTCTTGCGAGACGATCATACCCTGCGCTCCTCTTCTTCTTGTCATTCCCCTCATACTTTTGTGGGTCGCTCATGTGACGAGTACAGTTGATAGCCAAGAAACGGTTTTCATTCATAAGGCAGGGAACTTGATACCTTTGCCAGTCCCATGTATATTACCAGGGAAATGTACGAGAGCATGTCAGTTAATCTTCTTCCCCCTCTGCTGCTTCTTGTCCCCAAACTTGTTGCTATTGGATACTAGTGTCCCCAGCACAGAAGTGGTTGAGTACAGCTGAAACAGCTGGAAGGGGTTGTATGTTTGAGTACTATCCAACTGTGGGTCTGAATCTGGGTGTTATTGGCTCCACAATCTATAATGACTGTATGCCATCTGTGCTCAGGTTCATCTCCCTCTGTTGTAGTGGTTCCGGTGCTGTTTCCAGTGGCCCTAGCTCTGTTCCTCCCTCTTCTCTGAGAGGCCCCGGCAGTTCTAGATTAACTGTCTGAGAGGGGCGAGGAGCCAGGGCCTGCCGTGGGGGTAGTGGAAGAAAGGGAAAGGGAAAAGGGGATACATAGTCAGTTGTCCAACTGAATGTATTCAACTGAAATGTGTCTTCCACATTTAACCCAACCCCTCTGAATCAGAAAGGTGCGGGGGGCTGCCTTAATCAACATCCACATCTTTGGCACCAAGGGAACAGTGGGTTAAATGCCTTTCTCGGGGGTAGACAGACATATGTTTACCTTGTCAGCTTGGGGATCCGATCCAGCAACCTTGGGGATCCGATCCAGGGGTTGTAGATCTGGCAGAGGAGGGTGAAGACCGGCGGGTGCACTTGCTGGGGGTGGTTTGCTCCCAAACATCATCATCTTCTCTGTGGGGAATACAATGAAGGAATATAAAGGGTGAATATTGCTGTAAGATACACATCATTACAGTTGACTCATTTTACAATAATACATTATTGTAATGTAAAAGCAAACTTTGTTACAAATTCCTTGCTGGTGACTTTTAGCACATCATGTTACAGCCCTCTCGTAGAGACAAGCACTGTACATTTCTAACTCCTTCAGTAGGCTCCCCTACCCCACTAGACAAAGCAGGCCAGGGGGATTGTAAACTGGCTCTTCACAACTGAACAGGTTAGAGTGAGCAGCAAGCAACCTCTGTCCACAAAGCACCTCAGAGTATGAGTTCTGATCACTTAACCAAGATGGCGTAGCCGTGCAGACGTGATTTGTCGTCCTCTCGTGTACTTTTGTATTTTTAGTCTTTTTTTGTATATACTTCAATTTATTTCCAATCTCTTTTCCATTTATAAATTAAATATACCTTCCGGTATCCCGCCTCACCCAATGTGACACGGGTCCGCTATTTATTTAGACCTTATAGCCTGAAACGGAACGGAATTCTTCGTCCTCCTCTGATGAGGAGTATGAAATGTCGAACCAATGTGCGGCGTGGTATGTGTTCATGATGTTTATTTTACTGAACGCTGAAAATACAAAATAACAACGTGAAATAAACGAAAAAACGAACAGTCCCGTAAGGTGAATGGAAAAAACACTAAACAGGAAATAATAACCCACAAAACACAGGTGGGAAAAGGCTACCTAAGTATGATTCTCAATCAGAGACAACGAACGACACCTGCCTCTGATTGAGAACCATACCAGGCCAAACACAAAACCACAACATAGAAAAAAGAGCATAGACTACCCACCCCAACTCACACCCTGGCCAAACTAAAACAAAGACATAACTAAGGTCAGAACGTGACAGAATTAGCTACTAGTTATTTAGCCATTGTTAGCCACTGCTAGCGGCCTTTCCTTCTGCACAGACAACAGCTGTTTTTTTAGCCTGGATAATACTTGCCAGCATCGGACTGCTTTCTCCACTATAACACCGGATTCCTGCCGTAAACCCTGGACCATTACTCCTGATCATCACAGCTAACTAGCTGCCACCGAGTGACCCAGCCCCAAAGCTAGCCCCGAGCCAGGCCCACCTTCTACTCTGTGATCACCCAGCTACTCAGTCAATGCCTTCCGGACTCTACCCCAACACGGCTAGAATCCACCACTCCGCCAAATCCTTGCCGTAAGCTCTGGACCTGTGCATCGGATCATCACTGCGACCGAGTGGCTATAGTGGCTAACTCCCCTGCCCCGAAGCTAGCACCATTTAGCCGCGAGCCAGGCGCATCTCCCGGCTAGCAAACGAAATTACTACAACTACAATTACCTCTTTCGCCACACGGCGCCCCGCCATACCACCACTACTGGTCTGCCGACTTAACTCCATCCGCTGTGCCCTCAATTGGCCTTCGCCGGACGTGGAGCAGACGCTTCTACTTACCCCGGCCTGCTAACTTTAAACGCTGTGTCTACCACGTGCTAGTGTAGTAACGACTACCCCGTGCTTCCCTGTTCCATCTATTGCTGTTCACTGGACCCTATGATAACTTCACTACATAGCTGATGCCTGCTGGACTGTTCATTAATCACGGTACTCCATTTTGTTTATTTTTTTGTTTATCTGTCGACCCCAACTCAGGCCCTGTGTGTGGTTAACTGACCCTCTCTGCCCATTCATCGCCATTTTACCTGTTGTTGTTGTCTTAGCTGATTAGCTGTTGCTGTCTTACCCGTTGTTGCCTTAGCTAGCTTTCCCAATCAGCACCTGTGATTGCTTTATGCCTCACTTTATGTATCTCTCAAATGTCAATATGCCTTGTACACTGTTGTTTAGGATAGTTATTATTGTCTTAGTTTACTATGGAGCCCCTAATCCCACTCAACATGTCTCAAATCCCACCTCCCACATATGTGATGATCTCACCCAGCATAACTAGCCCGTCCAGAGACGCAACCTCTCTTATCATCACTCGGTGCCTGGGGTTACCTCCACTGTACCCGCACCCCACCATACCCCTGTCTGTACATTTTGCCCTGAATCTATTCTACCACGCCCAGAAATCTGTTCCTTTTATTCTCTGTCCCCAATGCACTAGACGACCAGTTTGATAGCCTTTAGCTGTACCCTCATCCTACTCCTTCTCTGTTCCTCGGGTGATGTGGAGGTTAACCCAGGCCCTGCGTGTCCCCAGGTACTCTCATTTGTTGACTTCTGTAACCGAAAAAGCCTTGGTTTCATGTATGTTAACACCAGCACCCTCCTCCCTTTGTTTTACTCAGTGCTTTAGCACACTCTGCCAACCCTGATGTCCTTGCCGTGTCTGAATCCTGGCTAAGGAAGGCCACCAAACATTCTGAGATTTCCATCCTCAACTTCAACATTTTCCGTCAAGATAGAACTGCCAAAGGGGGAGGAGTTGCAATCTAATGCAGATATAGCCTGCAAAGTTCTGTCATACTTTCACGGTCTATGCCCAAACAGCTTGAGCTTCTAATTTTAAAAATGAATCTCTCCAGAAATAAGTTTCTCACAGTTGCCGCCTGTTGTAGACCCCCCTCAGCTGCCAGCTGTGCCCTGGACACCATATGTGAAATGATTGCACCTAAACTGGGATATGCTTAACACCCCGACAGTCCTACAATCTAAGCTAGATGCCCTCAATCACACACAAATGATCAAGGAACCCACCAGGTACAACCCTAAATCTGTAAATCTGCACCCTCATAGATATTATCCTGACCAACTTGCCCTCCAAATAAACCTGTGATGTTTTCAGGATCTCAGCGATCACTGCCTCATTGCCTGTATCCGCTATGGGTCTGCGGTCAAACGACCATCCCTCATCACTGTCAAACGCTCCCTAAAACACTTCTGCGAGCAGGCTTTTCTAATCGACCTGGCCCTGGTATCCTGGAAGGATATTGACCTCATCCCGTCAGTCGAGGATGCCTGGTCATTCTTGAAAAGTAATTTCCTCACCATCTTAAATAAGCATGCCCCTTTCAAAAAATGTAGAACTAAGAACAGATATAGCCCTTGCTCCATTCCAGACCTGACTTCCCTCGATCAGCACAAAAACATCCTGTGGCGGACTGCGCTAGCATCGAATAGTACCCGCGATATGCAACTTTTCAGGGAAATCAGGAACCAATACACGCAGTCAGTCAGGAAAGCAAAGCAAAGGATAGCTTTTTCAAACATAATATTGCATCCTGTAGCTCTAACATCAAAACGTTTTGGGACACTGTAAAACCCATGGAGAATAAGAGCACCTCCTCCCAGCTGCACACTGCACTGAGGCTAGGTAACACTGTCACCACCGATAAATCCATGAAAATCGAGAATTTCAATAAGCATTTCTCTACGGCTGGCCATGCTTTCCTCCTGGCTACCCCTACACCGGCCAACAGCCCCGCACTCCCCGCAGCTACTTTCCCAAGCCTCCCCAGCTTCTCCTTCACCCAAATCCAGATAGCAGATGTTTTGAAAGAGCTGCAAAACCTGGACCTGGACAAATCAGCTGGGCTAGACAATCTGGACCCTCTCTTTCTAAAAGTATCCGCCGCCATTGTTGCAACCCCTATTAACAGTCTGTTCAACCTCTCTTTATCGTCCGAGATCCCTAAAGATTGGAAAGCTGCCGCGGTCATCCCCCTCTTGAAAGGAGGAGACACTCTAGACCCAAACTGTTATACCTACTGTATATCCATCCTGCCCTGCCTTTCTAAAGTCTTTGAAATCCAAGTTAATAAACAGATCACTGACCATTTAGAAACCCGGTTTCCGAGCTGGTCACAGGTGCACCTCAGCCACACTCAAACTAAACAATAGCATAACCGCCATCGATAAAAGACAGTACTGTGCAGCCGTCTTCATCGACCTGGCCAAGGCTTTCGACTCTGTCAATCACCGTATCCTTATCGGCAGACTCAACAGCCTTGGTTTCTCAAATGACTGCCTCGCCTGGTTCACCAACTACTTCTCAGACAGAGTTCAGTGTGTCAAATCTGTTGTCCGGACCTCTGGTACTCTCTATGGGGGTACCACAGGGTTCAATTCTCGGTCCGACTCTTTTCTCTGTATATATCAACGATGTCGTTCTTGCTGTGGGTAATTTCCTGATCCACCTCTATGCAAACGACACCATTGTGTATATATCTGGCCCTTCTTCGGACACTAAAGCCTGTTATGGCAAGGCGATCCCCGAGGGGAACTCCACCCCCCCATTCAGCTGAAAAGGTGGGGCAGGGAATTCAAAAATATTCTTTAGAAATATTTAACTTTCACACATTAACAAGTCCAATACAGCAAATGAAAGATAAACATCTTGTTAATCTACCCATCATGTCCGATTTTTTAAATGTTTTACAGTGAAAACACAACATATATTTGTGTTAGACCACCACCAAATCAAAGGAAAAATGCAGAGTCACAAAAGCAGAATTAGAGATAAAAAATGTGAAAATCTTCATCAGATGACACGCATATGACATGTTATACAATACATTTATGTTTTGTTCGATAATATGCATATTTATATCCACAAATCTCGGTTTACATTGACGCCATGTTCAGAAATGCCTCCAAAATATCCAGAGGAATCATAGAAAGCTACGCCAGATAACAGAAATACTCATCATAAACTTTGACTAAAGATACATGTTCTACATATAATTAAAGATACACTGGTTCTTAATGCAACCGCTGTGTCAGATTTTTTTTAAACGTTATGAAAAAAGCCTACCATGCAATAATCTGAGACAGCGCTCAGACGTAAATATATTTCTCCGCCATGTTGGAGTCAACAGAAATACAAAATTACATCATAAATATTCCCTTACCTTTGATGATCTTTCATCAGAATGCAGTGCAAGGAGTCCTAGTTCCACAATAAATCGTTGTTTTGTTCCATAATGTCCAATACTAGTGTCCAATTAGCTGCATTTGCTGCATTTCAGCTCACGTGCCCAAAAGCTGACGCTGGTCCAGGACAACTCGCACGAAAACTTCAAAAATATATATTCCAGGTCGAATAAACTGGTCAAACTAAGTAGAGAATCAATCTTCAGGATGTTATTTTCATACATATCCAATAACGTTCCAACCGGATCATACGTTTTCTGCTGCAGCCAAATGGAACGACGGTGGCACCCACAGAGAAATGCAACACAGGGAAATTGCATTCTGCCAAGACCGTGACTATTTCCCCACCCATTCGGTCAAAGTTCACACCAAAAGCTCCATTCCACGTTCTACTGAATGAGGACATCTAGTGGAAGGCGTAGGAAGTGCTACCAGATCCATATCTTGTTGGGAAAGGAAGGGGCGATGACGTCAAAGTTGACCCACATTCAGAATTTCACTTCTTGTTTGGAAGATTTCCTGCCCTATGAGTTCTGTTATACTCACAGACATAATTCAAACAGTTTTAGAAACTTCAGTGTGTTTTCTATCCAATAGTAATAATAATATGCATATATTAGCAATCTAGGACAGAGTAGGATACATTTCACCATGGGCACGCAATTAATCCAAAGTGAAAATACAGCCCCCTATCCTCAACAAGTTTTAATGAATGGAGCAAATTGCAGCAGTTTTTTTCCTGTGAGGGAGGAGTGGTTTTTAGTGGAGCGGTTGGAAAGGACTTGGAGCATGAGCGATGAGTGGGATTTCCGACTGCTTTACTCCACTCACATGCTCTGGTTGGGTACAGAGATGAGGAAGTCATTCAAAAATCATGTTAAACACTATTATTGCACACAGAGTGAGTCCGTTAAACATATTACGTGACACATTTTTACTCCTGAACTTATTTAGGCTTGCCATAACAAACAAATACTAATTGACTCAAGACATTAAGCTTTTCATTTTTTATTAATTTGTAAACATTTTGAAAAACATAATTCCACGTTGGTATTATGATGTGTTGTGTGTAGGCCAGTGACACCAAATCTCAATTTAATCCATTTCAAATTCAGGTGTATCACAACAAAATGTGGAAAAAGTCAAGGGGTGTAAATACTTTCTGAAGGCAATGTAGCAATGCTTCAAGAAATACATCTGCTCCAAAAGGACTCATATAGAATAGAGAACCATTTGTACAAACTGGCAGTTTTTTTATCAGCCCCCCAAAAAACTAAAGATGTAATCATAATGATACATAAGCTCAAAATCACCATCTCGGTTAAAGGCAAAGACCAAGAAGGCAGAATCAGTTTCCTTAAAAATCTCCATAAAGGAAAGAAATGTCATTTGTTAATGTGTACGCTTCAAATTCATCTGATCCTAAGTTTTGATTCTCTGAACAGCATATTGTTAGAATTAACTGAATTCCATCTGGTTATTGGAACAGACATTAATGCCATTTTGGACATGCGGAACAAATCTAATTAGACCAATTACAATCCACAGGCAACCAAGGCTCTCCAACATATACTCTCTGATTACAACCTCATTGATGCCTGGCGAGCTCATAATCCTAAAGCAAAAGAGTACACTTCCAACTCAGACAAGAATAAATCATTCTCTCAAATTAATTTCATACTATTATCTACACCTCTATTTTCTTTAACCCCCTAAGCCGTTGGGGGGTTCAAACCGACATATGGAATTGTTTTAAGATGGTCTTACTATGGATCATTTAGCTATTTGATTTAGAATTTCAGGAATCCTTTAGGTACAAAACAAATATATACATACAGTGGGGCAAAAAGTATTTAGTCAGCCACCAATTGTGCAAGTTCTCCCACCTAAAAAGATGAGAGAGGCCAGTAATTTTCATCATAGGTACACTTCAGACAGACAAAATGATAAATAAAATCCAGAAAATCACATTGTATTTTTAATGAATTTATTTGCAAATTATGGTGGAAAATAAGTATTTGGTCACCTACAAACAAGCAAGATTTCTGGCTCTCACAGACTCACAACCTCATGAAGCTGGTTGAGAGAATTCCAAGAGTATGCAAAGCTGTCATCAAGGCAAAGGGTCGCTACTTCTTTAAGAGGCTCCTCTGTCCTCCACTCGTTACCTGTATTAATGGCACCTGTTTGAACTTGTTATCAGTATAAAAGACACCTGTCCACAACCTCAAACAGTCACACTCCAAACTCCACTATGGCCAAGACCAAAGAGCTGTCAAAGGACACCAGAAACAAAATTGTAGACCTGCACCAGGCTGAAGACTGAATCTGCAATAGGTAAGCAGCTTGGTTTGAATAAATCAACAATGGGAGCAATTATTAGGAAATGGAAGACATACAAGACCACTGATAATCTCCCTCGATCTGGGGGTCCATGCAAGATCTCACCCCATGGGGGGGGGGGGATTCATAATATGGTTTAAAATGTACCAGTCAAAAGTTTGGACACACCTACTCATTCATGGTTTTTCTTTATTTTTAATATTTTCTACATTGTAGAATAACAGTGAAGACGTCAAAACTATAAAATAATATAACTTACTCTGGGTCTTCCTTTCCTGTGGCGGTCCTCATGAGTGCCAGTTTCATCATAGCGCTTGATGGTTTTTGCGACTGCACTTGAAAAAACTTTGAAAGTTCTTGACGTTTTCCGGTATTGACTGACCTTCGTGTCTTAAAGTAATGATTGGCTGTCAATTCTCTTTGCTTATTTGAGCTGTTCTTGCCATAATATGGACTTGGTCTTTTACCAAATAGGGCTATCTTCTGTACTCCATCCCTACCTTGTCACAACACAACTGATTTGATCAAACACTTTAAGAAGGAAAAGAACATCCACAAATTAACTTTTAACAAGGCACAGCTGTTAATTGAAATGCATTCCAGATGACAACCTCATGAAGCTGGTTGAGAGAATTCCAAGAGTATGCAAAGCTGTCATCAAGGCAAAGGGTCGCTACTTTGAAAATCTCAAATACAGTGCCTTGCGAAAGTATTCGACCCCCTTGAACTTTGCGACCTTTTGCCACATTTCAGGCTTCAAACATAAAGATAGAAAACTGTATTTTTTTTTGTGAAGAATCAACAACAAGTGGGACACAATCATGAAGTGGAACGACAATTATTGGATATTTCAAACTTTTTTAACAAATCAAAAACTGAAACATTGGGCATGCAAAATTATTCAGCCCCTTTACTTTCAGTGCAGCAAACTCTCTCCAGAAGTTCAGTGAGGATCTCTGAATGATCCAATGGTGACCTAAATGACTAATGATGATAAATACAATCCACCTGTGTGTAATCAAGTCTCCGTATAAATGCACCTGCACTGTGATAGTCTCAGAGGTCCGTTAAAAGCGCAGAGAGCATCATGAAGAACAAGGAACACACCATGCAGGTCCGAGATACTGTTGTGAAGAAGTTTAAAGCCGGATTTGGATACAAAAAGATTTCCCAAGCTTTAAACATCCCAAGGAGCACTGTGCAAGCGATAATATTGAAATGGAAGGAGTATCAGACCACTGCAAATCTACCAAGACCTGGCCGTCCCTCTAAACTTTTAGCTCATACAAGGAGAAGACTGATCAGAGATGCAGCCAAGAGGCCCATGATCACTCTGGATGAACTGCAGAGATCTACAGCTGAGGTGGGAGACTCTGTCCATTGGACAACAATCAGTCGTATATTGCACAAATCTGGCCTTTATGGAAGAGTGGCAAGAAGAAAGCCATTTCTTAAAGATATCCATAAAAAGTGTTGTTTAAAGTTTGCCACAAGCCACCTGGGAGACACACCAAACATGTGGAAGAAGGTGCTCTGGTCAGATGAAACCAAAATTGAACTTTTTGGCAACAATGCAAAGCGTTATGTTTGGCGTAAAAGCAACACAGCTCATCACCCTGAACACACCATCCCCACTGTCAAACATGGTGGTGGCAGCATCATGGTTTGGGCCTGCTTTTCAGTCCAGACCTGAATCCAATCGAGAATCTGTGGAAAGAACTGAAAACTGCTGTTCACAAATGCTCTCCATCCAACCTCACTGAGCTCGAGCTGTTTTGCAAGGAGGAATGGGAAAAAATTTCAGTCTCTCGATGTGCAAAACTGATAGAGACATACCCCAAGCGACTTACAGCTGTAATCGCAGCAAAAGGTGGCGCTACAAAGTATTAACTTAAGGGGGCTGAATAATTTTGCACGCCCAATTTTTCAGTTTTTGATTTGTTAAAAAAGTTTGAAATATCCAATAAATGTCGTTCCACTTCATGATTGTGTCCCACTTGTTGTTGATTCTTCACAAAAAAATACAGTTTTAAATCTTTATGTTTGAAGCCTGAAATGTGGCAAAAGGTCGCAAAGTTCAAGGGGGCCGAATACTTTCGCAAGGCACTGTATATTTTTATTTGTTTAACACTTTTTTGGTTACTACATTATTCCATGTGTTATTTCATAATTTTGATGTCTTCACTATATTCTACAATGTAGAAAATATTTTTTTTAAAGAAAGAAAATCCTTGGAATGAGTAGGTGTTTCCAAACTTTGGTACTTATACTGCAATTATATTTTCTAGTCCATTGCTCTGTCCTCCTGCTATATGAGCCAACCCAAGGCTGGCTGTGTGGTAGATTCTGGCTTTATTTTAGCTAAGTTGCCAGCGTCCACCTGTCCTTGGAGCATTAAGAGCATGAGGTCTAGGGCCAGGAGGGGGGCATTTAGGGGAGGGCCAGCCAGCGGTGGAGGACCAGTGGAGGCAGAGGGGGTATGAGGCAGCTAGGGCTGACTCAGTGCTGTCCTTCTGCTAATTTTGGCCCTGAGATATTATTGTACCCCGGGTCCAGGTCAGGCCTCAGTAAGGTTACAGTGCCCCTCTTAAACCTGTTGTTATCATGGCACTCCATAAATATAACACCTCATAAATATGGCCCACTTTGGGGTTGGTTTACCTTGGAAAACGCCAGCTCTGAACTATGCCCTTTGAACTCATAGTCACTTTGGTCCACCCCTCTGCCTGCCTGCCTGCTTAACTGTCTGCCTGCTTGCCTACTAACTACTTGCCTGCCTGCTAACTGTCTTATTTTCACAGACATAGAAGTCAGTTCAACGTCTAGCTTTAATTTACATTTGATTGAGTTGTCAACTAACGTGAATTCAATGTGAAATCAAATGATTTAGGTGTCATTGGATTTAGGTCCTGAGGGGAACAGTGGTCTAAGGCATTGCATCGCAGTGCTAGAGGCGTCACTACAGACCAGGGTTCCATCCTGGGCTGTATCACAACCGGCCGTTATCGGATGTCCCATAGGGCGGCGCACAATTGGCCCAGCGTCGTCCAGGTTAGGGGAGGGTTTGGCCGGGGCAGGCCTTCATTGTAAATAAGAATTTGTTCTTAACTGACTTGCCTAGTTAAATAACGTTTAAATGAAAATAAAGTAGGTTCAAATTTGTGTCAAAAACAGACAAAAGACAAATTCCCGAAATTCCCCAAAACAGACAAATTCCTGAAATTCCTTTTTCACACCAATTCAATGTCGTCACATAGATTTTTTGTTGTTGTTGTTGAAATGACGTGGAAACAATGTTGATTCAACCAGTTTGTGTGCAGTGGGGTCTGCCTCTCTGACTGCCTGGCTGGCTGGCTACACTGGAGTAGGGGAGCATGAGAACAGGGGACAGAGACAGCTGAATGTGTGAGATCCTCTGTCTGACTCTTCTCTGAGAGGTGTACAGGTGCAGTGTTAATGGGATCACCCTCTAAACTGTCAGTTGTGATTACAATCCCTTGCTGAGGTACACATGGTAACATCACAAGTAAGCTTCCTGATATTGGTATTTATTTTTTCCCTCTTAGTCTAGTGCCGCGTTCACGTGTTAGTCGAGACTCTGAAATTTCCGAATTGCTAATTGGACATTTCTGAGTTACCTAGTTCCGACTAGCATGGGAACGCGGCATTAGTAAAGGTTCATTGATATATTATTTGTATATCAAAATACATTAAATTGGAGAATATTGCATTCAGGTTCAATGCCAATGTATACAGATGTAGGATCTTAATTTGATCACACTAATGCGGGAAATGTTTAACTTGTAGTGCATTTGAGGTTTTAAAAGGCTTCTGAATGAAAGAAATCTTCAACACTGTATCATATTACCAGGCCTCGGGTCAAATCACAGCCCATGTTTTCTTTTTATGCATCATAAAGAGGAGTAAAGAATGGGGTTGATTTGTATCATACATGACTCCCTAGGCCATTGTGGATCACAGACCTCTTTCCAATGCACACAGAAACACACTTTTACTCTCAACCTCAACTAATGAAATAGCCTGGACTTGGCCATAACATTCATGCGTGTCCTATCCATGTAACAAGGCTGATTTTAATAAGGCCTTATTTGTCATTAAGGTGAGTAATGAGGATACTGGCTGAGAGGGCCCAGAGGGGAGCATCAAAACAGTTTATATTGTTTTAGACCATATTTATTCAGCTGCAGAAGCCTCATTACCAAAGTCCTTTTTCCCCCTCTCTCTCTCCCTCCGTTTTCTCCTTCTTTCGCTTCTCAGTGCTTTACGTGGGAACAATAGGTGTACAATTAACGTGTGCCGGGGCCGGAAGGGCGAGTGTTTGATGTCCCCTTGGAGTGGTTGCTGTGGTGGTGAGGCTATAGGAGGACCAGGGATGTCTGCCTGGAATCCTGCTTTACTGGTTTCTCTGAAGCATTATTAGCTCCCAGCACACAAAAGCCAGGCCATAAATAAGCTGCTGGAGGCCACAATATGGCAGAAATAATGTTTATCTTTCCCTCCTGAAGCACAGGGCCCTCATTATCTCCCGGGGGCGTAGGGAGAGAGACGGGAGCCGCCATTCAGCCACTTTACCCCCTCTGCCCTCTGCTCCTCTTCACTGTCATCCTCCTATCTCTCAATTTCCCTGTCATTAGACGCCTCTAGTGTGGTGTAGTGCTGGGAGTAGTGGTGGTGGTGTGATACAATAGAAGTAACTGTGGTAGTGGTACTGGGATGGTGGTGATTCTCTAACTACTCTGATATTCAAACATTCATATCCAGGCTTCCCATTTAAGAGAAGAACCTTATTTAAATAAATGAATAAGTACAGCTCCAGTACATGTCCCATAAAACCATTGGTAAGCATAGAATGGATTTTCCTGGCAGAAGTACATGACCGAAAAAATACTCCATCATTTTGATTTTATATTCTTCCCAAAACAATATCATCTCCCATCAAATTACACAGAAAGCTTTACTGCATTGAAAGTATGGTGATTTATTTTGTGTGTAACCCAAAGATGCTCTATCACATTTGTTACCGGTTACAGGATCTGAGCATTTTGATGCCAGTTCCTACTTCACAGTAGGGATGTTTGAAAAAACGTAGAAATGACTTCTTGAACATGGGAAATTTCATGCGCCTTAATTACAAACTTGTATGGGATCTGTAAATGAGCTATACATACTCTGAGCTATACATTGAGAAAGAAAGGATACTTCCTGGATAGTCATGATTGGCTGCGATAATGTAGTGGTTGGACATACCAAGAGATGAGTCCTGATTGGTCTGTCATGTCACAGGCTTCTGTCTATAACAGAATGGAGGCTTCCCTGGGCAGTATATAGATCATATTTGCTACCTGCAGATTTTTGGGAAGATGTAGCGTTGGACAACTGCAAAACAGTTGCTAGAGGTCTCAAAAACATTGCTGTCTTGAATTTAGCTGGGTTTAACTAGAGAGACTACTTTCTGGAGGACAATGCCATGCTACGGCTTAAGAGGGTGTGTGAACAATGTGAACAAACCTGAATGGGCGTGAACAAAGAACACTTTAGGAACTGTGAAAATCTCATCAAAATCTTTCAAAGGGCATTTCTCATGCTTTTCTCAAGTTGGATAACAAGTTGATCACCTTTTGAAGCGGCATTACTTTCCCATGTTTCCTCCAACTACAGTTTATGGTATACCCTTTGGAAGCTACAAAGGGTGTCCTTTCATAAACATCACTTACAATTGATATAAGTCCAAATAGAGAAATCCGGAAATATTTCACAGTCGTACCTAATAGCTAAAAATGTAATCTGACATTTAATTAATTGATCATGTCAACCCCTTTCAAATACTTATAGTCATTTATCGCTGTGATTTACGCCATCACTGTGGCAATAAGACCATACATAAGACCATACTAGCGGCACCCTGCATATACGGGCGGTAATTCATTGGAAATGACTCATTCAATTCATTGTTGTGGACCAAATTCAATGATTTGATAAGACTACCATGAACCCATAAGTTAAACAAAATGTGTGTAACAGGCCTAGGTCAAAATAATTTGGTTGCAAATGAAACTGAGGTCATGTAAATAAATAACCTTGTGTGACCATGAAAGTCTATAAGCAATGTGCACTGTAAAATCTTGTGGCTGCCCAACTACACCATAGAAGGCTCCCGAGTGGTGCAGCGGTCTAAGGCACTGCATTTCAGTGCTAGAAACACCCTGGTTCAATTCCAGGCTCTATCACAACCGGCTGTGATTGGGAGTCCCACGGGGTGGGGCACAATTGGCCCAGCGTCGTCTGGGTTTGGCCGGTGTAGGCCGTCATTGTAAATATGAATTTGTTATTAACTGACTTGCCTAGTTAAATAAAGGTTACATTATAATAATAAAGAGGCCCATGGTCTTACATCAGGTGGTGTCACTCTTATCCAACACTCATCGCTCAACTGACAGTACAGGCAGAATTGTTGTGCTATCTGACATAAGACAATGCCTTCACCATAGAAATAAAAATGGCTATTGATGCATAATTGTCATGGTAATTTGGAACGATCAGTCAATGAGCATTGTGGGTAATGTAGTCATTCTACAGTTTCCAAATCGGCATATGTTCTATGCATTGTGACAGCACTCATACAAAGTGCTAGTTGCATGTCCCCTGACGACGAGCCTAAAATGAAGAAAATTGGCACATAATTGTAGGATCAGAACCCGCCGCAAGTGTGGCCTACAGTATTATAACATAGATCATTATCACAACCCCTTTCAAATCTTTACTACAGTCATTTATCTCTGTGATTTACGCCACCACTATGTCATCACTGTGGTAATAAGACTCTGTGTTTGAATAGTAATCACGTTCACCTGCTAATAGCCTGATAAGTAGCCATATCCCTGTGGGGCTCAGATGGCCTGCCCTGCACTGACATCCCCAATGTTCTCCATCAAAAGGCCAACCATTCAGAGCTAAAGGCCAGGGTGGGTCCCAGCCAATAGGTTGGAGCAGGATTTCGCGAATGGAAACTCAGGCCCGTAACAGGGCCAATTCATGGATGAACGTGAAACACGGCAAAAGGAAATTGAATTGCATGCTTTGTGAGCGCACAATGACGTCCTGTAACATTTTAGGAGCCATGTGAATTGGTCTGAAGCGGGCTGTTGGAAATGTGCAGTGTTCAGTCCCCATCAGCTTCCCTGGCAACGGAGCACCGGAGCATTTCCATCATCATGGAGGCCAAGTTCATGGGATTTGTTGCATGACAGGGCCCATAGGTTTACTATCATACACATGGCACTTTTGTGTGTGTGTGTGTGTGTGTGTGTGTGTGTGTGTGTGTGTGTGTGTGTGTGTGTGTGTGTGTGTGTGTGTGTGTGTGTGTGTGTGTGTGTGTGTGTGTGTGTGTGTGTGTGTGTGTGTGTGTGTGTGTGTGTGCATACACTGCCATTCAGTCTTACTGGTGAAACAGGGTACGATCAGCACTGGCAGTTTTATTGTCAAATTTTTCACCACTGTGACCATTTCATGGTGTAATCATACCGTAATGGATTGGAGTGCTCCAATCACTGTAAAGTCAACTGTAATAGTAAAGGAGGAGAGAGTGTTTTCTACTTCATATTTCAGCTAGATAGGTGAAAAGTAGTGTGTTAATGTAAATATCAAGTAAGTGATCCATCCCTGATCATATGACTTTGGCTGATGCTGCCAGTGCAATGATATGCTACATGCGGAAGCAGTTCATGAGGAAAATATGTTTTGTGATCAATTGATCATATCTGACATTGATGATAATCAACATCTGACATTAATGATAATCAACATCTGACATTAATGATAATCAACATCTGACATCGATTATAATCAGCATATGACATTGATGATAATCAACATCTGACATTAATGATAATCAACATCTGACATTGATGATAATCAACATCTGCATTATGCTTTGCTTGTGTGTGAGTGTGTACGTGTACGTGTATGTGTGCTCACTATATGTGCACGTGTGTATGTGTTTATGTGCATGCGCAGGGAGCTGCTCTGAGTAATCCATTGTCGGCTAATTCATGTCAATCATCTGTCTGAAAAAGCCTTACACTTATTTTAGCCTAGCTTTGTGTGACACAGAGTCTGGCCTCTGTAGAGCTGAAGGTTGTGTTCTGGCTGAACTAAAGAGCCATGCAGCGCACACACACACACACACACTTAAAGTTTAGTGGTGCCGGGTGTTTGTTATAAATTTTGCTCTAACTTCAGTGTGTCTTTGATCTGCGGTGCTGCTGACGGGAGACAGTGTGGGGGAGCGTTTGATTTTGTAAAGGCTGAGGGAGGATATAGAATATGGTACATAAAAGCTTATTTGTTGGGAAAGCAGAGGGAGAGAGTATGGTGTATTGAAGTGCTGGGGTGATGAGGACGGTGTTGAGTCATTCTTCCCATACACACACGCACACTCAGAAACACTCACACACATTGGATGGAGACCTTATTGAGGGGAATATTATAGATGGACCCTGTCTGCCTAGTATCCACAGAACCAGGACTGCGCCTACCTACTTCACAATACCGGCCCAAACAAAGCTTCAGTCGCCCTCAGCACAAGTTGATTGAATTTTACACTGATGGTAAGGAGAACACGCAAGGCAGGAGAGAATGCAATAAAGGCCACCGTGGATGACAAAGGAAAGTGTGATGACATTGAAGGAGATTAAACATTTCAGTGCATAGCCCACAGTGGGCAGTGTTTTTTACCAGGGAGAATGTTTTTTCCGCATGGTCCATCTCTTAAGTGTGCCTAAGAGTTTCCATTCCCCTGTCACATTCTATATTTTTCTTCTCCTCCTTCCAACCCATCCACTCTGGAAGATCCTCTCTAGGCTGAGGTGTGGCCCTTCTCTGGCATATGGGCAGGGTACTGGGGGTCAGGAAGGCTGGAAGTGTGGAATACCTCCTCATGATGGGTTTTATTACTGCAAGACAGGCAAGAGAGAGGGAGAGAAATTAAAAGAGAGAGAGAGAGAGAGAGAGAGAGAGAGAGAGAGAGAGAGAGAGAGAGATATACAGTACCTCCATACTGATGTTATAAGGTGTAATTGCACTCAAAGCCACAATGCACAAGAAGTTCAGAGTGCAGTATGGAATGCATGGGTCACCAATACACACAACACAAACTATGAAAAGAAAGCTAAAGTACTGAAGACCATTATACTGCAGTATTATTCAAAACACAACACCACTGTCATGTGCCAATGTTTTCTTCATTATCAGGCGAGGGAGAGGAGGAAAGAGAGAGAGGCTGCCCCCACTCAGGCAGTCCAGTCCAGTACAATCTCTATAATAAATCAGCGTATGCAGCTTGACAACAACAATCCCAAAGAGAGGATTGATTGGCAGGGCCCAAACAAACTAGGAGATGGAAAAACTATGATGTACTTTGCATATGTTTTAATGAAACTAGCTCTATTTGTATTATTGGTGCCAGCTGTTGGACTGTGTACAGAGGTATAAATCAGGAGTCAAATGCCAATACACCCTCTAGCCAGATCTCTCAACCTGATGAAACACAAGAATAATCAGATTTGGAGAGAGGCTTTTCAGAGTGGAGGGTCAGGGTCGCCAAGTCCTGGATGATGATATGTCTGTAGACTGAACAAGAAGTACTTTTAAGGAAGACAGTCCTGGGTAGGTTTTCCTCCAAGGGGGTGTATTGTGACTTGTCACTGAATACAATCCTAAACATAATCTTAAACATAATCAAGAAAACCAATCCAAGAAAACAGGGAAGGGAAAAGCAATGCTGTAGCAAGGGAGCAACCTGAGGTTTTGTGTGCAGATAGGAATGGCAACTTTAAGTTGAGTTTGTGTGTTTGAAAATACGTACACTGTACAGGGTGTATTTTGTGGATATACAGTGCTTTCGGAAAGTATTCAGACCCCTTGACTTTTTCCGGATTTTGTTACATTTCAGCCTTATTCTAAAATTAATTCAATTCAATTCAATTGTTTTTTCCCCTCATCTATCTACACACAATACCCCATAATGACAAAGCAAAAATAGTTTGTTTTTTTTGCAAATGTATTGAAAATAAAAACTTTTGTATTACATTTACATAAGTATTCAGACCCTTCACTCAGTACTTTGTTGAAGCACCTTTGGCAGCAATTACAGCATTGAGTCTTCTTGGATATGATGCTAAAAGCTTGGCACACCTGTATTTCGGGAGTTTCTCCCATTCTTCTCTGCAGATCCTCTCAAGCTCTGTCAGGTTGAATGGGGAGCATTGCTGCACAGCTATTTTCAGGTCTCTCCAGAGAGCAGGTTTTCATCAAGTATCTCTCTGTACTTTGCTCTGTTCATCCTTGCCTTGATACTGACTAGTCTCCCATTCCCAGCCGCTGAAAAACATCCCCATAGAATGATGCTGCCACCTCCATGCTTCACCATAGGGATGTGCCAGGTTTCCTCCAGACATGACGCTTGGCATTCAGGCCAAATCTTGGTTTCATTAGACCAGAGAATCTTGTTTCTCGTGGTCTGAGAGTCTTTAGGTGCCTTTTGGAAAACTCCAAGTGGGCTGTCATGCCTTTTACTGAGGAGTGGCTTCCGTCTGGCCCCTCTACAATAAAGTCCCAATTGGTGGAGTGCTGCAGAGATGGTTGTCCTTCTGGAATGTTCTCTGATGTCCACAGAGGAACTCTAGAGCTCTGTCAGAGTGACCATCAGGTTCTTGGTCACCTCCATGACCATGGCCCTTGTCCCCTGATTGCTTAGTTTGGCCAGGCGGCCAGCTCTAGGAAGAGTCTTAGTGGTTCCAAACTTCTTCCATTTAAGAATGACGGAGGCCACTGTCTTCTTGGAGTCCTTTAATGCTGCAGACATTTGTTGGTACCCTTCCCCAGATCTGTGCCTCAACACAATCCTGTCTCGGAGCTCTACAGACAATTCCTTTGACCTTCTGACCTTCTGACTTGGTTTTTGGTCTGACATGCACTGTCAACTGTGAGACCTTATATACTGTAGAATGGTGTGTGCTTTTCCAAATCATGTCCATTCAATTGAATTTACTACAGGTGGACTCATCTCGAGGATGATCAATGGAAACTGGATGCACCTGAGCTCAATTTTGAGTCTCCTAGCAAAGGGTCTGAATACTTATGTAAATAAGGTATATTCAGTGAGCACTATGATTCATTGGACAGTGACAATGTTTTTGTTATTTTGGTTCTGTACTCTAGCACTTTGAGTTTGAAAGGTTACAATGACAATGAGGGTGAAGTGCAGCCTGTCAGCTTTAATTTGAAGGTATTTTCATACATATCGGATGAACCGTTTATAAATTATAGAAGCTTTTGTACATAGTCAACCCCATTTTCGGGCATCAAAAAGCATTGGACAGTTTAACATAATGTAGAATAAAGTATTCACTGTTAATATTTGGTCGCATATCCTTTGCATGCAATGACTGCTTGAAGTCTGCTATGCATCGACATCACCAGACGCTGGGTGTCTTCCCTGGTGATGCTCTGCCAGGCCTGTACTGCAGCCATCTTCAGCTCCTGCTTATTTTGGGGACTTCAGCCTCCTCTTCAGCATGTAAAATGCATGTTCAATTGGATTCAGATCTGGTGATTGACTCGGCCAGTCAAGGATTTTCCACTTTCTGGCCATCAAAAACCCCTTCGTTGCTCTAGCAGTATGTTTAGGGTCATTGTCTTGTTGCATGATGAAGTGCCGTCCAATGAGTTTGAAGGCATTTGGTTTTATCTGAGCAGATAAAATATTTCTGTAGACTTCAGAATTCATTGTTCTACTTCTGTCTGCAGTCACATCATCAATGAAGACAAGTGAGCCTGTTCCACTGGCAGCCATACAGGCCCAAGCCATAATACCCCCTCTACCATGTTTCATGGATGAGGTGGTATGCTTTGGATCATGGGCATGTCTTTTTTTCTCCACACTTTCCTCTTTCCATCACTTTGGTACATGTTAATCTTTGTCTCATCTGTCCACAATTCTTTTTTTCCAGAACTCTTGGGGCTCTTTTAGGTGCTTTTTAGCTAACTGTAATCTGGCCTTTCTGTTCTTCAGGCTTATCAGTGGTTTGCATCTTGTAGTGTACCCTCTGTAGTCCTGCTGGTGTAGTCTTCTACGTATGGTAGACTTTGACACATCTACACCTGCATCCAGGAGAGTGTTTTTGATCTGTTGGACTGTTGTCAGGGGGGTTTTCTTCAACATGGTGAGTATTCTCCAGTCATCCACTACAGTGGTCTTCCTCAGTCTACCGGGTCTTTTGACATAATTGAGTTAACCGGTTGTTTTTTCTTGTTAATGATGAACCAAACTGTTGACTTGGGCATGCCCAGGGTTTTTGTAATGTTCCTGATTGATTGATTTTCATTTCTGAACCTTATGATGGCCAGCTTCATTTGCATCGACACTGCTGTCTTCCTCATGTTGCCACACCCCAACCACAACCTCCAAAGGCAATAGCAAAGTCTAGAATCAATACTATTCATCAACAGCTCTCCTGCATTCACTAACGATACAAATGAATACACCTGCCTAACGACACACATCTGTGAAGCCAATTCAATAAATACTTGTAGTACCTTAAAATGGGAGGACCATGTACAAAAGGTGCTATCATTTCTAAATGGTTCATTAGATATGTATGAAAATACCCTCAAATTAAAGCCGACAGTCTGCACTTCACCCTCATTGTCATTGTATCCTTTCAAACTCAAAGTGCTTGAGTACAGAACCAAAATAACAAACAAAATGGTCACTGTCCGATTAATTATGGTGCTCACTGTATACTGTATTTTGACTGATCTGTACAGGCCATGTTTAGCTTTTATTCTTCATTGTGATCATGGCCTATGTAGTCTTTCATTCAGGTACTTAGCCAATACATGATACAATTGTCCTTTGTCTATTGCTTGGTTTAACCTCTTCTGGGCACATCAGGACTGGTGTACTTTATGGGGCAAATTCAACTTAATATAGACTTTGGGCTCCATTCATTTCAACCTGTTATAGGGAAGTATGTGTGGAAAGACTTCACAACACTGGCAGAATATTATTTTGCCTTATCTGAGAATCTTGATAATAACAGTTTTGATACAGGGCCCAATCCTGAAAAAGATTGTGCTAGGCTACACAATGTGACAGTGTACCATAAAACAAGTCACATTCAGGAGAGGTTTTCAGGTGATGGCAGAGTAACCAATACTGTCTTTGTAACCAATGTTGATCCATTCTGCTTAACTTGATGAATGAGAGAGGAGAACTAGAAGGAGAGAGGGGAGGGGAGGGAAGGGAAATGGAGGAGGAGATGGGAGGGGAAGGGAGGGACGAGAGTCGGAGAGATTCCAGGCGATTGTAATTCGAGGAACATCATTCTGTGGGAATCTGTGATCATTTCTGGGGAAAGATGATTTGGAAACTTGCTTATATCTATCTCTCACACCAAAGTTACTGCACCACCGTGGACTTTGATGTTAGGGAGGGGAGGGCGTTCTGGTTTTCATGCCTGAGCGTGGTGTGTCTGGGTGTGTGTAGGTGAGCAGTATAATGTACACAGCAAAGCAAAGCAAAAGAGCAGAGGTCTTGGCTCATAAAATCTTTGGTGTGGCGCATTTAGAGAGAGAGAGGCAGATACCCAGAGAAAAAACATGTCAAATCTCTTTCTGCACTGTGTCAGATCTGGTTTATAAAGACATATGCCATTTTAACCTGAGACAGGGGATTTAGAATTATGATGCTCAATGAAAGCGAAGGATTGACTTTAAGCTATTGTACTGTATATTTGGGACTGCTATAATAAGAAATAAGAAAAGTTTTGAAAATAGTACCATGTTGAAGTAATGCCCAATAAAGTCAATAGATGGATTCAATACATTGATGCCATTATTAAGGTAAACATAAACATGGGATCATAGGTCATGTATTTAAATACAAAATACATTATTCTTATGTGGGACTTGCCTACATTAGCCTATAGGCTACATCCAGATTTCTTGCTTATATATAGGCATATCGATGTTTGTATTTTGGGGGGCTTTACAAAGGCATAGCCAGAAAATGTGTCTACTTTTTTCCTGTACACTTGACAAACAACAACAGCTAATTAAAGAGTAGACATATAAGGAATATGATTCTTTACATAACAGGGCCCACAATCTATAGACCTTATTGTGACAAAATTCAATATAACCAGCAATGAAAAAACAATACTGCTCTTTTTATCGATCATCCATCCATTAGAATATATTTAAAAATTCAAGATTGGCTTTTAATTTAAATTGCACATTAACACTTGTCAATGTCAAAGTAACCTATAGTCTACCATGACGGCTGCCATTTCTGACACTTGCATTAGTAGCCTTACTAATGATCATTTATATTAGTAATAGTAGCAGTATGGTTTTTGTTATCATTTGGTATGCTATGTGTTTTTCATATGTATGTATGAATATGATTATGATAATATACGGTGCCTTAGCGCCATGCAGTGGTGAGATACATTTTCAAATACAATACTTTTCAGGGTTAGAGACTATGTACATGAACATCTAGTTGATTTATTGAGCACGCGTGTGTAACCTGTTTGTACGTTTTTTTCAAATGAGGTGTAATCTAATTTAATGTTATTCATTCACTTTAATAATGATTTTAATCCG
Organism: Oncorhynchus mykiss; assembly: GCF_013265735.2. Classification (NCBI taxonomy): domain Eukaryota; kingdom Metazoa; phylum Chordata; class Actinopteri; order Salmoniformes; family Salmonidae; genus Oncorhynchus; species Oncorhynchus mykiss. The sequence continues at coordinate 29,464,055 of NC_048569.1, read as the reverse complement.
ATCTATTAATTTATAATTTATCTAAACAAATATTAGATTGCCATTAGTTTGGATTGTTAAACAGTAGGACTATAGCCAGTATTTGTTTCAATGAATTTTAGGCTATGTAGTTGGTTGAATAGTTTACACTTTTCAATTCATCTTAAATACGAAAGAACACTGTTCTATTGAATTCTACAATTTTAAGTGGATTTAAATGTCCATTAAAGTGTTTCATGAAAATAATCTAAACAAACGTTGATTTATGCTAAAAGTCGACTTTGATGTTGGAAATCAAAAGCTAGTCCTTTGTAAAAATCCATCTGAGAAAAATGGGGTCGATCAAGTATAATTGTTACAATAACTTCACCTCTTCCTGGCCTTTACAAAGAAAACTCAGAAAACCTCTGCCTCGTATATAATGAGGCAATTTTCCTTCACCCCGACACCGCTCCAAAAGTCATTTGCTAGGGAAAGGAGTAAAATGTTAAACAGGACCATTTGAGAATATGTTTTTTTTTCTCAAAATAATTTTAACAAGTTGAGATGCCTCGCTCTCGGAGATCGTTTGAAAATCTGTCTTCTTCAATTAAAGACGACTGCCATTTTGGTGGGCGACTGGGGGTTACAACAACTCTTGCTTATAATTCTGACACGAGCGCGTTAAACAATGCAGTTCTAACCCGACTGGATTTTACAATTCTAATACATGTCTGGATTAATATAATGTAATATTGCGAATTATATTAGTTACATGATTGTTTTTTTTATTAAAACATGAATGTCTTTATTGTAGGCTATTGTAGCTTATATTTATTATTTTAGCATAGGACAGGGGAATTTTTGCTCGTTTATTTTGCATGTCCTGATTGTTAAATAAATAAGCAGTTGTGATATCAAAATGTCAGTGATATATCTTCTCACACAGCAAAGATCAAAGTGTCCATCCAGAATAAGCAAATTAACCAACTACATATCAAAGGAAGATACTATTTAATTTCGTTTAAGCCTATTAAATGTTAAGCTAATTAGCAATGATAAATTAACAATAACTAGGTCGTGTTGCCTAATGCAGTTTCTCATGCATTTTTTTAATGGTATTAAAACAATAATTGAATCATCGAATTGGAAGCACCGCTAGCAATAATGAAAAGGAAGAATCTCACCGTGAACTATCATTTAGCTCCTGTAGTTATTGACAAGCCAATACTGTATGCTTGGAGCTCCTCTCTGGCCGCATGCCCTGGGTAAATATTTTTTTCTGACCCAGTTTTACAATCAATTGCGGCACAGCCATTCAGGTATCTAATAACACCCTCAGCGTCGTTTTAACTGTCTAACTCTAGACATATGATGCGATGTGAAACGTTTTCTAATTAATAATAGCGAAATAGACCAAAATCTGTTTTAAGAAAAATAGTATTGAAAATTTTCATATATGTACGTGTCTTTAAAAAAATACATTTTGGTCATGTATTTTCCCATACAAAAAATAGAAACAACCGACATAGGATAAAATAGAGAATTATGAGGCATACATGCATCTTGTGGAGGGTATAGGCATGAAGTAACCACTTTTTAAAATTCTGGAACCAAGGTGATTCATTTCAGGACAGGTCAAAGTGAAATGAAAACAACAGTAAACTTATAAACTTATCTATCTTCTCTTGATACAGTATATAATTCATTACAACCACGACACATCATGCAACCTAGGGCCCTGTGTATACACTGTATTATACAGTATACACACTGTGCATTAAATACACGTAATTCATACTCTGCTAGATGAGCTATGAAGTCACACAATAATAACCTCTAATATATCAAATGCCTTCAAGTTTTTCTCTGGATTGCGTCTTTGTTCGAGACAAATTAATTAAATGACTCGTCAAGTAGGCCACAAACAGTAAACAGCATTATAGTTACACCCCCCCCCCTCTTATTTTTCAGTATATTTTGGACATGGAAAAGTTATCAATTTAAACTGTTTTCACACCATTAGAAGTAGATGTGGAATGGAGCAGAGTAGTTTTGAGTCTGGCGACTATTTCTCACCACATTCTAAAAAATGCTGGGTTAGACTCAACCCAATTTGGGTTATTTGGTAACCCAACGCTGGGTAAATATTGGACAGAACACACACTGGATTATTTTGACCCAGCCAGTTGGGTTGCTGAATAACTCAACACAGTTTGGTTGATCCAACAGCTGGGTCTTTTTTAATGTAATCTATAGGTTATTTCCAGGAAGCATGGCCTATTAGGGGTCTGTCTTTCAAATAATCCATTTTAAACTCCCATACGAGTAAATGTCATTCCTGTTCATCAAGTTAAGTTTATACACTACAATTTTATATATTTTTTCACATTACATATTCTAATATAAAATCCATGTCATTATTATTTACATATCCAACATTTGGATGTGCATAGCCTCTTGAGGAACTCATACACTTGTATAAGCCTCATTAAAGCTTCAAAAGTGTCAGTGTACAACCTTAACATGTGATAGCAATACAACAGAACAGATTAACTGGAATTACATTTACTTTCACGGGTGGCCAAAAATAACTATCTGAAAGCTACGCCCTACTAAGCCACGTCTCCAGTCTTATAAGCTGACCAACTGGGTCATATCTCAATAACCCAGCATCAATATCCCAGCGCTTTGGTCAACCAAACAGCCCAGCATGTGTAACCCCTGGCCAGCCGGCAGAAAGGAGAGACTCCCATGTGCAACTGTTTAAAAGAAGAGAGCTCTCCATCTTCCTTTGTCGGAGGCCCTACTGTTGGTCGGACACATCCATAGAAATAGAGACAGATTACTAAAATTATAGGCAGTCAGAAAATCTAATGTCATGGTAGAGTACGACATCCAAAACCTTAACCTCACTGTCCAACATGTACGAGATAAGATGCTAGAATCTCCAAAGTCTCTCCTTTACCTCTCGCTTGCATCATGCACAGTATACTGTACATCAACTATCGAGCAGACTTTGTTTTCTTTAGATGGTGTGTGTGTTAGTCTGCTGCTGCGGCTGCTGTGTGTGTGTGTGTGTGTGTGTGTGTGTGTGTGCACGCGCGCATGCATGTGCGTGTGTGTCTGAATGCATTCATAGGTGTGTGTAGCTCATCCATGCAGGCCTACAGTGTGTGAGCAACTGAAGCTACCATGTCTACAGTACTGTTTGTTTTCTGTCTTTAATAATCACCCCCTTGCCATTTGATCTGGGAGCAGAGAACCTTTCCTTTGTGTATGTTCCTTGTTGTGTTTGTCCACTTGAGTGAAAATGAATTTTTATGGGCACATTTCACCTCTCAGTTTACGCTACAACGGCTGCTTGGTGATGCTTTTTTGATTAAAACGGCCAAATGAGAACCAGAGAAGGCAGAGAAGAGAGAGAGAGAGCAGAGAGAAGGGAGCTACAGTAGACTGCTAGAAAGCATGAGAAACAAGGCACGGTCGGTGGGACGGATATTTCTGTTATCAATGATGAGTTCTTCTCTAATGAAAGACAAATGGATCTTGTGTTATTGTAATGAGTGTAGACTTTCACTTCAAAGTGCTTTTAGACAAACGGCAAACAGTGGGGCGATGGCACTCCAAAGAAACAATGTATTTTGTTGTTGAATGTCAGCAATCATTGTGGTCACCAAGGCACTCTGGCAACAGTAGTGTATCAGGTGAAATGATTTTGACAAACATTAGTGTTGTTTTACAGTGTAACGGCAAATGCCAACCCAAACGAGGTATAAAAAAAGAAGCTAATGTTCTCTGCTTTCAGTCATGCTGTCTTAGTTAGTTGATTTATCTTTGAAATATAGTTCTGTAGAATATACAAGGAGACAAACCTAGATAATAAATCATTATGTATTCATTATTGTCTATCTATGTAATGATCAGAAGAAGATCCTGGCTTTGATCCACGTTTTCAAATGCAACTTGAATGGACTAGCAGAGAGACAGAGGAGGGACATATTTTTCAGGAGATTGTAGTGTAAGTGCCTGCAGCGAGACCTTGTATTTATGTGGCACTCTGAATTGTTTGCAGCTCTCTCTCACTCTGTGTGTTTGTGCGTGTGTGTGTGCCCGTCCATGTGTGTGTGTGTGTGTGTGTGGGTACGCCGATTGGTCATTTCAAATTTCATTAATTAGAAAGGAAATCATGCGAAACAACTTGATTACCAGATAGCAAGGTGATGATTATTTCTAAAGGAATCCTATCCACTGTGGCTCATCGAAACATAATGGCTCCTCTGTCTGGGTGTGATCTGTTGAACGACAACTCTCCCTTGTGGAGAGATGAAGCACTGTTGGGATATAACACAATGCAATCCTCACAGTCAATTCTCCTGTGGTCTCAAAAACAGAACCTTTAGGATCCAATTCATATGTCAAATTCACATGTCAAATCCATTCAAATACTTGATCTTAAATGAGTATGCATGGTACAATGGAATGGAATAATCCCCAAGGTGCAAATTCCAAACTAAATCAAGCTCATTTGAATGTATTTGACTGTTGTTTTCTAATAACAGGGCTGCTCTTGTTACTGATTTGAGTTTTAAAGGGTTTTCCCTTTACTTAACATCTGTGAAAATCTTGATGTGCAATGTTGGTGTAAAGATTTACTGTAACATTGTACACATTGTAATCTTCACCATCTCAGGAGCACACCCAGGACTGGCCTGATCAAATCCAGTATTTCAACTATTTATGCTTGGCTGTTTAAATTAATTAAATTCCCTGACTCCTTTCAACAGGGGCACAACTTTGGCTTTAGGGGGGGGGGGGGGGGGGGGGGGGGGGGGGGGGGGGGGGTCTGAGGGTCCTCCCATTTTTGTGGGCATCTAATGCTAATTTCCTGAATTTCTACCTGATCAACTATGACCCATGGCCCTTATAGCCGCCTCTATTTAGAACAACAAAAAGTAAGCCAAAATGCCCTCAGTCATCAAGCTAGGTAAGAGACCAATAGCCTAACAAATTAACAATTCCTACAATTCCTAAAGTACAGACTTAACTTTTGAATGTCTTTAAGACATCCACTATTTCACACTTCAGCCAGACCGCCCAGCCAGCCTGAGCCGCCTGCATGCCCGACCCCCACCTGTCTAGTCAATAACTCTTTAATAAGAAAGTCCACCAACATAGGAATGGCACAATCAAAAGGTACAACGCCCTCGACAACAGAGAACCCATACAAACGCACGGAGGAACAAACAAAGTTCCGACACTCATATATTTCAGAACCCGTGAAAACAAATAACGGTAATACCTTACCGAGCACCTCACAATAAACGACTAATCCCGCACAAATTTAGGCAGGCAACAGGTTACAATTATACACACAGAAATTAACGCAAATGAAACCAGGTGTGAAAAAGAACCAAAGACAAAACAAACAGAAAAGGAAAAAGGGATTGGTTATAGACCGGCGACGCTGACCGCCGAGCGCCGCCCGACCAGGGAGAGGAGCTACCTTCGGTAGAAGTCGTGACAGTACCCACCCCTGACGCACGGCACCCACAGCGCACTGACGCTGGCCTCGAGGACGACCCCGGAGGACGAGGCGCAGGGCGATCCGGATGGAGGCGGTGAAACTCCCTCAGCATAGGTGGGTCCAATACGTCCTCCACCGGCACCCAGCATCTCTCCTTCGGACTGAATCCACGAGGTACTGAAGGCCCCCCACCCGATGCCTCGAGTCCAGTATGGACCGAACTGCATACGCCGGCGCCCACTCGATGTCCAGGGGGGCGGAGGGACCTCCCGCACCTCAGCTTCTTGAAGCGGACCAGCCACCACGGTCCGAGGAGAGACACATGAAACGAGGGGTTAATACAGTAATATGGGGGGGCTGTAACCTGTAACACACCACGTTTATTCTCCTCACGACTTTAAACGGCCCCACAAACCGTGGACCCAGCTTCCGGCAGGGCAGGCAGAGGGGCAAGTTTCGGGTCGAGAGCCAGACCCGGTCCCCCGGTGCGAACACCGGGGCCTTGCTGCGGTGGCGGTCAGCACTTGCCTTCTGCCGCCCCTCGGCCCGTTTAAATATGCAACCAGAGGGAAAAAAACTCTAGACCACCTTTACTCCACACACAGAGACACATTCAAAGCTCTCCCATGCCCCCACATTTGGCAAATCTGACCATAATTCTATCCTCCTGATTCCTGCTTACAAGCAAAAATGAAAGCTGGAAGCACCAGTGACTAGATCAATAAAAAAAGTGGTCAGAGGAAGCAGATGCTAAGCTACAGGACTGTTTTGCTAGCACAGACTGGAATATGTTCCGGGATTCCTCCAATGGCATTGAGGAGTACACCACATCAGTCATTTTCTTCATCAATAAGTGCATCGATGAAGTCGTCCCCACAGTGACTGCACGTACATACCCCAACCAGAAGCCATGGACCAGGCAACATCTGCACTGAGCTAAAGGCTAGAGCTGCCGCTTTCAAAGAGCAGGTCTCTAACCTGGAAGCTGAAAAGAAATCCCGCTATGCCCTCTGACGAACCATCGAACAGGCAAAGCGTCAATACAGGACTGAGATCAAATCGTACTACACCGGCTCTGACGCTCATTGGATGTGGTAGGGTTTTCAAACCATTACAGACTACAAAGGGAAGCACAGCCAAGAGCTGCCCAGTGACACGAGCCTACGAGCTAAACTACTTCTATGCTGAAACCAGCTGTTCCGGAAGACTGTGATCACGCTCTCCGCAGCCGATGCGAGTAAGACTTTCAAACAGGTCAACATTCACAAGGCCACAGGGCCAGACGGATTACCCGGATGTGTACTCAGAGCATGCGATGACCAACTGACAAGTGTCCTCACTGACGTTTTTAACCTCTCCCTGTCCCTGTCTGTAATACCACCATGTTTTAAGCAGACCACCATAGTGCCTGTGCCCAAGAACACTAAGGTAACCTGCCTAAATGACTACCGACCCGTAGCACACACGTCTGTATCCATGAAGTGCTTTGAAAGGCTGCGCATGGCTCACATCAACATCATTATCCCAGAAACCCTGACCCACTCCAATTTGCATACCACCCAAACAGATCCACAGATGATGCAATCTTTATTGCACTCCACACTGCCCTTTCCCACCTGGACAAAAGGAACACCTATGTGAGAATGCTATTCATTGACTACAGCTCAGCGTTCAACACCATAGTGCCCTCAAAGCTCATCACTAAGCTAAGGACCCTGGGACTAAGCACCTCCCTCTGCAACTGGATCCTGGACTTCCTGATGGGCCGTCCACAGATGATAAGGGGTAGGTAACAACACATCCACCAAGCTGATCCTCAACACAGGGGCCCCTCAGGGGTGTGTGCTCAGTCCCGTCCTGTACTACCTGTTCAGTCATGACCGCACGGCCAGGCACAACTCTGACACCATCATTAAGTTTTCATGATTACACAACAGTGGTAGGCCTGATCACCGAAAATGACGAGACAGCCTATAGGGGAGGAGGTGAGAGACCTGGCCGTGTGGTGCCAGGACAACAACCTCTCCCTCAACGTGATCAAGACAAAGGAGAGGATTGTGGACTACAGGAAAAAGAGGACCGAGCACGCCCCCATTCTCATTGACGGGGCTGCAGTGGAGCAGGTTGAGAGCTTCAAGTTCCTTGGTGTCCACATCACCAACAAACTATTATGGTCCAAGCACACCAAGACAGTCATGAAGAGGGCACGACAAAACCTATTTCCCCTCAGGAGGCTGAAAAGATTTGGAATGGGTCCTCAAATCCTCAAAAGGTTCAACAGCTGCACCTTCAAGAGCATCCTGACTGGTTGAATCACTGCCTGGTATGGAAACTGCTTGGCCTCCGACCGCAAGGCACTACAGAGGGTAGTGTAAACGGCCCAGTACATCACTGGGCCAAACTTCCTACCATCCAGGACCTCTATACCAGGCGGTGTCAGAGGAAGGCCCTAAAAATTGTCAAAGACTCCAGCCAGCCTAGTCATAGACTCATAGACTCTCTACCACACGGCAAGCGGTACCGTAGCACCAAATCTAGGTCCAAGATTCTTCTAAACAGCTTCTACCCTGAACTTCTAATCAAATGGCTACCCAGACTATTTGCATTGCCCCCCCCCCCCCTTTACACCGCTGCTACTCTCTGTTTTTATCATCTATGTATAGTCACTTTAATAACTCTACCTACATGTACATATTACCTCAACTAACCGGTGCCCCTGCACATTGACTCTGTATCGATACCCCCCTGTATATAGTCTCACTATTGTTATTTTACTGCTGCTCTTTAATTACTTGTTACTTTTATTCATTATTCTTATCCGTATTTTTTTAAACTGCATTGTTGGTTAGGGGCTTGTAAGTAAGCATTTCACTGTAAGGTCTACACCTATTGTATTCTGTACATGTAACTAATACAATTGTATTTTATTTTATTCGTATCAAAGTGCAATTATAAAAGTTGGGCGAGGGACAAAAATGCAATTTAAGAATGTTGGAGGGTCATGTCCCCCCCGTCCCCAGTGAAAGTTGCGCCCCTGCCTTTCCCTGCGCCCCTTCCTTTCAATAACACCAGGAAAACAGAAACCAGCTCCTTTGCCAAATGTGCAACCTGAGCCCCTGATTCACCTCAGATTTGTGTCAAATGCCATCCTTCATCAAGAATATCAACATCACAGCTGTCTCAACTGTACCTCTCATGTACATTTTCACACTCATAGAAAGGATTCATTCACTTCAATATTTTATTTCCAAAGGAAATGACAGATTGTTTTTGCGTGGGACCTATTTGATGTTGGCGCAGGAGAAGCTAATACTCTGGGCTTTGAAGTCCCCAGCGCTGTTATCTCCCTCTATTTACTTTGGCTGAAGTGTTAAGTGGAGTTTTCGTTTGGCCTGAAGGATGTAATGCACTGCGAATGAGAGATTTACAGGAAGGGAAACTGCGACTCTGCCGCTGCGTACTCCTTTTAGGCCCCGAAACAAAAACTATTTATGCAAATGTGTAGCAAAGCCCGAAAACACTCTCAGACAAAATCAGATGTTTTCCAACAGGCTGCTGAGTTGGCAGATGTTCTGTCGCTTCAACAGGGACCCTGTAAACAAAAGCTGTTGATGGCTCTCTACTTTAAGTGGAAGCACTGCCAGGAGCTAGACCTCCTTGTAGCCATCTGGAAGATAACAGGCCCTAGTCTGCCTGGCTGGCAAGCCACACACAGGGAGACAAGCTCCTTATTGAAATGATGAGAGAGAGAGAGAGAGAGAGTTACATTTAGGATAACCAATTTACAAAAAGGAACTGTCATGACACTTTTGAATAACAACACATTGATGTTCATAATCTTATATCATATCAAAGCCTATAGAAGGTGCAGAGGTCTGATCCTCTAGGTTATGCTTTACAAGTTGATGGCTGACCATCTTACAACAGTAGAGATTCTAACTGGACATATCAGTTACATAGTAGACATTGGGTCAGGGAGAATGGCCAGTCCCAGAAAGATTGATGACAGTAGTCATCAGTCTTCTTATCAGGCCCTTCAAAGATGACATTCTGGATCTACCTTCCCACAGCGTTGCCTTTGAACAGCAACATCTAAAACGTGTCTGTGCAATATATATGATTACAATGTGAGGCATGGAGGAAAAACCTGCAATGACTCTAAGCAGCGGTCCCTCCAGATCTTAACTCCAGATGTCCTGTAGCAGTCAAGTCCAGGGTGTGTGGTGGGGTGGGGCGGGATGGGGTGTGACTCACAGAGACCAGAGCAGCCTTCTAGCCATGGCTACCCTGACACCGTGTCTCTGTCTATGTGTGTCTGTCTATTTGTCTGCATGGGCGGCCCTTTGGTGTTGGGCTGATGATGAATCAGAGTCTGCACCTGTCACCTTATAAACCCCACAGAGCCCAAACTACTCCAGCCCAGACCCCAGACTACCCATGCCCCCCCCCCTCCTGCTATGAACAACGAGCATGACCTGCCACATGGCTCCAGTCCCTCCTCTGACCTCTTGGTGACCCCCAAATCAGACCCACCACGTTGTCCCCGGTGACGAGTGGAGGGTTGCCATGACAGACACCACACAGATATCCGGTAGTGGGGGAGATCCCTGGCTCTTGACTAGACAGACAGACAGACCACCAGCTCTAAAGTGTGTATGTTTGTGGGGGGGGGGGGCAAGCCCAGTTCATCCCAGGTTCACCGCATGACTGCTGTAAGCCAAACACACACACAGATGCACACACACGGGCACAGATACACACACACACACACACACACACACACACACACACACACACACACACACACACACACACACACACACACACACACACACACACACACACAAACACATACACCTTCGTGTCCATCTCCACACCATAACAGTGAAGCTACAGCCCCCAGCTGCCTCCACATCTGAGGAAGAGGAGATGTCAAAACAGCACACGGCTCTCTCACTAAAGTCACGCCTGGAAGTGAAGCAGTCTCACAGACCATCTGGAGCGACAGCCTGCCTGGCTGAGGAGAGGACAGCATCTCTGTTCACTTCAGGCTCGGTCTGGGAACAATGTAGCAGGCTGGATGGAGTACAGTGCAGTGTACTCCACTAGCAGAGAGAAATGTGTCTAGAGGGAAACAACGTTGTTTTGGAGAAAACTTATTGAAATGTGACTGTCAGGGCAGTTAGTTTATTACAAAGAGATTGGACCCAGATGGGACAGAGTTGCTGCTGATCTGTCTTATCTTCACCTAGCTTTTGACACCAACACTATTGTAGGTAACATGTATGAACAGAGGTCAGACTTCAATCAAATAGTCCCCTATCGATGGTCTATAGATGATACACATCAACAAACTACCAACTGCAAGTCTGTTAACATACAACAGCTTTAGGGTAAGGGTTAGGGTTAAGGTATGCATTACTGCTGTAAGTACAATGTATTACCATTCTAAGGGTAGGGTTGGGGGTAGTGGACAATTAGTGGAAATTTATAGTACAAACTATCTTTAGGGGACTTCCTTATTTCAGAAATGGTTCCTTGTGTTCCTGCACTTTTAAATACATTTATATTCTAAATACACATGATCTATCCACAATTAATTCCTCTTTTGTTGGGGGAGGGGATAAAAAGGGCTAAAATGATTGAACCTCTATAGTGACCTCATAAGGTACCATTAGAGAACCTTGTCCCTTTGTTAAGGCCCACATTTGCAGAATGGGATAAAATATAATTGAGTGCTAATTGTATTTGCGCTAATAGCCACATTTTCAGGGACGCTGCTTGGCTCCATTGTCCAGTCTGGAGGCCATTTGGCTGCAGCCGAGTGGTGGTGAGGCAGATAGCAGGTGAATGGACATGGTCTAATAGGCCATCTGTGGATAACGCAACAACTCAATTAGTCATCTTCCTCTTGGGGTGCGGCTGCACAGTGGCCATTAGACAGCCTTGCCACTCCGGGAGTGACTCTTCAGCGCTGGGCTATTCAGTGACCAGTGCCTTTTCACTAGACCTCCTCATCCTCCACTGCTGCCATACAGCTTGAATTTTGTTTGCTCACCATTTTCATGTGATGGCTTCATTGAAACGCAGGCCCTCTTGTCGAGTGGGCGCTTTCATTTGACCCTGATGCTCAAATGGACTGAGTCTCTGACCTCGACGAAACACTACCGCACTCCTCCCCTCTAACCTGCTCTCTAAAGCCAGAGGATGCGGTGCTTTAAAATAAGTAGATACACTGGCAAAGCGTGCACCTTGAACACAGCTGGTCCTACTGAACCAGTTTGTATTTTTCCTTTATCTGATTGATTGATTGATTCTAATATATTTGATGGACATGATCTTACTGGGCTTGTGTGATTCAACACAGCGTGTCACCAGCTCGGCAGCACCACACAGCGTTGTTACCGACCAACCCTCTTTTGTGTGATGAGTTGAAGACATTCAAAGGCAGGACAGCATCTCAATCAGCAAGTTGTTGACTTAATCAAATTTCAGCGGTGCCGCTGTGCCTGGAGCTTTCAGACGCCTTCAGCTGGGTTGATGGATGGCCTATGAGGTAAGTTGTGACTAGCTGGCATTTGGACGTGGCATTGATGTGGGCAAACCTTGTTTTGCATAGAGCGCGTGTGGCACTGACCAGGCACTCTGTCTGTCACGGACATAGACAACTGTCTCTCAGTGTCACTGCTAAAGCGAAGGTCAGTGTAACCACAAAATTATCCCCCAAAAACATGAAATACTTACCACAAAAAAGGAAAGGAGCTATAGTATATAACCTTAGTCCTGATCTATGGCACAGAAATACTGATCTGTATGTATAGGCCCAGCCCCCGAAGTGACTCTTATCAACACTCTACGCAATAAGGTTGTATTTTCTTCTCAGGAATTCAGCCTTCTCTTTGTTCATCTCTTCAAACCCATTCTGTCACAGTTCTGTGAAGCAGTGTGTGCCAGTGACCATCGAAGGTGAGCATTTCCCCAATGAAATCAGTTACAATGGCGAACTGCAGTCAGGTCAAGACCCTGGTGAGACCCTGGTGAGGATGACAAGCAAACAGATGAGCTTCCCTGAGATTGCGCAGAAATTATTCCGTTGTGCAAACCCCCAGTTTAATCAGCTATCTGGGTGGCTGGTCTCACACGATCCCGCAGGTGAAGAAGCTGGACGTGGAGGTCTTGGGCTGGCGTGGTTACACTTGGTCTGCAGTTGTGACGCCGTTTGGACATACTACCAAATTCTCTAAAACGACGTTGGAGGTGGCTTGTGGTAGAGAAATGAACATTCTGGTGGAAATTCCTGCAGTCAGCATGCCAATTGCACGCTGACTCAAAACTTGAGACGTCTGTGGCCTTGTGTTTATAGTGGCCTTTCATTGACCCCAGCACAAGGTGCACTTGTGTGATGATCATGCTGTTTAATCAGTTTCTTGATATGCCACACCTGTCAGGTGGATGGATTACCTTGACAATGGAAAAATTCTCACTAACATGGATGTAAACAAATTTGTGCACACAATTTGAAAGAAATAAGCTTTTTGTGCAATATTTTATATATATACAGTGCCTTGCGAAAGTATTCGGCCCCCTTGAACTTTGCTACCTTTTGCCACATTTCAGGCTTCAAACATAAAGATATAAAACTGTATTTTTTTGTGAAGAATCAACAACAAGTGGGACACAATCATGAAGTGGAACGACATTTATTGGATATTTCAAAACTTTTTTAACAAATCAAAAACTGAAAAATTGGACATGCAAAATTATTCAGCCCCTTTACTTTCAGTGCAGCAAACTCTCTCCAGAAGTTCAGTGAGGATCTCTGAATGATCCAATGTTGACCTAAATGACTAATGATGATAAATACAATACACCTGTGTGTAATCAAGTCTCCGTATAAATACACCTGCACTGTGATAGTCTCAGAGGTCCGTTAAAAGCGCAGAGAGCATCATGAAGAACAAGGAACACACCAGGCAGGTCCGAGATACTGTTGTGAAGAAGTTTAAAGCCGGATTTGGATACAAAAAGATTTCCCAACCTTTAAACATCCCAAGGAGCACTGTGCAAGCGATAATATTGAAATGGAAGGAGTATCAGACCACTGCAAATCTACCAAGACCTGGCCGTCCCTCTAAACTTTCAGCTCATACAAGGAGAAGACTGATCAGAGATGCAGCCAAGAGGCCCATGATCACTCTGGATGAACTGCAGAGATCTACAGCTGAGGTGGGAGACTCTGTCCATAGGACAACAATCAGTCGTATATTGCACAAATCTGGCCTTTATGGAAGAGTGGCAAGAAGAAAGCCATTTCTTAAAGATATCCATAAAAAGTGTTGTTTAAAGTTTGCCACAAGCCACCTGGGAGACACACCAAACATGTGGAAGAAGGTGCTCTGGTCAGATGAAACCAAAATTGAACTTTTTGGCAACAATGCAAAACGTTATGTTTGGCGTAAAAGCAACACAGCTCATCACCCTGAACACACCATCCCCACTGCCAAACATGGTGGTGGCAGCATCATGGTTTGGGCCTGCTTTTCTTCAGCAGGGACAGGGAAGATGGTTAAAATTGATGGGAAGATGGATGGAGCCAAATACAGGACCATTCTGGAAGAAAACCTGATGGAGTCTGCAAAAGACCTGAGACTGGGACGGAGATTTGTCTTCCAACAAGACAATGATCCAAAACATAAAGCAAAATCTACAATGGAATGGTTGAAAAATAAACATATCCAGGTGTTAGAATGGCCAAGTCAAAGTCCAGACCTGAAACCAATCGAGAATCTGTGGAAAGAACTGAAAACTGCTGTTCACAAATGCTCTCCATCCAACGTCACTGAGCTCGAGCTGTTTTGCAAGGAGGAATGGGAAAACATTTCAGTATCTCGATGTGCAAAACTGATAGAGACATACCCCAAGCGACTTACAGCTGTAATCGCAGCAAAAGGTGGCGCTACAAAGTATTAACTTAAGGGGGCTGAATAATTTTGCACGCCCAATTTTTCAGTTTTTGATTTGTTAAAAAAGTTGGAAATATCCAATAAATGTCGTTCCACTTCATGATTGTGTCCCACTTGTTGTTGATTCTTCACAAAAAAATACAGTTTTAAATCTTTATGTTTGAAGCCTGAAATGTGGCAAAAGGTCGCAAAGTTCAAGGGGGCCGAATACTTTCGCAAGGCACTGTATATACATTCTATAGATACTGTACTTTTTTAATGTTTCAATGGAACCAACCAAAATCATACAATTATTTCATACAAAATACATTTCACCAAAATCAAGATTTCATAATTATTGGCACTCCTCATTTAGTACTTAGTGCCACCACCTCTGGCAAGGGTAACAGCATGGTATTTTCCTGTAATGTTTAACAAAGTTAAGGAACGCATTTGGAGGGATTTTGGACCATTCCTCTATGCAGATCCTTTCAAGATCCTTCACATTCTTGGGTTTGCACTTATCAACTGCCCTCTTCCACTCAGCCCACAGGTTTTCGATTGGATTGAGGTCTGGCAACTGAGATGGCCATGACAGAACATTGATTTTGTTGTCACAGAACCATTTCTGTGTGGATCTTGAGGTATGTTTTGTGTCATTGTCTTGTTGGAAAGTCCACATACAGCCAAGTTCCTGCCTTCTGGCAGAGGCAACCAGATTGTCAGCCAAAATTGCGTGATACTTGGTGGAATTCATTATGCCATCAGTCTTAACCAGTGCCCCTGGACCTCTGGAATTAAAACAGCTCCAAAACATCACTGACCCACCACCATATTTCACTGTGGGTATGAGGTGCCTCTCCTTGTAAGCATCTCTGTTTCGACGCCAAACATTCCGATAATGTTTCTGACCAAAACGTTCAATTTTGGTCTCATCTGACCAGAGCAGATTACGTTTGGCAAACTCCAAGCGCTTGCGTCTGTGTCTAGGGGTCATTAAGGCAACCCTGGCAACTTCTGGCAACCCTTCCAAAGAGCCTGTGGTTGTGGAGGTGGCGTCTGATGGTGCTTTTTTAAACCTGGTGATCCCAAGACGCCACCAAGGCCTGCAATCCTTTCACAGTGATTCTTGGGGATTTTGTTGCTTCTCTCACCAAACTCCTCCCTATCCTGGGGGGCAAAATGCATTTGCGTCCTCTACCCGTGAGGTTTTCAACTGTTCCATATCTTTAGAATTTTATTTATTTCCTGGTTTAATTTTGGTAGATGTTATTTACAATAATCTTTAAGGGTGCCATTAATTGCGAAACCTTGATTTGGAAGACATTGCTTTTTAATTAAATCAATAAATTATTTTGTTGGGTTCCATTGAAACATTCATAAAGTGCAGTATTTTTCACATGTTGTTATTTTGAGTTTATCTCTATAGTTATAGTGTTTTGTTTTTTTAAAGTATTGTTTGTGCATTGCCAGTCATGGGTGCCAATAATTTTGGAGCCCACTGTATATATATATATATACAGCACCAATCAAAAGTTTTCTTCAAAGTAGCCACCCTTTGCTTTGATGACAGCTTTGCACAATATTGGCATTCTCTCAACCAGCTTCATGAGGTAGTCACGTGGATTGAATTCCAATTAACATGTGTGCCTTGTTAAAAGTTAATTTGTGGAATTTCTTTCCTTCTTAATGCGTTTGAGCCAATCATTTATGTTGTAACAAGGTACAGAAGATAGCCCTATTTGGTAAAAGACCAAGTCTATATTATGGCAAGAACAGCTCAAATAAGCAAAGAGAAAAGACAGTCCATCATTACTTTAAGACACGAAGGTCAGTCAATACCGGAAAATGTCAAGAATTTTCAAACTTTATTCAAGTGCAGTCGCAAAAACCATCAAGCGCTATGATGAAACTGTCTCTCATGAGGACTGCCACAGGAAAGGAAGTCCCAGAGTTACCTCTGCTGCAGAGGATAAGAACATTAGAGTTACCAGCCTCAGAAATTGCAGCCCAAATAAATTCTTCACAGAGTTCAAGTGACAGACACATCTCAACATCAACTGTTCATAGGAGACTACAAGAATCAGGCCTTCATGGTCGAATTGCTGCAAAGAAACCACTACTAAAGGACACCAATAAGAATAAGAGACTTGCCTGGGCCAAGAAACACAAGCAATGGACATTAGACTGGTGGAAATCTGTCCTTTGGTCTGATGAGTCCAAATGTGAGATTTTTGGTTGTAACCGCCGTGTCTTTGTGAGAAGCAGAGTAGGTGAACGGATGATCTCTGCATGTGTGGTTCCCACTGTGAAGCATGGAGGAGGAAGTGTGATGGTGTTGGGGTGCTTTGCTGGTGACATTGTCAGTGATTTATTTAGAATTCAAGGCACACTTAAACAGCATGGCTACCCCAACATTATTCAGCGACTCGCTATCCCATCTGGTTTGTGCTTACTGGGACTATCATTTGTTTTTCAACAGGACAATTACCTAACACACCTCCAGGCTGTGTACGGGCTATTTGACCAATCACCCAAACTCAACCCAATTGAGATGGCTTGGGATGAGTTGGACCGCAGAGTGAAGGAAAAGCAGCCAACAAGTGCTCAGCATATGTGGGAACTCCTTGAAGGCTGTTGGAAAAGCATTCCTCGTGAAGCTGGTTGAGAGAATGCCAAAAGTGTGCAAAGCTGTCATTAAGCCAAAGGGTGGATACTTTGAAGAATCTCAAATATAAATATTTTTTTATTTGTTTAACACTTATTCTACAATGTATAAAATAGTAAAAATAAAGAAAAACCCTGGAATGAGTAGGTTTGTACAAACGTTTGACTGGTACTGTATATAATATACTTATGAATCAAATATTACCCCACTACAATACAGATATATGAATGAAACCAGCATGGTGCAAGGAAACACTATCATTCATGTTTCTGTTTTGTTTCAATAAGTTAGAAGCTGACATATGCTACAACAACGTTCTCAAGATTGTGACAGTGTTAGTGAGCGAACAAGTCATGTCTGGACTTCTACAGTACCATGACAGAGCAGCTCTCAGCATGTCTCCCACATAGTCTCCAATAAGGAGGGCAGATGTGATCGGGGGTCCGAGGTGTTGATCCAATTCACAGGTCTCTGTGGTGACAGGACAAGGGGAAAGCATTGAAACATGATAACAGGCCCTCTCCTCCCCTCTCCTCTCCTCTACACAAATGCAGATAGCAGAGCATTGACGCGCCAGACCATTCCAACCACATCACATGTAGTCCCTTTCACAACATGGCAATGGAATCAATGTCTGAGACTAATCATGCAGCTTGTCTCAAATTCAATGAGTGATCTGAATGGCACTGTCCATAATCATATAAAGATATCAAAAGATTAAAGATTTTAAAGACTCCAGTTTCGAACAAGATAGCATAGAGAACACACACTCAAAGGGAGTTTTTTTTCAAGAGTTTTAATAATTTACTACAAAAAAAGAGTGTAAAAGTCACAGATCTCTTCCCCAAGATAGATCTGTCTCATATTCAAAATGATGGCAGATGTCACAAATTTGCAAACTTGCCCTCTTTTGTACTTGAATGTACATTTCTTGGCAAATACACCCGTGGCTGTATTTTGAATGAGACTTCATATGTATATATTTATATTTAAAAAAGCCCACAGCAAAAAATACTTTATAGGAATCACTTAAAATAAAGTCAATTAAACCAGCATGAAATGTACAGCTTTGAGAAATTTGAGAAAAAACCCAGGTGAAAAGTGTATATACAAACATGCTAGGAATTGTACAAATAGCAGGGCTGTTTGAGTGGAGCTCAAGAAATAGGCTTTTCTGATGGTTTGCTTGACATCATTTAGGACCACCACTGATATAAAGCATATTAGTTAAATATACAACACTCATGTAATGCTCAAATACATACCATTGAAATCTATTGCCTATTTCAAGTTTATTTAGCAGGAGAAGAGAGACACTTCATAAATATATCTTTCCTACAATATTAAGCTCCTTAACTTAAACTCATTAAATAAAACTGCAAAAAGTTGACATTTCAATCATTGAAAAAAATATAAAAGTATAGAACTAAAATACATTTTCTTTGATAAAAGATTTATACTGTATTTGCCTCTTCAAAGAGAAAGTTATGTATAAACCACTATCACCATCATGTGGCTGTTTTAGAGAAGTAATATATGTATATACACACACACATATACATATATATATATATATATACACAGATATATACACATATATATATATACACACACACATATATATATATATATATATATGAGTTTATATGCATGATATACTATATATAAATATGAAATGTTATAATTTTTTTTTATTACAATTTGCTTCAAAACGTCAATTTCCATTTCCGACCCCAAGGTGATTGATATTACATTTGGAAAAGACCTTGATACATTTTTTTCTTCAAAATGTAATTTTAAATATTAAAAATAATTCTAAATTCTTCACAAATGTCAGTTTAACTCTATAAACAAGAACCTCTGTTCATTATTTGTCAAATAGTATTCAGTGTGTTCATATGTACAGCAATAAAATTGTAACTTCCAAAAGTAAGGAAAAAGTGCCATTATCAAATGCTTTGACCTCACAGGAAATTGTTGTGTTCTACGCCCTTTTATGATTGTTGGTATGAATTTCATTACTAAACCGCGAGCCAATGAACTCACAACCACAGTTCCTTACAAACGTGTAAAAGTGTTATTGAAGGTAGGAAGCTGCTGTGTTGCTATGGTCAGTTGGTTCCCTGGTTGTTGGAGTGTGGGGCAGATACAGGACACCTATGCAGGTGACTCCCAGGCTCCCATCCTACATGAGGATGTCTGTATCTCCCAGGGTATCCCTGTTATGGCTGGTAAGGGGGATGGTGCAAGTCTTCATGCAGGACCACACTACAGGTCACATAGTGCACCCTTTAACATGTTTCCTCCATGACTTCAAAACAGTCTGATCTGATAATGACAAGTGTAACACGGAAATGTCCTATTATGACAATAAAAAGGGCATAGCTGGATATCTCCATCTTCTCTCTCAGACGGTACGTGCCTTTTCAGATGGTTGTTGGCACATCACCGCATCTTACAATAACCGTTTTTAAAGGTAAGAATTGCACTGGACTGGTCTCATGGCTGACCATACTGTTCATGTTCAAAGGTCTCTCTGTACTGTACATAGGCGTTTGTTTTCCCAACCAAGGACCAGCACAATCTGTTGTCCTACTGCCACCATTTTGGCCATCAATCCACTGAATTAAAGCCATGATTTGATCACAGATCACATGGTAATACTAGGTATAAAAGAGGTCCATAAGTCTCACCCTATCTGTCCGTTCTGAATTTTGTTAACAGACCTCTGGCTCTCTCTGGTGTCCCAGCAGAGACATTGCAGGCAGGCAGGCAGGCACACATGACCTCAGAGGCCATGGATTGTACAGAACTCAGTTTCCTCAGCTGTCCATTAGTAAGTCCCATTGCTAGAGCATGTTGAGGACGGCATTGTACATCTGTGTGAGCACAGCCAGGTGAACGGGCAGGCAGGAGCGGCGGTCCTGGGTGGCAGGGTTACACGTCAGCCACGAGAGGGCGTTGTACTGCTCCAACACAAACCTACAGCAGGACGCAAGACATGAGCACCAGGGTTTGGGGTTAGAGAGCACATAACATGAACATACATCACACTAAATGAAGTGTTGACCTTTATAGCCTTCAAATGATCCCTGCACATACTCTACTACTTCATCACAGAGGGCAAGTTAGTGACAATAACAACCAATATGACAGAGTAAGAAGAGGAGACGATAGGGTGTTATACAGTAGAAGGTAGGATGGGATGGGTAGTGGATACTGGGAGGGTTTCAGAATTCTCTGGTTTTCCAGAAATCCTGTTTTAATTTTGAGAAAGTTAATGGAGTTTTGTAACCATAGGTACTGGGCATATAGCATAACCTACTAACCTGAGCACGTCAGAGGTGGTCTTGGAGTCCAGAGGGTGAGGTATCCTCTTGGTCGTCTTGTCTGAGCTTGTCTGATTGGGTTCATCTGATTGGGCTGTGGCAATGGCGATGTGGTGGTGTAAAGATGCCTGTAGAGGAGAAACAGGGGTAAGTGTCTGAACACACACTTACACACACACATACACAAAAGTATTCACCCACACGCACACCCATCCCACCCCCCACCCCACACACACACACATACGCACGCATCCCCACCCTCACACACAAAATCAACAAGTACGTGGATCCCTTACCTTGAGAAAGAGTGGACACTGGTTCTGAGCCTGAGGGCAGGAGGCCCAGAACCAGTGAGGCAGGCTGTCGGCCTGGGCAGTGGAGACGTAGTATCCCAGGGCTAGAGGCTGCTGCTTCAGCTCCTCCGGAGGGTTCTCCCTGGACAGAAACCTCTCTCCCTGACTCTGGAGGACAGAGGGAATATGAAGGATATATGGCCACCAACAGTGGATAGTTCAGATGAATTGAGTCACTTAGCCTGGTTCCTGAACTCACCCTGTTATGCTGGAAGTGTGAGCTTCCCCCCATGCCAGAGGGGGAGCCAGGGGAGGGTACGGGGGAGGTGTTGGGGGAGGGGTGCAGGTTGAGAATGTCATGTCCTATGTCATTCTCCAGCTCGTCAGGGAAAGGCAGGTCGAACATGTCGTCTGGAGACAGAAACACAGCAGAGTTATCTATCTAGTCAGTTACATATACATATTCCTCTGAGCCTATTCCAAACAATCCTGAGAGAATTGTACCCTCTGGTGGGGATATTTGTGAACTTCACACAACTTAAATCCAGCAACAGTTACTGTAAAATGCTAATTGCCCATATTAAGCCTTCCAGCTCAAGTATAGATTTTAGATATAATGTTATTGCCGCTAACATATTGGTTGTACTGAATAAACTTGTACACTGCATTCAACATGGAGGTCTAATGTGGAGCCCTTACCGGCGTTATCCTCTGTGGGGTAGGAGCTGGCAGCCAGCTGTGTGGTGGCGGAGGTGGGGAATACCAGGATGTGGGTACAGGAAGCGTCTTGAGGGGTGTTCAGCTGGGACGTCTGCAGGTTGAGGGCTGTGCTGCGACCAAACACCGAGCCCATCGTCACTGCGTCTGCACACGCACACACACACACACACACACACACACACACACAAAAGTGCCATGTGTATGATAGTAAACCTATGGGCCCTGTCATGCAACAAATCCCATGAACATGGCCTCCATAATGATGGAAATGCTCCGGCGCTCCGTTGCCAGGGAAGCTGATGGGGACTGAACACTGCACATTTCCAACAGCCCGCTTCAGACCAATTCAGACCAACTTATTATAAATAGTATGTCATGTAAGATTTACCTCAATAGAGCTTAGTGTGTGCTTGGCAATGACATCCTTTGAGTGTGTTAGTTTGAATTGCTGTGCACAATGTGCTACAGTGCAGTCTATACTGTAAAATCCACTCGGCCTAACCTTACCTCAAAATGCTGCAATCGCCATTATGTCTGCATTACTGTGAGCTGTGAAGTGAGTGTGGCAGCTCGCAGTGCTCCCTGAGTGTGTGGCAGCTCGCAGTGCTCCCTGAGTGTGTGGCAGCTCGCAGTGCTCCCTGAGTGTGTGGCAGCTCGCAGTGCTCCCTGAGTGTGTGGCAGCTCGCAGTGCTCCCTGAGTGTGTGGCAGCTCGCAGTGCTCCCTGAGTGTGTGGTAGCTCGCAGTGCTCCCTGAGTGTGTGGCAGCTCGCAGTGCTCCCTGAGTGTGTGGCAGCTCGCAGTGCTCCCTGAGTGTGTGGCAGTATTGGGGTTAAACACACTATTACACTGTTCACCCTTAGCTCATAACATCATGTTGTATCTGCAACTCCAGGGCTTACAGAGTGAGCTCCTATAACATCTATTAAATATGTCTATTATATCTGGAAGGTTCACTAAACACATCATCCATGGGCCCAGCAGTGCTGCTGCTAACCTGGCATCACCACGATGGAGCCCTGGGGCTCCATGGCAACCAGGCAGGCACTGAGGATGGAGGGGGAGTCGGCGGAGGAGATGCCACACATACGACATGCCTCCTTCAGCTGGCGACTGATGGAGTGGAGAGAGTGCTCCCCCAGGAGAACGCTCCAGTCTGGAGGGAGGGAGGGAGACTCAGATCAATACAGTGAATTGTTCTACAGTCTACTGTCATCTCCTCTGGATCAACTGAAATACTGAGGCCGAAAATATCGAAACAATAGTTCCAGCAGATCTCACCTTCCACCAAACACCAGGGATATTGAAACAGAGTTAGCTGCACTACGCTGAACTCACCTTTCAGTTCACCATGTCCTAGTCTGCCCAGCCGACCAATCACGATCCTCCATGGGAGTGAGGTCATCTGGATGATGCCGACACACCAGTCCCATAACTTTTGCAGTCCCATCTTCCTGGCTGAGACCTTGGGCCACCGCGCTCTGAGGAGGAGCAGGGAGTGACAAGAAGAACGTTTGGTAATGTCTATATAGCATCATGAACTGTATAAATATAAAGGTTCTGAAATGCTACATTAAAGTGTATTACTTTACTCAATATAATATAGCCTAGCCTACTATACATAATAGATATTATATGATATAATTTAATGAACGACAGGATGAAAGGATTTGACATTATCTAACATTAGCACAGCATCATCAACACCTCATAGATATCCCACACCCTCCCAGACCCTGAGTGATTGAGTAACTGATTGAGTAACTGACCTGTTAGGCACATCGATGTTGATGATGCAGGTCTCCAGTAGCTCTCCCTGTTGGTCGGTGCAGGAGACCAGGATCCAGCGCTGGTCGTGGGACAGGCAGTAGCCCACAAACAACACGTTGTACCTGGGAGGGATCTCTGCCCACACCTCCCCTGGCTCCGGTTGCTTGGCACGGGTAGGACCCAGAATGTACGGGGGAGAGTAGCCCTGTAGAGGGCTGGGGTGCTGGGGAGGGGACAGGGGGAGAGAGCGGGACGGGGAGTGAGGAGGGAGGGGGGGAGAGTGGGATTGTCAGACATTTGGAGCATTTACTAATCAGATGAGATGTGTAGGTAGGGTAGGCCCCTATGTGTCTGAGTGATTGTGTTTGAAGCCTGTGTGTGACTTTGAATGGGTGTACATGTCTTTAAATGTGTGTTTGTCCAAGCCTTACCTCTGGGCTCTTGAGCACAGATTCTAGGGTGGAGGCGGGGCCAAAGCCGGTCAGAGACTTGATGTGTGTCTGTGTGGGTAGGAGGCGTCTGCACTGGGAGTAGGCTGAGAAGGCCAGGGAGCGCAGGTGCTGCAGGTACAGAGGGCTCTCACCACTGGCTGGCTGGAGCAGGTACTGACATGGCACCACCTGGACAACCCATACAGAATGAATGAGCACTCTTGTATGAGCAGATCCGTGGTAGGACACCCATACAGTGTCTTCTGGCACTCTATTCCATATATAGTGCACTCCTTTTGACTAGAGGGCTCTTTTCAAAACTAGTGCACAATGTAGGGATTAGGGTGTTCCCCCACAGTCTCAGTCACTCATCCATACAGCCATTAACATTGAACCATACAGAAGCAAAGCTATAGGTGGTGTAGGAGGGAGTACAGTACAGTATATGATCCTACCTGTAACACCAGTGCTGGTCTCATGCTCTCCGGCAATGTCTGTAGCATCTCTGTGTAGCAACGCAGCAGCCCTAGTAACCACACACTGCCTGCCTCCACCTCCTCACCCTCCTCCTCCTCTCCTCCATCCCTCGCTCGGCCCAAGCACAGGAAGGGGTCCACCACGTAGATCACGATGGCAGGGGGGTGGGCGTGGCTATCGGCCGAGTCCGCCAGCGTGGGGATGCCGATTCGCTCCCGCTCCGCCACACTGGGACAGGGGGCGGAGACATATATCATGATAACATAGAAAACTGAATAATAATATAGTAATACAATAGTAATAGAGCAGCATAGATGCCCTGGGTCCTCACCTCTCAGGGGTCTCTGGCTGGCTAGGTGGTGGTGGTGGGGCATTGGGGGTATTCTTGACCTCAGTGGACCCTCCTTGGGTGCTCTCTGCTGGACCTGGCTGGCCCGAGGCTGCTGCTGCTGTGGGGGTTGGGGTGCTTTCTGAGCTGAGGGCCACTGGGGGGGCTGTTGCCTCTCCCTCAGCAGGGGCCCCAGGACCATAGGGGGGCTGACTGGAGGAGGGGGCAGGCTGGGCTGAGGAGGGCGTAGGGGCTGGAGGAGGCTGAGGCTTGGGGGGTAACAACAGACTGCTGTCCAAAGACAGGGCAGACAACTGTGGACCTGGATGAAGGAAAACATAGAGGAAGATTTAGAGTTGAAATGAATGGAGTAGTTAGTGTTTAGGGGTGGGGGTGTTGCAGCACTCTCAGCACCCCTACTTCCTGCGGCAATGGTTAGTGTATATACATACAGTACCAGTCAAAAGTTTGGACACACCTACTCATTCCAGGGTTTTTCTTTATTTGAACTATTTTATACATTGTAGAATAATAGTGAAGACATCAAATCTATGAAATAACACATGGAATCATGTAGTAACCAAAAAAGTGTTAAACAAAGATTCTTCAAAGTAGCCACCCTTTGCCTTGATGACAACTTTGCACACTCTTGGCATTCTCTCAACCAGCTTCATGAGGTAGTCACCCAGAATGCATTTCAATTAACAGGTGTGTCTTGTTAAAAATAAATGCTTCACAGAGTTCAAGTAACAGGCACATCTCAAAATCAACTGTTCAGAGGAGACTGCAAGAATCAGGCCTTCGTAGTCGAATTGTTGCAAAGAAACCACTACTAAAGGACACCAATAATAAGAAGAGACTTGCTTAGGCCAAGAAACACAAGCAATGGACATTAGACTGGTGGAAATCTGTCCTTTGGTCTGATGAGTCCAAATGTGAGATTTTTGGTTGTAACCGCTGTGTCTTTGTGAGACAGAGTAGGTGAACGGATGATCTCTGTATGTGTGGTTCCCACCGTGAAGCATGGAGGAGGAGGTGTGATGGTGTTGGGGTGCTTTGCTGGTGACATTGTCAGTGATTTATGTAGAATTCAAGGCACACTTAAACAGCATGGCTACCACAGCCTTCTGCAGCGATAAGCTATCCCATCTGGTTTGTGCTTACTGGGACTATCATTTTTTTTTCAACAGGACAATGACCCAACACACCTCCAGGCTGTGTAAGGGCTATTTGACCAAGAAGGAGAGAGATGGAGTAATGCATCAGATGACCTGGCCTCCACAATCACCCGACCTCACCCCAATTGAGATGGTTTGGGATGAGTTGGACCGCAGAGTGAAGGAAAAGCAGCCAACAAGTGATCAGCATATGTGGGAAACTGTTGGAAAAGCATTGGTGAAGCACAGGTGAAGCTGGTTTAAGAGAATGCCAAAAGTACTCATATGTCCCAACTGGTACAATGTCCCTTCATCACTTCAGACAATTTCAATCATAAAGTTCAGTGTTTCACCTAGCTGCTTCCTGCAGGTGCGCGCATAGAGTTTGAGTTTTCTGAGGTTGTCGCTGTGTTGCTGTCCAGCCCAGGGCCCTGTGAACCACTGGTCTATCTTCTCCTCCTCATGCCTCTCCTTCTGTTTCTCCTTATCGGTCTCAGTTTCTGTCTCTGCCCCCACACGCACCAGCCCATCTCTGGAGACCTTTGCCAGGGGTCTGTGTTTCCCCAACCGACACGTCTGAAAATGACAAAAAGTAGGGATCAAGGGCTATAGAGCACATACACAGTATCCCACCCAGTGTCTTCAAACATTCACAGGAGGTGGAGACATCTAATTGGTAATTGTATATTCTGAAGGAAACAACAACTAAGGAATTGCTAGAGGAGAGGTTTGGGATATAGTAGTATAATAGGACTTACCTCGTAGACAGCGCTGAGCTCCTGGAAGAAGGCCTGTGCCCCGGCCAGCAGGGTTTCAGAGTTGGGGCAGAGCACCAGGAAGGCCACGTCCCTCTGTCCCCCATATGGTTCCAACAGCAGCTTCTCCCAGAAGGGCAGCGCCAGGGGTGACAGCGCCAGGAAGTTACGGTCATAGTTATCGTAGTAGCCCAGCAACAGGGTAGGGATGGGAAGGGGCTCGGGCGACTCCTCTGACCCTGGTGAGAAGAAAGATGAGAAGATTTATGGAAGGCTGGATTGGACTGAAAGAGGTCAGGTGATTGTCATGTTCGATTACATTTCGCCAGTTACCCTTTGTACAGCAATATTTAGGCGGCCTACACCTGAAATGTTGACATCAAATATAATTTACACAAAAGTGAAGTCACAAACAGTTAATGGGAAATCTATCAGTACATTTCAAATATCTACTGTAGATACGTCAATAAAGAGTGTCCCTGGTGGCTTACCGTAGGATCCCCGGCCGGCCATCTTGTGGAACTGTTGCCATGTGAGTGGACCCTGGACATGCTGGATGTTCTCCCAGGTCCGGCCCGTTCGTTTCTTCTGGATGGCGTCCTGGAGGAAGGGCTGCAGGGACAGCAGCATACGCACCACGTCCTGGGACGACAGAATACTGATGTCCAACACTAGGGAGAGACAAGGACACACACACACACGAGAACACACACACGAGAACAAACACACACACACAGAAATACATACATGACATAAATGAACATTAGACATCATACACATTGAACGTCACATTGGGGCGGCAGGGTAGCCTAGTGGTTAGAGCGTTGGACTAGTAACCGGAAGGTTGCAAGTTCAAACCCCTGAGCTGACTAGGTACAAATCTGTCATTCTGCCCCTGAACAGGCAGTTAACCCACTGTTCCTAGGCCGTCATTGAAAATAAGCATTTGTTCTTAACTGCCTTGCCTAGTTAAATAAAAAATAAATAAATAAGTCTGTATCTAACATGGATTTAAACTTTGGTTTGATCTTTTTTAATTTTCCATTCTAAGAAACAATATGCTACACTACATGACCAAAAGTATGTGGCTCATCTAACATCTCGTTCAAAAATCCTGGCCATTAATATGGAGTTGCTTGCTACGCCCTTTGCTGCCTTAACAGCCTCCACTTTTCTGGGAAGGCTTTCCACTAGATTTTGAAACAACGCTGCGGGGACTGCCACAGGAGCATTAGTGAGGTCGGGAACTGATGTTGGGTGATTAGGCCTGGCTCACAGTCGGCGATCCAATTCATCCCAAATGGGGTTGAGGTCAGGGCTCTGTGCAGACCAGTCAAATTCTTCCCCACCGATATTGACAAAACAGTTCTGTATGGATATCGCTTTGCGCACGGGGGCATTGTCATACTGAAACAGGAAAGGGCCTTCCACAAACTGTTGCCACAAAGTTAGAAGCACATAATCGTCTAGAATGTCATTGTATGTTGTAGCATTAAGATTTCCCTTCACTGGAACTAAGGGGCCTAGCCGGAACCACGAAAAACATTATTCCTCCTCCACCAAACTTTACAGTTGGCACTATGCATTTGGGCAAGTAGCATTCTCCTGGCATCTGCCAAACCCAGATTCGTCCTTCAGACTGACAGGTAGTAAAGCATGATTCATCAGCCTAGAGAACGCGTTTCCACTGCTCCTGAGTCCAATGGCAGCAAGCTTTACACCACTCCAGCCGATGCTTGGCATTGCACATTGTAATCTTAGGCTTGTGTGCAGCTGCTCGGCCATGGAAACCCAATTCATGAAGCTCCCGATGAATAGTTCAGTTCTGCTGACGCTGCTTCCAGAGGCAGTTTGGAACTCGGTAATGAGTGTTGCAACCGAGGACAGACAATTTTTACGTAATACGCCCGTTCTGTGAGCTTGTGTGGCCTACCACTTCACGGCTGAGCCGTTGTTGCTCCTAGACGTTTCCACTTAACAATAACAGCACTTACAGTTGACCGGGGCAGCTCTACTGGTCAGAAATTTCACAAACTGAATTGTTGGAAAGGTGGCATCCTATGACGTGGCCACATTGAAAGCCACTTTGCAAGTCACTAAGCTCTTCATTAAGGCCATTCTACTGCCAATATTTGTCTATGGAGATTGCATGGATGTGTGGTCTATTTTATACACCTGTCAGCAATGGGTGTGGCTGAAATAGCCAAATCCACTAATTAAAAAGGTGTCAGTAAACTTTTGTATAGATAGTGTATTTATAACTGTAATCAGTTCACCGCAGATAGACAGCCACTATCAGTTCTATCACCACTGTCATCCCTACTGTCATCCTCCAATTACTATCACCCCTTGGCATCCTTCTATCATCCCAGCCGGATCCCTCCTCCTTACCGTTGGTGTGAGGCCAGGAGTGTAGAGCGCTGCTCCTCACAACAGCCGGATCTACTTTCCCCCCGGCGGGGTTATCCACATACTGCTGCCCCTGAACCAGCGCGTTGTAACACTCCACACACGCATCACTGCCATCCGCCCACTGCTTGTCAGCCATCCAGCTCTGGAGCAGTGCCCCCTGGCGGCCGTGGCAGGAGCAGGCAGGAGGGAGGTGTAGGGAGGCCAGGGAGGAGATGGGCTGGGAGCACTGCTCCTGGAGGAGCTCCATGACAGAGGAAGGGGCGGGGGAGGAGTCCTGGGGGCGCTTGGCCCGGGGGTCTCCCATGGGTGGGTCTCTGCGGCACAGCGCCAGCCTCCTCTCGGCTGCCAGGCCCACCTCCGAGCCCCTCCCGAAGATGTCCAGCTCGTCCTCCAGGAAGAGGCCCGTGCCATGGGCCAGCCGGCGGTTGACGATGGCGCTGAAGCCGCACATGCAGCGGTACTGGTCCTCGAGAGTGGAGTCGGGGATGTACACGCCCACGTCGGCGCCCTTCACGTTCATGTTGCAGGCGCAGATGCAGCAGCTGTCAAAGTTGCGATCTTTGAAGACGTTGAGGACTGAGTCAGAGAGGAGCAGGGCGGCGTACAGGCTGTGGGCCTCGGGCAGGGCGGGGCAGGACGCTTGGGGCTCAGTCAGGGAGCTCATAGGAAGGCTGGTGGAGGGCGTGGAGGCAGGGGAGCTCAGCTCTGTCCCGGTGCCCTCCTGCTTCACAGAGCCCTGCCCGCTGGCCGTGCCAACGCCCTTTGGGGTGCGCGGGGTACGAGGGGTGGGGACGGAGAAGCGGGGGGTGGCAGGGGAGGGAGAGGGGAGGATGCCACCGGTGGTGCCTATGGATAGGGCACTGGCACTCATCTGGGCATACTCCTGGTCCCCAACACTGGGGACGTTGCTGGAGGACACACACACACAGTAAACTCAACGTGGTAATGTTTAAGGTACATTTTATGAACATCCATCCAGCTGTAATAGAACCAACCCTGGTACAGTACTTACACATATCCATCTCTGATGAAGGAGGGCGGCAGGGAGGAGTAGTGCTCCATCTTGGGCAGCAGGGCCCAGGAGGGCCGGTAGTAACACTGGTCAGGCACCTTGATGGGGGGCAGACACTGACTGGGGAGGGTCCGCAGCGGCGCAAACATGGAGCAGCCCATCTGTGGCTGGACAGACGGGACACGGTACACAAATGAGAAGTCCTGCAGAGGGGGATGGGGAAGGAGAGCTCATTGTAAATGTGTTCCCACAGTATCACAATGTGTCACAGAGAGACAATTAAGCACTTAACAACGGCACAAGTTGAAACAGGCTGTATGGTGAGGAGCAGTTCAGGTATTTGGTTCCACATACCAGTGAGTCCTCTAGCAGGCCGGCAGGTATAAACATGCTACAGCAACATCAGTCAAGATCAAATGAGACGCTAAAGTTTACATTAACACTGGTAGGCTGCACAGTGCCCTGTAGCTACTTTATTTGAAGCATTTTCACTATTATAACATTCTTCATACGACCACCAGTGTTGGGGAGTAGTGAACTACATCTAGTTCAACTAGTAATGTAACTGTAGCTGTAGCCTGGTGGTAGTTGAATTACAGTTGGCATTTAACACTGTAGCTTACTACTGGAACTACACATGACTTTTTCTTCAAAAAGAAAAAAAAAAATGGGGGAAGTAGGCAATCATTTCCTTTCTTTTTTGGTGTCAGACCTGACTAATTCTCACTTGAAACATATGTAGATTTAGAGTTTAATAGGCTAAATTACACATTCTGTTAACATATGACCCCTAAGTGATCTGTCTTGCAATTTGTAGTCAATGACATTACAGAGTTACATATTTTTCACATAAACATACTTTTCACAAAGTGGTTTGGATGTAGTGAACTACTTTTTCAGAGTAACTTTAGGGTAGCTTTAGTGTAGTTTAACTTCTTCCAGTGTGAAGTAATTGGTAGCTTGGTAAATTCTAAACACTGACGACCACTAACCATATTAACCAATTTGAATATATCAATGATGTCACATACTACAGACTTAATCATTTCCATTCCCATTGCTTCTGTGGTGCCTCACCGTAATGTCCTCATGTTTAGGACTGGCCATGCCTTCCTCCACCTCCATCCGGTACTCCTGGAGCTGGGTGGAGGACAGGGGGCCCAGGGGGTGGTCAGAGCCCCCCGAGGGGGCTGGTGGCTCTTGGCTGGGGGTGTCACGGTATGTCATGATGGGGGAGAAGGCCGGGTGCTGCTCCAGGGAAGGGGGTGTGGGGAACATCCGCTGGAGGTCTGCTACTGCTGAATGGAGAGAGGGATGGGGGGAGGAGATGAGGGGAGGAGAGAGAATAAGAGAGAGAGAGAGGGAGAGAGGGATGGGGGAGGAGATGGGAGGAGAGAGAGAGAGAGAGAGGGAGGGATGGGGGAGTAGATTTGGGGAGGAGAGAGAAAGAGGGAGGGAGGGACGGGGAAGGAGAGAGAGAGAGGGAGTGAGAGAGGGAGGGACGGGGGAGGAGATGAGGGTTGGAGAGAGAGAGAGAGAGAGAGACGGGGGGAGGAGATGAGGGGAGGAGAGAGAGAGAGGGGGGGGGGAGGGGGAGGGATGGGGGGAGGAGAGAGAGAGAGAGAGAGAGGGAGAGACGGCAATGGACAACGAGAGATAAAACAGACAGAAACAGGCAGAGAAGATATGAGAGAAGGAGAAGAAGAAAGATTATTATTCCCAGGTCTCAGAATCATGCTAAACTAAGCTAAGATAACATGCATAAGATAACAAACAAACTGCTGAACATGTGTACATGTAAAGATAGACTCACTTGAAGGATAGGGCACAGCCACCCTCCCATCCCTTCGGTCTTCACCTCCTGATACCAGGACCCTGGCTGTGTGCTGATTGGGGCAAGCAGTCTACAAATTATTATACAACACATATCTAAGTCTCCTTGGATAAAAGTGTCTGCTAAATGGCATGCACAGTAAAGTATACAATTATTTATTATTATGATGAGTGTATAGCGCTTTGTTGAACGAGGGAATGAAAATGAAACAGATTTTAGACATCCAGTAATTGTTCAAATGTTTCTCACCCCAAGTTCCTCCTCATCCTCGTCGAAAATGTTCTCCAGGTCTGAGATGAGGACCACCAGATCAGTCTCCCTGGTTAGAGGAGGGTTTTGGGCTTTGGCTGCCTCATCGTCCTGCGGTGAGTCATCATCTAGAAACACACAAACAAGACAATCAAACACAGCGCAAAGAACACACCTCATAATACATGCGTTGTCAACATTCAAATCCTTACCAGCTTTGGGGGCAGAGCTAAAGATGGACATGGCATCTTTCCCATCAGGCAGTGCACCGTTGCTGATATCCTCTCCCTGGAAGACAGTTATATTCATGAAATGTTGTCAGCAGGTGATTGTCAACCAAATTAATTGATAAACTTTATCAAAACAAATAGGCCTATGGGCTAGGCTACATGAGGTGTGCGGCTATGATTTGAAAAAGTCGTAACGAAAGGCACGTGCTGTTTCTTGCCTTACTGCAGAAATGATATATTATATCATTCACAAGTGATAATATAGGTATCATTCACAAGTGATAATATAGGTATCATTCACAAGTGATAATATAGGGAATCATTCACAAGTGATAGGCTAATATTATCACCCATCAGACTATTCTTGATTTAATATTGTCTTTACACATACTAAATAATATATGAGTGAAATTAGTTTGGAATTAGAATGGGCCATTATCATGCACATGTCTCGGAACAGGGGCAGGGGAAAAAATACATGTCATATATCCAGTTACAGAGGCTTGCGAATGTATTCACAACCCTTGGCATTTTTTCTATTTCGTTGCCTTACAACCTGGAATTAAAATACATTTTTAGGGGGTTTGTATAATTTGATTTACACAACATGCCTACCACTTTCCAGATGCAAAATATTATTTGGGGTGAAACCAACAAGAAATGAAAACTTGAGTGTGCATAACTATTCACTCCCCCAAATTCAATACTTTGTAGAGACACCTTTGGCAGCAATTAGAGCTGCAAGTCTCTTGGGGTATGTTTCTATAATCTTGGCACATCTAGCCACTGGGATTTTTGCCCATTCTACAAGGGAAAACTGCTCCAGCTCCTTTAAAAAATATATTTTTACCTTTATTTAACAAGGAAAGTCAGTTAAGATCAAATTTGTATTTATTTATCCTTCAAGTTGGATGGGTTCCTCTGAGGTCTGGGCTTTGACTAGGCCACTCCAAGACATTGAAATGTTTCCCCTTAAACCACTCGAGTGTTGCTTTAGCAGTATGCTTAGGGTCATTGTCCTGCTGGAAGGTGTACCTCCTTCCCAGTCTCAAATCTCTGGAAGACTGAAACAGGTTTCCCTCAAGAATTTCCCTGTATTTAGCGCCATCCATCATTCCGTCCATTCTGACCATTTTCCCAGACCCTGACGGAAAAAAAACATCCCACAGCATGATGCTTCCACCACCATGCTTCACTGTGGGGATGATGTTCTCAGGGTGATGAGAGGTGTTGGGTTTGCGCCAGACATAGCGTTTTCCTTGATGGCCAAAAAGCTCCATTTTAGTCTCATTTGACCAGAGTACCTTCTTCCATATGTTTGGGGAGTCTCCCACATGCCTTTTGGTGAACACCAAACATGTTTGTTTATTTTTTCTTTAAATAAGTAATGGCTTTTTTTCTGGACACTCTTCCATAAAGCCCAGCTCTGTGGAGTGTACGGCTTGAAGTGGTCCCGCGGACAGATACTCCAATCTCCGCTGTGGAGCTTTGTAGCTCCTTCAGGGTTATCTTTGGTCTGTTTGTTGCCTCTCTGATTAATGCCCTCCTTGCCTGGTCCGTGAATTTTGGTGGGCGGCCCTCTCTTGGCAGGTTTGTTGTGGTGCCATATTCTTTCCATCTTTTTAATAATGGATTTAATGGTGCTCCGTGGGATGTTCAAAGTTTCTGATATTGTTTTAGGACCCAACCCTGATCTGTACTTCTCCACAACTTTGTCCCTGACCTGTTTGGAGAGCTCCTTGGTCTTCATGGTGCCGCTTGCTTGGTGGTGCCCCTTGCTTAGTGGTGTTGCAGACTCTGGGGCCTTTCAGAACAAATGTATATATACTGCGATCATGTGACAGATCATGTGACACTTAGATTGCACACAGATGTACTTTATTTAACTAATTATGTGACTTTGAAGGTAATTGGTAGCACCAAATCTTATTTAGGAGCTTCATAGCAAAAGGGGTGAATACATATACATGCACCACTTTTCCGTTTATAATTTATTTTTATTTTTTAAAACAACTTAATTTTTTCATTTCACCAATTTGGACTATTTTGTGTATGTCCACTAAATTAAATCCAAATAAAAATCCATTTAAATTACAGGTTGTAATGCAACAAAATAGGAAAAACGCCAAGGGGGATGAATACTTTTGCAAGGCACTGTAAATAGAGTAAATGAAGGACGCTTTTCCCATGGTTCAGTTTCATGCAAGCCAGATAGGCTATACTCCTGTTGTGAAGCAAATAAATGTGCTTAATATTAGGAAAGCTGCTAAAAAAGTATAGTATGCCTAGCCTATAGAAAGCTGATGGGATCCTCTTTTTAATAGAGGCCATCAAAACTCTGTTTTGTCACGCAATTACATAGCCTATAGAAATGTTGAGCAACATGAGCTCATGGGCTCTCATGAAGTGTTTGATTTGATTTTCGATGACATTTGCATTGATGTTAGCGTGATTAGAGGGACAATAGAGGGCTGAGAACCAGGCAGTTAGCAGGTTTGGCCGGCTACTAATGACCTTCAGCAGCATCAGAGCTGGGAGAAGCCTACAGTAGTTACCATAACTAAACAGTCACTTGGAATTGGACTGCAGCAGTAATAATCAAATCAAATATATTTATATAGCCCTTCGTACATCAGCTGATATCTCAAAGTGCTGTACAGAAACCCAGCCTGAAACCCCAAACAGCAAGCAATGCAGGTGTAGAAGCACGGTGGCTAGGAAAAACTCCCTAGAAAGGTCAAAACCTAGGAAGAAACCTAGAGAGGAACCAGGCTATGAGGGGTGGCTAGTCCTCTTCTGGCTGTGCCGGGTGGAGATTATAGCAGAACATGGCCAAGACGTTCAAATGTTCATAAATGACCAGCATGGTCAAATAATAATAATCACAGTAGTTGTCGGGGGTGCAGCAAGTCAGCACCTCAGGAGTAAATGTCAGTTGGCTTTTCATAGCCAATCATTAAGAGTATCTCTACCACTCCTGCTAATAGAGTCACTGTAACAGCCCTATCCACCAACAATACTAATCATTGCAATTTGTTTTTACTTACCTTGGGGCCTCTCTTGCTATGGTCTCGGCCTTTCAGTCTCTTGGAGGTGGGGAAGCTGTATTCGATGTCTCCCTCCTTGAAGTCATATGGGTCGTCCCCAAGGTCCCCCAGCCCTTCCACCCCAGGCTGCTGCAGTAGACCCAGGCTCTGGATGTGTTCCCTAACACGCTCCTCGGATATCTTGAAACACTTCTCTGTCTGTGCAAATAGTCTGGAGGGAAATTAGATAGGAAACTTAGAGTGATCCTCTGAGTGTGTGTGTGTTTGTGTGCCTGCCTGCGTGCTTGTGTGAATGCTGGCATGCTTGACTTTAGTTTCTACATTTATGAACTGGTCTCTCTCTCACCTTTTCAGTGCAACTCCCTCAGTGGCCTGTGTCTCTGTCTTTAATTCCACTCTGTCACTGGGCAGCTCTGGAGGCCTGAACTCAGCCTTATCAGCCCTAGGAGTCCTGAAGCCCCTCCACCAGCTCGCCCCAGCTTCCCTCTCTTTGGGCCCCAGAGGGGCTGCATAGAGAGCAGTCGCACTGGGCTCCATCACCCCCAGCCCTGATGCCCCATCTGGACAGGGGGCCATGCCCACAGGAGCATCCAGTACCTCAGGGTCCTGCCCCACCCGTGGATGGGGGCTGAGCGTGGGGGGTAATGGGGAGACAGGAGAGTGGAGCAGGGACTGGGGGGCTTTCCTGCCAGCTGAGAGGGGCTTGGGGTACTTGCAGGTGGGCATGGGATCCAAGAGAGGGTCCAGGGCGACTAGGCCGAGCTGGGACCCTCCAGTGGAGTCTTGTTCCAGGCAGGTCTCCTGGCCCACAGAGAGCCGGTGGTGGAAGGGGGTCATGGCGGCGACCCTCTTGGGCTGTTTGTCGGGTTTCTCGGACTTGTCCGTGGCCTTGTGCTTAGGCAGGGAGGGAGGAGGAAGTGCTGGGCCCAGGGAGGGGGTGGGGTTGGCACCAGACAGAAGGTTGGCAGAGGAGGTGTTGGTCTGCTGCTGCTGTTTCTGCTGCTTTAACCTTCAGGAAGAGAAACAGGATCTGATGGCAGCCAGAACTAGCGTGGCAGGTGAGGTTTCTGTTCTTAAACATATTGAACACTTTCAACTATGTGTAGCAACTTGTGAGGACTTGTCTACATCATATCAACACAGTATATTTAATACAAATACATACACTACATTTTCACAATGTTCACATTATTTCTACATAATCAATACGCAATATTCAATTTCAATAGGCTTCACATAAGTAGCACCAGTCTTTCGGTTAAAAGCAGTGAAATGCCTTAAAATGAAGTTCAGATGTCTAGCTGGGTGGTGCCATGCTCCAGTACTAAACGGCTGGAGCACTACCCCCAGATGCCAACCCCTGTGCCAACCTGGAGCAGCTGCAGGGCGCCCTCTCGCCCGAGTCGATAAAGTCCCAGGTGGTCACCCCGTTTGGCGCCTCCTTCTTTGGCGTCACGCTACTGGGCACACTGCATCTGGGGGCACAAAGAGAGGCGTGAGGGCGCCAATCGTGTCACTGCACATCAACACTAACAATCCCACCGCAAATGCCAAGAGATAAACAGTGTCTGTAGCTGTGCCCCGGTTAGCCAGCAGCCTCTCTAGACACTCACTTGTGTTGCAGTTGGTTGAGATAACACTCCTTCCATGCCTGATGCACCACCTGATTGGTCAGTTTCTTCCCAGAATGCTTTGGGCTGTGGTTGGTGGCTCCAATGGCCCTCTCCTGGTCAAGGAGGATGCTGGACACTGTCACAAAGCCACTGTCTGCTGAAATAATCAACAGATTACATTATTCACTGGAGTTTGTTCCCTTTGGCTGTGGGTGGATGTCTTAAAGGTGCACGGCAGGAGACACTTTACTAGGACTCTTGAGATATTGAGAAATTGCAATCGGACACTCAAGAACAACTGCAGCTACAGTACAGCATCATTAGTTTGTTTGTATCAGCTGTTTTATTTCTTAATTTATTAGATATTCATCAAGTAGACTTCATTCAATGTTGATTATGGATTTTATTGCATTTAGAGTTGGGTTATGGATTGCAGTATTGAGTTGTTTTGATGTTGTGCAAGTAGAGCTGAATCAGAGTCATTTTGGGTATGTAATTATTCAGGGTCAAGTTCTGGAGTTTATGATGATGAAATGGTGTGGTGGTAGAGGTATCCAGTACCTGAGCAGGGCTGTTCAGGTGAGGTGGGCGGTGTGAGGGGGATGCTACAATGGGAGGGGTCTCTGCTGAGCCCATGGGCTCCGGGGGCAGGTTGGGGCTGGTCCACAGGCAGGTCGCCATGGGCAACCAGCACAAAGGCTGCTGGGTAGACCATCCTCACACCACCTAGAAGAAGATGAAAGAGTAGTTTAAATCCCCTCACACTCACACAGATGCACTCATATCCACCCCACACACTCCTTCTGGGGCCAATACACACTGGATTGGTTAATCATTGTGTGGCCTACAGCGGCTGGCTGGTACTGGGCTTAGGGAGGTCCGATTTCAATCAGTTCTAATCAATGATGAGGGCTTAGGCATCCAGTCGATGGGCTTGGCAGCAAGTCAATGGGCTGATTACACCATGCTGTGTATCCGTCACTCCCTGGAGCTTCACTGAGCTCCTCTCTTCTCCTCCTATCCCTGGAGCTTCTCTCATCTTCTCCCAATCTCTCCTCTTCCCTTCTCCTCTCCTCCTCTCTCCACTCCTCTCCTCCCCTCCCCTCCACACCTCGCCCCTTCTCTCCTCTAGTCTTTCCTCCTTACCTCAATGCACTCTGAGAGACATAACACTTCTCCCTTGAGAGCACTGGATCCACCACTAATTAACCACCTCCAGTATCATTTACCCTCAAACAGACAATGAATGTGCAATCAAAGCTGAGACTAAAATCGATGAAGAGCTGTTGTTCTCTGTAGTTCCCTCTTTAGGTGTGATAATAATAATACATTTCAGTAACACCATATCAAATAATTTTGCCAATAGCCTACTGTCACCCATAGCCTATTGTTCATGCGTGTGCACAGAGTGTACAAAACATTAGGAACACCTCCCTAATATTGAGTTGCATCCCTCCCCCCTTTTGCAGCATCAATTCGTTGGGGCATGGACTCGACAAGGTGTCGAAAGCGTTCCACAGGGACGCTGGCCCATATTGACTCCAATGCTGTGTGTCAAGTTGGCTAGAGATCCTTTGGGTGGTGGACCATTCTTGATATACACGAGAAAAACCCAGCAGCGTTGCAGTTCTTGACACAAACCGGTGCGCCTGGCACCTACTACAATGCCCCGTTCAAAGGCACTTACATTTTCTGTTTTGCTCATTGACCCTCTGAACGACACATATACAATTCATGTCTCAATTGTCTCAAGGCTTAAAATCATTATTTAACCTGTCTCCTAACCTCATCTACACTGACTGAAATGGATCATAGCTGGATTCACTTGGTCAGAGCTGGGAGGATCGTCAGCTGATGTGGCGCACCTGGGCATGCTTAGCCTGCAGGCTATAAAGGGAGGCCACATCAGCCAACAATCTCTTCCCTGACTGGCAGGCTGGTTTCCACCACCTTTAGTGTTCTTGTTGTTTTCACCATACAACACCCTCTCCGCACATCCACACACTGCATACACTACTGATCCTACAGACGTCCACAGCTTGTGTTACATTTTTGTATTTGTTATTAATTAGTTGAATTCCTTTTTACATTTAAGTCATGCGTGGTCTCCCTTTGTTGTTACGAACTATGAGCCAGGTCGTAACAATGTATATACTGCAAAGTGTGTACATTAAATTACATTCAAAGGTAGCAAGCAGGGCCGGCTCCAGGCATACGCAACATAAGTGGTGGTTCCCGAGTGGGAACTCAGTTTAGGAGTTTAGGACTCAGTTGGTTATAACTTACTGTTGAGAGTTAGAATAGTAGAATACACAAGGTGCAAGTTCGACATTTGGTTGTGCATCAGCAGTTTATCTCTTGTTTTGTCAGACACTGACAGTCAGTCAATCAGATAAAAAAAAATAGATTGGTAGGTTAGTCTAGCTAGTTATCTAAACTTAAAGTAATCATGGCGGAATACTGACCAGGGCACATGTCCAGGGGCCCTGACATCCAGGGGCCCTGACCTCCAGGGGGCCCACATTGATTTAGTCACTCTCACTCAGATATCAAATAAAAAAGGCTAATATTTCTCTACACCCCATGGCAAAAAATGGGCAGATTTTCAGGAAATTCAGGAAATGGTGAGGGGCCCCACAACCAAATCTCGCTTATGGTCCCCAAAAGGCAACAGTCAGCCATGGTAGCAAGTGTTTTGAACGTTACCAAACATACCTACGATGACCTCGACGGCCACATGACTGTTGGGGTCAAACGGCAGGTCAGTGCCCTCCCTCTCCGCACCCATGCCCCCCATGCCGGCACCTCCTGTTCCCCCCTCTCTATGGCACTGCAGCACCATGGGGTAGAAGTAGCTCCACTCCTCCATCAGCTTCCTCACAGCTTGGTCACTCATCTTATAGGCCTGGCCCGTCAGAGAGCCCGACAGACCATACGGACTCAGGATCACTGCAGTGGCAATGGGTGGAGGGATGGACAGACAGAGATAAGAGTCAGATAGATGGACATACAGATGGGAGCACAGACACATATATAGGTAGAAGTAGACAGACACATAGATAGGTAGAAGTAGACAGACACGTAGATAGGTAGCAGTAGACAGACACATAGATAGGTAGAAGTAGACAGACACATAGATAGGTAGAAGTAGACAGACACATAGATAGGTAGAAGTAGACAGACACATATATAGGTAGAAGTAGACATACACATATATAGGTAGAAGTAGACAGACCCATAGATAGGTAGAAGTAGACAGACACATAGATAGGTAGAAGTAGAGACAGACACATAGATAGGTAGAAGTAGAGACAGACACATAGATAAGTAGCAGTAAAGACAGACACATAGATAGGTAGCAGTAGAGACAGACACATAGATAGGTAGCAGTAGAGACAGACACATAGATAAGTAGCAGTAGAGACAGACACATAGATAGGTAGAAGTAGACAGACACGTAGATAGGTAGCAGTAGAGACAGACACATAGATAGGTAGCAGTAGAGACAGACACATAGATAGGTAGAAGTAGACAGACACATAGATAGGTAGCAGTAGAGACAGACACATAGATAGGTGGCAGTTGAGACAGACACAGATAAGTAGCAGTAGAGACAGACACATAGATAGGTAGATATAATAGAATAGACAGTCAGAGAGAGGAGCACAGAGGTGCAGGATATCAGAAAGGACCACTCATGTTCAGATTCAGAGATTTGATAATACACATAGTTATGACATTGATGCTCAGGTTAAAACAGAGGCGGGTAAAGACATCCAGTGTATTGGATCTTACGTCTCTCTCTTACCCTGGCTGTTTCTCACCTTGTACGGGGGCTGAGGAGGTCTGGGCCAGGCGGATGTGGTCATCAGTGATGTGGTAGGCAGGCTGGTGTTGGGCAATCTCTACGCTGGTGCACACATTACTCTCCCCATGCAGGAAGAAGGTGAAGGAGCATGATAGGTGCTCACTATAGACAGAGAGAGAGACACACAGAGACAACGTCAGTCACATACAGTCGCTATGCAGTAAAGACTTTTCACTGCAGTGAGAGAGACAATATAGAGACAACATTTCTGGCACTTTGCACTAAGTTGCTGTTATACCATGTAGTTACTATGGTAACAGGGATGGCATTAGCTCCCCATGGTAACTACTGATTAGTAATCGTGAGCTGCACATTTGTACATACAGTACATGTAGATGAGAAAACAGACTTAATGTGTCTTTGAAAATACAAAGCTTTTCATAAAATCATATAAGCTTATCGTTCATCGTCCAACATATACGGTAGGTCCTTATTGCAGGAATAAATCCTAATTTCCCTATGATTGATTAACGTGACATAATGTTTATGTATGGCTTCTACTCTTCAGTATACTTCTTGGTACAGTTTATTACGGTGGTCTTTGTTTTATCACACATGTAATAGCTAACCCATTATTGTGATCTATAACTGAGGGTGGGCAGGACATCATTAACCACCAGATGTTAATGATGTGCATTTTTAATCTATAAACCCCATCGCCTGTCTAGCCAGGTTTATAAGCCAGCAGACAATAAACTCAGCATGTAATCTCCATGTGATTACCGTGCTGCCTAGTGCCTATGCAATATATCTGTACCCTGAAGAAACTGGCCTATGTTAGAGCCGTAATGGATCATCAATTCAATACAGTGGCCACTTCCAAAGCCACACACGGCTATTTTGGAATAGAACTAATGATAATATCTCAGCATCTGTTATTCACTGTTGATGTGGCCTGAAGATGGCGCTGAGTGATTGCGGAGAGAGACCAGTTTCTTAGCTACATAAACATTCCTCAAGCTCACCAAGAAAGACATACCATCATAACAGCAGGCGGTTCCAGCACTGCCATCCAGACTCACACACACACACACGCACGCACGCACGCACGCACGCACGCACACACACACACACACACACACACACACACACACACACACACACACACAAACACACACACACTTCCTGATGTTCCGGCTGCTGCATCAGGCCATGAAACTCAAACTGGCTTCTGTTCTACAGTACTACATCTCCCATCTCAATAATTTAGCTCTCTACAGCACATGTAATATATATATATATATTTTAAATAAAAAAATCTATGTTGCTCCACTCCACATCCTTACTTAACGCCACATGAAGAGCTATTTATAGCCGTAAGGGGTGCCTTCGGGGGATAGTCTGTAGTGAAGAGTCCAGCCCACCAACACACACACACACACACACACACACACACACACACACACACACACACACACACACACACACACACACACACACACACACACACACAGACACACACACACACACACACACACACAGACACACACACACACACACACAAATGCACATATTCAGCCAAGTTGGACCTACTGTATGAAAAGCATGTGTTGTTGTCTGACGCTGCTTCCCTATGGTGACTTTGCATCACTGCCCAGTGTGAACTCATCCATATGAGTGGACAACAGGCCTTTGGGATACAGTCATGTACAAAATAATGCAATAAGATGAAAGTAGTTCCCTACCATAGGGAACAGAATCATGTAAGAACGACAGTAAGTATAATTGGACGGTTTCCTAAATTTCTAAATTGTCAGCTCCAGTTGTAATAATTCTAATTTCTATGTGGCCAAATTAAACAATTACTTAAGACAAAATGTTTCTCTATTTGTATTGTTCCCATTAATTTCACACACTGAAAATGCTTTGTTAACCAATCATAAATACAATCTATAACTTTTACATCTGTCTTCTGATACACTTTCTACCACTTCTGGAGAGTCTCCACTTGGACTGCCTCTATACACTTTTAATAAGCCATGTGTAAGGAGCTCCCACAATTTCCTCCTCACATGGGTCATCCTATTTACTCAACAGTCAAGCGCCCTATTTATACTCAAGCAGGAGACAATCTCCTGGGGTGCTAATTTTTTTACGAGAGCCGCATACAAAAACACACATTAGTCCTTTCCATGACCCCCCCCGTGACCCTTTCTCCAGACCGCAGTCAGAGCAGGAGAGGGAGGGAAATCTTAATGAAAAATGTTCCGACATAAAAAAAATCACCGCCCAGCTCACTAGCTGGCTTCTCCCCTCCCTCCTTGTCTGTACTGAGCGGGTGGAACATCCAGCAGTCAGAACACTGGCTGAGTCTTTTCATATTTCAACATTGTGGCAGGGGGACCTGAGCTGAAAGTCTACTGTACAGACTGACTGGCTAACAGCACCTTGGTATAGAGCACATACAATGGTTATACTGTACCAAAAAATGATGTCCACAATATAGGGCATGATAACAGTAATGACAATGTACTGTAGGTAATCACAACAATCATAATATAATGTTTTGCTCCATTTCAGACAACAACACAGACTGAGTACGTTTACATGCACAGTAATATTTCAATATTAAACTGATTGTGGCAGTAGGCAGATTACGCAATAGTCATGTAAACACCTTAGTCTGTTTAGCTTAATCCAAGTAAGGTCATAATCGAAGTTAGCATACACTGATTAAAACACATGGTTTTCTGAGCAGTCTTTCAAATTATTAGGACATGTAAACACCTTTACCTTTTACTGCAGTGGGCTAAATCAGGGTCTACTTTGAAACAAAAGTATACACCTCACACACATGGTTATGAGCTTAAAAAAAGAAGACACCTGTATCATGTTAAGTTTAAATGTATTACATTTTGAGTTTGCATTACAATATTCCACTTCATATACACCACAGAAGACTGAAATATAACAAAACCGTTTGAAATAATAATAATTTTATATATGTTTATAATTATGAAATTATGAAAAATATTCATAACATTCCACCCATGAGGCCGCTAGGTCATTTTACTGTTGGAAAGGCTACTAGGCGTTCCAGTGGTGTATTTGATCTGCACATGTGTTAGCACCAGCCGAGAGCCTCCCTCTTTAGCACCAGCCGAGAGCCTCCCTCTTTAGCACCAGCCGAGAGCCTCCCTCTTTAGCATGAGGGAAGTGAGTTCAGAACAACTGAATGTATGAGTCTTAGAAGTAGCTTTCACATACAAACTTTATATCTCCCAACTCAGAAGGAAATATGCTTCTCAAAAAGAACATGGTCGATGTGCAAAAAGGTTTATTTTGATTGGTGACTTTCTGCATTTACCAGAGTGCCATCAGGTAGCCTGATGTCAGATGTGTCCATGTAAACAGGACTATTATCATGCAACGCCCGTACGGACTCGGGAGAGGTGAAGGTCGAGAGCCATGCTTCCTCCAAAACACGACCCTGCCAAGCCACACTGCTTCTTGACACACTGCTCGCTTAACCCGGAAGTCAGTCGCACCAATGTTTCGGAGGAAACACCGTATACCTGGCGACCGAAGTCAGCGTGCATCCCATCACAAGGAGTCGCTAGAGCGCAATGGGACAAGGACATCCCGCCGGGCCAATTGTGCGCCGCCTCATGGGTCTCCCTGTCGCAGCCGGCTGGGATCGAACTGTAGTGACACCTCCAGCACTGTGATGCAGTGCCTTAGACCGCTGTGCCACTCGGGA
This sequence comes from Oncorhynchus mykiss, assembly GCF_013265735.2. Lineage (NCBI taxonomy): Eukaryota > Metazoa > Chordata > Actinopteri > Salmoniformes > Salmonidae > Oncorhynchus > Oncorhynchus mykiss. The sequence goes on along the minus strand of NC_048569.1, from coordinate 29,419,738 downwards.
GGCCCGCATGTACAAAAGTATTCATCCCCCTTGGCGTTTTTCCTATTTTGTTGCATTACAACCTGTAATTTAAATGGATTTTTATTTGGTTTCATGTAATGGACAACCACAAAATAGTCCAAATTGATGAAGTGAAATTTAAAAAATTACTTGTTTCAAAATGTTTTTTAAAGAATTTAAACAGAAAAGTGGTGTGTGCAAATGTATTCACCCCCTTTGCTATGGAACACCTAAATAGGATCTGGTGCAACCAATTACCTTCAAAGTCACATAATTAGTTAAACAAAGTTCACCTGTGTGCAATCTAAGTGTCATATGATCTGTCACATGATCTCAGTATATATACACACATCTGTACTGAAAGGCACCAGAGTCTGCAACACCACAAAGCAAGGGACACCACCAAGCAAGCGGCAAAATGAAGACCAAGGAGCTCTCCAAACAGGTCATAGACAAAGTTGTGGAGAAGTACAGATCAGGGTTGGGTTATGAAAAGATCAGAAACTTTGAACATCCCACGGAGCACCATTAAATCCATTATTAAAAAATGGAAAGAATATGGCACCACAACAAACCTGAAAACAGAGGGCCGCCCACCAAAACCCACAGACCAGGCAAGGAGGGTATTAATCAGAGAGGCAACAAAGAGACCAAAGATAACCCTGAAGGAGCTGAAAATCTCCACAGCGGAGATTGGAGTATCTGTCCATAGGACCATTTTAAGCCGTACACTCGACAGAGCTGGGCTTTATGGAAGAGTGGCAAGAAAAAAGCCATAGCTTAAAGAAAAAAATAAGCAAACACATTTGGTGTTCGCCAAAAGGCATGTGGGAGACTCCCCAAACATATGGAAGAATATACTCTGGTCAGATGAGACTAAAATTGAGCTTTTTGGCCATCAAGGAAAACGCTATGTCTGGCGCAAACCAAACACCTCTCATCACCCCGAGAACACCATTCCCACAGTGAAGCATGGTGGTGGCAGCATCATGCTGTGGGGATGTTTTTCATCGGCAGGTACTGGGAAACTGGTCACAATTGAAGGTATGATGGATGGCGCTAAATACAGGGAAATTCTTGAGGGAAACCTGTTTCAGTCCTCCAGAGATTTGAGACTGGGACAGAGGTTAACCTTCCAGCAGGACCATGGCCCTAAGCATACTGCTAAAGCAACACTCAAGTGGTTTAAGAGGAAACACTTAAATGTCTTGGTATGGCCTAGTCAAAGCCCAGACCTCAATCCAATTGAGAAAATGTGGTATGACTTAAAAATTGCTGTACACCAGTGGAACCCATCCAACTTGAAGGAGCTGGAGCAGCTTTGCCTTGAAGAATGGGGGAAAAAAATCCCAGTGGCTAGATGTGCCAAGCTTATAAAGACATACCCCAAGAGACTTGCGGCTGTAATTGCTGCAAAAGGTGGCTCTACAAAGTATTGACTTTGGGGGGGTGGGTGAATAGTTACGCACACTTAAGTTTTCAGTTTTTTTGTCTTATTTCTTGTTTGTTTCACAATAAAAAATATTTTGCATCTTGAAAGTGGTAGACATGTTGTGTAAATCAAATTATACAACCCCCCCCAAAAAATCTATTTTAATTCCAGGTTGTAAGGCAACAAAATAGGAAAAATGCCAAGGGGGGTGAATACTTTTGCAAGCCACTGTAAATGTTTTAATCAAACTATTATATTAGAGTTTTTTTCAATTGTTAACATGCATTGGTCAAAACTGAAGTCACAATGTCAAAACTCTTCACACAGTAAGCAAAACAGAAGTGTATGTGGACCAAACTGTGAATCATTTTTCATTGCTTCCACACAAAATGCATTCAATGACCACAATCTCCGAAATCCATGAACTCTTTTCTCATTCATACTCCACCACCTGCAAAACTATATATTTGCAGCACTTGTTTTCAAATGCTGACACACTGTTTCCAAAACTGTTAAAAACACATGCAAAACAGAATTATGGTAAATGTCACGCATTTTTGCAGTTACCAGACTGAAACATACAGAAAATCTCAGCAGAATATTGAATCATTCCAAACACAGCTGATTGCAATTTCAGCTGAAAGCCTACCCAAGTGTCCTGTTTTTAGTCTCGTTACCAAGCGGACAAAAGAGGATGGCTGTCACGTCCCGACCATAGAGAGCCTTTATTTTCCATGGTGGAGTAGGTCAGCGTGACTGGGGGGTTAGTCTAGTTTATATTTTCTATGTGGGGTTCTAGGATGTTTTTTCTATGTTGGGGTTTTGGTATGATTCCAAATTAGAGGCAGCTGGATATCGTTGTCTCTAATTGGGGATCATAATTAAGTAGGATTTTTTCCACCTGTGGGTTATGGGATTTTGTTTATGTTTTGAGTTAGTGTTGTAGTCACGGTTCGTTGTTTGTTAGTTTATTGTTTATTATTTTGTCTTTGCTAAAATGTAACTTCTTTAATAAATTATGTGTAACTCAACATACTTGGTCCGTTTCTACGAACGACCGTGACAATGGCTTCAGAATGATTTACAGTTTTTTACAATGGCTAAGACTAGAGGTCGATTTGTATTATTTTTCAACGCTGATACCGATACCGATTATTTGAGGACCCAAAAAAGCTGATACCGATAAATCGGCCGATTTTTATTTACATATTTGTAATAATGACAATTACAACAATACTGAATGAACTTTTATTTAACTTAATATAATACATTAATAAAATCCATTTAGTCTCAAATAAATAATGAAACATTTTCAATTTGGTTTAAATAATACAAAAACACAGCGTTGGGGAAGAAAGTAAAAGTGCAATATGTGCCATGTAAAAAGAGCTAACGTTTAAGTTACTTGCTCAGAACATGAGAACATATGAAAGCTGGTGGTTCCTTTTAACTTCTTATGGCTGGGGGCAGTATTGAGTAGCTTGGCCCGAATAAGGTGCCCAGAGGTGCCCAGAGTAAACTGCCTGCTACTCAGTCCCAGTTGCTAATATATGCATATTATTAGTATATTTGGATAGAAAACACTCTGAAACTGTTTGAATGATGTCTGTGAGTATAACAGAACTCATACGGCAGGCAAAAACCTGAGAAAAAATCCAACCAGGAAGTGGGAAATCTGACGTTGGTCGTTTTCCCAACTCATTCCCTATTGAAGATACAGTAGGATATTGGTCATGTTGCACTTCCTAAGGCTTCCACTAGATGTCAACAGTCTTTAGAACCTTGTTTGATGCTTCTACTGTGAAGTGGGAGAGAATGAGAGGGGAATTAGTCAGAGGTCTGGCAGAATGCCTTGAGCTTGTGACGCTAGTTCACATGAGAGCGAGCTCTGTTCCATCGCAATTCTACAGACAAAGGATTTTTCCGGTTGGAACATTATTGAAGATTTATGTTCAAAACATCCTAAAGATTGATTCTATACATCGTTTGACATGTTTCTACAAACTGTAACGGAACATTTTGACATTTCGTCTGCTCCTAGTGAACGTGCTTCGTGAGTTTGGATTTGTTTACAAAACGCTCTAACAAAAGTAGCTATTTGGACATAAATGATGGAACAAAACAAACATTATCGAACAAAACAAACATTTATTGTGGAACTGGGATTCCTGTGAGTGCATTCTGATGAAGATCATCAAAGGTAAGTGTATAATTATAATGTTATTTCTGACTTCTGTTGACTGCACAATAATATCTTTGTGGCTTGCTTGGTTTGCTTTTTCCGTAAAGCTTTTTTGAAATCTGACACAGCGGTTGGATTAAGGAGAAGTGTATCTAAAGTTCCATGTATAACACTTGTATTTTCATCAACATTTATTATGAGTATTTCTGTAAATTGATGTGGCTCTCTGCAAAATCACAGGATGTTTTTGGAACAACTGAACATAACGCTCCAATGTATACTGAGATTTTTTTATGTAAATATGAACTTTATCGAGCAAAACATACATGTATTGTGTACCATGAGGTCCTATGAGTGTCATCTGATGAAGATCATCAAAGGTTAGTGATGAATTCTATCTCTATTTCTGATTTTTGTGACTCCTCTCTTTGGCTGGAAAAATGGCTGTGTTTTTCTGTGACTTGGCTCTGACCTAACGTAATCGTTTGTGGTGCTTTCGTCGTAAAGCCTATTTGAAATCGGACACTGTGGTGGGATTAACAAGAAGTGTATCTTTAAAATGGTGTCAAATACTTGTATGTCTGAGGAATTTTAATTATGAGATTTCTGTTGTTTTGAATTTGACGCCCTGCACTTTAACTGGCTGTTGTTATATCAATCCCGTTAGCGGGATCTCAGCCCTAAGAAGTTTTTATTCCCAGCTAAGAAGATTTAGGTTGTAGTTATTATAGGAATTATAGGACTATTTCTCTCTGTGCCATTTGTATTTCATATACAGTTGAAGTCGGAAGTTTACATACACCTTGGCCAAATACATTTAAACTCAGTTTTTTCACAATTCCTGACATTTAATCCTAGTAAAAATGCCCTGTCTTAGGTCAGTTATTTCAGCTTTTATTTCTTTCATCACATTCCCAGTGGGTCAGAAGTTTACATACACTCAATTAGTATTTGGTAGCATTGCCTTTAAATTGTTTAGCTTGGGCAAACGTTTTGGGTAGCCTTCCACAAGCTTCCCACAATAAGTTGGGTGAATCTTGGCCCATTCCTGCTGATAGAGCTGGTGTACCTGAGTCAGGTTTGTAGACCTCCTTGCTCGCACACGCTTTTTCAGTTCTGCCGACAAATTTTCTATAGGATTGAGGTCAGGGCATTGTGATGACCACTCCACAACCTTGACTTTGTTGTCCTTAAGCCATTTTGCCACAACTTTGGAAGTATGCTTGTGGTCATTGTCCATTTGGAAGACCCATTTGCGACCAAGCTTTAACTTCTTGACTGATGTCTTGAGATGTTGCTTCAATATATCTACATAATTTTCCATCTTCATGATGCCATCTATTTTGTGAAGTGCACCAGTCTCTCCAGCAGAAAAGCACCCCCATAACATGATGCTGCCACCCCGTGCTTCACAGTTGGGATGGTGTTTTTCAGCTTGTAAACCTCCCCCTTTTTTCTCCAAACATAACAATTGTCATTATCTCGAAACAGTTCTATTTTTGTTTCATCAGACCAGAGGACATTTCTCCAAAAAGTATGATCTTTGTCCCCATGTGCAGTTGCAAACCGTAGTCTGGCTATTTTATGGCGGTTTTGGAGCAGTGGCTTCTTCCTTGCTGAGAGGCCTTTCAGGTTATGTCAATACAGGACTCGTTTTACTGTGGATATAGATACGTTTGTACCTGTTTCCTCCAGAATCTTCACAAGGTCCTTTGCTGTTGTTCTGGGATCGATTTGCACTTTTCGCAACAAAGTACGTTCATCTCTAGGAGACAGAACACGTCTCCTTCCTGAGCGGTATGACGGTTTATACTTGCTTACTATTGTTTGTACAGATGAATAATTTTGCACGCCCAATTTTTCAGTTTTTGATTTGTTAAAAAAGTTTGAAATATCCAATAAATGTCGTTCCCCTTCATGATTGTGTCCCACTTGTTGTTGATTCTTCACAAAAAAAATACAGTTTCATATCTTTATGTTTGAAGCCTGAAATGTGGCAAAAGGTCGCAAAGTTCAAGGGGGCCGAATACTTTCGCAAGGCACTGTACCTTGGCTCCTTGCTGCACTCGCGTAACAGGTTGTCAGCCTGCCACGCAGTCTCCTCATGGAGAGCAATGTAATCGGCCATAATCAGCGTCCAAATATGCTGATTACCGATAGTTATGAAAACTGAAATCGTCCCTAATTAATCGGCCATGCTGGGCTAAACTGTGGATATTTTTTCATTGCTTTGGCACAAAATGCATTCAATGAATACATCTTTCAAATTTCATGAATTCACAACCACCACCAAAACTCTATGTACCTACAGGCCAATTTGCACATGTTTACATATTCTCTTCAAAACTGTTAAACTTAAGTTCAAAACCTAACGTAACACAAAATTAAATAAGACAGCAATTTGCTACATTTCTACAGTAATACCGTATTGAAATATATTCCAAATAAAAAATATGAAAAATATGAAAAACAATTAGACAAATCACAGCCGATATCCATTGTAGCTGAACACCTACAGCCAGGTGTTAGTCTTTCAATTTCATTACCATCTATACTAAAGGGGACATTTTAGGAATAATTTTGTACTGTAATGTAAACATGGACCCAGCCAGAGATAGAGAAGCGGCTGACAGAGGAAGAAGATTGGCTGGGAGAGGGAGAGGGAGAGGGGACGGTGGAAGAAGACTGAGAGGAAGATCAAGAGCTGTAGTCTCAAATGAGATTAGGGCTACTATAATTGATCATATAATAAATCATGGTCTATCAATGAGAGAGGCTGGTCTGAGAGTGCAGCCCAATCTGCAACGCTCAAAAGTGGCATCTATTGTGAGAAATGTCTGGCAAAAAAACAGGTAAGATGTGCATTCCGCAAGGGCATCTGACTGAACTGCACATTACAGAAGTAAATTGAGCAAAGCCCCCAAACCCACTTGTGTGTAATTGTTTTTGTATTTTTGCTAAGGACCCAACGGTTACCTCCCACAGGCGGGAGAGGTAAGATTTTCACTGTTGTTCAGGAAACTGCAATTGTTGATATGGTCATCAGAAACAATGGCATAAAACTCACAGAGATTCGGGACAGAGTGTTGGCAGACAACATTACATTTGGAAATATTCACAATGTAAGCATAACAACTATTTCTAGAGTCCTGAAACAACATCAAGTCAGGATGAAGCAGTTGTACACTGTCCCCTTTGAGAGGAACTCTGAACGAGTCAAGCAACTCAGGAACCAATACGTCCAGGTAAGATGACTATAAAATACAGAACTGGTTATGAACAAAACCAAACAGGGCTGAGGCACACAATGGCATGTTTTTAGGTATAATAGCCTAACTCTTATGTTGTTAGTGTTGTTATCATTTTTTAGGTCATTGTTTTATGAGTGACTGTCACGCCCTGACCTGAGTATTCTTTGTTTTCTTTGTATATTTTGGTTAGGTCAGGGTGTGACGAGGGTGGTATGTGTGTTTTTGTCTCATCTAGGGTGTTTGTACTGTCTAGGGTTGCCTAGATTGGTTCTCAATTAGACGCAGATGTTTATCGTTGTCTCTGATTGGGAACCATATTTAGGCAGCCATCTTCTTTGGGTATTTCGTGGGTTATTGCCTATGTGTAGTTGCCTGTGTCTGCACTCGTTATCATAGCGTCACGTTCGTTTTGTTGTTTTTGTTCTTCGTGTTCTTCATTAAATAAAGAAGAATGTATTCTAACCACGCTGCGCTTTGGTCCCCTCCATACGACGATCGTGACAGAATAACCCACCAACCAAGGACCAAGCGGCGTGGTAACGGGCAGCAGCAGCAGCGGACACAAGACTCCTGGACTTGGGAGGAGATATTAGACGGCAAGGGACCATGGGAACAGCTGGGTGAATATCGCCGTCCCAAGGCAGAGCTGGAGGCAGCGAAGGCAGAGAGGTGCTAGTATGAGGAGGCAGCACGGCAGCGCGGCTGGAAGCCCGTGAGGCAGCCACGAAAATGTATTGGGGTGGGCACACAGGGAGTGTGGCGAAGCCAGGTAGGAGACCTGCGCCAACTTCCTGTGCTTACCGGAGAGAGAGAGAGGAACCGGGCAGGCACCGTGTTATGCGGTGGAGCGCACTGTGTCCCCGGTGCGTGTGCATAGCCCGGTTCGGTACATTCCAGTTCCTCGTATCGGCCGGGCTAGAGTGGGCATCGAGCCAGGTGCCATGAAGCCGGCACTACACATATGGTCTCCAGTGCGTCTCCTCGGGCCGGCATACATAACACCAGCCTTACGCATGGTGTCCCCGGTTCGCCAGCACAGCCCAGTGCGGGCTATTCCACCTCGCCGCACTGGCCTGGCTACGGGGAGTATACAACCAGGTAAGGTTGGGGAGGCTCGGTGCTCAAGAGCTCCAGTGGGCCTGCACGGTCCGGTCTGTCCAGTGCCACCTCCACATACCAGCCCTCCGGTGGCAGCCCCCAGCACCAGGCTGTCTCTCCGTTTCATCCCTACATGTGCTCCCGCCTGTCCAGCGCTGCCAGAGCTTTCCTCCTGCCCTGAGCTGCTAGAGTCTCCCGTCTGTCCTGAGCTGCTAGAGTCTCCCGTCTGTCCTGAGCCGCTAGAGTGTCCCGTCTGTCCTGAGCTGCTAGAGTGTCCCGTCTGTCCTGAGCTGCTAGAGTCTCCCGTCCGTCCTGAGCAGCTAGAGTCTCCCGTCTGTTCTGAGCCGCTAGAGTCTCCCGTCTGTCCTGAGCCGCTAGAGTCTCCCGTCTGTCCTGAGCCGCTAGAGTCTCCCGTCTGTCCTGAGCCGCTAGAGTCTCCCGTCTGTCCTGAGCCGCTAGAGCCGCCAGTCAGCCAGGAGCTGCCAGAGCCGTCAGTCAGCCAGGAGCTGCCAGAGCCGTCAGCCAGCCAGGAGCTGCCAGAGCCGTCAGCCAGCCAGGAGCTGCCAGAGCTGTCCCTCAGTCCGGAGCTGTCCCTCAGTCCGGAGCTGTCCCTCAGTCTGGAGCTGCCCCTCAGTCCGAAGCTGCCCCTCTGTCCAGTGGGGTCTTTAATTAGGATCTTAGACCCTAGGTCGGAGGCGAGGGTCGTCCCTCTGAAGAGGCCCTTGAAGAGGGCAATGACTATGGTAGAGTGGGGTCTATAACTTTTGAGAATGTGAATATGGTCAGAACAACAACAATTTTCAGAGTCCCAGAGAAACATCAAATAAGGATGAAGCAGTTGTACACTGTACCCTTTGAGAGAAACGGTGAACGTGTGAAAGAACTCTGGTATCAATATGTCCAGGTAAGATGTTTGTTCAATAACCAAACAGGGTACATACACAGCTATGCATAATGTTAAGTACTGTAAAACTGTGGATTTACTGTATTTTACAGAGTAATGGAGATGGAAGCCAGGCAAACTGCACATACATTCATCTTTGTGGATGAAGCTGGATTCAACTTAGCAAAAACAGAACTAGAACCCTCCCAGTACTGTACAGTATGAGTGATTATACTGCACATGTTGATGAGAACTAGAACCCTCACAGTACTGTACAGTATGTCATTATTATTGCAGCCCTGGAATTTCAGCAATTTGTTTTTGTTTCAACTTCATATTTTTCACAAGTAAATTACCATATGCAAAGATATAGAAAAAATAAAGGCTATTGAAGCAAATTGCTGCATTTCTGATTAATTCCTGTTACATTTACTTAATTACAGTCAATAAAGGGAAAGGTGTTATTCTTATTCTATAACAAAATACCGATTTACAAATCAATTTCCAAACGCCTGAAGGTACCACGTTCATCTGTACAAACAATAATACGGAAGTATAAACACCATGGGACCACGCAGCCGTCATACTGCTCAGGAAGGAGACACATTCTGTCTCCTAGAGATGAATGTACTTTTGTACGTTACCTTGGTGCGAAAAGTGCAAATCAATCCCAGAACAACAGCAAAGGACCTTGTGAAGATGCTGGAGGAAACAGGTACAAAAGTATCTACAGTGGGGAGAACAAGTATTTGATACACTGACGATTTTGCAGGTTTTCCTACTTACAAAGCATGTAGAGGTCTGTCATTTTTATCATAGGTACACTTCAACTGTGAGAGATGGAAACTGTGGATAGGGGGGTTCTCCCTCTGCTGTTTCCTGAAGATCACAATCATCTCCTTTGTTTTGTTGACGTTGAGTGTGAGGTTATTTTCCTGACACCACACTCCGAAGGGCCCTCACCTCCTCCCTGTAGGCCGTCTCGTCGTTGTTGGTAATCAAGCCTACCACTGCAGTGTCGTCCGCAAACTTGATGATTGAGTTGGAGGCGTGCATGGCCACGCAGTCGTGGGTGAACAGGGAGTACAGGAGAGGGCTCAGAACATACCCTTGTGGGGCCCCAGTGTTGAGGATCAGCGGGCTGGAGATGTTGTTTCCTACCCTCACCACCTGGGAGCGACCCGTCAGGAAGTCCAGGACCCAGTTGCACGGAGCAGGGTCGAGACCCAGGGTCTCGAGCTTGATGACGAGTTTGGAGGGTACTATGGTGTCAAATGCAGAGCTGTCGTTGATGAACAGCATTCTCACATAGGTATTCCTCTTGTCCAGATGGGTTAGGGCAGTGTGCAGTGTGGTTGCGATTGCGTCGTCTGTGGATCTATTTGGGCGGTAAGCAAATTGGAGTGGGTCTAGGGTGTCAGGTAGGGTGGAGGTGATATGGTCCTTGACTAGTCTCTCAAAGCACTTCATGATGACGGAAGTGAGTGCTACGGGGCGGTAGTCGTTTAGCTCAGTTACCTTAGCTTTCTTGGGAACAGGAACAATGGTGGCCCTCTTGAAGCATGTGGGAACAGCAGACTGGGATAAGGATTGATTGAATATGTCCATAAACACACCAGCCAGCTGGTCTGCGCAAGCCCTGAGGACGCGGCTGGGGATGCCGTCTGGGCCAGCAGCCTTGCGAGGGTTAACACATTTAAATGTTTTACTCACGTCGGCTGCAGTGAAGGAGAGTCCGCAGGTTTTGGTAGCGGGCCGTGTCAGTGGCACTGTATTGTCCTCAAAGCGAGCAAAAAAGTGATTTAGTCTGTCTCGGAGCAAGACATACTCGTCCGCGACGGAGCTGGTTTTCTTTTTGTAATCCGTGATTGACTGTAGACCTTGCCACATACCTCTTGTGTCTGAGCCGTTGAATTGCGGCTCTACTTTGTCTCTATACTGACGCTTAGCTTGTTTGATTGCCTTGCGGAGGGAATAGCTACACCGGTCATGTTTCCGGTCACCTTGCCCTGGTTAAAAGCAGTGGTTCGCGCTTTCAGTTTCGCGTGAATGCTGCCATCAATCCACGGTTTCTGGTTTGGGAATGTTTTAATCGTTGCTGTGGGTATAACATTGTCAATGCATTTTCTAATGAACCCGCTCACCGAATATTCGTCAATGTATTCGTCAATGTTGTTGTTGGACGCAATGCGGAACATATTCCAATCCACGTGATCGAAGCAGTCTTGAAGCGTGGAATCAGATTGGTCGGACCAGCGTTGAACAGACCTGAGCGTGGGAGCTTCTTGTTTTAGTCTCTGTCTGTAGGCTGGAAGCAACAAAATGGAGTCGTGGTCAGCTTTTCCGAAAGGAGGGTGGGGGAGGGCCTTACATGCGTCGCGGAAGTTAGAATAACAATTATCCAGGGTTTTACCAGCCCTGGTTGCACAATCGATATGCTGATAGAATTTAGGGAGTCTTGTTTTCAGATTAGTCTTGTTAAAATCCCCAGCTACAATGAATGCAGCCTCAGGATATGTGGTTTCCAGTTTACATAGATTCAAATAAAGTTTGTTCAGGGCCATCGATGTGTCTACTTGGGGGGGAATATATACGGCTGTGATTATAATCGAAGAGAATTCCGTTGGTAGATAATGCGGTCGACATTTGATTGTGAGGAATTCTAAGTCAGGTGAACAGAAGGACTTGAGTTCCTGTATGTTGTTATGATCACACCACGCCTCGTTAATCATAAGGCATTCGCCCCCGCCCCTCTACTTACCAGAAAGATGCTTGTTTCTGTCGGCGCGATGCGTGAAGAAACCTGCTGGCTGCACCAACTCCGTTAGCGTCTCTCGAGTGAGCCATGTTTCCGTGAAGCAAAGAATGTTACAGTCTCTGATGTCTCTCTGGAATGCTACCCTTGCTCGGATTTCATCAACCTTGTTATCAAGAGACTGGACATTGGCGAGTAGTATGCTAGGGAGTGGTGCGCGATGTGCCCGTCTCCGGAGCCTGACCAGAAGACCGCTTCGTTTGCCCCTTTCACGACGTCGTTGTTTTGGGTCGCAGGCTGGGATCCGATCCATTGTCCTGGGTGGAAGGCAGAACACAGGATCCGCTTCGGGAAAGTCATATTCCTGGTCGTACTGATGGTGAGTTGACGTTGCTCTTATATTCAGTAGTTCCTCCCGACTGTATGTAATGAAACCTAAGATTACCTGGGGTACCAATGTAAGAAATAACACGTAAAAAATAATAAAATAGTGCATAGTTTCCTAGGAACGCAAAGCGAGGCGGCAATCTCTGTCGGCGCCGGAAGTACTGTATTTGGCTACGGTGTATGTAAACTTCAGACTTCAACTGTTTGTGAAAAACAAACCCCATCATTTATGTAATGCTCTCTGTTGTTAGTGTTTTTTAGGTCAGTGTGTTATGAGTGACAATGTATACTTTCTGAGTGACAATTGTTGCCAGTGTTATGGTCGAACGAGCTTATTTTGAGACATGTGAAGTGTTTTGGTGGTTTAGTGAGTTTTGGAGGTGAGAAACTGTTTGGCCAAGATGTATGTTGGTAATGCAGACTGCGAAGAGTTTTGAAAAAGTGGCTTCAGTATTGATCCAGGCTTGTTAGCAATTGAAAAAAACTGTAATCGGACTATCCAAAACAATCGCATTATTGTGTGTATGTAACCGTACTCACTGACAAGATGAAAATGGCACTTGACTGACCACGTGAGGATCTACAAAAGCAGAGGGTCATACAACAGTGAGATTGATGCAGCCTGTCCTTTGCAAATGGCATTTTTCTGCACAGTAAGCGTGTGTGTGTGTCAGTGTGTGTGGACATTGGGTTCCTGCCTCTGAGGGGGTGCTTAGGCAGTGCTGTGTGCCTTACAATGCTCAGTGGCAGGCAGGCCAGCAGGATAGGCGGAGATGTGCTGTTTGCTGAATGAGCCGGGTATTAATAAATGAACAGGAGTGATGGTGGAACCTAGCCCCGGGGCTGACAACACTGGAGGTAGGAGAGAGCGGAGAGACTGGCGAGGAAGCGACAGCAGCAAGAAGAGAAAGAGAGAGCTAGAGAGAGGAGAGAGGGGGAGGTGAATAATTCAGCGCCACACACTCTCAGATTCCTCCACACTTAATGCTGAGATCACAGCCAGGTTTAATGGCTTGGTACTGAGCACAATTAATGCTTTTATGCTCAAATCAATCACACACTGCAGAGCAGGAGAGAACCCATACACAGTCACTCCATCTACTGTCCCCGGGACCGTTTGTGTTTGTGTGTGTGTGTGTGTGTGTGTGTGTGTGTGTGTGTGTGTGTGTGTGTGTGTGTGTGTGTGTGTGTGTGTGTGTGCATCTGTGAGTGTGTATGTATTTGTCTTACCTAAGAGCCCTACATATCACAGCAAGGTTGTTTGAACACATGTACGTGTGATTCAATGCATACACCGAGCATGGCTTTGTTCTGTACGAGAGCCACTGGTGATGTCTACGAGGTGACAACATTTGTTCCGGTGTCAATGGCACCACACTGAGCAGCCTGCCACACAACATGGACCAGCACCACTGGGGGGTCTGAATAATGGTGAGTGAGTGAGAGAGAGAGAGAGAGAGAGAGAGAGAGAGAGAGAGAGAGAGAGAGAGAGAGAGAGAGAGAGAGAAATTAGATTTTGTGTTCTGGCTAGATTTCATTATCCACACTCATATGCATACTAAGCACACCACGTGCATTTATACAGACTAGAGCAAATGTGAATCTCCATGCGATGATCCCCACTAATCTGTTCCACCACTTCACTGACCCGACTTTGGCTCCCCGCACCACTGCCGAATCTCAATTGTGAATTATCTTAATCTGTCTGGGTGATAATGACTGTTACTAGACGAACGGGCTGCTCAAATCTGCTGTGACCTCTTTACAGACTGACAGAACAAGGCTGAAGCCCGTAGCATGACAGTGACCAGTAGGAAGACCCTCTGTCTCCTCTCCCATCCCTTCCAAACGCCTCTCATTTTAACCAGGAGATCAGGAGAATGCAGCCACCCAGCCCTACATTATTAATTGGCTGCCTGGTGAGTGGCCTTAGCCTTTGTTGCTGCTAGCTAGCACAATGTTATAGCGCTTAAACAGAGAGCTATCAATTTATATGGCTGCTGCTGTTGAATAAGGTGACTCCTGGTTCAAGGACAAACTATTGTACATGTCATGCACAGTACACATACAGGTCCTTTCTAAGCACCACACAATGATATCAATTGGAAATAATGCCAATTTATATTTTATTTGAGTGTTTTTAGTGATCAGTGTTGTAGATAGACATAGTGCAAACTGGAACAACATCCATTATTATCTGCTCCATATAATACAACACAGGAACCAGGGGCTTAAGGAAAGTCTCTGTAGATGGTAAATAGCCTACAGTCAACAGATCTCAGAAAGCTAGACAGACTTTACCTATACATTGGAGAGCACAGCTAGCTATACAAGGAGGATACGGTGGCTGCTGTGCTGGTGTATATAAAGCCTTTATTTCTATTGATCCCCTCTCTCTCCTCGGTGACCGAGGTGTTTACATGGCACTATTTCAATCACAGAGGATAAAGGAAATGTTTCCCTCTGCTGTTTGTAAGTCAATAAATGGGCCTATTAAAGGATTGTGAGTTTGGAGATGGGGAGGTAGGGAGGTGAGGAGGTAGGGAAAAGGGGAGGTGGGGAGGGGGGAGGTGAGGAGGTAGGGAGAAGGGGAGGGGTGAGGAGGTAAGGAGGAGGTGAGGAGGAACGAGGTGGTGAGGTGAGGAGGTAGGGAGAAGGGGAGGTGGGGAGGTAGGGAGGGGGGAGGTGAGGGGGTGGGGAGGTAGGGAGGTGGTGAGGTGGGGAGTTGAGGAGGTAGGGAGGTGGGGAGGTGGTGATGTGGGGAGGTGGTGATGTGGGGTGGTGAGGAGGTTGTGATGTGGGGAGGTGGTGGTGATGTGGGGAGATGAGGAGGTGAGGTGGTGATATGAGGTGGTGAGATGGTGAGGTGGTGATGTGAGGTGGTACGGTGGTGATGTGGGGAGGGGTGGTTATGTGGGGAGGTGAGGAGGTGGTGATGTGGGGAGGTGAGGAGGTGGTGATGTGGGGTGGTGATGAGGTGGAGAGGTGGTGATATGAGGTGATTTGAGGTGGTGAGGAGGTGAGGTGGTGATGTGGTTATCTGCTCCATATAATACAACACAGGAACCAGGGGCTTAAGGAAAGTCTCTGTAGATGGTAAATAGCCTACAGTCAACAGATCTCAGAAAGCTAGACAGACTTTACCTATACATTGGAGAGCACAGCTAGCTATACAAGGAGGATACGGTGGCTGCTGTGCTGGTGTATATAAAGCCTTTATTTCTATTGATCCCCTCTCTCTCCTCGGTGACCGAGGTGTTTACATGGCACTATTTCAATCACAGAGGATAAAGGAAATGTTTCCCTCTGCTGTTTGTAAGTCAATAAATGGGCCTATTAAAGGATTGTGAGTTTGGAGATGGGGAGGTAGGGAGGTGAGGAGGTAGGGAAAAGGGGAGGTGGGGAGGGGGGAGGTGAGGAGGTAGGGAGAAGGGGAGGGGTGAGGAGGTAAGGAGGAGGTGAGGAGGAACGAGGTGGTGAGGTGAGGAGGTAGGGAGAAGGGGAGGTGGGGAGGTAGGGAGGGGGGAGGTGAGGGGGTGGGGAGGTAGGGAGGTGGTGAGGTGGGGAGTTGAGGAGGTAGGGAGGTGGGGAGGTGGTGATGTGGGGAGGTGGTGATGTGGGGTGGTGAGGAGGTTGTGATGTGGGGAGGTGGTGGTGATGTGGGGAGATGAGGAGGTGAGGTGGTGATATGAGGTGGTGAGATGGTGAGGTGGTGATGTGAGGTGGTACGGTGGTGATGTGGGGAGGGGTGGTTATGTGGGGAGGTGAGGAGGTGGTGATGTGGGGAGGTGAGGAGGTGGTGATGTGGGGTGGTGATGAGGTGGAGAGGTGGTGATATGAGGTGATTTGAGGTGGTGAGGAGGTGAGGTGGTGATGTGGTTATCTGCTCCATATAATACAACACAGGAACCAGGGGCTTAAGGAAAGTCTCTGTAGATGGTAAATAGCCTACAGTCAACAGATCTCAGAAAGCTAGACAGACTTTACCTATACATTGGAGAGCACAGCTAGCTATACAAGGAGGATACGGTGGCTGCTGTGCTGGTGTATATAAAGCCTTTATTTCTATTGATCCCCTCTCTCTCCTCGGTGACCGAGGTGTTTACATGGCACTATTTCAATCACAGAGGATAAAGGAAATGTTTCCCTCTGCTGTTTGTAAGTCAATAAATGGGCCTATTAAAGGATTGTGAGTTTGGAGATGGGGAGGTAGGGAGGTGAGGAGGTAGGGAAAAGGGGAGGTGGGGAGGGGGGAGGTGAGGAGGTAGGGAGAAGGGGAGGGGTGAGGAGGTAAGGAGGAGGTGAGGAGGAACGAGGTGGTGAGGTGAGGAGGTAGGGAGAAGGGGAGGTGGGGAGGTAGGGAGGGGGGAGGTGAGGGGGTGGGGAGGTAGGGAGGTGGTGAGGTGGGGAGTTGAGGAGGTAGGGAGGTGGGGAGGTGGTGATGTGGGGAGGTGGTGATGTGGGGTGGTGAGGAGGTTGTGATGTGGGGAGGTGGTGGTGATGTGGGGAGATGAGGAGGTGAGGTGGTGATATGAGGTGGTGAGATGGTGAGGTGGTGATGTGAGGTGGTACGGTGGTGATGTGGGGAGGGGTGGTTATGTGGGGAGGTGAGGAGGTGGTGATGTGGGGAGGTGAGGAGGTGGTGATGTGGGGTGGTGATGAGGTGGAGAGGTGGTGATATGAGGTGATTTGAGGTGGTGAGGAGGTGAGGTGGTGATGTGGTGAGGTGGTGGTGAGGAGGTGGTGAGGAGGTGAGATGGTGATGTGGGGAGGTAGGGAGGTGAGGAGGTGATGTAGGGAGGTGAGGAGGTGATGTGGGGAGGTGAGGAGGTGGTGAGGAGGTGAGATGGTGATGTGGGGAGGTGAGGAGGTGATGTGGGGAGATGAGGTGGTGATGAGGTGGTGATGAGGTGGTGAGGTGGTGATGATGTGGTGAGGTGGTGATGTGAGGAGGTGAGGTGGTGAGGAGGTGAGGTGGTGATGTGGGGAGGTGAGGAGGTGAGGAGGTGGTGAGGAGATGAGGTGGGGAGGTGAGGAGGTGGTGAGGTGGTGATGTGGGGAGGTGGTGATGTGAGGTGAGGTGGTGAGGTGGTTGTGATGTGGGGAGGTGGTGAGGATGTGGTGAGGAGGTGAGGTGGTGAGATGGTGAGGTGGTGATGTGAGGTGGTAAGGTGGTGATGTGGGGAGGGGTGGTTATGTGGGGAGGTGAGGAGGTGGGGAGGTGAGGAGGTGGGGAGATGAGGAGGTGAGGAGGTGGGCAGCTGGGGGACAATGAGGGCGCGATAGGAAAAATAAATAAATATGAGACAGGAGAAAATTGGAAGTATATTCCTAACTGACAATTAATAGCAACATTTTGCACGTAAGAAATTTCTGGTAGAATTGAAACAGTTCTGACCCCAACCCTGATGGTGTCTAAAACAAGTCTAGCATTATCACAGGTCACTGATGTGGTATTGCTCCATTCCCCAGTAGTGTTGTTGTTCAGCTGAACAGTAATATGTCTGGGAGTCACCATGATGAATTGAGCCACTCAGAAATAAATCAGGGTGTGTTTTCTAGGATACTTTCATCCCACCAATTACAATGCTGATGTGAACCACAATGATTTAACCTGATCACATACAAATGAACAGAAATGAACAGTAAATAACTGCGGATGCCATTACTATCATTCCTCAGCAGTAGTATGTACTGTAACAGGCTGGTTGGTAAATTACTGGCAGAAAAAGGCGAAGTATGTTCTCGGCTTCTTTCCCTTCACACTCTTCAGTCATCTTCCACTTGAAAGGGGCTAAACTGAGCAGTATCCCATGAAGAAAGCCCAGCGGTTAAAAGGAGGGAAACTTCTTGTGAAGTGACTGAGCCACTCAACCATACCCTACGAGTCAATTGCAATGGAAACCATTGGATGCACATGCCTGCGCTGCACCAGGACCCCTACACAAATGTGTGCAAACACAAACACACACCTTAGCCAGGTTCAGCTCAGAGCAAGCCCTCCTTATCCCTTAGGAGTGTGCCACAATCACTGAGGCTTCAGAGCAGTCAAACCAGTAGAATGAACTGCCAGTGATCTGTTCCATCCTCTCAGCCACACGCAATGGGAAACAATTAACACGCCACTCTGAGATGCATCTCTCCGGATGTGAAGGTGTGTGTGTGTGGGGGGGGGGGGGGGGGTCTCTCCTTTATTTGACTTTCCTGAGGTAATCGAGTGACCTTGTGATGTAGCCTGACACCAAATGTCCGTTGCCAGGGAGATGGTTAATGTCTCAATGTCATTGGCTCCCTCCTGGCTGAGGGGAGAGGGGAGTAAGGGAGGCCATCCAGACAGCCTCATACTAGGAGCACACACACACTATAAGACACATGCACACACTCACATACATACTAGAGGTCAACCGTTTAATCGGAATGGATGATTAATTAGGGACGATTTCATGTTTTCATCACAATTAGTAATCAGCATTTTTGGACACCGATTATGGCCGATTACATTGCACTCCACGAGGAGACTGCGTGGCAGGCTGACCACCTGTTACTCGAGTGCAGCAAGGAGCCAAGGTAAGTTGCTAACTAGCATTAAACGTATCTTATAAAAAACAATCAATCTTCACATCACTAGTTAACTACACATGGTTGATTATATTACTAGTTAATCTAGCTTGTCCAGCATTGCATATAATCGATGCGGTGCCTGTTAATTTATCATTGAATCATAGCCTACTGCGTCAAGCGGGTGATTTAACAAGCGCATTCGTGAAAAAAGCACTGTCGTTGCACCAATGTGCACCTAACCATAAACATCAACGCCTTTCTTAAAATCAATACACAAGTATATTTTTTTAAACCTGCATATTTAGTTAATATTGCCTGCTAACATGAATTTCTTTTAACTAGGGAAATTGTGTCACTTCTATTGAGTTCAGTGTATGCAGCAGTTTGGGCCGCCTGGCTCGTTGCGAACTGTGTGAAGACCATTTCTTCCTAACAAAGACCGTAATTAATTTGCCAGAATTGTACATAATTATGACATAACATTGAAGGTTGTGCAATGTAACAGCAATATTGAGACTTAAGGATGCCATCCGTTAGACAAAATACCGAACGGTTCCGTATTTCATTGAAATAATAAATGTTTTGTTTTCGAAATTATAGTTTCCGGATTTGATTTGACCATATTAATGACCTAAGGCTCGTGTTTCTGTGTGTTATTATATTATAATTAAGTCTATGATTTGATAGAGCAGTCGGACTGAGTGGTGGTAGGCAGCAGCAAGCATTCATTCAAACAGCACTTTCCTGCATTTGCCAGCAGCTCTTCACTGTGCTTCAAGCATTGCACTGTTTATGACTTCAAGCCTATCAACTCCTGAGATGAGGCTGGCAATACTAAAGTACCTATTAGAACATCCAATAGTCAAAGGTATATGAAATACAAATGGTATAGAGAGAAATAGTCCTATAATAACTACCACCTAAAACTTTTTACCTGGGAATATATTGAAGACTCATGTTAAAAGGCACCACCAGCTTGCATATGTTCTGAGCAAGGAACTTAAATATTAGCTTTTTTACATGGCAAATATTGCACTTGTACTTTCTTCTCCAACACTTTGTTTTTGCATTATTTAAACCAAATTGAACATGTTTCATTATTTATTTGAGACTAAATGTATGTTATTGATGTATTATATTAATTTAAAATAAGTGTTCATTCAGTATTGTTGTAATTGTCATTATCACAAATATATATATAAAAATCGGTCGATTAGTCGGTATCGGCTTTTTTTGGTCCTCCAATAATCGGTATCGGCTTTGAAAAACCATAATCAGTCGACCTCTTAATACATACACACAAACACCATGTGCATGCAATATACACACACACCAATATTCATACACCCATTTGCAGTGTTGGTATGTAAAGAAAATGAATTATCCCTCACACTACAAAAGTACCTAAAAAGCGTAATTCTTTGTCTGCCACACATCAACAGACAGTGAGTTGAGAGGACCAGAGAATAGCACCTAATCGTGAATATACAGATGTAGGATCTTAATTTCATCACCCTTGTTGCAGGAGAACATTCCTGCGGGAAATGTAAAACTAGTCGTGTATTTTAGGTTTTAAAAGGCTTCTGAAGCTTGTGATTTCCACTTTGATATTTCAGAAATGTTCCTACGAAAAATGTATCAAACCCCCAAAAATGTCCATTAATTATAATGCACATAATAATTCACATTTCCTGATGATGCAGGATTATTTTCCTGCTGTAGCAAACTGACTCAAATTAAGATCCTACATCGGTATTGTACAGTGTCTGTATGCATGAGCATATGGATAGAAAATAATGCATATGAATGAAGGTAGTGCAGCTGAATACATGTCTATGTTTAGCATGCGTAGAGTACAGGAGAGGAGGAGAAGCCCTGCTGCCACATCTATACACTGCAATCATTCAGCTGTCTCTGGTAATGCTTCATTTATTTTAATTTTTTTACTCTCCACAGCTATCTCTTTCTTCATCTCTCCCTCCCTTTCTCTTCCTCTCTCTCCTTGATCTCACTCCTTCTCTCTTATTTCTCTCTCTCTCTCTCTCTCTCTCTCTCTCTCTCGCTCCCTCAGCATCTGATGCAATCCGTAACCATCACACAGTCTCTTCCTGGCTCTCAGACACAAAGAGAGGGAAGAGTAGGAAAAGAGGGAGCGTGTGCCGTCTAAAGGGAGGGGGGCATCTCTTCATAGATGTGCCAATCCTCCTCATGCCCAAGGGGCACATGGGAATAAACACCAGAGACTGACAAAGCCAGCGCTAAGGCACGGAACAAGGGCAGACAGGTGGATACAGTCCATTAGCGCCCCCTATGAGACAGAGAGGGGATAGCGCTTCTCAATGGAAGTACATACAGGACAAGGCAGTGAAGGCACAAAGGAGGCAGCACCAGTGGCATGATGTCACTGGTAACTGGGCTCTGTGAAGGCTGACCTCTGAGAATTGTGTTGTGGGTTGGTCATGTCAAGTGTGTGTGCGTGTGTGTGCGTATGTGTGTGTGTGGGGGGGGGGTAATGTGTGCATGTTTGTTCAGTGTGAGTGTGCATTTGCTTCTTTGCACGTCTTTGTTCAATTGTGTGTGATCACGATAGAGGAATGATGCTGTATTTTCCCAACTTTCTCTCTCTCTCTCTCTCTCTCTCTCGCTCTCTCTTTCTCCATCTCTATCCCTCTCTCTCTGTCTCTCTCTCTCTCTCCCCAGAGCAGTCTGTTCAATAACTCACAGGGAGGCAGTGGGGCAGGCTTGGCAGGGGGTGCACCAGCTGACCGTGTGCACAGACAAAGCTGTCAAACTGGAGAAGAATCAGGTGGGTGCCACAGGGGCAAGTCCCTCTTCCCTCACATACTGTAGGACGCCCTCTCACACACAGCACGTGGTTCCAGCACTGCTATCCAGATTCACACACACACACACACACACACACACACACACACACACACACACACACACACACACACACACACACTGGCCTCTCAAAGCCCAGCATGGGGGCTAGCCAAATCTGGTCTCTCTGGAAAAGTCCTGCACTCTTGAAGCCCCAGCCCAGTCTCCCCGAGCCTCAGCAAGACACTCAGCCCCCTCTCCCACTTCCATACACACCCCCAGCCTCATAACCCTCTCCTTATAGCTCTAAGGAGTGTCAAGAGGGGGTCACATTTGTCCAACCCCCACAACTCCACTCCTCTTTCAAAGCAGAGGGGCCGTGATGTTCTATAGGGACTACAGTCTAGCGGTTTATCCCCCCTCCACTTAAAACAGACACATCATCATCACACAGCAGCAGGAACACACAGATTCCGTCACTGGAACTCAACACATCTACCATTCCCCTTGTTTAGGACAGTTTCCTCTCCTCCTTCTCACTTCTTCACTCACTCGCTCCTGCTCCAGCACTCCTTCAGAGTGATACAGTTTCTCCTCTCTGTCCTCCAGCTCTTCCCTGAGTGGCGGCACGCAAGCGTTTTCTTTTCTATTTCCCTCTCTCCCTCTTCTCCTCCTCACTTCTCTCCACTCTCCCTCTTCTCCTCCTCACTTCTCTCCTCTCTCCCTCTTCTCCTCCTCACTTCTCTCCTCTCTCCCTCTTCTCCTCCTCACTTCTCTCCTCTCTCCCTCTTCTCCTCCTCACTTCTCTCCTCTCTCCCTCTTCTCCTCCTCACTTCTCTCCTCTCTCCCTCTTCTCCTCCTCACTTCTCTCCACTCTCCCTCTTCTCCTCCTCACTTCTCTCCTCTCTCCCTCTTCTCCTCCTCACTTCTCTCCACTCTCCCTCTTCTCCTCCTCACTTCTCTCCTCTCTCCCTCTTCTCCTCCTCACTTCTCTCCTCTCTCCCTCTTCTCCTCCTCACTTCTCTCCACTCTCCCTCTTCTCCTCCTCACTTCTCTCCTCTCTCCCTCTTCTCCTCCTCACTTCTCTCCTCTCTCCCTCTTCTCCTCCTCACTTCTCTCCACTCTCCCTCTTCTCCTCCTCACTTCTCTCCTCTCTCCCTCTTCTCCTCCTCACTTCTCTCCTCTCTCCCTCTTCTCCTCCTCACTTCTCTCCACTCTCCCTCTTCTCCTCCTCAGTTCTCTCCACTCTCCCTCTTCTCCTCCTCACTTCTCTCCACTCTCCCTCTTCTCCTCCTCACTTCTCTCCTCTCTTCCCTCTTCTCCTCCTCAGTTCTCTCCTCTCTCCCTCTTCTCCTCCTCACTTCTCTCCACTCTCCCTCTTCTCCTCCTCACTTCTCTCCACTCTCCCTCTTCTCCTCCTCAGTTCTCTCCACTCTCCCTCTTCTCCTCCTCACTTCTCTCCACTCTCCCTCTTCTCCTCCTCACTTCTCTCCTCTCTTCCCTCTTCTCCTCCTCACTTCTCTCCTCGCTCCCTCTTCTCCTCCTCACTTCTCTCCACTCTCCCTCTTCTCCTCCTCAGTTCTCTCCTCTCTCCCTCTTCTCCTCCTCACTTCTCTCCTCTCTCCCTCTTCTCCTCCTCACTTCTCTCCACTCTCCCTCTTCTCCTCCTCACTTCTCTCCACTCTCCCTCTTCTCCTCCTCAGTTCTCTCCTCTCTCCCTCTTCTCCTCCTCAGTTCTCTCCTCTCTTCCTCTTCCCTCTTCTCCTCCTCAGTTCTCTCCTCTCTCCCTCTTCTCCTCCTCAGTTCTCTCCTCTCTCCCTCTTCTCCTCCTCAGTTCTCTCCTCTCTTCCCTCTTCTCCTCCTCAGTTCTCTCCTCTTCTCTCTTCTCCTCCTCAGTTCTCTCCTCTTCCCTCTTCTCCTCCTCAGTTCTCTCCTCTCTCCCTCTTCTCCTCCTCAGTTCTCCTCTGTCCCTCTTCTCCTCCTCAGTTCTCCTCTGTCCCTCTTCTCCTCCTCAGTTCTCTCCTCTCTCCCTCTTCCCTCTTCTCCTCCTCAGTTCTCTCCTCTTCCCTCTTCTCCTCCTCAGTTCTCTCCTCTCTCCCTCTTCTCCTCCTCAGTTCTCTCCTCTCTCCCTCCTCCCACTTCTCCTCCTCACTTTGCATCAACACTTGAGCTGACTGATCTCTCAACGACTCCCCCTTCCCTCCCTCTTCCTTTCTATCTCTCTTTCTCTCCCTCTCTCTTCCCCTCTCCCTCTCACAATTTTTTCTCTACACAGTCAAAGCAAAGACAATGCCGTCTTAATAGGCAAATTAATTAGCACGCTGCAAACTCATTAAAAACTGAAGCAAACTGTGGCACAATGAAGACAATGTTCACACTAAACGCAGCGCAGAAGACGACATAATTTAGAGAAGACATCGCATCCATGACAGTTTAGGACGCCCACACACTTTAATTGTGATTGCTTGGTAGAGCTGCCATAGCTCAAATGACAACGAGGCAACGGCGGTGTTATTTTGTGAGACTTAATTTCTCGTTTGGTTAGAGGATGCTCTAAAAGCGCTGCGACAAACAGAGGCTGAGTAGTGGGCTTATGTTTTTATGCACCCGTGTCTTTCTGTTATCTGCCTTCTCTCCTCTCTCTCTCGTTCCTATTTCCTGCATGCTGTGTCCTAACCTAGGAACGAGTTTCACTTGATTCCTTCAACACCTTTGGAATTGTGCCACAGCGGGCATCTTCATTGCTGGCTGGAATCTCCACAGCTACATAGGAGAGGATCTCACTCCTAAAAACACATTTGGCTTACTAGATATGGAGAGGTTCTCAACTTTCTCAAAATGTCACTCAATGTAATTGCATAATTTGAACTATTTAACAACTTAAGATATGTCACGATTCTCTCTATATTACAATATTTTATACCAATATCAGTATTCCAATATTTTAGATGATTCGTGTCTTTGACTTAATTGTTTCCTGTAACCTAGTAGATATTAATATGTCTCTAATTGATGCACAGATGGAATTATATCCAGCTTACTGTACATAGTGGGTATTTTGAAAGAAAACTAAAATAATACACCGAACTCAAGCAAAGCAACAAGTAGAGCTACAGGGCAATTCCACGATAACAGAATTGCCCTGAGACTCAGATGTTTCACTTTAAAATGTATGACAAACCAAAACCAGTGATTTTAAAGTTTAAGAAACTAACAACGATACGCACAAGGACTACTTCTAACAGTATAGACTGAACATTTCACAAAAACACATTACTGTGCAGATGCAAAGTTTAGTGACAGAATTTCGGTAAAATCTCCTTCAGTTTTTTATATCACCACGTTTTCCAAAAGATCTGCTGCAAATGAAGATTGAAAGATGTCTGCAGAAAGAAGGGTGGTCCACTATGACACCTTGACTTTGAGCTGTTGAGCTGGTTGAACTACAGTAAGTGAAGTGGATTTATACCCGGTAACAGAATTACCGTAGCAGAATTTCATCATGGGTCCCTGATCTGTACTATACAGAAATGTATAATTATGGATATGAATGTCATTCTCTTCATGGTGATGTATCCTGAATAGGTACAAAGGTAGAAATACGCACTATCCTTTTGCATATTTGGGTATTATTCTACACGTTGCTATTATTGTAATGAGCTCTGACCCCAAACAAGACCAAATTTGGTTGGTCAGGACAGGACCAAATCTGAGCCAATCATAGACGTCTGTTTCACAAGTTTAGAAATCAAAGTACAGTACAGTAGAATAGAGTTCAGTGCAGTACAGTATAGTACAGTAAAGTATACAGAGTACAGTACAGCACAGAACAGCACAGTAGAGTAGAGTTCAGTATGGTATAGTACAGTAAAGTACTCTACTGTACTGTACTCTACTGTACTGTACTGTACTCTGCTGTACTGTACTCTACTGTACTGTACTCTACTGTACTGTACTGTACTCTACTGTACTCTACTGTACTCTGCTGTACTGTACTCTACTGTACTGTACTCTACTGTACTGTTCTGTACTCTACTGTACTGTACTCTACTGTACTGTACTCTGCTGTACTGTACTCTGCTGTACTGTACTCTGCTGTACTGTACTCTACTCTACTCTGCTGTAATGTACTGTACTCTACTGTACTCTACTATACTCTACTCTACTATACTGTACTGTACTCTACTGTACTCTACTGTACAGTACTCTACTGTACTCTACTGTACTCTACTGTACTCTACTGCACTCTACTGTACTGTACTCTACTGTACTCTACTGTACTCTACTGTGCTTTACTCTACTGTACTGTACTCTACTGTACTGTACTCTACTCTACTCTACTCTACTGTCCTCTACTCTACTGTACTCTACTGTGCTTTACTCTACTCTACTGTACTCTACTGTACTCTACTCTACTGTACTCTACTCTACTGTACTCTACTCTACTCTACTGTACTCTACTCTACTGTACTGTACTCTACTGTACTCTACTCTACTGTACTCTACTCTACTGTACTCTACTGTACTCTACTCTACTGTACTCTACTCTACTGTACTCTACTGTGCTTTACTCTACTGTACTCTACTCTACTGTACTCTACTCTACTGTACTCTACTCTACTCTACTCTACTGTGCTTTACTCTACTGTACTCTACTCTACTGTACTCTACTCTACTGTACTCTACTATATTGTACTCTACTGTACTCTACTGTACTCTACTCTACTGTACTCTACTCTACTGTACTCTACTGTACTCTACTCTACTGTACTCTACTCTACTATATTGTACTCTACTGTACTCTACTGTACTCTACTCTACTGTACTCTACTCTACTGTACTCTACTATATTGTACTCTACTGTACTCTACTGTACTCTACTCTACTGTACTCTACTCTACTGTACTCTACTCTACTGTACTCTACTCTACTGTACTGTGCTTTACTCTACTGTACTCTACTCTACTGTACTCTACTCTACTGTACTCTACTCTACTCTACTCTACTGTGCTTTACTCTACTGTACTCTACTCTACTGTACTCTACTCTACTGTACTCTACTATATTGTACTCTACTCTACTGTACTCAACTGTACTCTACTGTACTCTACTCTACTGTACTCTACTCTACTGTACTCTACTGTACTCTACTCTACTGTACTCTACTCTACTGTACTCTACTCTACTCTACTGAACTTCACATGTTGGTGCTCATGGGTTCCTTTTACATGGAAATGCCCTACAACAACCATGCCCTATTGTGCTATTGTTCTCTGTCAATCTCTGACACACACACACACACACACACACACACACACACACACACACACACACACACACACACACACACACACACACACACACACACACAGCCCCTCCTCTGCTCAGCTGTCACACCTCGCCACCATTCACTACCCTGCTCTCAATAGTCTCACGTCCGGGCAGCCTGGCAGACCAGCACTTGCACTGTCACACACACACACTTCGGACTAGTCGTCTGTCTCACAGAGCGAGCCGTTCCCACCTGCAAGCGTGATGACATGATCCGAGGGGCTCACAGCCAGGTGCCTAGAGGCAGCCAGAGGTGTCACCACATCCCAGATGGGGTGGGAGCAGCCGCCGCACGGCAACCATTCACACCGCCTGTCTGTCACACTCCCCCAGAGCTCCCCAACGCTCCCTTAACGCCACGCTAGTTATCACCGTGTCAGAACAACGTGGCGGGGATGCTGTGAGGAGGTTGTGTGTGGGATTGAGAAGGATGGTTAGCTCACCTGGTGGCCAGAGGCTTCTCCTCCAACTTGTATGGCTTGACGAACCACTTCCCGATCCGTACAAAGTCCTTGTCCAACAAACACCTGGGGGATGGGAGACATTAAACAACTGTATCACACACACACAGGTAAAGGACCATTAACACACAAACATACATGCACATAGACACAGACATTCTACATAGAGATTGTCACACATGTACCCAATCGGGGAAGAATAGAGAATATAATACATGTATTTTCATACATCAACACTCACATCAATGGAGTTACACAGTTCCTTGAGATACATGTTCTATAGAAGGCTTCATGACAATCCAATATAGTGCAGAGGTATAGAGTTGGAAGAAAGGAGGAGGTAGACTCAAGGTAATAAGGTTCATTCAGCCTGCCCCTTATGATGATCGTTGATGTTTAACTTAATTGAGAACAAATATATCCTGGTTCATTTAGCAGATGGGAAATGTTTATTGGAGTCATTGATTCAGTCCAGGTTATAATTTGATTATCACTTGAAGTCTTTTAGCCATTGGTGGTTTGGTATTCTTGCCAGAATTCTTTGCTGTCTTTCCCCAGTTGGTCGGAGAAGAAATTGTTATATGAGCAGAAATAGCCAATAACTAGACTGGGAATATTCAGCTTACTTTATGTGATACTTTACATCCAGACTATATGACACAGGGCGTTTTCCAAGCAGCTCATTGTACTGTACCTCTCCAGCAGGTTGTGAATGGCCTTGAACAGGAGGGTCCGGCATTCATATGACAGCCCACACTCCCACTGTCCCTCCTCAGCCACTGGAATACAGGAAGTGAAGATGGGTTAGCAACTGATGGTTACAGTGAGATCAACACAGTTCATACACTCAAACACAGTACACAGTACACAAAAACTACAAGGACCACTGTGGGGCACTGTGGAAGAAACTACAAGGACCACTGTGGGGCACTGTGGAAGAAACAACAAGGACCACTGTGAGGCACTGTGGAAGAAACTACAAGGGCCACTGTGGGGCACTGTGGAAGAAACTACAAGGACCACTGTGGGGCACTGTGGAAGAAACAACAAGGACCACTGTGGGGCACTGTGGAAGAAACTACAAGGACCACTGTGGGGCACTGTGGAAGAAACTACAAGGACCACTGTGGGGCACTGTGGAAGAAACTACAAGGACCACTGTGGGGCACTGTGGAAGAAACTACAAGGACCACTGTGGGGCACTGTGGAAGAAACTACAAGGACCACCGTGGGGCACTGTGGAAAAAACTACAAGGACCACTGTGGGGCACTGTGGAAGAAACTACAAGGACCACCGTGGGGCACTGTGGAAGAAAATACAAGGACCACTGTGAGGAACTGTGGGTGAAACCACTGTGGGGCACTGTGAAAGAAACTAAAAGGACCACTGTGAGGAACTGGAAGAAAATACAAGGACCACTGTGAGGAACTGTGGAAGAAAATACAAGGACCACTGTGAGGAACTGTGGGTGAAACCACTGTGGGGCACTGTGGAAGAAACTAAAAGGACCACTGTGAGGAACTGGAAGAAAATACAAGGACCACTGTGAGGAACTGTGGATGAAACCACTGTGGGGCACTGTGGAATAAACTATGAGGACTACGAGGAACTGTGGGTGAAAGTACAAGTACCACTACAAGCATGCATGTTTACATTAAGTGCGTGCATCAGAGGAGGCTGCTAACGGGAGGACGGCTCATAATAATGGCTGGAATGAAGTCAATGGAGTAGTATCAACCACATGGAAACCACGTTTCAGCCATTATTATGAGCCGTCCTGCCTTCAGCAGCCTCCACTGGTGTAGGTGTGTGTGTGTGTGTGTGTGTGTGTGTGTGTGTGTGTGTGTGTGTGTGTGTGTGTGTGTGTGTGTGTGTGTGTGTGTGTGTGTGTGTGTGTGTGTGTGTGTGTGTGTGTGTGTGTGTGTGTGTGTGTGTGTGCGTGCGTGCTCCCTGTGCCTCTGTACAGCTGTCAGGTCCTGTCAGCTTCATTTAGTCAGCGCTGGGAGAGACAGTGTTTGTGTGTTTGTGTTTGTGTGTGTGTGTTTGTGGCCGCACAGGGAGTCAGGAGAGGAGAGACAAGGAGAGGAGAGACAAGGAGAGGAGAGACAAGGAGAGGAGAGACAGGGCGGGGCGGCACCACGTGCAGAAGCCAGTCCTGACAGCCCAGCAGCAAACAAGAGAGTCGTCAGGTCGACAGCGCTTAGTTCCAGTTCCTGCCATGTCAGCAGCCAGCTCAGATGACCTGTGTGGGGTAGTGGATGGATCTGATTCCTACCACTACTGGCTCCCTCCTCATTCCTTCTTCCCAGAAGAGGAGCAGCTACTGATAGCTCTAGTGTTCTTTGTTCTCTACCATACCTGGAGAACGATTGGGAGGGATAGGAAGCTTTGTGAGTGGGTGTTGTGTTTACTTACAGGGTGGCGGCAAACAAAAAGCACCGGGTGCGTACACAGAGGGAGGGAGGGAGGGAGGGAGGGAGGGAGGCGACAGAGCCCAGGGGAGGGGTGGAGGACTCACAGAGGTTGATCTTTTTCTTTTTCTTTTTCAGTTGTGTATTTCTTTTTTTTCCATCTTTCTCTTTCTTGCTTTGTTGATATTTCCCTCCCTTTCCTCACACTGACGTGAATGAAATTTCCCTACTTGCCAGAATTCCCCGGTAACCATGGCAACACTGGCTGTGAGAACACAGCTCCTCGGCATTCAATTCCACCACCGCCCGCTGCCCGCCCTCTCCCTCCCTACCTGCCTCCCTCCTCCCACCCGCTCCTTCTTCCTCTGTTCTATTGCCTTCCAACACCCCACCCCCCTTTCCTCCCCTCTCTCCCTCCCTCCCCTCCCTCATTCATTCCCGCTCCAGGGCTCAGACAGGAAGCTCAGTTCCAGCCAGCTATTCTACAGGGAAGAGTGCTCCATGAGCGGAATGCCAAGTCTCCAGCAAATCCAGCTCATTAGCTCGCCCCTTTCTCTCTCAAATCCCTTTTCCACACTGCCAATCCACCGCCAGTCGTCTTCATCTATCTATCCCACCACTTCCCCCCCTCCCTCCTTTCCCCCTTGTCTTCGCTTCTCTCTCTCTCACTCAACCCGACCCACCACCACCACCACGGAACACGCCCAGGTTTCTCAACCCCTTTTCACCCAGGTTTGAGTCACCCTGCCTGGGGGGAAGCTTGACATGACCCCCCCCTCCCAGCCAAATCCAGCCACAGCCACACAATGAGCTCCCTACCTCTGAGAGCCAGGGGAAAGAAAGCTGAACTGATATGATCACCTCATTGCTTATGTCTCTCTGACTGGTGTAGTTTAAAGCACTGACAACAGCAGAATGTCACTCCTCAGAGTGTAGGTATCAACTGATGCTATCCCAAGATTACAACATGTAACAGACAAATCTGGAATTCCACTTGCCGCTCCCCAGCAGCAACAACATGTGAAAGTCATTACAGCTATTGTTTACATTGTAGTCACCGAGGAGCTGGAGCTGCACCTTATCAAGCCCTAAACACAAGGTGTGGCTATTTCCCTCTTGTATACAAACACACACACACACACACACACACACACACACACACACACACACGCACGCACGCACGCACGCACACGCACACACAAAAAAACTTGAGTGTGAAATCTGATCTGAGATATTGAACTATTCAAATCCTTACGGGACCTGTGGGGCTTTATGTTTGACAAACAGCTGCAGAATAGCAACAAGTCACCACCATGGAATAGTGATTGCTGTGCTTAGAGAGATGAAGTGTGGTGAGGTGAAACGTATAGACCTTTATCTGGATGAGTGTCGTCTCTGCTCCTCTCAGCAGGGCCTTATTAGGGCCTCGGCAGACTCCTGAGAGGTGGACGGAGCACCACCTCACAACTTCAGCTGTGGATGATAACCGTCAAGGTTATCTCCATTTTAGTGTGTGCGTGTGCGTGCGCGTGCGTGTGTGTGTGTGTGTGTGTGCGTTTGTGTGTGTGTGCGTGTGCCTCTGTCAGATGGCACAGATAAGGAGAATGAGAGAGAAAAGGGAAAAGCATGCTTTGTGTTCAAGATGTGGGTGTGAACTGAACTGAAGGAAAATGTGATATCACGTTTTGCATGTGCATGAGAGCTGTGCCACTTTGTTTGCACCTATGAGTTGTTTTGTGTGTAAAAGTATTTGTTATCATGCTGGGTGAACTTGTCTGTGTGAATGGGTTCATTCATGTAGTGTGGACTTGTGTGTCTGTGTGTGTGCATCTATCCGGGCCACTGGCGTACTGGCTTGGGGGTAGAAGCTGTTTAGAAGCCTCTTTGACATGATGCTCCAGTACCGCTTGACGTGCGGTAGAAAGAGAACAGTCTATGACTAGGATAGCTGGAGTCTTTGACAATTTTTAGGGACTTCCTCTGACACCGCCTGGTATAGAGATCCTAGATGGCAGGAAGCTTGGCCCCGTTGATGTACTGGGCCGTACGCACTACCCTCTGTAGTGCCTTGTGGTCGGAGGCTGAGCAGTTGCTATACCAGGCAGTGATGCCAGTCAGGATGCTCTCGATGGTGCAGCTGTAAAACCTTTTGAGGATCTGAGGACCCATGCCAAATTTTTTCAGTCTCCTGAGGGGGAATAGGTTTTGTCGTGCCCTCTTCACGACTGTCTCGTTGTGCTTGGAAAATTATAGTTTGTTGGTGATGTGGACGCCAAGGAACTTGAAGCTCTCAACCTGCTCCACTACAGCCCCGTCGATGAGAATGGGGGCGTGCTCGGTCCTCCTTTTTCTGTAGTCCACAATCATCTCCTTTATCTTGCTCACATTGAGGGAGAGGTTGTTGTCCTTGCACCACACGTGCAGGTCTCTGACCTCCTCCCTATATGATGTCTCATCGTTGTCGGTAATCAGGCCTACCACTGTGTGTCAGCGGCAAACTTAATGATGGTGTTGGAGTTGTGCCTGGCCGTGCAGTCATGAGTGAACAGAGAGTACAGGAGGGGACTGAGCACGCACCCCTGAGGGGCCCCCGTGTTGAGGATCAGCGTGACAGATGTGTTGTTACCTACCCTTACCAACTGGGGGCGGCTTGTCAGGAAGTCCAGGATCCAGTTGCAGAGGGAGGTGTTTAGTCCCAGGATCCTTAGCTTAAAGATGAGCTTTGAGGGCACTATGGTGTTGAACGCTAGGCTGTAGTCAATGAATAGCATTCTCACATAGGTGTTCCTTTTGTTAAGGTGGGAAAGGGCAGTGTGGAGTGCAATGGAGATTGCGTCATCTGTGGATTTGTTGGGGTGGTATGTAAATTGGTGTGTGTCTCGGGTTTCTGGGATGATGATGTTGATGTGAGCCATGGCCAGCCTTTCAAAGCATTTCATGGCTACAAACATGAGTGCTACGAGTCGGTGGTCATTTAGGCTGGTTACCTTAGTGTTCCTGGGCACAGGGACTATGGTGTTCTGCTTGAAACATGTTGGTATTACAGACTCAGACAGGGAGACGTTAAAAACGTCAGTGAGGACACTTGCCAGTTGGTCAGCGCATGCTCTGAATACACGTCCTGGTAATCCGTCTGGCCCTGCGGCCTTGTGAATGTTGACCTGTTGAAAGGTCTTACTCACATCGGCTGCGGAGAGAGTGATCACACAGTCGCCTGGAACAGCTGATGCTCTCATGCATGTTTCAGTGTTACTTGCCTCAAAGCGAGCATAGAAGTTATTTAGCTCGTCTAGTAGGCTCGTGTCACTGGGCGGCTCTTGGCTGTGCTCCCCATTGTAGTCTGTAATAGTTTGCAAGCCCTGCCACATCCGACATATGTCAGAGCCAGTGTAGTACGATTCAATCTTAGTCCTGTATTGACTCTTTGCCTGTTTGATGGTTCGTCGGAGGGCATAGCGGGATTTCTTATAAGCTTGCGGGTTAGAGTTCCGCTCCTTGAAAGCGGCAGCTCGACCCTTTAGCTCAGTGCGACTGTTGCCTGTAATCCATGGATTCTGGTTGGGGTATGTACGTGCAGTCACTGTGGGGATGACGTCATTGATGCACTTATTGATGAAGCCAGTGACTGATGTGGTGTACTCCTCAATGCCAATATGTGTAGAAAAGCATAAGATTAACTATACAACACATTTTTCTATCTGCCACATCACCATTTGAGTAGAATTGCAGGAAAGGTATTTAAATATGCAACATTCTCTCTTCCTCTTTGCAAAATGTGTAGAATAGCATGAGATTAGCTATGAAATAATGTTTCTCTCTAACCCATGGCAAAATGTGCAGAATCCTCAGTCGGCCATCATTGTAAATAAGAATTTGTTCTTAAGTGACTTAAACAGCTACATTTCAGCCTCATTGCAAAAGGTGCAGAATAGGATGAGATTAGCTATAAAACCACACATTTTCTCTCTATGTGTACAATTGCAGGAAATTAGCTTTAAAAATGCTAAATGATCTCAGCCTCATTGCAAAATGTGTAGAATAGCATGAGATTAGCTATAAAACCACACATTTTCTCTCTGCCCATGGCAATATGTGTACAATTGCAGGAAATAAGCTTTAAAAATGCTAAATGATCTCAGCCTCATTACAAAATGTGTAGAATAGCATGAGATTAGCTATAAAACCACACATTTTCTCTCTGCCCATGGCAATATGTGTACAATTGCAGGAAATTAGCTTTAAAAATGCTAAATGATCTCAGACTCATTGCAAAATGTGTAGAATAGCATGAGATTAGCTATAAAACCACACATTTTCTCTCTGCCCATGGCAATATGTGTACAATTGCAGGAAATTAGCTTTAAAAATGCTAAATAATCTCAGCCTCATTACAAAATGTGTAGAATAGCATGTGAGCACCCAATGGGGGGGCTTGTTTAGACCTTGTGATATGCCACTGATCCATGCATGCATGTGTGTGTACACATATGAGTGTGTGTTATGTGTAGTGAATACACGCTGCTACAGTTTGTGATGGCTGCACTTCCAGTCCAAACACATGTTTATTTCATATGTCCCGCCCCTGTCACCACAATGCTGCTCTGCTCAAACACAAATAAACTGTGATGGAACTGGGTCGCAGCATCTCTCACCATCTCTCTCACTCTCTCTCTCTCACTCTCTTTCTGTCTCTCTCACACTCTGTCTCTCTCTCTCTTTCTCTCTTCCTCGATCGCTCTCTCTTTTCTCCCTTCCCCTCTACCATTGCATCCATCTTCCCCCTTCCACTCTTTCCTTCTTCCTATTTATCTACCTCTACCTCCTGCCCCTCTGTCCTCAATCTCCCACTCTATCTTCCTCTCCCCCTCCTTGCCTGGCCCTGCCTGTCTGACTGCATTAGCTAAACACCGTCACTAGGGGGAGTGTCCACTGGTAACAGACTACTACACACAAAGATGCTATTGATCAGAGAGAGAGAGAGAGAGAGAGAGAGAGAGAAACAGAGAGAGACAGACAGAGAGAGACCACTATTAGGCAGTTTCCTAGAGCAAAGGGAAAAGGGAGGTGGGGATTGGGGAGGTGTGCTCTCTGTCTCTCTTCTCTCCTGCACTCATTTTTCTTGGATCGATAAAGCCAGCGTCTGGAGGTGTGTCTGTCTATGTCTCTGGCTGGGCATAGACGTGCGTGCGCACATGTGGGTGTGTGTGTGGGTGCGTGAGTGAGTGAGTGTGCAAGACACACAGCAGCTTTATTAATGACCTGCCTTACACTACTGTAGGTCTAAACAGATGCAGGTGGAGAGAAAGAGAGAGAGAGAGAGGGCGAGAGAGAGAATGAAGAGGCTCATATCTCATGGGTGGGCGTGTCAGTGTGAGACCCCTCATTCACTAATGGGCCGACAACGCCATTAGAGCAGATTACCAGGAAGGGTAATGGGACAGTACACACCGCGCCACGGTGTGTGTGTGAGTGTGTGTGTGGAGGGAGTATCTAGAGTTCCCACATGTAAGCAGACAATGCATACTGGCAGGTGTGTAATGTTCTCTGATCACATTCCTGGGATAAAGACCCATGCAGGGGTTTTGACTTCATGGAGAAGATGCAGCTCTGTATAATAATCTCGTTGGATGCTCAACATCTTCTAACTTAACGGATGTTAAGCTCTGACGATGTGTGACCACTGAGGCTCCATTCAAAATGAGTGTTTCAAGCAGATAAAATGAAGCAGAGTAGGATCTCTCATTTCTGGTTGTACATGACATTTAATCCACACGTCATGTCTATTTGAGCCTGTACTGACAAACTTGGGACTGACTAACTTGGTACTGACTAACTTGTCAGTTACATGAGATTATAAAAAGACATGGTGATATGTACTACAAGTTAGGGTTGGGTTTAGCATCACAATAGGGTCCATGGCTTTAAATTCCAAAGTGGTGAACAGTGTTGGAACACTATAGAGGCAGGACACCAAAATGTATGTGATGACTGTATATCCATTTAGCAGCGGCCCAGGGTCACTGGCTACACTACAGCCCAGTGGTGTAACAAGCACTAGACAACTGCTTAAAAAAAGGAGACAGCGCAAAGCAAAGTTGGCCAAAAGATGTGGGGGGGGGGGCTGTAAATGGTTCTGGATGGCCCTGTAGACGGAGGGAGAGAAGGAGAGGCAGAGAGAAGAAGATGAGAGGAACTCCCACTACACTCCGGTGTGCGATCCACCAGCTCTTAAACACTGAGCTCAACAGCAGCAAGGCCTAAACCAGCAAACAATTGAGTGCAGAACAAACAGAGCGCTGCTCCCCTGACAGAGAGAGGGTGAGAAAGCAGTGGCTGCTGGCACACGGCCAGGAGCGCTGACGACGACAACGTCACTGAGATCCGTTGGGCCGCCAGAATCCACCACTTTGCTTTTTAATTTTCAACAAGAATTAACTGGGGATTTGAGCTCTCGCCCGGCTTTCCCCCAGCGTCTTGGCAAACGAAGACACTCACTATCTCTCTTTATCTTTTATTTCTCTCCCTCTCTCTTTAGCTCAGACGCAGCTCCTTCAAAACACCAATAACATGTGTGTTTGGTTCAGATGGGAGCATTTGGAGTACTAATGACGCATATTGGACGGCTTGTACATCTGCATTGCTTGCTGTTTGGGGTTTTAGGCTGGGTTTCTGTACAGCACTTTGTGACATCGGCTGATGTAAAAAGGGCGTAATAAATACGATTGATTGATTGACTAGTTCTGTGCGGAGATGAAGGGCAGTTTAACGGTATTGACTGTCCAGATGACTGGGGTGGCGGACACTCTGCCCACGGCCCCTCACATGTCACAGGGTTTAATACAGGGGGGAGCTGAGGCCCACCCCCTCAGGGGTCAGGGAGCATCCTTCAGCAACACCTCAACCCCCTACCACACACACACACACCCTCCAGCCCCCCGTCTCTGACATCAGCACAACAGACATAGAGGTGCAGCTGCAACAGCATAGACCCCCCCCCCCCAGCAAGAGTTGCCCTCTCATATCTCTATCTCGCTCTCTTTCTCTGTCTCGCTTTCTCTCCCCCTCTCCTCCTCTCCCTCCACAGAAACAGGCTAGCAGCATCTGTTCTTTCTGGCTTGTCCCCCAGCTTGTTGCTTGTTGCAGCTTTTCTCAAAAGCATTGTGCAACAACTGCCTCTCTCTCTCTCTCTCTCGCTCCCTCCCTCTCTCTCTCTTCTTCCTCCTCCTCCTTGTCGGAACGTTTCTGTGACACTCCACAACGCTGCCCGCTTCAATGTAAAAAAAGCTTTCCTCTACCATGTTTTGAGTTTGATGTAGAAGTTCTTAACGTTTCTAAAAGTTCTCCTGAAATGGGATAACCCACTATTGAGGCTCGCTAAATAGTTTTATTGTAAACATCTTTTTGATAGGAATCATTCAGATGGACGTTTTCTGGTTCTGACCTAGGAGGAAACGGTATAGGGAGATTACTTAAGGAGGTACCAGAGGGGAGTTCCAGGAAAATGGAAGGGATTGTTCCATTCTGTTCTGTACCGTTCCGCCACTACAAGGGTTGTCTCATCTGTCAGGCTCGGCCTACAGTCAAGACCTTTCACGACACATGGAAATACCAGCGCCCTCCCCTCCCCTCTCTCTCTCGCTCTCTCTCCCCACTCACTCACCCTGCCTTTGAAGCCTACAGAAGGATAGGGTGGGCGCCCCAGACAAAGATCCTGCACACACACACACACACACACACACACACATCATACACAGAGACCCAGAGTAAAGGAGGACGACAGAGGAGGAGGAGGAAAAGGAGGGAAAAGAGGGAGGAAAATAGGGGGAAATCTGGAGTCAATTAGGGGAGCGAGCCAGAGCTCTTACATAGTTGTGTGAGTGAGTCAGTCAGGCGGTGGAGAGGAGAAATGGAGGGGGTCTGTTCCCTCCCGCTACTCAGAGCCACACGCCACCATTCTGGACCAGGGGGAGTCACATTACACACAACCCCTGGCTCTGCCCTCCTGAACAGGGATCAGCGCTAAGGGTGAAGGGGGTGGCTGCTGTCTCTGATCAAACAAGCAGCATGGAGGAACAAGAGGTTTGTCGAGCATGTGCTTGTCTTTTGGGCATAAAAGCTGGCTTTGGGAGACCTATCAGGCAAGAGGAAAGACCCATCAAATACAAACCGATGGGTCTCCCTCTCTCACACACACACATTTTACCAGGATGATGTGTTGTAAGGCTGGCTGAGAGCCCCCTAGGGGCCCACAGGGGCCCGGTGTCTTCAACTCTGACTGGGAGATCTATGGAGTCCCCCTAACAAGAGCTAATGTTATTTTATTCATTTCACCATCCATGCTGCCATGATCATTCCTACAGCATGGCACGCCACTGGCCCCGGGTGATGACTTCAAGTTGGTGGTAAAGCATGCTGATGAGTAAATAGCATATAGGAGGAGAGAGGGGGAGAGAGAGAGAGAGAGAGAGCAAGAGACACACATACCTACACAAATAATGTAACAAACTGGACTACATGAAACTTACTTTGAAGTGATGGTGATAGAGAGAGAGAGAGAGAGAGAGAGAGACGCACACAAGCACACAATTGAAATAATCTTTTGCAGTACTCAACGTGAACAACACATGCCCAACTCATTCAACAGCTGCCAAATCTGCCAAATATCAATCCTCTCAGATACGATCTGATTTCCACCATGTTTAAGAGAAAAGCCAACAGAGTTATCTAACACGGTTACATCATTTGACAGTCACTCATCTTCTCTGTCCCAGCTCAGCAGAGATCGCAAAACAGACATACACACACACACACACCGTCTGAGAGTGACCCAATTTCCTTCAGAGCTGGGTGTTGAGTGTGAATTTAGACTTTTTCCTGTAAATAAATCAATGCAACATAAACGCTTGTCTTGATTGACGAGGAACAGTACACTGATTCTTACATACTATGTCATTATAACTAGAAAAGAAAGTGCTATGGACGTCACCAATACAAGACAAGCATTTATGTTGCAATGATTTATTTACTGGAAAACGTAACAACCAGGTTTGAACTTACTGACCTGCTGCCTTGTATTCTTCTCCTTTAATACCAGGTTAAACACACCACTACAGGGCTACCAACCCTTTATACACCATATCACTTGTACATACATTATAATGCATACCATATGGAGCCTTCTGTGACAAGCAATATTGTCTGAATAATAAATAGATCATCAGTAATGTATTGTAACAGTATATTTAGAATACATGTACGGTATATATAGCAGTATATAACAACTACCACACTATTTAATATGTAACCATTAATATACTATATTAGCTAGCACAAGACCACCAAGACAGGATGGAGAGGGCCCTCCAAGCTGGCAGACAGCAGTGAAGCCTCCTCACAGTCTCTAGCTAAACACTGGGACTGCAATGTGGAAATGATGTCTGGCAAGCCAATTAACCGCATGACAAAAAGATCAGGCTTAAAATACCAAAACGTGTGGCAGTTAGCACACCACAGGTCAATGGAAACACATTCACATCCATTAACAAGGTGGACCAGGGCTGGACCAAGTCCCCAGTCCCAGTTCCACCATTTCCAGTCAATTCAGGAATGTTAATGGTCCCCGACAGACACGTCAAACTCCCCGAAACACACACTGTCACGCATGCAAGAACGTACACACACACACACGTGCACGCACGCGCACGCACGCACGCGCACGCACACACACACACACACACACACACACACACACACACACACAGAAGGATGCACAGTAGAAAGTCAATGGTACCCAATCAAAGTCCCATCATGATGTTAGACATGAAATAACAAGTCAGGGGAGTCTTCAGACTAGCACACCTCAATGACTGCTCTGGACCTACTTCACTGTTTTCTCACTCAATCCAGTCAGTCAACTCTTTAACACACACAGGGCCTGCTGATGCCTGCTCAGACCAGGAACCAAACAAATATAATTAAAAGAAGGTGTTACTTTGACCTTCGCTATGGGAAGACTGTGCTCTTTGCCAAAAGGCCTGAGTCCAACAGGGAGGAAAAACTGATGGAATTTAAGTATTTAAACATGAACATATTGTGTTTAACATTTGGCTGATGTGCTCTGGAAGGACTACATGTGAAGTGTGAAAGTTAAGTGGGCTTCTTTTGTGTGGAATACCATCTTGACCATATCACAGCCTCAGTTGGCCTTAGTCAGACTCTTCATATCCAACATTGCATTGCAGTGAAGTGATGCTTTCTTCAACATCCACTCAGCTTGACATTCCAGAAACACGTTAAGTACCTGGATTCAAGCTCTTGTCCTAAGGCACTAATGGACATGCACAGACCTGATGATAATGGACATGCACAGACCTGATGATAATGGACATGCACAGACCTGATGATAATGGACATGCACAGACCTGATGATAATGGACATGCACAGACCTGATGATAATGGACATGCACAGACCTGATGATAATGGACATGCACAGACCTGATGCTCCAGGAGTACCACAGTAATAACACATGTTGCTTCCTATTA
The DNA here is from genome assembly GCF_013265735.2 of Oncorhynchus mykiss. Lineage (NCBI taxonomy): Eukaryota > Metazoa > Chordata > Actinopteri > Salmoniformes > Salmonidae > Oncorhynchus > Oncorhynchus mykiss. Next base: position 29,379,618 of record NC_048569.1, on the reverse strand, counting down.
CAAAGGTTGGCTATGTTCATAATGCAATGGCTTCATGTCTACGTCCCAAGAGTGGTGTGTACTGCCACAAGTCTTGTGTACACATGCAACATTAATACCATGTAAATATTATATCTGTGTAACTACTATGTAAATCCAAAAAGGATGAATATTCATATGTATGGTTGATTTTGGGAGCACAGGGTACTTTACATAGATGAAAATAAACATTACAAATGATAAATGGTAGAACAAATGTCATGAAATAATAAAGAAACACTATTAGGCTACACATCCCCATCTATTGTTCTGCAGTCCAATGTGATGGAGAGCTCGTTCTCCCTCTACATTGACTTTTCTGGGGCCACTTCATTACTTCATTACCTCCCAATGGGTCTTGAAGTGTTACCCAGGCAGGGCACTAGAGCAGCCACTGAGGTTAGTGATTCCACAGGTATCCCCTGTTCCCGTGTCTGTCTCTCTCCACTAGAGGGGCTGGGGGGAGCTGGACAAGAGAACTCAGCCAAGCGGAGAGAGAGAGGGGGATAGAGAAATCCAGAGAGAGAGAGGGAGAGGGAGATACAGAGACAAACACAGAGAAAGAGAGGGAGAGAAAGAGGGAAAGAGGGGGGGCTGCAATATCCTCTTGCCAAGACTCCCCCTCATTCCCAGCAGAGTGGATGGGAGGAGAGCTGAGCGCCAGCAGAGAGGAGAGCTGGCCCCTGGACAGGATCCACTCAGACACACAGCATGTTCACAGCCCAGACCTAGGCCAGGCAACAGATAGACCTCCCCGAACAGCACAGGTCCTCCTGGGTCTCCCTGCTGCACTCACATTCACCTTGCACTGTAACACACCTATTAATGCTCTGCAGCAACAATACAGTCAAGGAATGACGGGGCCTGTCTACCACTGTTTTCCAGGTGAATGTGTTCAGGCTGCTCATTGTGGTTAAGGTGTAAAATGAACAGCTGAGTGATTCAGCTGGTATAGCAACAGTCAATGATATGCAGTCACATTCAAGATAACACATAGATTGCCAACCTTTGCAGAATGCAAAAAGGAAAAGAATAAAGTACCCATTTACCGTTGTTTGAATATTAAAAAGCATCACTGATTACACACTTATAAAACCTCAGAATGTGTTGGTTTTCACTATCCAGTGGTGTTAATTATATACTTTATGGTAATTACTGTATTTATTAATACATTACTGCAGTATATTTGAGGGAATAGCCTGATACGGTAGAATAGTTGCTGGTGATATTATTGCAATGGAATAGTCGTTTTTATTATGTGATAAACCATTGATATTGATTTGTGGGGAGAAATCAATGGAGTTCTTATGGGCCATTCTGGCTGAGGAGTTATGTCCACTAGGCAGGTGGAGTCTAGAAAACGCAGTGAAGAAGAGAGACATCAGTAGAATAATAACAAAACACAAATGCATTGATTGTGTATCTCTGGCACTTTCAAATGTATGATGAGGCATGAGATGATATACAGAAATCTGAAAACGACAGTACGTACCAGAATGTTAGGACTTTAAGATTTGTGCAGGCCACAGTTTCATGCCATAATTAGGGCATTCAATTGTAACATTAATTTTTAAAAACGTATGAAATGTGAACGACTGTCGATCTATTCCTTGAAATTACAAATTCAACGGAAGACAGATCACTCAGAAGTCTGTTCTATTCCAGGGTTTCCCAAACTCAACCACGTGTGTCCCCACACAACACACACACATTCTCGATGTGTTCCTCTGCTGTCGGATTAGGCATGAGAGACGTAAAAAGGGTTCTCTAGATTGGCAATCTCTCCTCTCTAGGACAGAGCATGGAAAGAGAAAATAGAACAACAAAGTACAGCAAGTACTGTAAACATGGGCCCAACCACACATACTTCAATCCTGCCACTGGCAGACCAGCAGCTCCTTCCTCAGTCTGTCTGTCCCGCCTCTCCTCCCCCTTCTCTCTCCTCCCCTCTTTTCCTCTCACTTTTTACCCAATCCCAATTTGCACTCTCTGCTTCTCTCTCTCTCACACACACACACACACACACACACACACACACACACACACACACACACACACACACACACACACACACACACACACACACACACACAAAGCCCTCATTCTTTCAGTTGGTGGCTTTTCTTTCAAAACCGAAAGCTTGTGGAGGGGAAATGTACACTCCTCCCTCTGTGCAGCTGGGAACCGTCTTCCCTCTACCTCGTCATCACACACTCTCTCTCTCTCTCTCTCTCTCTCTCTCTCGCTCTCTCTCTCTCTCTCTCTCTCTCTCTCTCTCTCTCTCTCTCTCTCTCTCTCTCTCTCTCTCTCTCTCTCTCTCACACACACACACACACAACTCTGAGTCATGGGGTCACAGACCATGCCTGTGCAGCCTGCGAGAGGAGGGGGAGAAAATCAGAAACACTCAGTCCCTCCTCGTAAATTCACGTACAAATAAACATCACTGAGGCTGTTTTTCCTCCACTTGTCCTGCTCTTTTCACTCCCTGCTTTTCTCTTCTCTCTCCCCCCTCCTCCCTCGCTCTTACCCATCTGTCTCTCCCTCCTTCCCTTCCATCCCTCCTCTCTCTCCTCCCTCTCCACCCCTCCCCCTCTCACTCTGTCTTTTTTTGCTGTCATGGAATCTTAATTTTCCACATGTGACTCACTGTTTCACCAGCCAAGGCCAAACTGTAAAAAGTCTGAAGCTGTAGGCAGCAGACTCACTCCTCTCGGCCGCGTGCATTCCTTCAGGGGGCTCTCAATTATCTCGACAGGTTCTGTTTGTTGGGGACAATTATCCGTAGTTTCCTTTTCTACATGACTTCTCGCTCAAAGTCCCATTGTGACATATGTCACGGAGCGACCTAGTTCACAATTCAGGCACAAACACAGGGTATTATTCATACCTGTTCTGTTCTGTAGCTCCCCTCACAGTCACTGTCGTTTGAGTCAACCTCCAGGAACAAACATGGCCATGTTGTTAAATGTTGTGAGGGTTCCCTGTTCAGAGTACCCTGTCGCTTAATGCCATAACATCACAGAAAACCAAAGAACAAAGGAGGAGGGGAAAGAAAGCCTGAAAGAACGCAAGCCTGAAAAGAGTAGAGAATGGAGGGCTGAAAGGGGTGATCGGCAGGCAGAGACGCCCCACACGGATGGATGCCAAGTAAAACTCATTGACACAGAAAAGCCAATACTTCATCAAGTAAGGCCTGTACTGAAATCAGATGAAAGGGTCTAGTCTCTCGCTGGGATCCCCTCGGCTCCAGAGGAGTAACAAAATGGAGTAATACATCTACTGGTGACTCAAGGGGTCTGCAGGTCCCGAGGGGGTTGAGGAGTAACACAGACTAAAATGATACTACAGAATACTACAGGGTTTCTAAGGTCTAGGCGGGGTTTTAGACTGTGACAATTGAAGAAGCTCTGTTGAAACGCAATGACACAGAATGTCAGTCATTGATGTGTATAATGCCAAATGAAATGATTTATCATGAATAGATACAGAACTAAAATCCCTGAGCCTTTCTCTCGCTCTCAAATTTGGTTTCAGTTTCATTTCTCTGCATAAACTAGCAAAGCACAAAGTTAACCATTTAAGTACATGTCATCGATATTCAAATACAGTTCTAGAAACAGGGCTGGAGATTGAATTATGAGAGTTTTCCACTGATGGACATTTGCCAAACAGTGGTCATTGTCCATAAGATATTGTATACCCTGAACATGTTTCTTTCCAGCCCATACAGCAGCAGTGGTTCCCCCTCGTTCAGCCCCTTCCTGGGGTTGATCCATTACTTCTACTGGACTGTTGCCTTGTTGACCTTGTCTCTTTCATCCAACCTCCACCCCTCTTCACATCTCTACCTTCACGAACGCTTTCCTAGCAGCACAACAACACTTCTCTGAAAACACTCTCCCACACACACCTTATCAGGCCCCAGTCAGAAACATGAACAGGATATCCTGCCAAAGCACAGACACACCATTCCCCGTTAAACTTTCAATGTGGTTCCAGACAAGATCTGTTAACAGTGTTTAGACTGAATATAATGTGTTTAGGGGCATCAAATCCCACCGTGACTATGTGTGCACTGCAGGCAGGTAAAGTCCAGCCCACTATGACTAGGAGGGGGGAAAGCAACACTGTCTGGCATTTCACCTCGGTAATGCCTAGGTCACATCTCCCAGCAGCTGTCTATAACATTCAACTGGCTCACAACTTGTAGACGGAAAGACAAAATAACACATTGAGGGGAAGAAAAATACAAAACTTGCAAAAGGGAAGAGCCCAGTGTTTTTATTCCTCCCTCCCTCCATTTGTTCATTCTCTCTTTACTTCGATCATTGATTTGCTCAAGGAGCTATATTCAGCACATCATGTATGGCAGTGAGATCACTGAAACAATGGCTGTGTCTCAGACAGCCGGATAGGCAGAGAAAGGAGGGGGGAGAAAAGAACAGAACGGTAATGGACTCATTAGATAATGACACTTCTTTCTGTCCATAGACACATGAGCAATGCCTGTACATCCCAACGTTGCAACAACGTTGAGAGCCCTCCATACTGTGTATGATCTTCATCTGAAATAACGTTGAGAATCCTCCATACTGTGTATGATCTTCATCTGAAATAACGTTGAGAATCCTCCATACTGTGTATGATCTTCATTTGAAACAACGTTGAGAATCCTCCATACTGTGTATGATCTTCATCTGAAACAACGTTGAGAATCCTCTATGCTGTGTATGACCTTCATCTGAAACAACGTTGAGAATCCTCCATACTGTGTATGATCTTCATCTGAAACAACGTTGAGAATCCTCCATACTGTGTATGATCTTCATCTGAAACAACATTGAAAATCCTCCGTACTGTGTATGGTCTTCATCTGAAACAACATTGAGAGCCCTCCATACTGTGTATGATCTTCATCTGAAACAACGTTGAGAGCCCTCCATACTGTGTATGATCTTCATCTGAAACAGCATTGAGAATCCTCCATACTGTGTATGATCTTCATCTGAAACAACTTTGAGAATCCTCCATACTGTGTATGATCTTCATCTGAAACAACGTTGAGAATCCTCCATACTGTGTATGATCTTCATCTGAAACAACGTTGAGAATCCTCCATACTGTGTATGATCTTCATCTGGAACAACATTGAGAATCCTCCATACTGTGTATGATCTTCATCTGAAACAACGTTGAGAATCCTCCATACTGTGTATGATCTTCATCTGAAACAACATTGAGAATCCTCCATACTGTGTATGATCTTAATCTGAAACAACGTTGAGAATCCTCCATACTGTGTATGATCTTCATCTGAAACAATGTTGAGAATCCTCCGTACTGTGTATGATCTTCATCTGAAACAACGTTGAGAGCCCTCCATACTGTGTATGATCTTCATCTGAAACAACGTTGAGAATCTTCCATACTGTGTATGATCTTCATCTGAAGCAACATTGAGAGCCCTCCATACTGTGTATGATCTTCATCTGAAACAACGTTGAGAGCCCTCCATACTGTGTATGATCTTCATCTGAAACAACATTGAGAATCCTCCGTACTGTGTATGATCTTCATCTGAAACAACGTTGCGAGCCCTCCATACTGTGTATGATCTTCATCTGAAACAACGTTGAGAATCCTCCGTACTGTGTATGATCTTCATCTGAAACAACGTTGCGAGCCCTCCATACTGTGTATGATCTTCATCTGAAACAACGTTGAGAATCCTCCGTACTGTGTATGATCTTCATCTGAAACGACGTTGAGAATCCTCCGTACTGTGTATCATCTTCTTTTGAAACAACGTTGAGAATCCTCCGTACTGTGTATGATCTTCATCTGAAACGATGTTGAGAATCCTCCGTACTGTGTATGATCTTCATCTGAAACAACATTGAGAGCCCTCCATACTGTGTATGATCTTCCTCTGAAACAACTTTAACATTTAATCAGAGACACTAGCTGGGTACATTAAAGTGTTTTTTTTATTTAAGTATTTTTTCATCAATGAGAAATAACACAAACCTTATGTTGTATTTATTGTCCTTTATAAATACAGATGAAAAATCTATTTTTCAAGGGAGACCAGGACAGCAGCAACAAAACAAAACTACTAGTAGAATCTAGCCAGCACTGAAAATTATAGCCATATAAAGATACATATAGCCACGATAATCATATGCACTAATCTAATGCCATTCCGGCAAGTGGAGCAGGTGGTGGGCAGTGGGCAGCAGTGGACAACAGTGGGCAGGACCTTGGTACAGTACAGACTGAACACAGAAGATTATGTGATCACAGTGAGATAGGACAGGTGGAGACAGAGGTCATCCTTCCTCCAGCACTCAAGTACACACACAAATTTGGCATCGTTTATTTCAGAGAACAATTAACTGGGAACCTTATGACCTCTGGCAGCACAGAAACTCCTGCCAATTACGGACACACACACACACACACACACACACACACACACACACACACACACACACACACACACACACACACACACACACACACACACACACACACACACACAAGCAAACACACACACACAAGCAAACACACACACAAACACACAGCCCCTGGGGTTTCACAAAGCATTGCAGGCGGCTCTCTCCTGAGGTCCATAGCCCCTAGCTCCAGCGCTCTGCTCTGACAGAGGACACGTGTCTGTCTGCTATCTGGCACGGCTTTCCATGCTGTTGTTGTGAATGAGAAGCCGCCAGCCATCTCTCTCTTTATTTCGTTATCATTGATTATTTTTCTTAGAATTGTCAGTCTAATCCACTTGTTGTGTTAAGATCTTTGTTATGCCATCCCATCCTACTGATAACAATCCTTTTCTTTATCAACACCTTTCATCACCTACTTTCCATTTGCTGCTTTCTTCATTTGCTCTCATTACTGGTGGGCAAATAAAAATACACCGGAGAAGCCTGGAAGAAGTGTTCTAGTCAGATAATGAAAAGTGTAGTCTCTACTACAGTGTTTTTACAATTGGGATGAATTTGAGCATACGCATTTGGTTAAAGTTACAGTAGCCTAACTGTACTAATTCAATAACGTGTTGAATGTTCTTTCCACATTCATGACACCTGAGTGAACAAGCTGATGTGGCTCCTGATCCTGACGTGATGAGATGAATCCTTAAGTTCCTCTCCCCCTCTCCGTTCACTTTGGCCACATGCTGTTCAGGTGGAGGAACAGGAGCACTACTGGTTGGTGCTCAACATCAACCATCAGGTCATAGTGCCCTTCAGCATGCTGCCAGAGCCTCCAACACAGTGGAGCCCACCATGTTGTCATACAGTGTACCTCCCAAAGGCCCTCATTCTTACCAGACTTCACCTTGAAAACTGATCTACACACCACAGTCCCATTGTCAACCATTATGAGGTGAACAACAAATCTGACTCTAGACCAGTGAAGGGGATCAGATATTACAATGCGAGTCCAAGGTATGGCAAAGCAGAGCCCACAGACAGGGCAAACTGGGTTATGGGAGTCATGAAAACACAAAAATCAACAGTCCCACAATGAACACAAACAGTCCTAATCATCAAATAACCACACAGTCAAATGTAATAATTACAGTAGCAGCACTGTAGGTTAAGATAGTCAGTGTGCTACGAGGTCTTGACCGCATGTTCGTGGACACAGAGTGACTCATCTCACAGTACGGCGCATCACCGCCTCTCAGGCTGCTCATGCATGACACAACCCACACGGTAGGGCACAGCACATACTGATAAATCACTTCTCCTCCACACGCAAAGGCCCAGAACTACTTCTGTCTGTCCCTTCACCAAAATCCATTTCTAGATCAGATTACCCCCTCCCCATGCTACCAAAAAAGAAAAACGTAATATGAGATTCTCATAAAGCATTATTATTGAGATAGTGAAAATATAGGGCAATTCCACCAGGTCTTAGGACCCTGGGGAGGCTAATCACAGCTGTATGTATTAGGCATGATGTTTAAACACTCCACTGGTTCGACATTGAGACAATGACAATGGCATACAGAGCCGAGAGAGAGAGCCTGAGACACTGACACCTGAATCTAAATAATTACCTTAATTACCTTAATAATCAGCAACTTTAATATCCCTATAAAAACGTTCAAATGCAGAGTTAAATTATGTGCCAGTAACTGAATAAATATGAATTGACCTCATTCCCCATTATGTACTCCTTGAAGCGAAAACTGTGTAAATGTTGCAGTGGTGTAACAGCATATTACATCTGGCTCACATGGCAGCTCTCTGCACACCACACAGTGACCATGGGCTAGGTCAGAGGTCAATCCTTCTAGTGGCGGATTCCATCATCCGGATTAAACAGAGAAATTATATTACTGGAGCTCTTTTGTCAATTACATGTTTTCTGAAAACCAGATATTCCATACTGAAAATACAAGCTATGAATAATGCCATTATCATGAAATACAGTACATCATCAACCTGATTACCACTTCAAAATCTAAATGTGGACATACAGTATGCAATGGTATCACTGTAATTAATATTGCATAATATTATTACATAATATTGCACTGTAAAAAAAAACAGGCAGATTAGGAAATGTCCAATATTTCATGAAATCATCATTAGATAGACCATATCTCCTCATCTTTATCTACACCATATCTCCTCATCTTTATCTACACCATATCTCCTCATCTTTATCTACACCATATCTCCTCATCTTTATCTACACCATATCTCCTCATCTTTATCTAAACCATATCTCGATCTAAACCATATCTCCTCATCTTTATCTAAACCATATCTCCTCATCTTTATCTACACCATATCTCCATCTAAACCATATCTCCTCATCTTTATCGACACCATATCTCCTCATCTTTATCTAAACCATATCTCCTCATCTTCATCTACACCATATCTCCTCATCTTTATCTAAACCATATATCCTTACCTTTATCTACACCATATCTCCATCTAAACCATATCTCCTCATCTTTATCTACACCATATCTCCTTATCTTTAGCTAAACCATATCTCCTCATCTTCATCTACACCATATCTTCTCATCTTTATCTAAACCATGTATCCTTATCTTTATCTACACCATATCTCCATCTAAACCATATCTCCTCATCTTTATCTAAACCATATCTCCTCATCTTTATCTAAACCATATCTCCTCATCTTTATCTAAACCATATATCCTCATCTTTATCTAAACCATATCTCATCATCTTTATCTACACCATATCTCCTCATCTTTATCTACACCATATCTCCTCATCTTTATCTACACCATATCTCCTCATCTTTATCTACACCATATCTCAATCTAAACCATATCTCTTCATGTTTATCTAAACCATATATCCTCATCTTTATCTACACCATATCTCCTTATCTCTAGCTAAACCATATATCCTCATCTTTATCTACACCATATCTCCTCATCTTTATCTAATCCATATATCCTTATCTTTATCTACACCATATCTCCATCTAAACCATATCTCCTCATCTTTATCTACACCATATCTCCTCATCTTTATCTAAACCATATCTCCTCATCTTTATCTAAACCATATCTCCTCATCTTTATCTACACCATATCTCCTCATCTTTATCTACACCATATCTCCTCATCTTTATCTAAACCATATCCCGATCTAAACCATATCTCCTCATCTTTATCTAAACCATATCTCCTCATCTTTATCTACACCATATCTCCATCTAAACCATATCTCCTCATCTTTATCGACACCATATCTCCTCATCTTTATCTAAACCATATCTCCTCATCTTCATCTACACCATATCTCCTCATCTTTATCTAAACCATATATCCTTATCTTTCTCTACACCATATCTCCATCTAAACCATATCTCCTCATCTTTATCTACACCATATCTCCTCATCTTTATCTACACCATATCTCCTCATCTGTATCTAAACAATATCTCCTCATCTTTATCTACACCATATCTCCTCATCTTTATCTACACCATATCTCCTCATCTTTATCTAAACCATATCCCGATCTAAACCATATCTCCTCATCTTTATCTAAACCAAATCTCCTCATCTTTATCTACACCATATCTCCATCTAAACCATATCTCCTCATCTTTATCGACACCATATCTCCTCATCTTTATCTAAACCATATCTCCTCATCTTTATCTACACCATATCTCCTCATCTTTATCTACACCATATCTCGATCTAAACCATATCTCTTCATGTTTATCTAAACCATATCTCCTCATCTTTATCTACACCATATCTCCTCATCTTTATCTACACCATATCTCCTCATCTTTATCTAATCCATATATCCTTATCTTTATCTACACCATATCTCCATCTAAACCATATCTCCTCATCTTTATCTACACCATATCTCCTCATCTTTATCTAAACCATATCTTCTCATCTTTATCTACACCATATCTCCATCTAAACCATATCTCCTCATCTTTATCTACACCATATCTCCTCATCTTTATCTAAACCATATATCCTCATCTTTATCTAAACCATATCTCCTCATCTTTATCTATACCATATCTCCTCATCTTTATCTAAACCATATCTCCTCATCTTTATCTACACCATATCTCCTCATATTTATCTAAACCATATCTCCTCATCTTTATCTAAACCATATCTCCTCATCTTTATCTAAACCATATCTCCTCATCTTCATCTACACCATATCTCCTCATCTTTATCTAAACCATATATCCTTATCTTTCTCTACACCATATCTCCATCTAAACCATATCTCCTCATCTTTATCTACACCATATCTCCTCATCTTTATCTACACCATATCTCCTCATCTGTATCTAAACAATATCTCCTCATCTTTATCTACACCATATCTCCTCATCTTTATCTACACCATATCTCCTCATCTTTATCTAAACCATATCCCGATCTAAACCATATCTCCTCATCTTTATCTAAACCAAATCTCCTCATCTTTATCTACACCATATCTCCATCTAAACCATATCTCCTCATCTTTATCGACACCATATCTCCTCATCTTTATCTAAACCATATCTCCTCATCTTTATCTACACCATATCTCCTCATCTTTATCTACACCATATCTCGATCTAAACCATATCTCTTCATGTTTATCTAAACCATATCTCCTCATCTTTATCTACACCATATCTCCTCATCTTTATCTACACCATATCTCCTCATCTTTATCTAATCCATATATCCTTATCTTTATCTACACCATATCTCCATCTAAACCATATCTCCTCATCTTTATCTACACCATATCTCCTCATCTTTATCTAAACCATATCTCCTCATCTTTATCTACACCATATCTCCATCTAAACCATATCTCCTCATCTTTATCTACACCATATCTCCTCATCTTTATCTAAACCATATATCCTCATCTTTATCTAAACCATATCTCCTCATCTTTATCTATACCATATCTCCTCATCTTTATCTAAACCATATCTCCTCATCTTTATCTACACCATATCTCCTCATATTTATCTAAACCATATCTCCTCATCTTTATCTAAACCATATCTCCTCATCTTTATCTAAACCATATATCCTCATCTTTATCTACACCATATCTCCTCATCTTTATCTAAACCATATCTCCTCATCTTTATCTACACCATATCTCCTCATCTTTATCTAAACCATATATCCTCATCTTTATCTACACCATATCTCCATCTAAACCATATCTCCTCATCTTTATTGACACCATATCTCCTCATATTTATCTATACCATATCTACTCATCTTTATCTACACCATATCTCCTCATCTTTATCTACACCATATTTCCTCATCTGTATCTAAACCATATCTCCTCATCTTTATCTACACCATATCTCCTCATCTTTATCTACACCATATCTCCTCATCTTGATCTAAACCATATCTCCTCATCTTTATCTACACCATATCTCCTCATCTTTATCTACACCATATATCCTCATCTTTATCTACACCATATCTCCTCATCTTTATCTATACCATATCTCCTCATCTTTATCTAAACCATATCTCCTCATCTTTATCTATACCATATCTCCTCATCTTTAACAAAACCGTATCAAAACGTGGGGGCTAAATAGTTTTTCCCTCTCAAAAGCATTATCTCTGGTCTCCCTCCCAGAGACAGAGGTGTCCCCAGCCAGCCCATTACAATGTTTTTGTCCTGCGCTCTATTCAAGACCCTCGACCTTTGGCTCCTTGTGTCTCCCGGGCCAGCTGCACAGAGGTCTCTGTGTGGAGACATGCCAGGGCATAATGGAGGAAGAATTGCAGGGGGAGAAGAGAGGGAGAGGAGATTAGAGGAGGGGAGAGGGGATGGTGGGGCAACCAAGGTCTGGAAACCCTTGAGTTCAGAGCTGATTCAGAGGAGTGGAGGGATGAAGGGGGTAAGTATGTTTGGTTTGTGAGTGACCGAGTGAGGTGGACTGGATCTCTTGGTAACGGAGGCCACAGTATAGCAGTCCAACGCTCTGCACTGACCGTTCGTCACACACGTAAAACCTCCGCTTTATTTTCTCCCACGCTTCATCTGATAAGCAGGAAGCCCTGCCTTCCCTCCCTGCTCCCTGCCATAAAACACACACACAGATACAGAGAGAGGACACAGGCATCCCCTGCTAAGAGCAACCACTGAGCTGGTGGACTGCCTCTGCAGCAGTAGAGAGACATTAGCAGCGGTGAAATCCTACAGAGGTTATGCAATCAGCAGCAGCACCACACTGTTTTCTCCTGCATACACTATTTTGGCCAATGATGAGAATCGATGAGTGTGGCCCAGTGGCGATTAACGACAAGCCTGGAGATTAGTGGACTAACCTCATGCTGTCCTCCTCCTCCTCTCAGCATTCCATCTCATTTCATTAAATGCATCAGAGACATAGATGCTGTTGCTTTATGTAATCTCCGGATCAGGCGTTGGCCCAGCCTCAGAGAGAGAGAGAGAGAGAGAGAGAGAGAGACTGTGTGGGGACAGAGACTGTGTGGGGACAGAGACTGTGTGGGGACAGAGACTGTGTGGGGACAGAGACAGTGAGAGAGAGAGAGAGGGGGGGGAGAGAGACTGTGTGGGGACAGAGACAGTGAGAGAGAGAGAGAGAGGGGAGAGATACTGTGTGGGGACAGAGACAGTGAGAGAGAGAGAGAGGGGGGAGAGAGACTGTGTGGGGACAGAGACAGTGAGAGAGAGAGAGAGAGAGAGGGGAGAGAGACTGTGTGGGGACAGAGACAGTGAGAGAGAGAGCGAGAGAGAGAGAGAGAGAGAGAGAGAAAGAGAGAGAGAGAGAGAGAGAGACAGGTGAGAGAGACTGTGTGGAGAGAGAGAGAGAGAGAGAGAGAGAGAGAGAGAGAGAGAGAGTCACTGCAGCCCTAAAGAAACAGGGATATGATGCCCCCCTCGGATACCAAAACGGACACTACGATTGTTCTTCCAGTCCCCCATCAAACAATTTAACGGATTCCACATTATAACTGCAAATTAATTAGCAAAGAATGAATCTACCCCTTAATTAGCGATTAATTTCTCACTTCTAAAGTGCTGTATTGTCTACTATTATTAATAAGGCTCACTCAAGGCAAATATTGTAAAAGAGGGTAGACGTGTGACATGTTGTGAAGAATATTATCATAATGTGATGCAGAGTGAATGTTTCTCTCTGTGGCTTTTGATGATTTTATAAACAATCCTCCTGAAACAACATATCCTTTGTTTAATTGGGCATGTCAAGAGGATCACAAGAAATTCTTATTAACAATCCAGATGCTCATAAATATCAATAGCTGTAACTTTGCACATATTAATGCATTTCACTACTTTTCCAAGATGGACACACTTTCGGAATTTTTCTTTCACTGAAGCGTTGTCTGTCAATATCTCCGGGATAATGTGTATCTCAAAATAAACTCACTTCCTAGTGTTGAAATTGCCAACAACAACAATGGATACAGTAGAGGTTACAAATCTGTGATTTCATGATGTGCAGTCCGTTTACACCACAGCAGGGAAGACACACACCCAAACAAGTTAAACAAACTCCTAAACAAGATCCAGCGACGTTGATCCATACAAAGGCATCACCGTTCATTCATGTCACCTTTCCTGTCTTCTCATCACATCTCTAACTCTCCACTACACCCCCCTCTATCTTCTCCTTCCTCCTCTCCTCACCTCCCCTCTATCTTTCCCTTCCTCCTCTCCTCACCTCTCCTCTCTCTTCCCCATCCTCCTCTCCTCCTCTCCTCACCTCCCCTCTATCTCCCCCTTCCTCCTCTCCTCCTCTCCTCTCCTCTCCTCTCTCTTCCCCATCCTCCTCTCCTCCTCTCCTCACCTCCCCTCTATCTTCCCCTTCCTCCTCTCCTCCTCTCCTCACCTCTCCTCTCTCTTCCCCATCCTCCTCTCCTCCCCTCTATCTTCCCCTTCCTCCTCTCCTCACCTCCCCTCTATCTTCCCCTTCCTCCTCTCCTCACCTCTCCTCACCTCTCCTCTCTCTGCTATACTACCCAAACCTTTCCATAAACCAATGCTTCTCTCCTTCCTCTCGTTCCCTCTCTTTTCACTCTCTTCTCCTGGCTTAGTCAATAAGCTAGGGTTCCCTGCTGCACATGTGCAGCCAGATAATGCAAATGCTTCTATAAATAGAGGCGATAGTGCTGACAGTGGCACTCTTTAGGGTGAGATATCTTTGGGTAATGCACACACACAGACACGCAAGGATCCGAACAACGGCAAGACAAATCCACTTAGGTAGTCTGTTACTGTGTGCTTCATCACATAGACTCTCCTGAGCCAGTACAATGCTACACGACACGACACAGTACATCACACCAGACAACACAATGCTACACAACAAACAATACTAAACATAAAATCTCAGATTCTGTCACAATTTCTAACACGTATAGACCCAGAAGATGAGCATCTCTCAGCAGCGGGGGGGGGGGGGGCTCACCTTCCAGCTCGTGATGGATGACGTCAGAGAGGTTGGGCTCGTCACCCCACCAGAAGATCCACAGCTCCTTGGCGTCAGGCTTGACTTTGCGGCGCCACACACACAGGAGGTTGGCCTGCACGCAGCGCATGAAGCTGCGCAGCACCGGGTCGTCCTGGGCTGGTGCCGAGATCACTGGCCCGTACTCGCCCCCGCCACGGAAGCTGTAGCACCTCCACTTGATGCCCGTCAGCTCTGCCTGGAGCAGAAGCAGAAGAGAAAGAGTGTGTTATTATTACTTCTGTATACTGTAATTAGTATCAATAAAGTTCATTGAATTACAATACACAAAGAGAGACAGAGTGTTATTATATTAGTATACTGTAACCTGGAGCTCTATGGCATTCCTGCTAACAGGGCTGATTTCTGCCTTGTAACCGGGAATAAATCCACTGCTACTAGGCAGTGCTGTACTGTTCTACTCAAACTGTTCTACTCAATCATATTGTCTTCACCATAGCCGTTGTAAAAATGAATATACTCTATAGTATGACACCCGAATAGGCATGTGTGAGAAAGAGAGAAAAGGAGAGAGGGAGGGAGAGATTAAGAGAGAGCAACAGAGAAAAAGAAAGGAAGACAAGGAGCGAGAGAAGAAGGGGGAGAAATTGTGTCAGGGTCAATCACTTGAGCACAGTCAGTGTCTGACATCTTCTCAATTTCATCTGATGGAATGTAACACGTTTATGTTGCCTATCAGAGGGCTAGGGGAGTGAGGCAGTCAACCTTGTCAAATAGGACGTTTGTTCAATCTATCGATGAGCAGTAAAAAGGACAACCCCACTGTACCGGGGAGAGGGATCTTTAAACAGACGCGAAGACACACCAAGGACATAGAGGATAGATTTTCTCAGACAGGAAAATAGTCTGGCCAGGGTGGAATATTGCCGTCATGTGTACAGAGTCTGTCGTTCCACTTCTGTGGGTTTTATTTATATACAATAAACAACGGACCGTTGATCCGCATTAGGAAATGATGGTTGAAAACCGTTAAGTCTCTCTCCACAAGAGACATTGATTTAGCTTTTGAATGCAACTCAATATCACAGAGTCTTCAAATTAGGCTCCAGTGTGGGTGTCTATGAAGAACAAGGCTAAGAATGAACATCTTACAAAGGCTGCGTTCAATACCCACTGAGGCTGATTTGGCAGGATAAGGGAGACCTCTCGGAGAGTCACGCTGCCAGGGCTAGGCTCCTCTCCTGTGTTCAGCCAGCTGTGAGGGCCTAGCTTGGCACGCCGTCCTGGCTGGCACCATGCCACCCCTCGCCAACTTTCAGAAAATAATACTGTCTGTCCCATTGGAGCTTGATGGAAGAACAGGCTACAAGGAAACACGCAGCAAAATAGGGCACCTTGCAGGAAAAATAGATCTCAATGTGCTTAGGTGGTTGGAAAGATGGGGTGGAGGGTGTGAGGGGGTGGAGGGGTCAGAATCTCACTCCTGCCAACATGTGACCACCATGAGCCTAGGGGAAGGGACGTTCCCTCCTGCAGCTGCTACACTGTGTGTGTGTGTGTGTGTGTGCGTGTGTGTGTGTGTGTGTGTGTGTGTGTGTGGGGGGGGGCGGGGTGTAATTGTCTTTCTGTAGTCGGTACAGTATAGCATACAAGTGTTTTTGGTGGAACAGCCCCTGTGAAAAATATGCCTCGTAATTACAAGGCCACTCTTCCATAATGACAGAGTGTGTGTAATCTGAGATATAAACATTGGCAAGTCGATAATCTGGCCTAAAAATAGGCCCGGATGTGCTTCTTTCAAAGCAAAGGAGCAGACATCCACCATCCGCTGGAGTCACTCTGTGTGAATGTGAAAACCTTAGACACAGAATCTGACAGGGGTCACTTCTAAACCTGAAACAGGTTCACTGGGAGGTCATGTAAGGTGTCTGTATGGCTGAGACTGCACTGTACCCCCCTAGCATCACTAAGGTAGCTGGACTCTGTAGCTACATTCAAATTACCGTATCAATTACCCTCATGAACTCCTGCTATAGGCTAATACATTAGCACAGTAGGGGACAGTGGGGTAAATTGAGCCACCCTGGTCTATAGGAAACCATACGCAAAATGAACTGTATCATTTGACCAAATATTTAGGAAAAGTTGATCATTTCATGTCTGTGAAGTCTGTGAAGTCTGTGAAGGAAGAAACCACACGGAAACAGTGGAAAGCAAGTTAAGTTAGGTCCAAAAAAGTATTTTCACCAAGTCAAATGCATTTATTGTGTTAGAGGTTTCATGATGCTTGTTTCTGAACCAAAGTAGATAGTTTAAGATTGTTTTATACATCAGTTGAAGTCTATATAAGCTTCAATATGAGGTCCTAAGCCTAGCATGAAAGTGAATCCTTATAGGTGTGTGGGCTAATATAAAGTACCAGTCAAAAGTTTGGACACCTACTCACTCAAGGGTTTTTCTTTATTTTTACCATTTTCAACATTGTAGAATAATAGTGAAGACATCAAAACTATGAAATAACACATGGAATAATGTAGAAACCAAAAAAGTGTAAAAACAAATCAAAATATATTTTATATTTGAGATTCTTCAAAGTAGCCACCCTTTGCCTTGATGACAACCAGCTTCATGAGGAATGCATGAGTTCCCACACAAATGCTGAGCACTTGTTGGCTGCTTTTCCTTCACTTTGCAGTCCAACTCATCCCAAACCATCTCAATTGGGTTGAGGTCGAGTGATTGTGGAGGCCAGGTCATCTGACACAGCACCATCACTCTCCTTCTTGGTCAAATAGCCCTTACACAGCATGGAGGTGTGTTGGGTCATTGTCCTGTTGAAAAACAAATGATAGTCCCACTAAGCGCAAACCTGGTGGGTTGGTGTATCGCTGCAGAATGCTGTGGTAGCCATGCTGGGTAACTGTGCCTTGAATTCTAAATAAATCACAGACAGTGTGGGAACCACACATGCGAAGATCATCCATTCACCTACTCTGCGTCTCACAGAGATACGGCCCAAAATCTCACATTTGGACTCATCAGACCAAAGGACAGATTTACAACGGTCTAATGTCCAGTTCTCATGTTTTCTGGCCCAAGCAATTCTCTTCTTCGTATTGTAACTTGTTCTCAACTAGCCTACCTGGTTAAATAAAGGTGAAATAAATAAAAAATAAATACAAAATTGGTGTCCTTTAGTAGTGGTTTCTTTCTGAACGGTTGATGTTGTGATGTGTCTGTTACTTGAACTCCGTGAAGCATTTATTTGGGCCGCAATCTGAGGCTCGTAACTCTAATGAACTTATCCTTTGCAGCAGAGGTAACTCTGGGTCTTCCTTTCTTGTGGCGGTCCTCATGAGAGCCAGTTTCATCATAGCGCTTGATGGTTTTTGCGACTGCACTTGAAGCAACTTTCAAAGTTCTTGACATTTTCCGAATTGACTGACCTTCATGTCTTAAAGTAATGATGACTGTCGTTTCTCTTTGTTTATTTGAGCTGTTCTTGCCAAAATATGGACTTGGTCTTAGGGCTATCTTCTGTATACCACCCCTACCTTGTCACAACACAACGGATTGGCTCAAACGCATTAAGAAGGAAAGAAATTCCACAAATGAACTTTTAAATGAACCTGTTAATTGAAAAGCATTTCAGGTGACTACCTCATAAAGCTGGTTGAGAGAATGCCAAGAGTGTGTAATGCTGACATCAAGGCAAAGGGTGGCTACTTTGAAGAATCTAAAATCTGTTTGTTTAACACTTTTTTGGTTACTACATGATTCCATATGTGTTATTTCATAGTTTTGATGTCTTCACTATTATTCCACAATGTAGAAAACCGTTTAAAATAATAAAGAAAACCCCTTGAATGAGTAGGTGTGTCCAAACTTTTGATTGGTACTTTAGTCCAAATGTTTGTCTTGGGGTAAATTGAGCCAATGGCCATGGGGTAAGTCTTTTGCAAAGAGACAACTTTTTTTAGACAAGCTATGTTTTCAAAACATCCTGAAATATATGTAGATATCTTTGCTAGAAAGAATACTATATTTCTCTTTACGGAGTGATGCTGATTATTTAAACAATGTCTCAACTTACCCCACTCTCCACTCCTCTCCTCTACCTCACACACACACACACACACACACACACACACACACACACACACACACACACACACACACACACACACACACACACACACACACACACACACACACACACACACACACACACACACACACACACACACACACACACACTGAGTATACCAAACATTAGGAACACCTTCCAAATAGCATGGACTCTACAAGATGTTGAAAGCGTTCCACAGGGATGCTGGCCCATGTTGACTCCAATGCTTCCAACAGTTGTGTCAAGTTAGCTGGATGTCTTTTAGGTGGTGGACCATTCTTGATACAAATAGGAAACCGTTGAGCGTGAAAAAGCCAGCAGCATTCCAGTTCTTGACACAAACCCGTGTGTGTGCCTGGCACCTACTACCATACTCCGTTCAAAGGCACTTCAATATTTTGTCTTGCCCACTCACCCTCTCAATGACACATACACAATACATGTATCCATTGTCTCAAGGCTTAAAAATCCTTCTTTAACCTTTCTCCTTCCCTTCATCTACACTGATTGAAGTGGACTTAACAAGTGACATCAATAAGGGATCATAGCTTTCACCTGGATTCATCTGGTTGGGTCTATGTCATGGAAAGAGTAGGTGATCTTAATGTTTTGTTTACTCAGTGTATACACACACCAGAGCTGTGATGCAGATTAAGGGTGTTTAAAAGCAATGCCTCGCTTCCAAAGGCCCAATTTCTCGTTGTCGGTCGGCAAGAGTAATTTTATCCAATGATAACAGGAGTGATGTGTTAATGAGGTGTGTGTGTGCAGGCCCAGGGCAGGTTTCTGTGTAACCTGGGAGCCAAGGAGCAGCTGCTCTATCTACCACTAGTCTAGAAGGTCTGAAACTACTCCCAGTTGACCATAGGCACAGATCTAAGATTAGCTGAAATCAAATAACCCTGTAGGGGCCAACCTACTGTAGTCTATACTACAAGTCATTAGTGAACAATGGGTGAGTCCCAGTTTCCCATAGGCATATATCTAGGATCAGCGTAACCTCCCTAAATCCTGGTCTTTACTAATAGTGAAAATATGCCAAACTGACCTTAGATCAGTGTCTAAGGAACCCCTCATCTTACTTTGACTCACGCCCGGTCATGACAACCCAGACAGAGCTAGTGAGAGGGCCAGTGCCATTTTATCCCTCATAATACGAGGGAACACAAATCACTCATAACACCCGGAAACAACCTGAGTTTCTTCCACTCCACTGCCAGTCAGCTAGATTGTATTTGTTTACCATGGCTAATAAAAACAGCACTGTTTCAAGCACCTTGTTTACCGGCTCTTAGTTCTCCCATCTCTGAATGAACCAAACGCAAAAAACAGGGATTTTCCTCCAGTCACAGAAAGAATTTGGAGGTCTGACCTTCCTCTAACCTCCACTATCTCACTTTTCTCTTCTCTTGCACTCAATCTCTCGCTTATCTGTGTGGCAGGGCTGCTTTTGTGTTATAGACCCTGTGATTGACAACAGCAACAAGTGAGAAGCGCGATCTCTCCCCGATCTGTAGAGAAGAAGAGATTCATCTAACTGTGAGCTTTCAGTGGATACAGTTGAAGTCGGAAGTTTACATACACTTAGGTTGCAGTCATTAAAACTAGTTTTTCAACCGCTCCACAAATGTCTTGTTAACAAACTATAGTTTTGGCAAGTCGGATAGGACATCTACTTTGTGCATGACACAAGTTGTTTTTTCCAACAATTGTTTACAGACAGTTCATTTCACTTACAATTTATTGTATCACAATTCCAGTGGGTCAGAAGATCACAAATAGTTGACTGTGCATAAAAACAGCTTGGGAAATTCCAGAAAACGATGACATGGCATTAGAAGCTTCTGATAGGCTAATTGACATAATTTCAGTCAATTGAAGGTGTACCTGTGGATGTATTTCAAGGCCTACCTTCAAACTCAGTGCCTCTTTGCTTGACATCATGGGAAAATCAAAATAAATCAGCCAAGACTTCAGAAAAACAATTGTAGACCTCCATAGGTCTGGTTCATCCTTGGGAGCAATTTCCAAACGCCTGAAGGTGCCACGTTCATCTGTACAAACAATAGTACGCAAGTATAAACACCAAGGGACCATGCAGCCGTCATACCGCTCAGGAAGGAGACACGTTCTGTCTCCTAGAGATGAACGTACTTTGGTGCGAAAAGTGCAAATCAATCACAGAACAACAGCAAAGGACCGTGTGAAGATGCTGGAGGAAACAGGTACAAAAGGAAGAGGCCACTGCTCCAAAACCGCCATAAAAAAAAGCCAGACTACGGTTTGCAACTGCACATGGGGACAAAGATCGTACTTTTTGGAGAAATGTCCTCTGGTCTGATGAAACAAAAATAGAACTGTTTGGCCATAATGATCATCATTATGTTTGGAGGAAAAGGGGGGAGACTTGCAAGCCGAAGAACACCATCCCAACCATGAAGCACGGGGGTAGCAGCATCATGTTGTGGGGGTGCTTTGCTGCAGGAGGGACTGGTTCAATTCACAAAATAGATGGCATCATGAGGATAGAAAATTATGTGGATCGAAAATGATGTGGATCTATTGAAGCAACATCTCAAGACATCAGTCAGGAAGTTAAAGCTTGGTCGCAAATGGGTCTTCCAAATGGACAATGACCCCAAGCATACTTCCAATGTTGTGGCAAAATGGCTTAAGGACAACAAAGTCAAGAAATCGGAGTGACCATCACAAAGCCCTGACCTCAATCCTATAGAAAATGTGTGGGCAGAACTTAAAAAGTGTTTCGCTACCCAAAACGTTTGACCCAAGTTAAACAATTTAAAGGCAATGCTACCAAATATTAATTCAGTGTATGTAAACTTCTGACCCACTGGGAATGTGATGAAAGAAATAAAACATGAAATGAATCATTCTACTATTATTCTGACATTTTACATTATTAAAATAAAGTGGTGATCCTAACTGACCTAAGACAGGGAATTGTTACTAGGATTAAATGTCAGAAATTCTGAAAAACTGAGTTTAAATGTATTTGGCTCAGGTGTATGTAAACTTCTGACTTCACCTGTATATAGTACCAGTCAAAATTTGACACACCTACTCATTGAAGGGTTTGTCCTTATTTTTACTATTTTCTACATCATAGAATAATAGTGAAGACATCAAAACAAATTGGAATGCATTTCAATTAACAGGTGTGCCTTGTTAATGGTTCATTTGTGGAATTTCTTTCCTTCTTAATTTGAGCCAATCAGTTGTGTTGTGACATGGTAGGGGTGGTATAGAGAAGATAGACCTATTTGGTAAAATATGAAGTCCATATTCTGGAAAGAACAGCTCAAATAAGCAAAGAGAAACGACAGTCCATCATTACTTCAACCTCTTGAAGCTAGGGGGCACTATTTTTATGTTTAGAAAAATAACGTTCCCAAAGTAAACGACCTATTTGTCAGGACCAGATGCTTGAATATGCATATATTTAATATATATTGACAGATTAGGATAGAAAACACTCTAAAGTTTCGAAAACTGACAAAATTTTGTCTGTGAGTTAAATAGAACTGATATTGCAGGCTAAAACCTGAGGAAAATCCAATCAGGAAGAGCCCCTGTTTTTGAAACCTCTATGTTCTTAAGCATCCTGTAACGGCCGATTTCCTCCTCTTCGTCTGAAGAGGAGTAAGGATTGGACCAAGATGCGGCGTGGTAAGTGTTCATGACGATTTTAATAAGAAAAGCACTGAAATACAAAAACAATAAACGAATACGTGAAATAACAAAACCGAAACAGTACCGTGTGGCGACAAACACACACAAACCAACAGTGAAACCCAGGCTACCTAAGTATGATTCTCAATCAGAGACAACTAATGACACCTGCCTTTGATTGAGAACCATACTAGGCCGAAACAGAAACCAAACATAGAAAAACAAACATAGACTGCCCACCCCAACTCACGCCCTGACCATACTAAATAAAGACAAAACAAAGGAAATAAAGGTCAGAACGTGACACATCCCTATTGCCCATTTAAAGGGATATCAACCAGATTCCTTTTTCTATGGCTTCCCTAATGTGTCAACAGCCTTTAGACATAGTTTCAGGCATTTATTCTGAAGAATGAGCGTGAACGACCACATTGCGGAAGTGGATAAGTGGGGGCTCTCAGAGTGAGTGCGCAAAAGAGAAAGGCGGCCATTGTTACTCCCGGTCCTAGTGAAAAGCCAAAATTCCCGGTTGATATATTATCGAATAGATATTTGAAAAACACCCTGAGGATTGATTAGGATTGATTATAAAAACCGTTTGACATTTTTCTGTGGACATTATGGATATAATTTTGAATTTTTGTATTTGGATATAAAAAATATCTTTATGGAACAAAAGGAACATTTGTTGTCTAACTGGGAGTCTCGTGAGTGAAAACATCTGAAGATCATCAAAGGTAAACGATTAATTTGATTGCTTTTCTGATTTTCGTGACCAAGTTACCTGATGCTAAGTGTACTTATTGTTTTGTTGAGCGATCGATAAACTTACACAAACACTTGTATTGCTTTCGCTGTAAAGCATCATTTCAAAATCTGAGACGACAGGTGGATTAACAAAAGGCTAAACTGTGTTTTGCAATATTGCACTTGTGATTTCATGAATATGAATATTTTCTAGTAATATTATTTGACTGTGGCGCTATGCTATTCAGCGTTGCTGATGACAATTATACCGGATCCGTGATGGGTGGTTCAGAGAGGTTAAGACATGAAGGTCCGGAAAATGTCAAGAACTTTGAAAGTTTCTTCAAGTGCAGTCGCAAAAGCATCAGGCTCTCATGAGGACCGCCACAAGAAAGGAAGACCCATAGTTACCTCTGCTGCAGAAGATAAGTTCATTAGAGTTACCAGCCCAAATAAATGCTTCACGGAGTTCAAGTAACAGACACATCTCAACATCAACCATTCAGAGGATGCATGAATCAGGCCTTCATGGTCAAATTGCTGTAAAGAAACCACTACTAAAGGACACCAATACGAAGACGAGAATTGCTTGGGCCAGAAAATACGAGAACTGGACATTAGACCGGTGGAAATCTGTCCTTTGGTCTGATGAGCCAAAATTTGAGATTTTGGCCGTATCTTTGTGAGACGCAGAGTAGGTGAACGGATGATCTCTGCATGTGTGGTTCCCACCGTGAAGCATGTAGGAGGAGTTGTGATGGTGTGGGGGTGCTTTGCTGGTGACACTGTCTGTGGTTTATTTAGAATTCAAGGCACAGTTACCCAGCATGGCTACCACAGCATTCTGCAGCGATACACCATCCCACCAGGTTTGCGCTTAGTCGGACTATCATTTGTTTTTCAACAGGAGAATGACCCCAAACACCTCCAGGCTGTGTAAGGGCTATTTGACCAAGAAGGAGAGTGATGGTGCAACTTAGATAACCTGGCCTCCAAAATCTCCCAACCTCAACCCAATTGAGATGGTTTGGAATGAGTTGGACCGCAAATTGAAGGAAAAGCAGCCAACAAGTGCCCAGCATATGTGAGAACTCCTTCAAGACTGTTGGAAAAGCATTCCAGGTGAAGCTGGTTGAGAGAGCCAATGTGAGTAAAATATTTAAATATGTTAACCCTCGCAAGGCTGCAGGCCCAGACGGCATCCCCAGCCGCGTCCTCAGAGCATGCGCAGACCAGCTGCCTGGTGTGTTTACGGACATATTCGATCAATCCTTATCCCAGGCTGCTGTTCCCACATGCTTCAAGAGGGCCACCATTGTTCCTGTTCCCAAGAAATCTAAGGTAACTGAGCTAACGTAGCACTCACTTCCATCATCATGAAGTGCTTTGAGAGACTAGTCAAGGATCATATCACCTTCACCCTGCATGACACCCTAGACCCACTCAAAATTTGCTTATCACCCCAAAAGGTCCACAGACGACGCAAGCATGTAAGAATGCTGTTCAGCATTTAACACCACAGTACCCTCAAAACTCGTCATTAACCTCGAGACCCTGGGTCTCGACCCCGCCCTGTGCAACTGGGTCCTGGACTTCCTGACAGGCCGCCCCCAGGTGGTGTGGGTAGGTAACAACATCTCCACCCCGCTGATCCTCAACACTGGGGCCCCACAAGGGTGCGTGCTCAGCCCTCTCCTGTACTCCCTGTTCACCCATCACTGCGTGGCCATGCACGCCTCCAACTCAATTATCAAGTTTGCAGACGACACTACAGTGGTAGGCTTGATAACCAACAAGGACGAGACGGCCTACAGGGAGGAGGTGAGGGCCCTCGGAGTGTGGCGTCAGGAAAATAACCTCAATGTCAACAAAACAAAGGAGATGATTGGGGACTTCAGGAAACAGCAGAGGGAGCAGCCCCCTATCCACATCGACGGGACAGTAGTGGAGAAGGTGGAAAGTTTTAAGTTCCTTGGCGTACACATCACGGACAAACTGAAATGGTCCACCTACACAGACAGTGTGGTGAAGAAAGCGCAGCAGCGCTTGTCACCAAAAACACTTTTACAGATGCACAATCGAGAGCACCCTGTCTGGCTGTATCACCGCCTGGTACGGCAACTTCTCCACCCACAACCGTAAGGCTCTCCAAAGGGTAGTGAGGTCTGCACAACGCATCACCGGGGGCAAACTACCTGCCCTCTGTGACACCTACAGCACCCGATGTCACAGGAAGGTCAAAAAGATCATCAAGGACAACAACCACCCGAGCCACTGCCTGTTCACCCCGCTATCATCCAGAAGGCGAGGTCAGTGCAGGTGCATCAAAGCTGGGACCGAGAGGCTGAAAAACAGCTTCTATCTCAAGGCCATCAGACTGTTAAACAGCCATCACTAACATTGATTGGCTGCTGCCAACATAGTGACTCATCTCTAGCCACTTTAATAATGAAAAATGGATGTAATAAATGTATCACTAGCCACTTTAAACAATCCCACTTTATATAATGTTTACATACCCTACATTACTCATCTCATATGTATATACTGTACTCTATACCATCTACTGCATCTTGACAAAGCCGTTCGGCCATCGCTCATTCATATATTTTTATGTACATATTCTTATTAATTCCTTTACACTTTTAAGTTCATAAGGCAGTTGTTGAGAAATTGTTAGGTTAGATTACTTGTTAGATATTACTGCATGGTTGGAACTAGAAGCACAAGCATTTAGCTACACTCACATTAACATCTGCTAACCATGTGTATGTGACAAATAATATTTGATTTGATTTGATTCGATTCGATTTGAGAATGCCAAGAGTCTGCAAAGTGATCATCAAGGCAAAGGATGGCTACTTTGAAGAATCTCAAGTATAAAATATATATTGATTTGTATAACACTTTTTGGGTTACTACATGATTCCATATATGTTATTTCATAGTTGTGATGTCTTCACTATTCTTTTACAATATTCTATTCAATGTAGAAAATCGTAAAAAATTAAGAAAAACCCTTGAATGTGTAGGTGTGTCCAAACTGTTGACTGGTACTGTATGTGTCAGTATACAGACAGGTGAATGACTATACTACAGTGTTTGTGTTCAGATATCAACCAATACAATATCCTGCAAAAGGGTCAAACAGAAGACACTCGACATCTGGTTGTAATCAAACACATGAGGGAGTCAAAGCGTCTCCTCTGGTGAACCTTTGGCACACACATAGCTGAAATTGCAAGTAGCGGCCAGAGTCAGACACATAACTTAGTGAGGATAAAAGTCAGGCACATACAGTACAGGCACAGTAAGACACTGTAGATGTTACATGTAGTGTGTTGGACTCACTATATAGAGCCTCAGCAAACCAGCACAACTCACTCAGTAAGGTGATAGTGAACCTACTGTATACAGCCTTAACACACAACCCAATAGAAAACCCATAGACTCTAAACAGGAGACAAATAACAACAGGGAAACCCCCATAATATAATTACAAGGTTTCTGCACAGACAGGAAAGCACAGATGACTCAATCTACACCTTTGAGGTCAGCGGCAGACAGAAAGGCGAAGCCACAAGAGGTCTTGTGGAGTGAGAAAACATTCACATTATTGTCCTGCCTTAACAACTTGGGGTGTTGGGGAATAGCTTCACAAGTAATAATGAATGGATTGTTTGTATTTGACCTCCATGTCGCAAATGTAATTTTTCCTCTAGACTGATACACATACACACACACACACTAGTGCAAGGCACTGCAATAGCAAGATTGTAATAGAAATTGGGAGAAAAAAGGGGAGAAAATACACACAAAAAACAAATAGACGTACATTGACGTACAAGGTCATGCATGACAGCACAGGCAGAGACATGACTGTATAGTGGGCAGAGCACTTCCTTCTAGGATTGGCATCCAGATTTTCATATCGTCATACCATCCTTCTCTCAGCCCGGGATTTATGGTATTATCGGCGTGGTACACAGAGGGGTGTCAAAAAGATGCAAAAAAGACCATTGGGCGTCTAATACCAGAATGCTATCAAGTAATTTGTAAAAGTAATTAAATATGCTAACGAGCGCAAATGAAAATAAACTAATTGCAAAGACAGGCAATCTAGCTCATAAAGTTATACATATATAGGTATGAGCTACCGAATGTCATTTTTGGTGAGTTTGACATTTACAAGCTAACAGAAACGAGAGACATCGTGCAAATGGTCAAAGTTTTGACGCATGCAGTACTGGCTCTCCAGCAGCATGTCTACATACTGTGTCTGAGCAACGGCTTGCCTGCTTGGAGAAGAGGGTAGAGGAGCAGACGGCCAAGAACTGAGAAGAGTAAAAACGCAAGGAAATCAAGATAACAGTGGCAGCTGTACAAGTAACTCCCCCAAAGGGCTTTTACTTCTCAAACACGGCAGAAAGCTAAAACAATATGATGCCCCGTCACCTTATTAATTCAGCCACTTACTTAGATAGCAAGTTAAAGGGGTTGTATTAATGCAAAATGCTGTGTTTTTCACGCAGGAAAAAAAGATAAAACACGTAAGAAATATCTTGCTGGAGTTTTGTAAACACAGATCTAAAATGCTTCTTAATGTAACTTCTGCTCGGCATCAGACTCATTTTGTGCTTCAGTTGCCCTTCTAAACTATGATGAGAATTCACAAATAGGCATTCAATCAGCAGACAGCACTCCAACTGATATGTAGCTTCTTTTCTCCAGTACTACGGTGAAATGCAATATTAAAGCAGAACATTAAGAAATATAGCTGGCTACATTCTTTCTATGATAGGCCTAAACATTAGGTTTGATGATGGCCATGCATCATTTTAGAAAAAAAAGACCTTGCTTCTTCATTTTAAGCTCATTTACGTGTGGCTGCCAGCCAAATAGAGTTGCCCTTCTGTTGTCATCTGATGAAAATGGAGCTATTTTCATACTAACTAACTTTGGAAGTATGCTTGGGGTCATTGTCCATTTGGAAGACCCATTTGCGACCAAGCTTTAACTTTAACTTAACAAACCGTAGTCTGGCTTTTTTATGGAGGTTTTGGAGCAGTGGCTTCTTCCTTGCTGAGCGGCCTTTCAGATTATGTCGATATAGGACTCGTTTTACTGTGGATATAGATACTTTTGTACCTGTTTCCTCCAGCATCTTCACAAGGTCCTTCACAAGGTCAATCTGGGAAAGATTTACACTTTTTGCACCAAAGTACGTTAATCTCTTGGAGACAGAACGTGTCTCCTTCCTGAGTGGTATGACGGCTGCGTGGTCCCATGGTGTTTATACTTGTGTACTATTGTTTGTACAGAAGAACATGGCACTTCACTTCAGGCATTTGGAAATTGCTCCCAAGGATGAACCAGACTTGTGGAGGTGTACAGTTATTTTTCTGAAGTCTTGGCTGATTTCTGGCTTAATTTTCCCATGATGTCAAGCAAAGAGGCACTGAGTTTGAAGGTAGGCCTTGAAATACATCCACAGGTACACCTTCAATTGACTCAAATGAGGTCAATTAGCCTATCAGAAGCTAAAGCCATGACATAATTTTCTGAAATTTTCCAAGCTGTTTAAAGGCACAGTCAACTTAGTGTATGTAAACTTCTGACCCACTGGAATTGTGATACAGTGAATTATAAGTGAAATAATCTGTCTGTAAACAATTGTTGGGAAAATTACTTGTGTCATGCACAAAGTAGATGTCCTAACAGACTTGCCAAAACTATAGTTTGTCAACAAGAAATTTGTGGAGGTTGAAAAACGAGTTTTAATGACTCCAACCTAAGTGTACGTAAACTTCCGACTTCAACTGTATATATTTACAAAAAATATATATTGGGGGATTGAAAATGATGCAGACAATTGCATTGATGGAAGCTACAATCTAGCTGCAATATTAAACCTGATCTACCCCATAGAAAAATTTAAAATAAATCATTATATTTTGTAATCTGTGACAGAAACATAAAGCACAGAGTAACCTGGAGTTCTCAAGGAGCCCAGAGGACGTCACTGTACACTCTGACTTGCTATCAACACCCCATGCTATCTCTTCCATCTGAATGTTAAGTTCAGTTTAGCAAACAGCTTGACTTTCTAAAAACTCACTTACTATCAAAGCCTTTTAGTCTTTAAGAATGTGGGTCACTTGAACAGGTGGGTCTCCTCACCAGTTAGCAGATGGGAACCTGGTATCAAAGCATCTCATGCTGAAAGATGAAAGAGTGGAACAGAGGTGCCACTCTGGGATTCTTGTAGCAACGTAAGAGCAATAGAGTTGGACAGAGGAGAGCACTTTAGGCAATTGAGAGACAGCTTATATCAGCAGCTTTACCTATCACAGCTTCTGTGAAACACTTTCTGTCAGGGTGGCATTTACAGCCCGTCAAATATCTGAAGACACTTGACATGCTGCCAATATTTGGGGTTTGTTCAAAAGACGGTACTGGAGACATGACTCACGTATCATCCCAAAATCCTCTACAGCAAACGAGTCAAATCCATTTAGCTCAAATTCCAAAACTCTTCTGAAATTCAAGTCATAAATAGATTTCACATTATTTTTTATTTTTATTATTGCTCAGCTCCTGAACTGATTTGAATTGGAAACTGAAATTACCTCAAACCTTGAAACCAGCCTGTTTCACAGTAGCAAAGTGTTGAAAAATCTAACTACTATGAAAACCAGAAAGAATCTCTTTTCCATATGAGGCATGGTGGATTGCTCTGGAAATGCTGAGAGCCTTCGAGAAATAAGAACAGGCTAGATCCCCCTTCTTCAGTTAGCAATTGAAATCAAATGAACTCATATTACTGCCTGCTTTTCCCCCCTCTGGCATTTTACAGTGCACAGGGACCTCTGCACATAGCAGCATAGCAGAGGGGAGAAGAGAGGGACACAAAAGCACAAAAACAGGTGCAGAAAATGGCCTCTAGGGCTCTCAGAACTAAACAGGTGATTTTATTCTGCCCTCTGCCGGCACCTTTACAAGGCCCTACAAAGGAAGGGGCGTCTTGATCGTGTGTCTGTTGTAGGAATCGGCCCTGGGAGGCAGGCAAGCCAAGTCACCTAATTAGAGCTGCAACCCTCCCCGGGGCAGAGTGACGGAGGCGCCTGCGCCTGCCAATCAGCTATGGCTCAAACTGCAGAGAGCTAAAATGAACCTCTCACCTGATGCAATGGGAGGGGGGCGGGACATGACAAGGGGGAAGACCAATGAAGACAGGTGTTTGGTGTTTGTTGTGACAGACAACGCTGACAAGATCCCACTCCAATGGCAAACAAAGACATGGAGTCATGCTGTTGGGTTTTCTCTTAAATGGAGGACCAACCTAAAACAGTGGCCCTGCTTAACGTGTATTATTAATGGACAAATAAATAAACCAGTCCCTCCATTACCAGCCGTGTGTCTCCAGTGCAACTTAATTGACTGTGACAGACCCGAAGAAATACACCAGGAAAAAAAGAGGGAAGTAAAAACAGTTGCTAGGCAACATACAACATCTGTAAGACTTCAGCAACTTATTCAATTTTCGAGATTCTGTCTCCAGGGTTACGGCGGAAAGATAACATTTCAAGCAGTTTAGGGGTCTTTTCTTACATAGGGATGTAATTCTCCATCTCTCCCGTCCCCTCCTCCCTCTCCAGTAACACCTCCATTGTCTGCTACCATGCACCTGGAATTCACAGACTCTGATTAAAATGTAAATAATTACTATATCCAGCATATAATGCATGTCAGGAAAGCCCCTGACTTACCAGAAGCAACACATTCATATCCAACCACTAGATTAGTCTGAAGCTTATGACTGTGCGTTTGTTATGAACAATTTTACATTATGCAGATGTACTTACTTTACTGAGCACTAGCAGGGGGCAGCATAAATGTGTAAAGCTATTTAATTGGACAAATGCAAATAAAAGTCTGACATATGATATAAATAATTGGACGTAGCCTACGTAATTAAAAGTTAATTAAATTGTAATGACTTCAGAACAAAAACAAGTCCTATGTCCATGCATTCAACTTGACTTGCTTCATTATTCTAAGTAAAGTCAATCTCAGTTAGAACAACAGAAGCAGACAGCAGTAACCCTCCTCTCTCTGTCTGCAGTGCTGGCAGTACAGAACCCTGCAGTAACTTTACCCTGACACCAAGTGGGAGTGGCAGCATGGAGAGCCCTTCAAAGAGATGAATCAGAGAAGTGACTGCACTGAGTGACTGTCTTGACTTCCAGTCTCTCACAACATCTTAACACAGCCAAACATGACCTTAAAATACCACTCCTATTCCCTCAGGGCTGCTTCTCTTACAGATACAACAGCTTGTCTTGTTCATAACACAACATCTGGGGCTCAATATGCACTGCATGATTAGTCATCGTTGACTACTGTATATTGACAAAAACATGTCTCCATATCATATTGGAAATCTCATCCCCAGTGTTTGCCAGGGCTGAGATGAGCGGTGCAAATGTTCATTACCATGTGAAAAGGCCGGATGTCGGCTAATTCAAGATGAGAGCACACTTGTGGCAGCAGCATGGCGCAAATCAATACCCTGCAATGGTTATCAAATCAACAATCTGGACCTAGAGTGTTTGTTTACGAGAGGGATAATTTCTCAATAAAACATGACCGCATGCTGATTAGAATTCACTAACGCACAACAACAAGTATTTAGAATAGCCATTCTATTCCAGACACTTTTGCTTTAAACCAGCCTTTAACTTGAGTATAACTGTTATTGAACCTCAGCCAACTACTATATCGGTTAAGCTGTCAGACGAAAAGAACACATACCAGCTGAGAGAGATAGCTCCTTTACAAGGAAAAGCTCTCGCTATCAAGATCGTTGGGTCAATTATGGTAATTACAAAGGGATTTTCAGTGCTGCAGTAACAAAGACCACAACGTCTGTATGACGTCTCCGGAGCATCTCTGGAAGACACCTAATCCTCTCACAATCACAGCGTGTTTATCTCCAAAGGAAGCTTTAAAACACAGTGTCAAATTTACATATGAGAAATCGCATTATGGAAATCATGATAACATATTTACAAAAGTCAGCGTTGTGGTGGAAAAACCGAGTGGTGAAATTATATTAAGTTGTGTGAAAAAGAGTGTGAGGGAAAAACTCAACGTGTCACTGGAACAGTTGGAGTCCCTGTAATGGAGATAAAGACAGCAGCCCTGAATGAGGAGAGTCACAATGCTAGACATCCCCTCAGTAGCAGCCACGGCAGCGGACTCTCTACAGCTCATTCCTGCCAATTCCCCTTTCCCACTCTCCCCTCTGTCGCCCTGAATGCAGGAACACCAGAGGGCTAAGAATAGCACACAGCTGGCACTGCAGGACTTACATATTTCACACTCAAGCCACAGTGCTCCAAAATATCTCCCCCCTACCCCATCCCATCTCTGTCCCCATCCCTGTCCCACTTCAGGACCAGGGTGGCTCCCTGTCCCTTCTCTTTTATCCGTACTTCACCTCTCTGGCAGGGCCGAGACAGGTCCTGCTCAGACAAGATCCATGGCTCACCACCCAGGATTTATATCAGGGGATTGGTAGCAAAGAGAGGCCTCTTTCTCTGCCCTCCCCTCCCTCAATCATTGTGCCTCGCCCCCTTGGGAAGCGACAAGGCTCGTTAATAGATCGATTTGTAGTGGAGTAATTTATTGGGCCCAAGGTGTGTGTGTGTGTGTGTGTGTGTGTGTGTGTGTGTGTGTGTGTGTGTGTGTGTGTGTGTGTGTGTGTGTGTGTGTGTGTGTGTGTGTGTGTGTGTGTGTGTGTGTGTGTGTGTGTGTGTGTGTGTGTGTGTGTGGTAGGGGGGGGGGGGGGTAAGTGGGTCTGTGTTTAGCTAAGGATGTTATCCCCGAAGGATGATATAGAGGGACCAACCCCTACTGAGTTGAGCCCTGTTGTGTTGACAGGGATCCCCATTCAGTGATAGAGGGAGATTAGCCAGCTCCCCAAACAGCCTCTCCAGGTGAGACCTGCACTAACTGTCACTACGCTAGCAGGGAGACCAGCCAAAGAGGGCTGGAGGAGGTTGTGTTTTGGCTACTAGAGCCCTGAGAGATAGAGCTATAGCTGGCCAGATGGAGAAAGACCACAGGGCATTGGACTGGAGATCTAGAGTTGGCGTCCCAGAAACCCTGGCTGGATTCTCTTTTACTCATTAAAGGACAAGGTCCCGGTTAGGCATGTAGTAGTAATCCTTCAACATTTGAATACTGGCCACTAATATAGCTCCTTCTGAGCAGGCACACTAAGTTACCTAAATATAGTGGGCCCTCCTGTTCAATTGTATTACACAGCCCATTTCTTATTTTACTTCCCTCTCTCTCGATCTTTCGCGGTTGGTTATCATTATACATGCATGGAGCTCTATTGGAATACAGTTTGTCTAATGAGCACCTCTTAGCTGATCACATTATAACTCCACTTGACGACACTTAATTACCAGTGTTTCACTCCCCGCAGCCCTGTCTGGGGGACAGGAGAACTCTTTTAATTAAAGCAAGACAATTCAACCTGTTTGTACACGCGTACATGTCCCTGTGTGTATGTCCTAGTGTGTTTGTGAATATTTTTATGAGTATAATATGATATGTTTTTGTGTGTTTTTGCAAGCTTGTCTCTGTGTTTGCTTCCCCCTCTGTGTGTGTGTGTTAGGAGGAATGTGTGTGCACACGCTGATGCTCCCTGCATCATAGGCTGTGCGCTCCTTGCGTTTCATATTTCAGCAGTGACTCGGGCATGAGTCATTGTGAAGAACCTGCCCAGCCTACAGAGTTACGGCCATGCTCTCTCTTTCTTTCTCTCAAATGGGCTGAGGCTAGTGCTCAGGAAATGCACATCAAACATAATACTTTCCTAAAAGGAAAACAGATTCCCCATGCACTCTCTCACTCTCAAACCACTTTTTTTCCCAGCAATAGAAAGAGACACATTATACTGCTTCAAACAAGACTGCTTAACTTCTGTCTTCATCCCTCTTTCCTATGCTCCTAGCTTCCCAGATATCCGTTGTTTCTGTCCTACCAGCTATTAATGATGCTGAGATGAATGTGAAAGAGATGTGTCTAGCGGTTGGGCCAAAAGTTTGCTCGTTTGAATCCCGAACCAACTAGGTGAAAAGTCTGTCGATGTGCCATTGAGCAAGGCACCTAAACATAATTGCTCCTGTAAGTCGCTCTGGATAAAGATCATCATTAGTGTTCATCTGACTCTGACTATCTAACAGTCATCACAGTGACTAACTGCACAACAAGCAGGTAGCTCTTCTCCCTCACCTTTCTAAAGCTGTTTACACAGATAGAGAGGGCATGTAGCCTTGCCAGCCCTCTGCACAGCATGATAATGGAGGGGGGAGTCTTTTGGAGGGAAAACACAGTGCTTAGAAAGTTGACGAAAACATAATCACTGTTTTACTCTGTTTCCACAGCTGCGCTGAGAGAGAGAGCCTGACAGAGGAGCTCTGTTCACTACACTTAAAGCACTGAGATTTGATCGGATTAAATTCATGTATACCAACAGAGAGCAGTAAATCAATCAGGAGGGCTTTTCTGAATTTGCGCGGCATGGGATAAAACTCCCGCAAAGGTTTCCCTCCTCTCCACCAACACTCGCTGGCTGAATTGGTGGAATGGCTCACCTGCTGCCACAAACCCTCACAAACCACACTGAGAGCTTGACTGAAACAGTGCCGTGTCAGAGGCATACTGCAGCTATAGTTGAACATGACTACCAGCATCATAATCTAAAACGCCCCCAAGAACCCTATTGTTGTTGTGGCTCCAGACCCCATGCCCAAACTCAATCCAATCCACATGCCTTTAGTGCATGGGGCAGCAGGTAGCCTAGTGGTTAGAGCATTGGGCCAGTAACCAAAAGGTTGCTAGACGGAATCTCAGAGTTGACAAGGTAAAAAAAAATCTGTTGTTCTGCCCCTGAACAAGGCCGTTAATCCACTGTTCCTAGCCCGTCATTGTAAATAAGAATTTGTCCTTAACTGACTTGCCTAGTTAAATAAACGTTAAATAAAAAATGTATAAAGTTAACTCAGCAAGTGCAAGGTCTCCCTCAGTGAAAAACAATGTTGAGGAAAGTTTGGGATATGGAGGATTGGAATAGCTTCAAGGCAATAACAGAAAACTTGTGAATTCCGCTAATGCATGTAAGATGAGAGGTTTGTTTGGTGATCCGAGCAAAAAGTTGCCTATATTCTTCCAATAATGACTTTGAAAGTGGACATTCTGTTGTCAACTTGAGAGATGCTACTGTCTGACAGACATGCTCATGTTTTCCTTCTAGTACGGAACACATGACTTTACCTCCACTTTGAGCAGGGGGTTAAGGGTTTAATAACTTGTGTTTGGATGCCTCTCGTTTCACATTAATCCAGATATACAAATTGCCCTTCTGTGTCATCACCTGCTACTGTTGAATGCTCTGTTGTGTTTGAGCAGTAGCCTATGCATCGCTACAATTATACAATTATTTGCTGAACATCAAGATATGCCTTGCAGTTTCCCTCCAACTCAAAAAATCAGTGAGAGGTTACAGTGGAAAGGCTCTTTCCAAATCAGTTGTTGAGAAGTGAAGTTAGGGGAAAGTGTTCCAAATTTGAGTATACACCCTAAAAAGCTTATTCATTATTTCGGTCTGTCTTGATTTTGAAGTAGGCCTATGTCTGCTAGTTCAATGTGTCTTTACACAATGTCACATAACTATGCTGCCTGACATAATTTGGATAATTTAAAATAAATTATAGACCTACAAATTAGTGTAACATGAATAATAAACTGACAATATTACTATTTATGAGGCTGCATATATTTGAACAGGCTACAAAACAATGTGGTGTTAAAGCCTCTAAAGTAGTATATATTATCATAACACGTTTAGTGATAAAATATGGTCGTTTTCCCGGCCCAGTAGCTCGAGTTAATGATTGGCTCATAACAGCACCGACAATTGGTTCACCTTTGTACCGCGAGTGCAGATCTAAGCGTGCCTACTACCGTATCACGCCTCGTTCGTGTGTCTTTATGTGTACCCATTATTTGTTTTACTGTACCAGAGAGAAGAGGTTGGAGTGGCAGTCTTCAAGGCTTGCCCCGTTAGCCACCCAATTCGCTGCCGTAGTCATAATCGTCCGCCGTTCGGGTCGTCAGTACTGGGCATGTCGAAATCCTTGATCGGTAACAAGACCGAGCAGTGGTGGCAAATCGGTTCCGTTACAAGTATACCACACCACCGCCAAAAACACGGGTAATTGTCTAACAGATCAATGGCTAACCTTAAGTAGCCCAAATATTTTGTCAACTGTCATAAAAAAAATAACCCGGCTGAACAGAGGGTGTACTCAAAGAAAGGATTCTAAATATATCAATAACCCCCTTTGATTGTATAGCCTACCAAAACGAATGGTTTGTTTTTGTACATCCAAGTGTGTTCGCAGATCAGAACATTGTTACTGTCCAGCTCAGGCGATCCAAACCTGATCATTTTCAAACGCAGAAAGCATGTAGGCTAGGCTAAAATGTATCCGTGTCTTAATCCATGGAGAAAAATGTCCATCCGTGTCCATGCCAGTCTTTCCGATGATACTTTAATGATTAAATAATAGTGTAATCCATGCGAAGTAGATCTATTATTTTCTTCCTGAGCGCAAAAATCCATCAAAATGCGTGGTTAGTCCGAAAACTTCTTATAGAAAAACGCTGTAGTTTATTACGCGTGTATTATCCACTGATTAAACACTACTAAATGGACCGTTTAGGTGTCGAAGACCAGTCTGTTGCAAATTGCATGCAAGAAATCTGAATTCGATTCCGTCAGCCCCCACAAGGCAAGCTGATGCACCAGTTGTGATAGTTTTCGAGAATTGCATGAGCTATTAATAGCTTTCTTTCTTAACACCACCGTTCCCCTCACAATGTAGCCTACCACATACAACAGGCAACTGTGAACAGGAATGTTTAATCCTTGTTTCACTTTGCAAATAACGTCAGACTGCAGACAAGCGAGGCTAAAAAAATAAAGCTTGCTCTTTCGTCGGGTAATCCAAGGTGGACCGCAAGAGAGTTGATGGTCTCGCAACCAAAAAGGCTATTAAATGTGTCAATATTAAATGTTTTCGTATTCTTCATCGGAAAAAAAGTATGCTCCGTCCAACAGCAGGAAAACGGCAGCAGCAGACCGAGGTTAAAAAAAGATCCTTCCTTCCTTTCTGTTTTATATAATTACGAAATGTCCTCCCAGTCTCCCAACAATTAACTGTAGACCTTACAATATTTGTTTAGCTTGAAATAACAGTAGATGCAATAATGTATCCAAGAAAACGTTGATAATCCAGCAATGGTGACAATCCTTATCTGACGTTATGATGATCAAATAAATGTTTCACGCTGGTCAGGAGTCCAGTCTCGTTATCTCCCTTTGAAAAACATACCTTTTTTTAAAAACGTGTTCCCTTTTAAGGCAAGATTTATGATTGATTAAAATTATTCAATTAAAACGTCGATTATATGCGATGTTTCTCATCAAGGAATTCAGAAGCAACGAATCCCATTCCAGGCATTGTTTATGTCTCAGTCAGTGTCTTTTCTGTAATATTCGTATGAAAGCGTATGTGAGTAGGCTATGTATAAATATGTGTGGCTCACTCTGTGTGTGTATGTGAGCGTGCTGAGTGCTTACGCGAACAGCCGCTAGCAGCGTCGTGCACTCTCTGCCAGCCCACCACGCATAGAAATGTAATGGCGGCCGGCAGTTTACGAGAGACTCGCTTTCCCATTTGGCCAAGTACAGTCCTCACGTGATCAAAGCAAGGGATTACAGCACTGTTTAGAATCTTTGATACAGGCTTTGATGCGACGCTAGAGGCGCCAGTGGCTTTCACTAACAATCAGCTGTCATCGAAGCAAATCACACATCATCTCCCTAACTGTTACAGTGTAGTCTATTGACCAGAGTGTTACATTGTTACATTGTTACACCTAACAATATAAGACAATATAACTGTGTTGTCATGTGTTTCTGCCTTGTTATGTTGTTGTCTTAGTTCTCTCTTTATGTAGGGTTGTGTCTCTCTTGTTGTGATGTGTGTTTTGTCCTATATTTATGTTGTTTATGTTATTTATTTATTTTAATCCCAGGCCCCGTCCATGCAGGAGGCCTATTGCCTTTTGGTAGGCCATCATTGTAAATAGGAATTTGCTAACTGACTTGCCTAGTTAAATAAAGGTTAAATAAAATAAATAAATAACTGGTGAAGTAAATGTATCAATGGAATTATTACCAGGCCTACACATGTTATTATTACATCACAGTTCTATTTCCTTCATTGTTAAATGGTAATAGACTGTTGCATTATGATTATTACATAATGTAACCAGTCACAGTAGAGCATATCTACAGTGACCCCAGGGCCAGGGGATGTCATAATCAATGACATCCTTGAGAGTGTCACAGCAAGTGTCACTACACCTGGTCATCTTTCCTTTTTTTTGCCCTCAGAGCAGCCTCAATTCATCGGGGCATAGGACTCTACGAGGTGGCGAAAGCGTTCCACAGGGATACTGGGCCATGTGGACTCCAATGCTTGTCAAGTTGGATTGATGTCATTTAGGTGGTGGACCATCCTTGATACACAGGAAACTGTTGAGAGTGAAAAGTGAAAAACCTAGCAGCGGTGCAGTTCTTGACACAAACCGGTGCGCCTGGCACCTACTACCATACCCATTTCAAAGGCACTTAAATCTTTTGTCTTGCCCATTCACCTTCTGAATTGCACACATACACAATCCATATCTTAATTGGCTTAAAAATCTGTCTAAAAAGTCTAAGGGGGGGGGGTTCTACTAAACTGACATATGGAATTGTTTTAAGATATTTATACCATGGATCATTTAGATATTTGATTTTGAATGTTAGCACCCCCGTATGTATTTTAAAAAATATGTACAAAAACTATATGATAAAAAATTGCATTTGGCCCATAGAAATGCATTGAATAATACATTCCTAAATAGCAAAAATATATATATACAGTTGAAATTGGAAGTATACATACACCTTAGCCAAATACAATTAAACTCAGTTTTTCACAATTCCTGACATTTAATCCAAGTAAAAATTCCCTGTCTAAGGTCAGTTAGGATCACCACTTTATTTTAAGAATGTGAAATGTCAGAATAATGGGGGAGAATGTTTTATCACATCTTTCATCACATTCCCAGTGGGTCAGAAGTTTACATACACTCAATTAGTATTTGGTAGCATTGCCTTTAAATTGTTTAACTTGGGTCAAACGTTTTGGGTAGCCTTCCACAAGCTTCCCACAATAAGTTGGGTGAATTTTGGCCCATTCCTCCTGACAGAACTGGTGTAACTGAGTCAGGTTTGTAGGCCTCCTTGCTCGCACACGCTTTTTCAGTCCTGCCCACACATTTTCTATAGGATTGAGGTCAGGGCTTTGTGATGGCCACTCCAATACCTTGACTTATTGACAATTAAGCCATTTTGCCACAACTTTGGAAGTATGCTTGGGGTCATTGTCCATTTGGAAGACCCATTTGCGACCAAGCTTTAACTTCCTGACTGATGTCTTGAGATGTAGCTTCACTATATCCACATCATTTTCCATCCTCTGTTATGTATTTTGTGAAGTGCACCAGTGCGACCTGCAGAAAAGCACCCCCACAACTAGATGCTGCCACCCCGTGCTTCACGGTTGGGATGGAATTCTTCGGCTTGCAAGCTTCCCCCTTTTTCCTCCAAACATAACAATGATCATTATGGCCAAACAGTTATATTTTTGTTTCATCAATCCAGAGGACATTTCTCCAAAAAGTGCGTATCTTTGTCCCCATGTGCAGCTGCAAACCGTAGTCTGGCTTTTTTATGGCGGTTTTGGAGCAGTGGCTTCTTCCTTGCTGAGAGGCCTTTCAGGTTATGTTGATATAGGACTTGTTTTACTCTGGATATAGATTATTTTGTACCTGTTTCCTGTAGCATCTTCACATGGTCCTTTGCTGTTGTTCTGGGATTGATTTGCACTTTTCACACCAAAGCGCGTTCCATTCTAGGAGACAGAACACACCTCCTTACTGAGAGGTATGACGACTGTGTGTTCCCATGGTGTTTATACTTGCGTTCTATTGTTTGTACAGATGAACATGGTACCTTCAGGTGTTTGGAAATTGCTCCCATGGATGAACCAGGTCAACAATTTTCTTCTGAGGTATTTGGCTGATTTATTTTTATTTTTCCATGATGTCAAGGAAAGAGTTTGAAGGTAGGCCTTAAAATACATCCACAGGTACACCTCCAATTGACTCAAATGTTCACATCTGCTCCCACTACGCCCTCTGCTATCCATCTGGTGTCGTCTTAACCTACAGTTCTCCCCCTGTACACACTCTCTCTCTCTCTCTCTCTCTCTCTCTCTCTCTCTCTCTCTCTCTCTCTCTCTCTCTCTCTCTCTCTCTCTCTCTCTCTATCTCTCTCTCTCTCTCTATCTCTCTCTCTCTCTCCCTCTCTTGGTGTGATTGTGTGGTTGGAGACAGGTGTGCTGGAGTCAGAGCAGATCCCTACCAGCTGCAAATCGTCCCATAAATCAAGACCTCTACATATACTCATTCCTGCCACCTCCACTCTGCCAGATCGTAATCTATGCTCAGTCAGTTGTTATCCTAGCCTTTTGTCAGTTCTCAAGATCCTGTTGCCCTGCTGTGCTTGTTTCCCTGCCGTACACCGTTTTGTCCTCTCGTTGCAGTACCGCTCTGCCTCTGGCCCCTGTCTCTTGTACCACGTCTGACCACCAACCACCTTGCTCTGGACTTCACTCACCACCACCTTGGATTCCCCTCAGGACCTGTTTACCCTGTTCAACTCAGTCAACTACAACCACACTTTACACTTCGGGTTTTTCTGCAACTCATCTGAGTTACCCCGGTTCTGCACTCCATATCTCTCTGTGTACAATAAACATGTTGGTTCATTCATCTCTGCTTCTGCATCTGAGTCCGCTCTTGGGTTCCCCTGTGTTCGCTCTGCTTAACAGTACGATTTGGCCATAAGATGAACCCAGCCGACTATCCAACTCCTCACCAAATTCTTGTTGGTAAAGGTAGCCTTCTGGACCAACATGACCAAGCCCTGAAAACCCTGCTGAGAACATCAAGGAGTTTTCACGGAGCCTGTCTGGCCTACAGGTCCGAACCTCCATCCAGAATTCACAACCTGTCTCCAGTTCCTCTTCTCCACTCCGGGAGCATTTTGTTCCGACTCTTGAGCACTATGATGGCAATCTTGGGCTTTGCAGAGCCTTTCTTGTACAATGTTCACTAGTGTTTGAGCAACAGCCCTACTCTTATGCTAGTGAACGTGCCAAAATGTATTTTTTGATTGGCTGCCTTTGGGGAGCAGCGCTCTCCTGGGCCACTGCAGTTTGGGAGAGACAGTCATCTATCTGCTTCTCTTACAGTGGATTCACAGATGAGATGAGTAAGGTCTTCGACCACCCGATCTGTGGAAAGGATGCTGCTAAACGATTTCTGTCCCTTCGTCAAGGTTCTCAGAGTGTGGCTGAGATGGCATGTGAGTTCCGCACCCTCGCCGCAGAGAGCGGCTAGAATGACGAGGCCCTTCAGGGAGCATTGCGGAACGCACTCACTGAGACCCTCAAGGACGAGTTGGTATCCAGAGAGGAGCCTGAGGGACTTGATAAACGAATTTCTCTCACTATCCGCATTGACAACCGTCTCCGTGAGCGTCAGAGGGAGAGGGGAGGTATGGTAGCATTTTCCATAACGTCTGCTTCTGTGCCTTGCTCAATTTCTTCGACTGCATCACATCACCAGGCAGGTTCCAATCCTGAACCTATGCAGCTCGGCCGGACTCATCTATCTCCAGAGTAGAGGCAGCGGCGTATCAGTACTAGGAGCTGTCTGTATTGTGGCCAGGTTGGTCACCTGGTTTCCACTTGTACCCTGTGTCCAGCAAAAGAGAGGGCTCAGAAGTAGTGGGGGATATACAGTTGAGCCAAATCGCCTGCCCATCATCGCCCAGACCCCTGCTTGAGGCCAACCTTGTGTGGCAGAGCCAGGCTTTTCCTCTGCCTGCTCTCAACGATTCAGGCGCCGACGAGAGTTTTCCCGGACCAAGGGGTTGTTAAAACTTCTTATGGCTGGGGGGCAGCATTGAGTAGCTTGGATGAATTAGTTGCCCAAAGTAAATGGCCTGCTCCTCAATCTCAGTTGCTAATATATGCATATTATTAGTAGTACTGGATAGAAAACACTCTAAAGTTTCTAAAACTGTTTATAATGATGTCTGTGAGTTTAACAGAACTCATATGGCAGCAAAATCCTGAGGAGAAATCAAAACAGGAAGTGAGAAATCTGAGCTTCGTATGTATTCACCACAGTTCCCAATGAAATGCCCATGAGATATTAATGATGTTGCACGTCCTAGGGGTTCCACTAGATGTCAAACATCTATAAAAATTTGAATGAGATTTCTACTGCATTGGGGGACTGAATGAGAGCAGAATCTATCAGGTGACTGGCAGTCAGCCATTTTCTGATCACGCTCATTCCTCATGGTATCCAGTTGCGTTCCATTGCTCATCAAGACACAAAGGAATACTCCGGTTGGAACTTTATTCATGTTAAAAACATCCTAATGATTGATTCTGTACTTAGTTTGAAATGTTTCTTTGACCTGTAATATAACTTTTTGAAGTTTTTGTCCGACGTAACGCTGACCATAATGAGCGTTTGGATATGTATACCAAATGCGCTAACAAACGGAGGTATTTGGACATAAATAATGGACATTATCGAACAAAACAAACATTTATTGTGGACCTGGTATTCCTGGAATGCTTTCTGATGAAGATCATCAAAGGTAAGGGAATATTAATGATGTAATTTGTTGTTTATGTTGACGCGGCGGCTATTGTGACTGTTTCTTCTGAGTGCCGTCTCAGATTATTGCATGGTTTGCTTATTCCGTAAAGTTTTTTTGAAATCAGACACAGCGGTTGCATTAAGGAGAGGTATTTCTGTAATTCCATGTGTATAACTTGTATTATCATCTACATTTATGATGAGTATTTCTGTTGAATCGATGTGGCTATGCAAAATCACTGGATGTTTTTGGAACTAGTGAATGTAACCTGCCAAAATAAACTCATATTTTGATAAATATGAACTTTATCAAACAAAGCATACATGTATTGTGTAACATGAAGTCCTATGAGTGTCATCTGATAAAGATCATCAAAGGTTAGTGATTCATTTTATCTCTATTTGTGCTTTTTGTTACTCCTCTTTGTCTGGGAAATGGCTGTTTTTATTGTGGTTTGGTGGTCACCTAACATAATCGTTTGTGGTAATTTCGCCGTAAAGCCTATTTGAAATCGGACACTGTGGTGGGATTAACAACAAGACCACATTTAAAACGGTATAAGATACATGTATGTTTGAGGACTTTTAATTATGAGATTTTTTATGTTTTGAATTTGGCGCCATGCACTTTCACTGGCTGTTGTCATATCATCCCGTTAATGGGATTGCAGCCATAAGAAGTTTTAAGCAGTTGGGCCTGGACACTGTTTTGCTTGATTCACCTCTGGAAGCCAACGCTCTCAATGGAAAGCTACTCTTCCATGTTTTGGAGAGAACTGTTCCTGTTATCCTGCGTCTCTCTGGTAATCACCAGGAAAAGATCAGTTTCCATATCATCGACTGTTCTCACTCACCTCTGGTTCTGGGCCATCCATGGTTAAAGCTACACAACCCACAGATTGACTGGTCTACCGGAAGGGTTACTACATTTTGCCATTCTAATTGTCTACATTCTGCCCTTCCTCCTGCCTTGTCTTCACCCCAGTCCATCCCAGACCTGTCTTCTGTTCTTCCAGAATATCACGGTCTAGCTCCTTTATTCAGCAAGCACCACACCCCATCTCTGCCGCCTCATCGGCCTTACGACTG
This sequence comes from Oncorhynchus mykiss, assembly GCF_013265735.2. Classification (NCBI taxonomy): domain Eukaryota; kingdom Metazoa; phylum Chordata; class Actinopteri; order Salmoniformes; family Salmonidae; genus Oncorhynchus; species Oncorhynchus mykiss. The sequence continues at coordinate 29,335,007 of NC_048569.1, read as the reverse complement.
TGCTATCGAGCTTCAGCCTGTAGCTCCTCTCCCTAGTAGCAGGTTGTATAACCTCTCTCGCCCCGAGCAAAAGGCCATGGAGGAATACATCCAGGACTCACTGGCTGTCAGACATGTCAGGCCTTCTTCCTCTCCGATGGGAGCTGGATTTTTCTTTGTCAAGAAGAATGGGTCACTGAGGCCATGCATAAACTTCCGTGGGTTGAATAGTATCACTGTCAGGAATAAGTATCCCTTGCCACTTATCAGTTCTGCTTTTGCCCCCTTCCATGGTGCCACAGTATTTACTAAACTGGACCTTCGGAATGCCTACCACCTTGTCCGCATCAGAGAGGGAGATGAGTGGGAAAACGGCGTTCAACACACCACTTGGACATTTTGAGTATCTCGTTATGCCTTTTTTGCCTCACTAATGCCCCGGCTGTTTGTCAGGGCCTGTTGAATGATTTCCTGAGGGATGTCATTGGGCGTTTTGTTTATGTGGATTACATTCTTATTTTTTTCGAAGGACATTGAGGCTCACAAGCAACACGTCCACCAAGTTCTCCAAAGGCTATTGGAGAATAAGCTATTTGTCAAGGCTGAGAAATGTGAGTTTCATGTTTCCTCTGTGTCATTCATGGGTTACATTTTTGCTGAAGGTTAGCTACGAATGGACCCTGCCAAGGTTAGGGCAGTCAGAGTGGCCTTTGCCCGTGAAACTGAAGCAGCTACAGCGTTTTCTGTGGTTTGCTAATTTTTATAGACGATTCATCCTTGACAACAGTCATTTGGCAGCTCCTCTCACCTCAACCTCCACTCCAATCCACTGGTTCCCCGAGGCAGAGGCAGCATTCCGGGAACTCAAGCACCACTTCACTACTGCTCCAATCCTTACCCAGCCAGAGTCAGAACTACAGTTCGTCCTCGAGGTGGACGCTTCCGACACCGGTGTAGGTGCAGTCCTGTCTCAACGTTCTCCCTCGGATCAGAAGCTCCATCCTTGTGCCTTGTCCCGCAAGCTCTCACCTGCAGAGAGAAATGTTGACGTAGGCAACCGGGAACTCTTACCTGTTAAGCTGGCTCTTGAGGAGTGGCGTCACTGGTTAGAGGATTCAGTACTTCCCTCCATTGTGTGGGCGGATCATAAAAATCTAGCCTACATCCAGACCGCCAAACGTCTCAACTCTCGGCAGGCCAGGTGGGCATTGTTTTTTAGAAGATTCAACTTCACACTCACTTATCGCCCCAGATCTAAGAATACCAAGCCTGATGCCCTCTCTCGTCAGTTGACCGCAGACAACAAAAGTTCCGAGCCTGAGACCATTATGCCATCCTCCTGCATCGTTGCTGCTGTCTCCTGGGAGATTGAGTCTCGTGTTCGTCAGGCTCAGCTGAACTAGCCTGATCCTAGAAACGGCCCTTGTAAGGCTCTGTTTGTGCCAGATTCAGGTCGTTCTTCAATGAGCCCATTCTTTAATGGGCCCTACATCTGGTCTGCTTCATCTTCTTCCCTTACCTAGTCGCCCCTGGTCACACATAGCTTTGGACTTCGTCACTGGGCTTCCCCCATCAAATGGTACAGTGGGGCAAAAAAGTATTTAGTCAGCCACCAATTGTGCAAGTTCTCCCACTTAAAAAGATGAGAGAGGCCTGTAATTTTCATCATATGTACAATTCAACTATGACAGACAAAATGAGGAAATAAAATCCAGAAAATCACATTGTAGGATTTTTAATGACTTTATTTGCAAATTTTGGAGGAAAATAAGATATAAAATAAAATTACTTGCACAAAGTAGATGTCCTAACCAACATGCCAAAACTATAGTTTGTTAACAAGAAATGTGTGGAGTGGTTGAAAAACTAGTTTTAATGACTCCAACCTAAGTGTATGTAAACTTCTGACTTCAACTGTATATATTGTTTGACACATTTAACCCCTTTTTTTGTTGGCACAATACTACCTCCATACTTCAATTCATTTGTATGGGTTACCTTCAGATGAGTCCTGTGACACTTATGGGGCTCGTAGAGCAAAATGGACAACACCATCGTGTTCGTGGGAGGCTCCCCTTTCCCCCTTTCCATAGTGAGTAGGCCAAACCGTTCGGAAGCTACAGACGTTTTCTGGAGAAGAGATTTTCGGGATGTCTCCTGGTCTGACAAGCAGTACTGTAGCTCTGCCACTTTCCACCGCAGATACGGAAGGCCAACATAGGCGGATGTGGTGGATTGAGATGCATCCCATGCAAAAAAATTGATATTTCGGCTTTTGATGGGAATAGTTTTATTATGTTAATTAGATGGATGCACCGGTGTGTCAATAGACTCTTAAGGATTCATCTGTCTCCTCCCATTCATCTACACTGATTGAAGTGGATTTAACAAGTTACATCAATAAGGGATCATAGCTTTCACGTGAATTCACCTGGTCAGTCTGTGGGTCGGTTTCGTGGACAGAGTTAAATTTAAGTTAGGACTAGGCTAATTCTACTTAAATTAATCCAGATGTAAAAAATTGCTTCCTGAGATGTTACTTAACTTAGTTCTAGACTAAGGAGTTCCAGACTAAGGTAAGAAGGACTAACCAGTTCATCCTTGTAAAGCCTAATTAAATTAATGATGTGCACTTGGTGCTGACCTGAGGATGCTTCAAAAACCAGGTATGGGACACTACTAGATAAGCATTGTGTGGAATTGGAGCAAGTCACCTAAACCAAATAATGGACTGAGGTAAAAGAAAACATTAACATTTTTGTGACTTTGAAAAATCCCTTATGAAGCTAATTGTGTCGAACCACCCAATTATCTAGAACAAAGACCACGATTCATCAACAGAAAACAAGAAAAATAATGCATGGACTACCATCTGTAATGAATTCAACTGAAATGAAAAAGTAAACAGAAGGACGCTACAACAACTTCAGGTAAGATACTGTATTTATTGTTGGTCCACAAATCAGAGTCACTTTGAAATGTTTGTTTTCTTGTGTAACACAATGGGGGCCTAAATGTATTTGTGTGACAAAAATGTAACAAACAATATCATACATAATTACTAATATATTTTCTATAAAGTCGTTACTTTCTAAGGTCCTGTAGAAAAACATAAAATAAACTTAAAGAAGATTGCTCGTAGGGAGCGTTTCAAGACTGGTAAGACCAGAGACAGTTGAGCTTGGGGTCTTGTTGACCGGGATCATTGATAGCCAGCAACCCCTGGACGGTATCCCAGATAATGACCATTTGCACAGTTCAGATGGGGGACCGTTCCAATCTTCATTTGGTAGGACACATTAATTTAATATGCAATGTTGTCAGTCAACTCATGCACTCCCATAATAAAAATTTAACTCTTGAAGAAATAATGTTCTCCAATGCATTAATGCAATCATTTTCTAGAGGCAGATGATCACCATAGCTCAGAGGAGATAATGCAGGATGAAGGTCAGCCCACTACATCTGCAGCAGCCAGGAGGGATGATTGTGTCACTAACCCAGGCCGAGGACAAAGAGGCTGAGCATGCATGAGAAACTGACCATGGAATTTCATGAGCGCAAACTAATGTATTTAAAAGAAGAGCATGATATGAAGATGCAAATCCTTCATGTTTTGTTGGCTATGAAAGAGGAGAAGAGAAACATGAAGCAACAGCAGAACCAATATTTTTCTTGAACCAGCACCAGTTCAAGGTCCTGATATTTCCACTTGAGCTATCTTTGTTGTGAGAAGTACTGCATAGCAAAAGCTTCTTTGCAGGCTAGTCCATTTCTGTCATTGTCTGCCTTATCCATTGGAACATCTTCAATGCAAGGATCTGGGCAGCCATGCTGTTGGAGGTAATTGATCTGGGCAGCCATGCTGTTGGAGGTAATTGATCTGGGCAGCCATGCTGTTGGAGGTAATTGATCTGGGCAGCCATGCTGTTGGAGGTAATTGATCTGGGCAGCCATGCTGTTGGAGGTAATTGATCTGGGCAGCCATGCTGTTGGAGGTAATTGATCTGGGCAGCCATGCGGTTGGAGGTAATTGATCTGGGCAGCCATGCTGTTTGAGGTGATTGATCTTGGCAGCTATGCTGTTTGAGGTAATTGATCTGGGCAGCCATGCTGTTGGAGGTAATTGATCTGGGCAGCCATGCGGTTGGAGGTAATTGATCTGGGCAGCCATGCTGTTTGAGGTAATTGATCTTGGCAGCCATGCTGTTTGAGGTAATTGATCTTGGCAGCTATGCTGTTTGAGGGTAATTGATCTTGGCAGCCATGCTGTTTGAGGTAATTGATCTTGGCAGCTATGCTGTTTGAGGGTAATTGATCTTGGCAGCCATGCTGTTTGAGGTAATTGATCTTGGCAGCCATGCTGTTTGAGGTAATTGATCTTGGCAGCTATGCTGTTTGAGGGTAATTGATCTTGGCAGCCATGCTGTTTGAGGTAATTGATCTTGGCAGCCATGCTGTTTGAGGTAATTGATCTTGGCAGCCATGCTGTTTGAGGTAATTGATCTTGGCAGCTATGCTGTTTGAGGGTAATTGATATTGGCAGCCATGCTGTTTGAGGTAATTGATCTTGGCAGCTATGCTGTTTGAGGGTAATTGATCTTGGCAGCCATGCTGTTTGAGGGTAATTAATCTGGGCGTCCATGCTGTTTGAGGATAATTGATCTGGGCAGCCATGCTGTTTGAGGGTAATTGATCTTGGCAGCCATGCTGTTTGAGGGTAATTGATCTTGGCAGCCATGCTGTTTGAGGGTAATTGATATGGGTAGCCATGTTGTTTGAGGGTAATTGATCTTGGCAGCCATGCTGTTTGAGGTAATTGTGAAGCACTGCTGTTGCAATTATGGCAATGCCACATCTTGGTTGAAAGCGCAATGTGCTTCTGAGACTCTAGAAACGACTAATCCATACACCAAACATGTGCTCCACTACACCCCTGGTTCAGATTTGAGCTTGGTTGTACCGTTGTTGATCAGGTTTTATTGCATGCCGATAGGGAGTGAACAAGAAGTTGGTCTGTGCATACCCACTGTCACCAAGTATGATTCCACTATGCTGTCCTTCTGTTCTATTCTCCAGGTCTGTACCCAAATAATTTGAACTTCTCCTTTTAAAAATCCACCTCTCTAAAAACAAGTCTCTCACCGTTGCCGCCTGCTATAGACCACCCTCTGCCCCTAGCTGTGCTCTGGACACCATATGTGAACTGATTGCCCCCCATCTATCTTCAGAGCTCGTGCTGCTAGGCGACCTAAACTGGAACATGCTTAATAACACCCCAGCCATCCTACAATCCCACCATCCTACAATTGATGCCCTCAATCTCACACAAATTATCAATGAACCTACCAGGTACCTCCCCAAAGCCGTAAACACAGGCACCCTCATAGATATCATCCTAACCAACTTGCCCTCTAAATACACATCTGCTGTCTTCAACCGAGATCTCAGCGATCACTGCCTCATTGCCTGCGTCCGTAATGGGTCAGCGGTCAAAACGACCTCCACTCATTGCTGTCAAACGCTCCCTGAAACACTTCAGCGAGCAGGCCTTTCTAATCGACCTGGCCGGGGTATCCTGGAAGGATATTGATCTCATCCCGTCAGTAGAGGATGCCTGGTTATTTTTTTTAAATGCCTTCCTAACCATCTTAAATAAGCATGCCCCATTCAAGAAATTTAGAACCAGGAACAGATATATCCCTTGGTTCTCCCCAGACCTGACTGCCCTTAACCAACACAAAAACATCCTATGGCGTTCTGCATTAGCATCGAACAGCCCCCGTGATATGCAGCTTTTCAGGGAAGCTAGAAACCATTATACACAGGCAGTTAGAAAAGCCATGGCTGTTTTTTTCAAGCAGAAATTTGCTTCCTGCAACACTAACTCAAAAAAGTTCTGGGACACTGTAAAGTCCATGGAGAATAAGAACACCCCCTCCCAGCTGCCCACTGCACTGAAGATAGGAAACACTGTCACCACTGATAAATCCACTATAATTGAGAATTTCAATAAGCATTTTTCTACGGCTGGCCATGCTTCCCACCTGGCTACCCCTACCCCGGTCAACAGCACTGCACTCCCCACAGCAACTCGCCCAAGCCTTCCCAATTTGTCCTTCTCCCATATCCAGTCAGCTGATGTTCTGAAAGAGCTGCAAAATCTGGACCCCTACAAATCAGCCGGGCTAGACAATCTGGACCCTTTCTTTCTAAAATTATCTGCCGGAATGGTTGGCACCCCTAATACTAGCCTGTTCAACCTCTCTTTCGTGTCGTCTGAGATTCCCAAAGATTGGTAAGCAGCTGCGGTCATCCCCCTCTTCAAAGGGGGGGACACTCTTGACCCAAACTGCTACAGACCTATATCTATCCTACCCTGCCTTTCTAAGGTCTTCGAAAGCCAAGTCAACAAACAGATTACCGACCATTTCGAATCCAACCATACCCTCTGTGCTATGCAATCTGGTTTTAGAGCTGGTCATGGGTGCACCTCAGCCACGCTCAAGGTGCTAAACGATATCTTAACGGCCATCGATAAGAAACATTACTGTGCAGCCGTATTCATTGATCTGGCCAAGGCTTTCGACTCTGTCAATCACCACATCCTCATCGGCAGACTCGACAGCCTTGGTTTCTCAAATGATTGCCTCGCCTGGTTCACCAACTACTTCTCTGATAGAGTTCAGTGTGTCAAATTGGAGGGTCTGTTGTCCGGACATTCTCTATGGGGGTACCACAGGGTTCAATTCTTGGACCGACTCTCTTCTCTGTATACATCAATGATGTCGCTCTTGTTGCTGGTGAGTCTCTGATCCACCTCTACGCAGACGACACCATTCTGTATACTTCTGGCCCTTCTTTGGACACTGTGTTAACAACCCTCCAGGCAAGCTTCAATGCCATACAACTCTCCTTCCGTGGCCTCCAACTGCTCTTAAATACAAGTAAAACTAAATGCATGCTCTTCAACCGATCGCTGCCTGCACCTGCCCGCCTGTCCAACATCACTACTCTGGACAGCTCTGACTTACGTGGACAAATACCTATGTGTCTGGTTATACTGTAAACTCTCCTTCCAGACTCACATCAAACATCTCCAATCCAAAGTTAAATCTAGAATTGGCTTCCTATTTTGCAAAAAAAAAGCATCCTTCACTCATGCTGCCAAACATACCCTTGTAAAACTGACCATCCTACCAATCCTCGACTTCGGCGATGTCATTTACAAAATAGCCTCCAATACCCTACTCAACAAATTCGATGCATTCCATCACAGTGCCATCCGTTTTGTCACCAAAGCCCCATATACTACCCACTATTGCGACCTGTACGCTCTCGTTGGCTGGCCCTCGCTTCATACTCGTCGCCAAACCCACTGGCTCCATGTCATCTACAAGACCCTGCTAGGTAAAGTCCCCCGTTATCTCAGCTCGCTGGTCACCATGGCATCACCCACCGGTAGCACGCGCTCCAGCAGGTATATCTCTCTGGTCACCCCCAAAACCAATTATTTCTTTGGCCGCCTCTCCTTCCAGTTCTCTGCTGCCAATGACTGGAACGAACTACAAACATCTCTGAAACTGGAAACACTTATCTCACTCACTAGCTTTAAGCACCAGCTGTCAGAGCAGCTCACAGATTACTGCACCTGTACATAGCCCACCTATATTTTAGCCCAAACAACTACCTCTTTCCCAACTGTATTTATATTTTATTTATTTATTTATTTTGCTCCTTTGCACCCCATTATTTTTATTTCTACTTTGCACATTCTTCCATTGCAAATCTACCATTCCAGTGTTTTACTTGCTATATTTGTCACAAATTACTAAGGTGGGTGGAATCAGGTGCAAAGAGCAGGTTTCAATTATTAGACAGTTTATTCTCCGGCGCACAAAACAACGGTCAACCCAACACACATGGTGAATAATCCAAAGCAGGACCAAAATAGTCCGGAGAATAAAACTCATGAACACCACCAAATAACAGGAATACAAAAACAATCCCGCACAAAACAAGGGCGGGACAACATACTAAATATAAGGACGCTAATTAAACTAAAATACACACAGGTGAAACTAATAAGACATAACCAACAGACAAACGAAAAAGGGATCGGTAGTGGCTAGTAGGACGGTGACGACGACCGCCGAGCATCGCCCGAGCAGGCAGGGGAGCCAACTTCGGCGGAAGTCGTGACAATATTGTATTTACTTTGCCACCATGGCCTTTTTTTTGCCTTTACCTCCCTTATCTCACCTCATTTGCTCACATCGTATATAGACTTGTTTCTACTGTATTATTGACTGTATGTTTGTTTTACTCCATGTGTAACTCTGTTGTTGTATGTGTCGAACTGCTTTGCTTTATCTAGGCCAGGTCGCAATTGTAAATTAGAACTTGTTCTCAACTTGCCTACCTGGTTAAATAAAGGTGAAATAAAAATAAATAAATAAAATACTCTGTACATTTACTGAGAACCAGTTTTTACGATTCCTGTACTCCTCAGCATCTGCTGTAGAGAGAAACTTGATGGGAATATGACATCCATCTATACAGCCAATGACTACAGGGAAGTTCCCATATTCATAGAACTCTACCTTGTAGTTGGCTCAGTCAGCAGCATCAGGGAACTTGGTATAATTGTCTTTCAGTTCACATATAGCATTGCAGACTTTGTGGACGATTATGCATACAGTTAGTTCACTTGCACCACACACATCTCCTGTATCATGATGGAAGGTTCCAGATCCCAAAAACCTCAAGGGGATCAGTACTTGTAGGGAAGGAGGGATGGGCCTTCCCCAAAGAGACTCAGGCTCAAGAAAACAAGTAATGTCGGCTGAATTTGTACATATGGAAACTTGATTTCATCAAAATCATTCAGTGGGTTGCTCTTGCCTATAACAGCTCTTTTGTCTAGCCTTGATGCTCTCTGATCATTACTGAAATAGTCCAGGTAATCCATTTTCCTCCATTGCCAAGGTCAACCTGGGGGCCAGCATTCATTAATCGGAAGTTAAAACTGCCTCTAGGCCAGGTTTAATTTGAGCCTTCACTTAGATCTAGATTAACTCTAAATGTCCTTCTGGAAATCAGGTTTTTAAAATCTAGACTAGGGCGAGTCTGAAACTATTTTAAACCATATGCAATTTCACTTAGTCCAGTTTAAAAGTACAATTTAGTTTAGGGTTAGGCTTAATCTGTGTCCGTGAAACCACCTCATTAGTCATGGAAAGAGCAGGTGTTCCTAATGTTTTGTACACTAAGTGTATATATAACAATGCCTTGTATTATGTGACTTTTGAGCACATAACTTTCCATGCAAGACCTTCATTGCAGGTCTATTCATCAAATAACATTTATGAATTCCTATGAGCTTTTTAGAAAAAGACTGGCACGGGCAATTGTGCGCCACAAACGTCACGAGATAGCTATCACATTATAATAGCCAATTCATGCTGTTATTCTTTCTGCATGTACTGCTATATCTGCCTGCAAATATACGGTTGGCATCTTGCCTTGTACTTCGAGTTGAAGATCAGAAAAAAAAAAAGATATGAATCAGATGGGTGAGAGCTCAGCCTACTCGCCATTATTGATCCCGTGCTCAGGGAACAAGCCAGAATTGATTTGCACTTTTTTCTCCTTGTTCAAAACCTCCTCCAGGCCTCTATACTCTGTAGCATTACAACATTGTGGTGAGAAGCTAGATGGCTCATACACAGTGAAGTGCTAGCCACTTAGACAATTCAATACATTCCTCTTCACAGCATATCTCGGTGGCTTGAGCTAGATTAGAAGGAAAAGATGCATTACGGTTTTCCGCAATTGTTTACACACGTTTGCTGAATCTTTGGACCATTTTCCCAAAACTCTAAACACAAAACACAAACCCACAAAATGCAAAACTCTACAAATCTCTAGAAAAAAGCAAAAACTGCACTCAAAACTGTTCTCCATCCAAAATATTAAAAAATGCATCAAAATGACACACACGTCATATGAATTAATCTGTCTACCAACCAACAACACACTGATGTGCTCAACACAAAACACTACTATGAATAGCCCATCAGCAGGTTTATGCCTGCAGTGTTACACTGTAGTCAGTTGTCAAATAATGTATACCTACTCAAATATACATTAATAAACCAACACAAATGCAATACAGTAACAAAAACATGATTTATTTCCAAAATGCACTATTTTTGAACACTTGTGTTTTGTATGTAACACTTTCCATACCCAACAGGAGAAAACCAGGAAAAACATTCAGTAAGATAAAAAAAAATGAAAGTAGCTCATTCTTTCAAAACTCTAAACATAAAAGACAAAAACACATGCAAAATGTAAGAAAAAAGACATTAGGCTGCATCCTGCCTTCTCTTTTGGTCTGGCCACAACACCTCATCTACATCACAAGCAATGTTGTCCCTGGCTAAACAGCGGGGAAAGAGTATTCTGGAGTGAAGGATCCAGCCGCTGAAAGCCCCACATCGACTTCACCACATGCATCCTCCATTGCCTGGAGAAGAGGCAGGCGTGCGAGGGGATGGCGGTCATACACCTTCCATCGCCATGCCGGAAAAAAACTCTTCAATTGGGTTTAGGAATGGGGAATATGGTGGGAGGTATAGAACAATTAATTATGGGTTGTTGATGAACCAGTTGCGGACCAGAGCAGCCCGGTGGAAACTCACGTTGTCCAAGATGACAACATACCTGGGCTGCTCTGGTCCACCCCTCTGCTCGGCTGGAATGAGGATGCCATATTGTGTGTCCAGGAATGTGATGAGAAGGGTGGTGTTGAAGGGACCAAGGTTGGCATGGTGATGGAGGACGCCTGGCTGTCTAACGGCTGTGCACATGGTGATGTTCCCTCCACGCTGTCCAGGGACATTCACAATGGCACGGTGGCCAATAATGTTCCGTCCCCAGGTTGAAGCCAGCCTCAATGTAAATATAAACGTGCTGAATTGCAGCGGCATCCAGCTCCAAGACTGTCTAAGACAATATGTGACATAGACCTAGAGCAGTCAATATATTGAAGCACAATTGTTATGAGAATTTAGTTATCAATGTTCCTAAACTTCAAATAAGCTACTCAGTCTGCAACCCAGAGTTTGTAAGGTTCTGGTTTAAATGAAACACAGACTTCCCAGATAACAATAGTCAAAACGTTTATTCACGAGAGCACTCTAAAAATAAAAAATGCAAACCCAGTCTTTATAACGCACACAAACAAGTTCAAATCTTAAACTACGCCTTGCTCAGACAGTCGTTTTTTTTCCACTACACAGATACATGGTTTAATCTGAAACATGTTTCATAATTTTGTGCAAGCCTAACAGTTTCTTCCCTCCACGGGTGGAGACAGAATTAGTGTTTAGAACTAGTGCAACTAGTGTTTACACCTGTGAGGAGTGGGTGTTAATTGTGCTAATTGGTGTATAGAGCTTGGCATTGTGATTGGGGTTGCTTTCCAAAGGGACTAAAGTTGAAATGTTGTGCCTAATGTAGAGAACTGTGTGTAGTATTTTGCAAAAAGTGTGATATAGAATTGAAAACCAGGTGTAAAGCAGGAATTGTGCTTGCAATTTTGCAGACTTGGTTTAGGGATTTGGTACATGAGTTTCAGGTTTCGGTGATTGCGTTTCAAGTCCCAATTTTAGTGTGTAAACAATTGGTGTAATGGCTGTGTTAGTTGAAGGTGACACGGTGTGCAAAGTGAGCCCTGAAAGGGTTGGAATCAGGACAGTGCATTAAGTGCTCTAAAAGAATATCTTCAGTACTGATTACCAAAAGCCCCAGCAGATTCCTCTATGATCAGATGGGAGTTTCTATTCCTTCCGGAGCGCAATACCTCTCTGGCATTTCCTGGAGCACAGAGTGTCTCACAGAAGAATAGATGGTCTGCATTATCATGAACACAGGCTGACACAAGCTCATCCATCATTCAATCCAGGAAAATTATAGCTGGCATATATATATATATATACACACACACATACACAGAGAGAGAGAGAGAGTTCAAGCCACTTCCGCAAAGCACTTCTGTGGCTACAGGTCTCCTGATTTCTCTGCAGGCAGTCATCACCCTGTTGTTTTCTCCTGCCTGATTGTTAGTCAGTGTTAATGTATTACTGTGTCATATATTTTCATCTCATGTCCAATATTTTCATCTAAATCCCAATTATGTTTCTAGTTCTTTCAGTATTAGTTCCATCATCTTTAATGTGTGGTGACTGTTCTTCTGTTGTTGTGTGTGCCTGCTAACTCTGCCCGTCCTATAGTTTGTGGCACTGCTGCTAATTAGTATGATGCATGTCTATGTTTGTGAGTAGAACGTAGTCCCCTCACCCAGGTCCTCTCTCCCTGTGCGAGTGAGTCTACTGTGCCCAATAAAATTGATTCTGATCTGGCATTATTTTCCAGCCTATGGCGCTTGCTTGATTTTCTGTGGTTTCCACATGCCTCTCTAACGCTAGGAAGCTTTGTCTCCGGGCACGAAAAACACAATTGAATTACATCGAGTAGAATTACTCATTCGTTGCTTTAGAGGAATCTGTTGGCCTTGTTTTAGCGTTACAGTTTGGTACACATCTCCCTGTGTTTGACTTGTGGCAACATACTGCATCAGAAAAGGCACCAGGTTGTGGTGTTGATGTGCTCCTCTGTGATTTGGTGGGATAAGCTCAAAGGGCATTGTAGGTTCTGTTATGTGATAGTTCATTCTAAACTGTATAAAGCATTATTTCATGTCATGCTCAAGGACAACAGCTATTTTAATCAAAATTGATGTTAGATATATTACAGAAAAGAGTTTCCAGATTTAGGAGGACTACCTAGACAGGGCTTGCAGAGATTTTCACATTTTTACTTAACTGACCCTTGATTAATTTGAGGAAGATATAATTTTCTTTTGTCAGGTATTTTTCCATTTACTTAACTAATCAAAATAGAACATACTGTCAGTTTCAGCCTCACATGTGCCGAAGTTTTCTAATTTAGCATGTGTGATCCATATTCTAACTAGGCATGTATTTTTCATATTCACAAAGAATGGACAACTTCACCAATGTTTTGCCCGAAGCCCTTCATTATTCCTTTAATTCCTATTTGCCTGAAACTAAGCAGCAAAGTAGTGAAATATGTTATGAAAATGTCTTCCTCCAGGCTAGTTAAAAAATATTCTAGATTCCAAATGAAATTGAAAATTAAGAGCTGTTCCATAAACCCCTCAAAATAAAATTGGACTTCAAGAAAATGGGATTTTGTTATTTACAGTATGTCAAACATATTTTCTCCATTGATTAGGACATTCATTTAAAAATCAAACCCATTAACCCCAAAGTATACAATTTGTCAACACGATCTGCAGATGAGATAACCAATGTATGTTTTGTAGTCATAAAACCACATAATACATACAGAAACATAAAAAAGGCTAAATCCCCATCTCAAATAGCAGGTACAATGATAACCATGGCTGTGCTGCTTTCATGTAGAGAGATTACCACAGATAGTGGGCCTTAAGTGAACGGGCAGCATTTCCACTTGGCTGCCCCATATGATGCAACCTGAACAAAATCCAGCAGGAGTTCCTCATACATAATGTATTGCCATTGGCCTGCTCACTTTTTAACTTCTCCAGACACATTTAAAAAAAAAACAGCAAAACCCTGGGAGCCTACAGACCATCCCACATCACACTATACAGTATCAAATCAACCATCACTATAGGATGACAAATCTGTTACACTTTTCACACCTTGGAATGAAGGCAATATAGTTCTGAAATGGAGGCAATACAGTTAACCCTATAAACTCAAAGCAGATTATTGACATTTGACCCTCTGTTGTTTTTGCTCTAACCTAAATATAGCAGATGTAATATTTAAAAAAGCCTGAAACTAGATCCCCACATTCCGGTCTTGACAAGAATTAAACTGTTGGGGTAGGTTATCTTTTGCACTGTTCAGCCAGTCCATGAAATGTGGAGGAAGAGTTAAGATGGAGTGTCTACCTCGTTAACATCTTCTATTTCACTTTCCTTTTGACTTTCCACTATCATCAAGCTGTAATGATTCAACGTCTACTCCGTCTCCACAGCTTCCCAGGCAACCACCTCATCAGGAATGCAGCTTTCGCAATGCTTAAAGGGGGGATATGATGTGAAGCCAGTGAAGACAGACCCATAGTTATTCATTTCAAATCTGCATCAACTGAGCATTTCAGGCACACAAAAATTCCAAATACAAAATTACAAAGTTTTACTAAAAACTTGCATATTTCAATTAAGTATTTCTTCAAAAACACCAGAAAACACATTGTAGATTGATTAGATCACTACATCTACGAACTGATACCATCGTAAGGAAATGAAATGCACTACCCATTTGACAAACATTTCCCTTTTCAAAAACTTTACAGGCTACGTAGAGGCTCCTGGATCTCTTTCTTAATGAGGTCACCTTTGATCCAGCGATGTATGAAGCTGTGCAATCTTGGGGGTGACTGAAGCCTGCTTGATTGAAGCGGGGTAAATTGGTCCCCCTCCTCTCCCTCTATCTCTGTAGTCGGTGTAATTTCCTAAAGTCTAAGTAATTCACTTTTACGTGATATGATATCACAATTTAAGACTTGGTATTGTTTTTTCAAGCGTTTGGACAGGAGATAAGTGTTACAAATGATACAGTACAATGGGTTCTGCAAACTTTAGGGTGTCATTTCTCACCATTATTTCTCATGAGTGTTCATGTTGATCTATATTTCAGCCATGCTGGCCTATTGTATATTATCCAATAAATATCTGATTAATACGTACAATTCTGAACATATTGTGAAAAAAAATATACAATAAGCTAGCATATTTGATATCCAATTCGTAGTTACAGTCTTGTCACATCGCTGCAACTCCCATACGGACTCGGGAGAGGCGAAGGTTGAGAGCCGTGCATCCTCCGAAACACGACCCCGCCAAGCTGCACTGCTTCTTGACGCAATGCTCGCTTAACCCGGAAGCCAGCCGCACCAATGTGTTGGAGGAAACACTGCACACCTGGCGACCGTGTCAGCGTACACTACAGTTCAAAAGTTTGGGGTCACATAGAAATGTCCTTGTTTTATATGAAAACAAACTCAGCAAAAAAAAGAAAACAGTCCTTTTTCAGGACCCTGTTTTTCCAAGATAATTCTTTAAAATCCCAAAAACTTCACAGATCTTCATTGTAAAGGGTTTAAACACCGTTTCTCATGCTTGTTCAATGAAGCATTAACAATTAATGAACCTGCACCTGTGGAACGGTCATTAAGACACTAACAGCTTACAGACGGTAGTCAATTAAGGTCACAGTTATGAAAACTTAGGACACTAAAGAGGCCTTTCTACTGACTCTGAAAAACACCAAAGGAAAGATGCCCAGGGTCCCTGCTCATCTGCGTGAACGTGCCTTAAGCATGCTGCAAGGATGCATGAGGACTGCAGACGTGGCCAGGGCAATAAATTGCAATGTCCGTGCTGTGAGACGCCTAAGACAGCGCTACAGGGAGACAGGACGGACAGCTGATCGTCCTCGCAGTGGCAGACCACGTGTAACAACACCTGCACAGGATCGGTACATCCGTACATCACACCTGCGGGACACATACAGGATGGCAAAACTGCCCGAGTTACACCAGGAATGCACAATCCCTCCATCAGCGCTCAGACTGTCCGCAATAGGCTGAGAGAGGCTGGCCTGAGGGCTTGTAGGCCTGTTGTAAGGCAGGTCCTCACCAGACATCACCGGCAATGTCGCCGCCTATAGTCACAAACCCACCGTCACTGGCCCAGACAGGACTGACAAATAGTGATCTTCACTGACGACTCGCTGTTTTGTCTCACCAGGGGTGATGGTCGGATTCACGTTTATCATCAAAGGAATGAGTGTTACACCGAGGCCTGTACTCTGGAGCGGGAACGATTTGGAGGTGGAGGGTCCATCATAGTCTGGGGCGGTGTGTCACAGCATCATCGGACTGAGCTTGTTGTTATTGCAGGCAATCTTAACGCTGTGCATTACAGGGAAGACATCCTCCTCCCTCATGTGGTACCCTTCTGCAGGCTCGTCCTGACATGACCCTCCAGCATGACAATGCCACCATAAATAACTTTGCTTTCATCAAAGGATCCTCCATTTGCAGCAATTACAGTAATTACAGTAACTGTAATTGCTGCAAATGAAGGATTCTTTGATGAAAGCAAAGTTATATCTTACCTTGTCAATGTCTTGTCTACATTACCTATTCATTTTGCAACTCATTTAATGTAAACTCAGCAAAAAAAGAAACTTCCTCTCACTGTCAACTGCGTTTATTTTCAGCAAACTTAACATGTGTAAACATTTGTTGTCATGCTGGAGGGACCTTTGGCATTCTAGTTGTCAATTTGTTGAGGTAATCTGAAGAGATTCACCCCATGCTTCCTGAACCACAGATTGGATTGGCTTGATGGGCACTTCTTACGTACCATACGGTCAAGCTGCTCCCACAACAGCTCAATAGGGTTGAGATCCGGTGACTGTGCTGGTCACTCCATTATAGAGAGAATACCAGCTGACTGCTTCTTAACTAAATAGTTCTTGCATAGTTTGGAGCTGTGCTTTGAGTCATTACCCTGTAGTAGGAGGAAATTGTCTCCAATTAAGCGCCGTCCACAGGGTATGAAATGGCGTTGCAAAATGGAGTGAAAGACTTCCTTCAAGATCCCTTTTACCCTGTACAAATCTCCCACTTTTACCACCACCAAAGCACCCCCAGCCCATCACATTGCCTCCACCATGCTTGACAGATGGCATCAAGCAGTCCTCCAGCATCTTTTCATTTTTTCTGCATCTCACAAATGTTTTTCTTTGTGATCGGAACACCTCAAACTTAGATTAGTCTGTCCATAACACTTTTTTTCCAATCTACCTCTGTCCAGTGTCTGTGTCCATTTGCCCATCTTAAACTTTTATTTTTATTGTCCAGTCTGAGATATGGCTTTTTCTTTGCAACTCTGCCTAGAAGTCCAGCATCCCCGGAGTTGCCTCTTCACTGTTGATGTTGAGACTGGTGTTTACTATTTAATGAAGCTGCCAGTTGAGGACTTGTGAGGCTTCTGTTTCTCAAACTAGACACTCTAATGTACTTGTCATCTTGCTCAGTTGTGCACCGGGGCCTCTCACTCCTCTTTCTATTCTGGGTAGAGCCGGTTGCACTGTTCTGTGAAGTGGCCTTCCCCAGATCTGTGCCTTGACACAATCCTGTCTTGGAGCTCTACGGACAATTCCAGCCTCATGGCTGGGTTTTTATGGTCACTCTGACAGAGCCCCAGAGTTCCTCTGTGGAGATAGAACCTTCCAGAAGGACAACCATCTCTGCAGCACTCAACCAATCAGGCCTTTATGGTAGAGTTTCCAGACGGAAGCCAATCCCCAGTAAAAGCCCGCTTGGAGTAATCCAAAAGGCACCTAAAGACTCTCAAACCATGAGTAGAAAGATTATCTGGTCTGATGAAACCAAGATTGAACTCTTTGGCCTGAATGCCAATCGTCAAGTTTGGAGGAAACCTGGCACCATCCCTACAGTGAAGCATGGTGGTAGCAGCATCATGCTGTGGGGATGTTTTTCAGCGACAGGGACTGGGAGACTAGTCAGGATCGAGGAAAAGATGAACGGAGCAAAGTACAGAGAGCTCCTTAATGAAAACCTGCTCCAGAGCGCTCAGGACCTCTGACTGGGGCGATGGTTCACCTTCCTATAGGACAACGACCCTAAGCACACAGCCAAGACAACGCAGAAGTGGCTTCTGGACAAGTCTTGACTGGCCCAGCCTGAGCCCAGACTTGAACCCGATTGAACATATCTGGAGTGTAAAAGAGCTGTGCAGCAACGTTCCAACCTGACAGGGTTTGAGAGAATCTGCTGAGAAAAATGGGAGAAACTCCCCAAATACAGGTGTGCCAAGCTTGTAACATCATCCCCAAGAAGATTCGATGCTGTAATCGCAGCCAAAAGGTGCCTCAACAAAGTACTGAGTATTTTCCTATTAGTAATGATTTAGCAAAACATCTAAACCTGTTTTTGCTTTGTCATTATGGGGTGTGTGTAGATTGATGAGGGGAAAAAACAATTTAATCCATTTTAGAATAAGGCTGTAAAACCTAACAAAATGTGTGAAAAGTCAAGGGGTCTGAATACTTTCCGAAGGCACTGAGATATAGACATATATATATATATATATATATATTGGAACTCAGTCCAGTCTCAACAATTTTTTAAGAGCAATGTCAACTTACCAACATTACGACCAGGAATACGACTTTCCCGAAGCGGATCCTCTGTTTGGGTCACCACCCAGGACAATGGGTCTAATTCCTGCAGTCAACCCAAAACAACGACACCGCAGAAGGGGCCACCTGGTCAGGCTCCGTATACATACACGTCGCCCACCTCTCCCGAGTAAACTACTAGCCAATGTCCTGTCTCTTGACAACATGATTCCTGATGATTAACGACTCATGGTGTAATCATAACAACATACAGGAAATCAAGTCCTTCTGCTCACCTGACCTAGAATTCCTTACAATCAAATGTCGGCCATTTTACCTACCAAGAGAATCCTTGTCAGTTATAGTCACAGCTGTGTACATTCCCTCTCAAGCAGACACCAAGACGGCCATCAAGGAACTTCATTGGACTATATAGAAACTGGAAACCATATATGGAGGGATTGCATTTATTGTAGCTGGGGATTTTAACAAAGCAAATTTGAGAACAAGGCCACCTAAATTCTACCAGCATATTGATTGCGCTGCGCGCATGGGCAATACCCTCGCCCACTGCTACTCTAACTTCCGCGATGCATACAATGCCCTCCCCCACCCTCCCTTCGGCAAATCTGACCACAAAGCCATCTTGCTCCTGCCGTCTTTGAGGCAGAAACTCAAACAGGATGTACCAGTGACGAGAATCATTCAACGTTGGTCCAAACAATTGGAAGCCACGCTTCAAGATTGTTTTGATCACGCGGACTGGAATATGTTCCGGTCAGCCTCAGAGAACAATGTTGACCTATACGACGACTCGGTGAGTGCGTTTATAGAGAAGTTCATTGGAGCCCGATCCACCGCATCTAACCATGGAAAGTGGTCTGGGAATATGACTGGATATAAACAGTGTAGTTATTCCCTCCGCAAGACAATCAAACTAGCCAGTACAGGGACAATGTGGTCGCAATTCAATGGCTCAGACACAAGACGTATGTGGCAGGGTCTACAGGAAAGATAACCAGCCACGTCACAGACACAGAAGCCACGCTTCCAGACAAACTAAACACCTTCTTTGCCCGCTTTGAGGATAATACAGTGCTACCGTCGTGGCCCGCTAACAAGGACTGCCCCCCCCCCCCCCTCCTTCTCCATGGCTGATGTGAGTAAAACATTTAAACGTGCTGGCCTAGCATCCCTAGATGAATCCTCAGAGCATGTGCAGACCAGCTGGCTGGTGTGTTTACGGACATATTCAATCGCTCCCTATCCCAGTCTGTTGTCCCCACATGCTTCAAGATGGCTACCATTGTTCCTGTACCCAAGAAGCCAAAAATAACTGAACTAAATGACTACCGCCCCGTAGCACTCACTTCTGTCATCATGAAGTGCTTTGAGAGACTAGTCAAGGATCATATCACCTCCACCTTACCGGCCACCCTAGACCCACTTCAGTTTACATACTGCCCCAACAAGTCCACAGACGACGCAACCGCCATCACACTGCACACTGCCTTATCCCATCTGGACAAAAGGAATACCTATGTAAGAATGCTGTTCATTGACTACAGCTCAGCATTCAACACCATAGTACCCTCCAAGCTCATCATCAAGCTGGAGGCCCTGGGTCTCAACTCCCGCCCTGTGCAATTGGGTCCTGGACTTTGTCAGGCCGCCCCCAGGTGTTGAAGGTAGGAAACAATATCTCCACTTTGCTGACCCTCAACACTGGGGCCCCACAAGGGTGCGTGCTCAGCCCTCTCCTGTACTCCCTGTTCACCCATGACCGTGTGGCCATGCACACCTCCAACTCAATCATCAAGTTTGCAGACGACAGCATTAGTGGGCTTGATTACCAATAAGTGGCTGAAGAAATTTGGCTTCTCACCTAAAATCCTGACAACCTTTTACAGATGCACAATCAAGATCATCCTATCGAGCTGTATCTTAGCCTGGTACGGCACCTGCACCACCCTCAACCGCAAGGCTCTCCAGAGTGTGGAGCGGTCTGCACAACGCATCACTGGGTGCAAAATACCTGCCCTCCATGACACCTACAGCACCCGATGTCACAGCAAGGCTAAAAAGATCAAGGACATCAACCACCCGAGCCACTGCCTGTTCACAGTGCTACCATCGAGAAGGCGAGGTCTGTACAGGTGCATCAAAGCTGGGACTGAGAGACTGAAAAACAGCTTCTATCTCAAGGCCAGCAAATACTAACTGAGAGGCTACTGCCTACATTGAGACCCAATCTCAATCTCACTTTAATAAATGGATCACTAGTCAATTTATACAATGCCACTCTAAATAATGTCACTTTAATGTTTACATATCTTACATATCTCATATCACATGTATATACTGTATTTTATACCATCTATTGCACCTTGCCTATGCCGCTCGGCCATCGCTCATCCATATACTTACATGTACATATTCTCATTCACCCCTTTACAATTGTGTGTATTAGGTAGTTGGGGAATTGTTAGATATTACTGCACTGTCGGAACTAGAAGCACAAGCATTTCACTACTCGCGTTAACATCTGCTAACCATGTGTATGTGACAAATCAAATTTGATTTGAAGTGTATTCTGTAATTAGTTACAAAACAATAGAAATGCAAGTGTTTTCCTACTTATTGTCTGATATTACAATCCTCCATAATCAGCTGTTTACCATGAGTATTTTGCAATGAAAATAGGGTTGGGGCATAGGATTTAGGCTTGGAATGGCCAATTGTGGTTGTTGCCAGGTAACATAAACAAAGACATTTCAAAGAGCTGTCAGTTTAGGTGAGCTCATGAATATAAGCTCCTCCCCAACTCACCCTGTTCTTTCAGGTTTCCAGGAAGTTAGCGATGAGAGAAGATTCTGAGCATTGTAATACTGTAAAAATATTAATGGGGATGATTGTCATTGAAAGGCTATTTTTAATTGGGAAATGGGATGACTGTACGGTATCTTTAATATACATAGATTTTTTTTGTCTGCTTGACAAAAGCAATGTATTGTGAAAGTAGCCTTACCCAGTTGAAGATCCATGTAAGGTCACCATTTTTAAATATGAAGCCGAAAGTTTATTAGCTTAGTGTTGTTTACACAGGCAGCCAATTCTGATATTTTTGACTAATCAGATCAGTTCTGAAAATGACCTGACGTGAAAAGACCAATTAGTGGGAAAAAAGTTCCTTCCCCCATTTCTTTTGTGGTCAGTTCATATGCACCATTTCTTTTTTCCCCACTTGGTCTGAGGGAGAATGATGTTAATGAATCTACACACAGTGCCACCCAAACGTAGCCTTCTGCTGACCTCAAAATTGAGGGCAATAATTTGTATCTGTCCATGAACTCACCCGTTTATAAATCTACCGTGAACAAAATGTTCTAGCCTATACTAATCCATATGATTTATTTTGTGTGAGGGTAGGCCTGTGGTAAATATAACAGTCTAAAAACATAATACACAGAGCAGAGATGCTGCGGTTAAGTCATTTTAGGCACTGTTGAGTCCTAAATGTATTATGAGGGGAGTGACTCGAGGTATGTGGATGGAAGCAAAAAAGGGAGGGGTTCTCTTGGCCTTCACTACCCAGGCACAAATCAAAGAGGGATGTGGCTATCGGAGTGACAGATGAACAATGCTCCCCTTTTCCAAGCCCCTGTGAACACCCCCAGCCATCACATATGGGAAGATTAATTCAATTCATCACCACTCTTTCTCCTTGGGCCTCCTAATAATTGGTCGGGTGAGCCTCATGAATGTGTTGGGATTTGAGACTGGACGTTCAGTTCACAAACAAATAAGTCACATGGACACACCTCTTCAACCTGCCAATCGCAACAGTTCTGATAATGAGGGATGCTAGACCAGTGGGAAAATAAAAACAGCGACTGCCTGGGAGCAGAGTTTGAGGGAAGAAAAAACCGGTAGTGAGTGTCTGATGCGGTCCCATGCCATCTGTTCTATATACAGATAGTTTAAACCGCCAATATCCCTAGTGATACTAGAACAAAACGACCCCTGGTGGTATGCAAGGGTATCTTTTTAAAGTTGCTCTGAAAATCAGCATCAAATAAAGAAAACCTTTGGATTGCAGTCTTTATCACAGTAATGTTTCGCAATCAGGTCAGTCACCTGAATGCAACACCAAAACAAGTCAATGAGTTTGTCCTAAATGACAGCTTACCAACAACCCTAACATAACAGAAACATAAGGTGAACGTGTATCCCAAAGAAAACCATTTTGACAACCTAGAACTGCCTAGGTCCAGATTTGGCATGCGTTGTGCCATGTAGTTTCCTGTCAGGGAATCGCTTGCTACTGGGACTGCTACGAGGTCTTGTGTTTGTGTCATGTAATGGACATACACAGCAGTATGGTTTTACAAGATGCAGGAGTCAGGGAACTAACATTTATTTTCAAACCAAACAGAAAGCAAATTGGTTAAACGTTTGTCAAGAGGTCTCTGCGGGGCCGGTAGCCTAGTCTGCCTCCCCTCCACACACACAGGTAGTAACCCACAGCCAGAGCTCCCATAGCAGTCAATAACACCATAGGGACCACCAGAAACAGAACCCAGACTGGAGACTCAATCAGCGCACCTGAAAAATATAACGTATTTTCAATGAGTCAAATGGCCTAAACTACAAACCACAGTTTCGCAAACACACTAAAGGGGATTATTGATTGATTGAGAAAACATCAGCTCACCTTGTTCATCGGCACCAAGAGACTTGTCTGATCCAATGGGTTGGATCTCATCCGACTCATAGGGCTGAAGCTCATCTGAGGCATAAGTCTGAAGCTCATCTGAGTCATAGGGCTGAAGCTCATCTGAGTCATAGGGCTGAAGCTCATCTGAGTCATAGGGCTGAAGCTCATCTGAGTCATAACTCTGTGGAGTCTCCACAGAGATGGTCCACTGGTCTACCCTGTATCTTATTCGTGGAACTCCTACAGTAGGTGGAAGGAGTGTCACTGAGTCATTTTAACTACCCATTTAGAATGTTGTCCAACTTTTAATTGGTTTCCATATTAGCAAAATTAAAATGAATCCAAACTTTAAACATTTTCAAGGCAGACCTTACACAAACATTTAGCAAGTTATCAAATATGTTAGCATACCTGTTTGGGCCACAGCTGTGGCCACAAGCATCAAGAACAGCACACTGTGGATAAACAACATCTTTCTGACAATATGCCAGCACTCAGACCACCTGGACTTTTTATGAGCTAATGCACCTAATCAAAATAATTGCTGTCAGCTGTGGATCACTTACTCAATCACGACAAATTTCTTAAACTAGAATCTTGGCTCGTTGAGGTCATTGATGTGATTGGCTTTGACAGTGGCACTGTGGGCATTTTATTGGTAAATGTATGTTGTGGCCGTACAATCTACAGGGAATAAAAGCTGTGACTGGCTGCATTGAGAAAAATATGTGCAATGTTGTTTAAAATCAATACATCAATTTGTACAACTTGTTAGACCTTATTGTCAAACCACGAACACAATTCCACAACAATATCTCTTTGTGAGAGTTGTCAATCATATTCCCCAGAGGAACGCTACTGAGACAGTTCTGTGCTACTTGTTGCCAATGAGTGTGTCATAACACATCCATAGTTACTCCTTTTTTTCTGACACCACAGCATGAGGAATGTTGTACTGTGGTATGGATTTATGAAGGTTCAAGTACATTACGGGTATTTGCGACAGTGTTTTGGCTGCATATGAGGGGTTGCTGTTTCATTTAAACAAGTGTCAAATGAATACATATGAAGAAACGTATTCTCACTGATAAACTTAAAAACATGTTGAATATGTTCAATTGTTTGCACAGGAAAAAAAAAATGTATACAATACAGGATATTGTTTTTCTACAGTATATATTTTTAAACAGTTTCAGAGTAGGGGATAGCTAAATAGCTGCCCATTGCAGTATTACTTTCACTTTCGATGATAAATTACTATCATTTTGTCAAAGAACATTTTTTTCAATTTCTCTGACAACTAAAAGAAAATGTACATGTACATCAGTAGCAGGTTTGAAAACATATTTGAATTTTAAGTCTAAAACAAACATATTATGAAATTAACAACAGTTAAACATTCCCTTGTTTCCAGCATGAAAATATATTGATATCGAAATATGAAATTGATTATGTGACTAAGTGGGGAAATAATTAGAAAAAAAAATTCAAACATATCACAAAAATGTTGCATTTTGGTGACAAAACATTTTTAAGTAATCAATATATTAAATATACAGAAGTTGACTTATAACTGAGAAGTTAAATGAAAAGTATTGCTAAATATTTGTTCTGGTGTATGAACAATTGGCAACATTTCCCAATTAAGTATATCACATTAATTTACATCAGGGCTCTCCAACCTGTTTTAAAACCAACCCCAGTTGATTCAGCTTATCAACCAGCTAATTATTAGAATCAGGTGTGCTAGATTAGAGTTGGAGCAAAAACATACACAACAGTAGCTCTCCAGGAACAGAATTGGAGCGCCCTGATTTACATATTCCAATAGCATTTCCCATTTTTGAATAAGATGACTCAGATTCCTTGCATATTGCAGCACAGCTTTGTATACTGATGGGTTCTCTTCCAGAGTAGCCTAAATATTTGGCAATAATTACAGTATTTTATGCATATTCCCTTCATATGCATTCTGCATAGGGCATGTTACACAACTATTACAGTACTTTCTATGCCTTAGATGCTACCAAAGTAACTGAATCTTTAGAGCCAACCAAAACCTCAAGAATTCTTACATCTATTCAGTTCACCTCTGTAATAAATGACAAGAAGCACTCAGGTTAATCTCAAGACTGAACATTGAAGTGCATCACAATATACTCTGTAAATATCTATTCAAAGTGACAGACAACCGTACAAGACATTATTTTTGAGGCAGAAATAAACAAAAACAAAGGTAGATGTTAACATGTAATGAAAATAGGGCCTTAATGCCAGGTCTAAGGACAGTGACCCGAATATTCCCAAATATGGCTAACATCAAGAGTTACCTGGATACATGCCAAGTGGAGGTCTGAAAATGAACAGGTGGGCTCTGCAGGCCAGTAGCAGCCACAGGTATTCAACTCCAGTGCTGGAGGGCAACACTGTCTATTGGATCCCTTTTCTCCCTGATTCTAAGTCATTGACTGGCCAAAGAAACATAGGTCCCCCTAACTTGGAGTTTAAAATGAAAAGATGGGAATAAACAGAGGGGCATAGACAAGTGGCAGACAGTACAGTGGCCCTGGAGAACTGGAGTGGAGTAACCCTGCTGTATTGGCTTTGTGCTTCACAGTGATGTTACAGTAGAGTGATCAGCAGAGTTTTCAGATGGCTTGGGAGGAAGTGCTGTCTGGGACAGAGGGTGGGTGGGGTCAATTTCCTGGTGGAGCTAACCTGTCCGGGCCAGGGACACTAGGACCAGGTTGCAGGGTGGTCGTGGTGCTTATTAGTCATGCCTCTCTCCTGCAGATTGACCGTAGACCTTACGCAGGCTGGAGTCCAGCAGGAAGTCCACTCCCCTGTGGAGCACAAAGAAGGAGAACGGCTTTAAGGTTAGAATGTAGCAAGGATGGGACCTCACCTCAAACACTGGGGGGGGGGGGGGGGGGGGGGGGGGTTTAAAGTCTCCTGGCTCCCTAGACCTCATCAAGTACATATAAGCCTATAGATATGAATGTGCTATGCACTCACCGCAAATGGGCGTAGGCTATATCTCACAGCCATGCAAGATACTCCAGTTGTAAACGGTGGAGTCAATATTTAGAGTTTCCCATATTTTCAGAAATCGCATGCTGACCTATTTAAACTGCTGTTCACTGACAACCGTGCAACTCAACAATCAGCCGTTTGAGAAAATCCATGTGCTGCCCAAATTGCGGGCTTCCAGACTAATCAAACCATTCCTGTGATAAAACATAACAGAAATGTCTTCAGAAGCAAATGATCCGTTATTTATGTCTGTAAATAAATGTAATGCCTACCAGAGGTAGGGGAAGTCCATCCGCACCGGGGATTAAATATAACCAGCCATTCAGAGCTGGGGGATGGCAGAAGCCAAGATGGGGAATGCCCCCATCCCTCCCAAAAAACCAGACCCTGAATACACCTACCTCTCTTCAACAATGGATTCAGATAAATAAAAATGGTGGCTACACATCTAACACCACATTAAAAAATAAAATTTTTAAAATACATTATGGTGTGCAACTCCTAATTGGACACTCAAAATGATGCATAGATTTAAAAAATGTAATGCTGTTTTCTAAGGTAATGTGTGGATTTTTCCTCTCAATGAGCTGGGGAACACATTCAGGCTGAGACATTTAACTGCAGGCTAATACCTTGGCACACTTGGGACCATAAACATTGATGGGAAAACGTGCCAAAGTACACACGCTACTGTTATTTCTTCCTCCCGCTCACATTCAGGTTCTTTCTTTCTCAAACACACACCCCTTCACTGCCTCCCTGTCACATATCTGGCACACATTCAGACAAACATTTTCTTCACTATCGAACACCCTCACCCACCAACACAAACCTGTCGATGGGGTGGATGATGAAGGGGATGGTGGAGAGGCCGATGGCCGTGGTGGTCCACTTGCGTACGGAGAGAGGCAGGCGCGTGGTTCTGCCCAGGAGGTAAAGAGAGGCGGCACACACACGGTTGATGGTGAAGCCTGGGATAGCGACCGAGGCCAGGGCCTGCCATACAAACGTATCCACCACTGCTACAGCCACCTTGGTTGTCTTCCCTGGGTTGTCACCATGCTCCTACAGCACAGGGATAGACATAGAGTGTGACATTCTGTGCTTCAGACCACTTTATGTTTCAGGGTGGGAGTTGAGTTTTGTTCTATGACACATTCTCTAGGGATTTTCTGGAAAAGCTCCATTTACTTATGTATGCGTTGAAAAAGGCAATGTAATTTGGAAGTATGTGTTCTCTACATTTTTGGAAACTCAAGTTCATAATATAAATGCTTCACGGAGCAATAATTCCATGACCCCTTAAAATAATGGTAGCTCATATCAATACAAATGAAGACAGTATAAGAATGAGAACAGAGCTTTGCTTTTACAAAATGTCCTCCTTCCTTACCACGGCAGCCTTCTTCCCCTTGTCCACAGCATCAGCGGAAACATACACGGTGGCAACTGCATATGTGGCCCATACAGCACTCACTGGCACCAGGGCACGGAAGGCCTCTCCCACCTCGTTGGCATAGCCTGTGGGCACAAGACAACATGACAGGGTAAGATACAAGCGCAATTAAGGCTTTAACTGCCTCACTGTTGTGAGAGGCCTCTAAACAAATCATAGTCAACCCCCACCGGATCAGAGCTAGGGGCCTGAGGTAAAACAAAATGTATTAGAATAATAATTCCAAATTTCCCTCTTGGACCTCTGCCATGTAAAGGGGGGTACATTAATTTTCACTTTTGTTTGGGGCTGTGGGTAGTAGCAATAACCCCCCTGACACGTTTCGTTCCATAGAATGGGCGGTGACCTTTGGAGCAATATGCACTGTCCGCTCCAACAGGGTTGGAATGACTAATAATGCCCTTGGTCTGTCATTAAACGCTTACACAGCTCCTCCTGCTGTGTTGGCTGCTGCTGAAGCTGTACTGCCACCCTGTGGGAAAACATTACACAGCGTCAGGTCTGTAGGCCTTTACACACGACACAAGGTTATATGAGAGATACACTTTTGTATATAGTGTGTGGACACCCCTTCAAATGAGTGGATTGGGCTATTTCAGCTACACCTGTACACCTGACAAGTGTATAAAATCGAGCACACAGCCATGCAATCTGCCTGCGGCAGGCACGCATGGGGCAGCAGAGTAGCCTAGTGGTTAGAGTGTTGGACTCGTAACTGAAAGGTTGCAAGTTCAAATCCCCGGGCTGAAGTTCTGCCCAAAAAGGCTGTCATTGAAAATAAGAATTTGTTCTTAACTGACTTGCCTAGTAAAAGACCAGTAGCAGTATAAAGACCTTACTGAAGAGCTCAGGGACTTTGTATGATGCCACCTTTCCAACAAGTCAGGTTGTCAAATTTCTGCCCTGCTAGAGCTGCCCTGGTCAACTGTAAGTGCTGTTATTGTGGGAAGTGGAAACATCTAGGAGGAACAACTGCTCGGTTGCAACACTCACTACAGAGTTCCATACTGCCTCTGGAAGTAACCTCTGTGTAAATAACTGTTTGTCATGGAGCATCATGAAATGGGTTTCTGAGCAGTTGGGTTTCCGGACATCACAATGCCAAGCGTCGGCTGGAGTGTTGTAAAGCATTGGACTCTGGAGGAGTGGAATCACGCTTCACCATCTGGCAGTCCGACGGACAAATCTGGGTTTGGCGAATGCATAGTGTCCGAATGCATAGTGCCAACTGTAAAGTTTAGTGGAGAAGGAATAACGGTCTAGGGCAGTTTCGGGCTAGGACTCCAATGTCAACCCCAGCCAATTCACCTTTGGGATGAATTGGAAGGCTAGGCCTAGTCACCAAACATCAGTGCTGGCAAGTCCCCACAGCAATGTTCCAACATCTTGTGGAAAGCCTATAGCAGCAAAGGGGGGGGGTTGGAATGAGATGTTCAACAAGCAGGTGTTTAGGAGATGTGGTGTATTTGTTTACCTGGTACCTTTACCTGGTAAGGCTACTTAGCTGGCTAACAACCTGGTAACGTGACCAATGACCAGTAGGCTATGGTTTAAGATGATATTGGAAGAAAGGAAAGGTACTGGTTAGCTACTCCAGGAGATGTGTTTCAAAAGTTAGGATAGGCATAACCTTTTATAGTGCTCCTATACTGTTTGGTGCGGGGGGCACCAGTGCTATAAGTTGGGAGCATCAGTGCTATAGCCTGAGTACCCCAGTCTATTTTTCTGACATTCTAGTCATTCTCACCACTCATTATTATGCCAATGTCGTGTTTGGTGTCAAAAGGAGCTAGAATGATAGTGTAGTGGAGTTCAGAACTCACTCCACAGCTAGCTTGAAATGTCATTTTTTTTCTATGGTTCAACTGGTTTGTAAGTTGTCAAGGAGGGCAGTCACGTGTTTGCAATCAGATGAGCCCGGTTATGGGCTATACTATTAGCAACACACTGACGTGGGTTTCAAAATCACAAACAGATCTGGGACCAGCCTACCAAAGAAAAAGTTAATTTAGAGCCCTGCTTGTGCTAACACACTGGCAGCACTAAACAAAATTGTTACTTCAGTGAATCTGTTTCTGGGACAGGTTACACTACTCATACAGCAGAACAACAATACATTCTGAACAGATTCTCTAACATTGTCATTTCTAACTATGTAGGCTACTGAATGTGCTTTACAATACACTTATCAATAATTGATTGGAGTTCATTATAATGCTATAAAGATGTTTCATTTGATAAACATAAAGAAGTAGTTGTATGCTAAATGTTTACGTGTGTGAGAAAGCCAGGGAGAAGGCAAGGGGAGAACCAGTCAGAGTCAGTGTTAGAGGAGATAGAGCGCTGTGCATGCAGGCCATAACAGTCACCAATTTGCAGCTGGCCCTGGGGTTTATTTTAGTAACATAGCACATTTCAATGTCAACCCCAGCCAATAAGAACCCAGCAGAAAATGTCAACGCATTGCACAATGGCTAGTGTTATTTATCCCTTAAAATAAATGTAGAAGGCCCATTTAGCTTGAAATCAACCTGATTGCCTTATGACAATGAGGAACAGATATCCTCTGTACAGTTTTGACTCGAAGGTCAGTATATTAAATGTAGCTATCAGGCCTACTACGCTGAGATTCCAGACATTGTATCATTTCAATGGAACTGGTGCTTAAATATGTGATGAGCATTTACTTATTTGTCAATAATGAATCACTACTAGGAAGTGCCATGCAATTTACCCAACCCACTAACCTAACTAGCTGTTTGAAGGCAGGTATTAGAGTGCTAGCTAACGTTATTTGAATACATTGGTATTTGATCGGGTTGCTTAGCTTTGAATTGGTCGAATGCAGCCATTACAAAACAATATCACGTAAAGTATAGAGCATCTATTTATAAGTCGTTCATATTCAGACGTAAAACTGGATAGCTCACGTGCTAGCAACCCAGCTCGAGCTTGTTCTACTAGTTTACGCTTGTTCTTAGCGTGATGGGGACACCCCCCTGGTTTAAGACATCCAAAAACACCACTTTTATTGCATACCTAAGAAGCGGACCCATGTGTCACGATAAATATCGACCTCCTTGCTTGTTTTTTCTTGAATTTGATCCATGCTTCGTCTTTAACCCCATGTAGATAGAGTCCCAACTAGAAGCTGCGAGTCAAGTCTTGCAATGCGCCACACCGAGGGAGTGTCTAAGACTGTATGGTGCTTTTCAGAAAGGGAAAAAAGCCTACTGTATTTGTCTGACTTCACATTTGTTATTGGTAAACTATTAGGCCTATTATCTTAATAATCAACCAGTATACATTTACAAATTGAATCTTCCACAGATGGATAAAGTTCGAGTCCCGTGACAAAAGTTAAGAATTTCTAGATAGTCCCTGATGACAATTTACATAATTCATATGCCGGAAGTTAGCGGATATAGGAAGAGAGAGACTCAACTCGGTGGAAAATCTGTCTCCCTCCAACAGGTGGCGTTTTTTCGTTGTTTCACCCACCAACTTTGAGAAAAAACATTTTATATGGGAGTTGTCTCGAGATGGCTATGCATTATCATTGCATGAGGCTTGTAGCATAGCTTCGGCAGTTGACGTCAACAACCCTTTGGAGCCATGCCTCTTTGTGGACAACGACTCCCATTGTTAGGGCGTAGAGACATGTAGTATCTTGTCAGTTTATCCCTAATCTTTGTTTAGGCGTGATGATTTAGTGTTATGTAGCACTATATTGGATAACTCGAATATGGTATCATTCCACTCTGTAGGATACTCGTTAGTGCTTTGGCTGACCCCCTTAAATAGCTGCTGCCACACTACTCCCTTCTCTTCCTTTTCTCAGTTGATTCCAGAGAGGATTCGCTTGGTAAGAGCTCTATGTTAGAGTGTATAAGTGCAGAAATATACCCACAGCTATTCAATAGCTTGGAGCATCTAGCTAGCTAGCCTCTCCGCCTGGGTGCTCCGCTGTCACCCCACTCGGTTTGGCTTGTGCCATCTCATTTGGGTTTTGTCCTGTATTTAATTACTTGCTAGGTAAAGTCCCCCCTTATCTCAGCTCGGTTGTCACCATAGCATCACCCACCTGTAGCACGCGCTCCAGCACGTATATCTCTCTGGTCACCCCCAAAACCAATTCTTTCTTTGGCCGCCTCTCCTTCCAGTTCTCTGCTGCCAATGACTGGAACGAACTACAAAAATCTCTGAAACTGGAAACACTTATCTCCCTCACTAGCTTTAAGCACCAACTGTCAGAGCAGCTCACAGATTACTGCACCTGTACATAGCCCACCTATAATTTAGCCCAAACAACTACCTCTTTCCCTACTGTATTTATTTATTTTATTTATTTATTTTGCTCCTTTGCACCCCATTATTTTTATTTCTACTTTGCACCCCATTATTTTTATTTCTACTTTGCACATTATTCCACTGCAAATCTACCATTCCAGTGTTTTACTTGCTATATTGTATTTACTTTGCCACCATGGCCTTTTTTTTGCCTTTACCTCCCTTATCTCACCTCATTTGCTCACATCGTATATAGACTTGTTTCTACTGTATTATTGACTGTATGTTTGTTTTACTCCATGTGTAACTCTGTTGTTGTATGTGTCGAACTGCTTTGCTTTATCTAGGCCAGGTCGCAATTGTAAATGAGAACTTGTTCTCAACTTGCCTACCTGGTTAAATAAAGGTGTAGTAAATAAATAAATAAAAAAACTTGTGACAGCCTAACCCCGCAATATCGGAGGTCTGTGTATGTTTCACTCTGCGGGCTTGAAGTTCTCATTGAAGAGTGAGTCACGTGTTGCTAGGTGCACCACGCTTATCTTTCACAGGGCACAGCCATTTTGCCTAGACTCTTCTGTGTTCCACAGTGAACGAGCTATGCAGTAGCTAGCTTAACAAGAGCAGACCATCGCAGTACTAGGCACATTCCTTACATCCTGCCAAAACACCCACGTATAGTAGAATAAACTAAAACCTGGCGTAAGTTACAGCCGACCCACACGTATAAGATTGAGCCAACCTGTGTGTGAGTTTGTGTGCTCTGCCCCTCCACACGATTAGGCAGTTCACACCCAGTTCACATCTTCTCTCCTTCAGATAGTGTATGAGACTAAGGCTGGTACTATAGGTCTGTAGTATCTGACTATTACAGTATTGCAAGTGTATACTATAGACACAGTAATATCACACTGTTGGCTTTACTTTCACAGAAAAATTGCATAACTATTAGGGTGTTTCATTGTGAGAGATGCGGGGTACCCCTGTCTACGGGGGATGCACACTGCCTTCATGACCTGTCTTGGGTTAGATCACGCATGGAGAGCAGTTAGAGAACCCAATAGTTGTTTGGCCTGTGCCACCTTTGTAGAACGCAAGCACTTAGCACCCCTGGGGTTGTCGCGGCAGCACCCCTTTGGACGCTTTGATGGTGACGGAAGCAACACAGGCGCTTTTAGCAAGAGTGGCTACCGCCCTTGATATCAAGCTGTAAGAAGCACCATCTCAGCAGCTCCTTATCTCCATCTGCCCCAAGTTCGCTTTGGCTCTCCGTGAATACTGGAGCAACATGGGAGGGCGTTTCCATTGCGAAAGCCAGACCAGGCTGTGTACTCTCCTAATGGATGCAGAGTCCTTGGGGCGAGACCACTGGCAGCCATGGTGGCTGCCATGATCCTCCCTGACAAGGAGATCTTGGCAAGGTGCCTTGCCTCACACCAGGACCTTGAAGAGTAAGCGATGAACGGATGCAAAGCATTTTCAGGACCCTCTCCATCATGGCGCGCCTCGTACACACGAATACAATGCTGAAATCCTACTTCACCCTGCTGATCCCTTGCCTCCCAGGAGGTGGTGACGAGTTTCTTAAGGAGGCCACAGAGGTGTCAAGGCTGCTCACTATGCTCCAGACGGACATGGCATGTGCCAACGGCACAAGGACGCAATCAGGAAGGTAGAGCCACTCAAACAACTAAGTGGGTTCTACTCCACGAAAAAGGACGGCAGCTTTCGGCTGATCCTGGACCTGCGCGGCCTCAACAAATCCAAATCAAATCAAATGTATTTATATAGCCCTTTGTACATCAGCTGATATCTCTGTACAGAAACCCAGCCTAAAACCCCAAACAGCAAGCAATGCAGGTGTAGAAGCACACGGTGGCTAAAAAAACTCCCTAGAAAGGCCAAAACCTAGGAAGAAACCTAGAGAGGAACCAGGCTATGAGGGGTGACCAGTCCTCTTCTGGCTGTGCCGGGTGGAGATTATAACAGAACATGGCCAAGATGTTCAAATGTTCATAAATGACCAACATGGTCAAATAATAATAATCACAGTAGTTGTCGAGGGTGCAGCAAGTCAGCACCTCGGGAGTAAATGTCAGTTGGCTTTTCATAGCCGATCATTAAGAGG
The DNA here is from genome assembly GCF_013265735.2 of Oncorhynchus mykiss. NCBI lineage: Eukaryota > Metazoa > Chordata > Actinopteri > Salmoniformes > Salmonidae > Oncorhynchus > Oncorhynchus mykiss. The sequence continues at coordinate 29,301,105 of NC_048569.1, read as the reverse complement.
ATCTCTACTACTCCTGCTGTCTCCAGAGAGTTGAAAACAGCAGGTCTGGGACAGGTAGCACGTCCGGTTCAAACAAATGTTTGAAGGAGCTCAAGTTCAAGATGCTCTCACCAGCATGGGTGTTGCAGGCAGTCTCAAGCAGCCAATGGTTCACCACCCTCGACCTGAAGGATGCGTATTTCCACATTCCTGTTCATCGAGATCACTGGAAGTACCACCGGTTTGCCTTCAAAGGAGTGGCTTGCGAATTCAAAGGCCTCCCGTTTGGCCTCTCACTGACACCGCATATATTCACAAAGTGCATGGACACAGTCCGAGCACCTATCATGTCCCAGGGAATTCTAGTGCTGAACTACCTGCCTGACTGGCTGGTGTGTACTCAAGAGAGCAAGCTTCAGCAGACACACAGCAGACATAATGTTGAAGCCCATTCACCCTGAACAGGGAGAAGAGCAACCTGACTCCCTCACAGCCGGTGGTCTACCTTAGGACGTTGATCGACTCAACTCTTATGAGGGCACGTCTCCCTCAGGTGAGATCGGAGAAAATACAGGCCTACCTTGACCATTTCCGGCTTAGACGAGCCATGTCCGTATTAGTGTGCCAGAAGTTACTCAGCCTACTCACGTCAGCTTCTCTGTTAATTCCGCTTGGCCTTCTTCACCTCAGGCCACTCCAGTGATGGTTCAACTCTCACCACCAACACCAGAGACAACACAGACATCGTCAGCTATCGGTGAAAAATGCATGTGAGGACTGTTGAAATGGCACTATCACTCCTTCCTGTTGGAGGGAGTTATACTGAACAGAGTCCACTGCAGGGAGCTAGTGTGCACCGATGCTCGCTAGCGGGTTGGGAGTGGCAAGCACATCAATGTGCTGGAGCTCAGGGCAGTTTGCCTGGCACTCCCAACAGTTCCTGCCATACTTGGAGGGAAAGTATGTCCTGGTCAGATCAGACAACACCACGGTAGTGGCGTATATCAATCACCATGGAGGACTGAGATCACGGCACCTCCATGAAATGGCTCGGAAGCTCTTACTGTAGGCTCAGAGCCACTTATCATCAATGCGGAATGCAACATCCCCAGGGTCTTGAACTGGGCAGTGGACCTATATTTGAGAAATGGCCCGCCAGAGGGGGACTGGAGTCTACACCCTCAGGTGGTGTTACAGCTGTGGCAAAGGTTCGGGGGAGAGCGCAGGTAGTCTTGTTTGCATCTCAGGAGAACACTCAATGTCCCAGCTGGTTCTCGATGTCGGACCCTCCAGGCCCTCTGGGTTTGGACACCCTTGCTCACGATTGGCACACTTTATGTGTTCCCACCATTTCCCCTGATCACAGCTACGTAACAGGGTCAGTTTGAAGACCCAGCCACCTCCTGCTCCTGAGAAGATCATGTCCCTCCTTTCTGGGACCCCATGGAAGCTGCCACTGAGACTTGACCTGCTCTCTCAGTCTCGGGTGGGCGCTCTGGCATCCGGACCTACGCCGTCTCTAGCTTTGGGTTTGGCCCCTGAGTGGCGTAAACGGGCCAGTCTAGGCATTAGAACAATATGGTGAACACGTTGCCGATCGCCAGGGATTCCTCCACCAACAAATCAGCTCAAATGCGGTGGGGCATATTCTGTGCTTGGTGTGAGCGTCATAATGTTGCCCCCGAGCTGTGTGATGTACAAACAGTTTTCCACTTTTTACAAACACTGCTTGATGCTGGCTGAGCGCCATCTACTTTGAGAGTGTATTTGGCTGCAATTTTGGCATGCCATGACAATGGCCCGGAGGGATCCATGGGTGGCCACCCATTGCTCTCCTAAGTTATGAAAGGAGTTAGACATCTGCGTCCAATGAATGCACGTTCTGTGCTAAACTGGAACCTTGAATTGGTGCTGACAGCACTTGCTAGACCACCCTTCGAGCCCCTGGGTTTAGCGTCCTTTGAAGCACCTATCCATGATAGTGGAATTCCTGTTGCTTCTTGCCTCCACTAAGAGGGTCCGTGAACGTCATGCTCTTTCAGTGAGCGCTGAATGTTTCCGAATGCATGCAGGCAAGGGGAGTGTTATCCTCTAGCCCAACCCCTCTTTCTTGCCGAAGGTCCTGTCTGACAGACATGTGAAACGGCCCTTACGTTTGCAGCTGCTGTTGCTAACTTAACGGCTAGGAGGTATCACTTCTGTAGTGAATAAATTCAAGTTCAAAGTTCATACCATTCGCAACCAAAGCCCACGCTGAGGTTGGCTTCGTTCTGTAGCTATTATCTGAACCCTTCTGACATCGGACCGTCATCCTAATGTACCCAGAACAGGAAGTTATATTGTCATCAAGGCTTTATATAGGAAGGGAGAGGAGGGAGTGTTTCATAGTTTATAACCAATGTCTCTTCACGTGGGCGGGCCACTGAGTCGGGCCTAATTCACTCATGAAAACCCAATTCTCACATTTTAGAAGCTAAAATCACATTTCATCCCCTCACAAATAATTTCATATTCAAACATTTAAATTGCACAACAATTCCATGTGCATCTGATAACTATAATGTGTAGACTTTCCACTGTACCGTTTATGTCATCCTATCATTGATAAGAATGTCTCAGATGACAACCGAACTGACATCATATTCATTAATTAAGTACCAACGCATATGTTCAACTGGTTGGATTACCAAAATATGGTTAATTTCCCTTCACCTTCTGATGTTCCCAGAATCTCTATGTTAACCAAGGGATTTTCAATAGTCACATCAGTAGGGTAGAGAGGGGAAAAAAGGGGGGGAAGAGGTATTTTGACTTTATGACTGTCATAAACCTACGTCATGACACCACAATAAGTTGGGTGAATTTTGACCAATTCCTCCTGACAGAGCTGGTGTAACTGAGTCAGGTTTGTAGGCCTCCTTGCTCGCACACGCATTTTCAGGTCTACCCATAAATTTCCTATGGGGTTGAGGTCATGGCCATGTGATGGCCACTCCAGTACCTCGACTTTGTTGTCCTTAATCCATTTTGCCGCAACTTCGGAAGTATGCTTGGGGTCATTGTCCATTTGGAAGACCCATTTGTGAAATGTCTGTGAAATGTATTTTGTATGTATAAAGTGGAAGCCTAAGAATTGTTGTCCATAAGTTACTCCAATTAGGGGAGGGGTGGTAGGGTTAGGGTAAAATAATAAAATGGAAAATATATTTAATTTGTTTTCTCCAATTAGGAGAGGGGTGGAATATATAATTTAATTTTAATATTAAACTAAATTGAAATAGAATTTTAAAACAGAATGCAATATTCACTCAATTCAATTTGAAATCATGAAATACCAGTTAAATTTATGAATTCAATGATTCAATTTGTGCATAAAAATAATATGACATTCAAAATTGTAACGGCTTTCGTCTATCTCCTCCTCTGATGAAGAGGTAGAACAAGGATCGGACCAAAATGCAGCGTGTCGATTGCGATTCATGTTTAATGAAAACACTCTAAACACAAACACTACAAAAACAATAAACGAAACAAAAACCTAAACAGCCTATCTGGTGAAAACACATAGACAGGAACAATCACCCACAAACACACAGTGAAACCCAGGCTACCTAAATATGGTTCCCAATCAGAGACAATGACGAACACCTGCCTCTGATTGAGAACCATATCAGGCCGAACATAGAACTGGACAAACTAGACATGTAACATAGAATGCCCACTCAGATCACACCCTGACCAACCAAAACATAGAAACATACAAAGTAAACTATGGTCAGGGTGTGACAGTACCCCCCCCCCCCCCCCCCCCCCAAGGTGCGGACTCCGGCCGCAAAACCTGAACCTATAGGGGAGGGTCTGGGTGGGCATCTGTCCGCGGTGGCGGCTCTGGCGCTGGACGTGGACCCCACTCCATAATAGTTTTAGTCCACCTCCTTAGCGTCCCTAGATAGGTTACCCTCCTAAATGACAGCTCGGGACAGAGGGGCAGCTCGGGACAGAGGTAGCTCGGGACTGATGGGTAGCTCAGCACTGAGAGGAAGCTCAGCACTGAGAGGAAGCTCAGCACTGAGAGGAAGCCCAGGCAGGTAGTTGGATCTAGCAGATCCTGGCTGACTGGAGAATCTGGAAGAGTCTGGTCGACTGGCAGATCTGGAAGAGTCTGGTCGACTGGCAGATCTGGAAGAGTCTGGTCGACTGGCAGATCTGGAAGAGTCTGGTCGACTGGCAGATCTGGAAGAGTCTGGTCGACTGGCAGATCTGGAAGAGTCTGGTCGACTGGCAGATCTGGAAGAGTCTGGTCGACTGGCAGCTCTGGCTGCTCCATGCTGACTGGCTGCCCCATGCTGACTGGCAGCTCTGGCTGCTCCATGCTGACTGGCTGCTCCATGCTGACTGGCAGCTCTGGCTGCTCCATGCTGACTGGCGGCCCTGGCTGCTCCATGCTGACTGGCGGCCCTGGCTGCTCCATGCTGACTGGCGGCCCTGGCTGCTCCATGCTGACTGGCGGCTCTGGCGGCTCCTTGCAGACTGGCAGCTCTGGCGGCTCCTTGCAGACTGGCAGCTCTGGCGGCTCCTTGCAGACTGGCAGCTCTGGCGGCTCCTTGCAGACTGGCAGCTCTGGCGGCTCCTTGCAGACTGGCAGCTCTGGCGGCTCCTTGCAGACTGGCAGCTCTGGCGGCTCCTTGCAGACTGGCAGCTCTGGCGGCTCCTTGCAGACTGGCAGCTCCTTGCAGACTGGCAGCTCTATGCAGACTGGCAGCTCCATGCAGACTGGCAGCTCCTTGCAGACTGGCAGTTCCGAACAGGCGGGAGACTCCGGCAGCGCTGTAGAGGCGGAAAGCTTTGACAGCGCTAAACAGGCGGGAGACTCCAACAGCGCTAAAGAGGAGGAAGGCTCTGGCAGCGCTGGACAGGCGAGGCGCACTGTAGGCCTGATGCGTGGTGCTGGCACTGGTGGTACTGGGCCGAGGACACGCACAGGAAGCCTGGTGCGGGGAGCTGCTACCGGAGGGCTGGGGTGTGGAGGTGGTACTGGAAAAACCGGACCGTGCAGGCGCACTGGAGCTCTTGAGCACCGAGCCTGCCCAACCTTACCTGGTTGAATGCTCACGGTCGCCCTGCCAGTGCGGCGAGGTGGAATAGCCCGCACTGGGCTATGCAGGCGAACCGGAGACACCGAGCGCAAGGCTGGTGCCATGTAAGCCGGCCCAAGGAGACGCACTGGGGACCAGCTGCGTAGAGCCGGCTTCATGGCATTAGGCTCGACGCTCAATCTAGCCCGGCCGACACGCGGAGCTGGAATATACCGCACCGGGCTATGCACCCGCACTGGAGACACCGTGCGCACCACTGCATAACACGGTGCCTGTCCGGTCTCTCTAGCCCCCCGGTAAGCACAGGAAGTTGGCTCAGGTCTCCTACCTGGCGTAGCCATACTCCCTGTTAGCCCCCCCCCAATAATTTTTTGGGGCTGCCTCTCGGGCTTCCGTCCACGCCGCCGTGCTTGCTTCGCCAACCTCATTCTCCGATAACCTTCCGCGCACTGCTCCATCGAATCCCAGGCGGGCTCCGGCACTCTCCCTGGGTCGACCGCCCACCTGTCTATCTCCTCCCAAGAAGTATAGTCCATACTGTACTCCTCTTTGGGCTGCTCCTTGGGGCGGCTACACTCCCCTGGTTTAGCCCAGGGTCCTCTCCCGTCGAGGATTTCCTCCCATGTCCAGAAATCCTTACTATGTATCTCCTCTTTTCGCTGCTGTTGCTGCCTGTTGACACGCTGCTTGGTCCGTTGGTGGTGGGTGATTCTGTAACGGCTTTCATCTATCTCCTCCTCTGATGAAGAGGTAGAACAAGGATCGGACCAAAATGCAGCGTGTCGATTGCGATTCATGTTTAATGAAAAAACACACTAAACACAAACACTACAAAAACAATAAACGTAACGAAAACCTAAACAGCCTATCTGGTGAAAACACATAGACAGGAACAATCACCCACAAACACACAGTGAAACCCAGGCTACCTAAATATGGTTCCCAATCAGAGACAATGACGAACACTTGCCTCTGATTGAGAACCATATCAGGCCGAACATAGAACTGGACAAACTAGACATGTAACATAGAATGCCCACTCAGATCACACCCTGACCAACCAAAACATAGAAACATACAAAGTAAACTATGGTCAGGGTGTGACAAAAATACAAATTCTAAATTATGGAATTCAAATACAATTCTGTTGGCACTGAAATCGCTCTATAGACATGACATTACATTGCAATGCAAAACCTTTCCAGTGGTTTTAGTTCATGTACAATGTCTTGCGAAAGTATTCGGCCCCATTGAACTTTGCGACCTTTTGCCACATTTCTGGCTTCAAACATAAAGATATAAAACTGTATTTTTTTGTGAAGAATCAACAACAAGTGGGACACAATCATGAAGTGGAACGACATTTATTGGATATTTCAAACTTTTTTAACAAATCAAAAACTGAAAAATTGAGCGTGCAAAATTATTCAGCCCCCTTAAGTTAATACTTTGTAGCGCCACCTTTGGCTGCGATTACAGCTGTAAGTCGCTTGGGGTATGTCTCTATCAGTTTTGCACATCGAGAGACTGAAATTTTTTCCCATTCCTCCTTGCAAAACAGCTCGAGCTCAGTGAGGTTGGATGGAGAGCATTTGTGAACACCAGTTTTCAGTTCTTTCCACAGATTCTCGATTGGATTCCGGTCTGGACTTTGACTTGGCCATTCTAACACCTGGATATGTTTATTTTTGAACCATTCCATTGTAGATTTTGCTTTATGTTTTGGATCATTGTCTTGTTGGAAGACAAATCTCCGTCCCAGTCTCAGGTCTTTTGCAGACTCCATCAGGTTTTCTTCCAGAATGGTCCTGTATTTGGCTCCATCCATCTTCCCATCAATTTTAACCATCTTCCTGTCCCTGCTGAAGAAAAGCAGGCCCAAACCATGATGCTGCCACCACCATGTTTGACAGTGGGGATGGTGTGTTCAGCTGTGTTGCTTTTACGCCAAACATTACGTTTTGCATTGTTGCCAAAAAGTTCAATTTTGGTTTCATCTGACCAGAGCACCTTCTTCCACATGTTTGGTGTGTCTCCCAGGTGGCTTGTGGCAAACTTTAAACAACACTTTTTATGGATATCTTTAAGAAATGGCTTTCTTCTTGCCACTCTTCCATAAAGGCCAGATTTGTGCAATATACGACTGATTGTTGTCCTATGGACAGAGTCTCCCACCTCAGCTGTAGATCTCTGCAGTTCATCCAGAGTGATCATGGGCCTCTTGGCTGCATCTCTGATCAGTCTTCTCCTTGTATGAGCTGAAAGTTTAGAGGGACGGCCAGGTCTTGGTAGATTTGCAGTGGTCTGATACTCCTTCCATTTCAATATTATCGCTTGCACAGTGCTCCTTGGGATGTTTAAAGCTTGGGAAATCTTTTTGTATCCAAATCCGGCTTTCAACTTCTTCACAACAGTATCTCGGACCTGCCTGGTGTGTTCCTTGTTCTTCATGATGCTCTCTACGCTTTTAACGGACCTCTGAGACTATCACAGTGCAGGTGCATTTATACGGAGACTTGATTACACACAGGTGGATTGTATTTATCCTCATTAGTCATTTAGGTCAACATTGGATCATTCAGAGATCCTCACTGAACTTCTGGAGAGAGTTTGCTGCACTGAAAGTAAAGGGGCTGAATAATTTTGCACGCCCAATTTTTCAGTTTTTGATTTGTTAAAAAAGTTTGAAATATCCAATAAATGTCGTTCCACTTCATGATTGTGTCCCACTTGTTGTTGATTCTTCACAAAAAAATACAGTTTTATATCTTTATGTTTGAAGCCTGAAATGTGGCAAAAGGTCGCAAAGTTCAAGGGGGCCGAATACTTTCGCAAGGCACTGTAGTTGATGCAAACTAGCCACTTCGGAAATGCACTCATTACAAATAACCACAGTGATCTCCATATTGCTAGCTACTATTATCTATTTTTTTATTAAAGCGGATAAAGTAGGCAGCAGGCATGTGCACAGGTTGGGCTCAACTAGTGAAAAAGAGGTGAAGCGAGAGATTTAATCTGCCCAAAATCTGTCCACGAAACAAAGACAACAAAGTAAGGTCAATGAGAAAGTGTCGAATTTGGTCAACAAAACATTCCATTTCTAATTTGCTATGTGAGCCTTATTTGATTGAATAGACGTTTCGTAATGGTTAGGATGTTATAAATGCACTGATATAAGTGGAAGCCCGTGGCATTTCGGCAACTTTGGGGAAAAAACAACTTTATTTCAGCCTTGTGCCTGTTGATGTAGTGATAGAAGACTCATCATGGATATAACCCGGTTTAGCATGAACATTGCCATTGAGGGTTTCCACCATTTTAAAGTTGTCAACTGGGTGGGGATTCCTATGAGTTGGGAGCCTAGTAGCCTAGTGGTTAGAGCATTGGACTAGTAACTGGAAGGTTGCAAGTTCAAACCCCCGAGCTGACAAGGTACAAATCTGTCGTTCTGCCCCCTGAACAGGCAGTTAACCCACTGTTCCTAGGCCTTCATTGAAAATAAGAATTTGTTCTTAACTGACTTGCCTAGTTAAATAAAGGTTAAAAAAAAACACAGTCATGAAGATGAGGTCATTGGCTGATTCTTGGGTCGTCTCCTTGAGCGACACTGTATCTTGGAGAGGTGAGTGTAGGAGCTGGATGAGGTCCTCCTCTGAGTCCACCTGGGCACAGGTGGAGTCTGGGAGAACAGAGTGAAAGGAGGTCGGCCACCACATTGTCCCTGCCCGTTGTAAACTGCAGCTTAAAAAAGTTATACTGCTGGAAGCGGTCTGACCAGGATGAAAGAATGTCTGTGGAGGTAAAGGTGCCACCGCTCGAAGGACCAGGCACATGCTAGTGTAACAGTATAACTTTAGACCGTACCCTCGCCCATACCCGGGCGCGAACCAGGGACCCTCTGCACACATCAACAACAGTCACCCATCGCTCCACAAAAGCCACGGCCCTTGCAGAGCAAGGGGAACTACTACTTCAAGGTCTCAGAGCAAGTGAAGTCACCGATTGAAACGCTATTTAGCGCGCACCGCTAACTAAGCTAGCCGTTTCACATCCGTTACTGTTGGTAAAATTATGAATAAATGACTGAACAAATCATTTTAAATGGAACTGTAACTAAGTAAACTTATACTCTGTTTTATTATATCTGATTAACAATATGAGTTCAAACGATGGAATTGTGTGACACGGACAAGGAGTAATTTAAGTTAATGAACACCATTCCAACTAGGAAGAAACTAATGGGTTGTGGACTGTGTAAACACATAAGCTTATGGTTGAACCTACGGAACTGAGCTCTGTGGTTTTTAGATAAGACAGTGAGTGCATTCCTAAGTTTTCTGTTATTTAGAACTGTCAGCTCAGTGGTGATTGATAATGTTGAGGGATCAAAAGTTACCTGGGAGTGTGTTAGTAAGTTAGAATGAACTTTTCACCTCATTTTGTCCCGGTCGAGAGGAGGGGATTCTGTTAAAGCAATGAAATGATGTCATGATTTGTATATAAACTGTTGCTCGTGGTGAAATGGGAGCGCGCTCCGAGAATAAATTCTGTAACCTATTATTGAAAAGACTGGTCTCCATCTATTTTATGCAAAGAAGAATCTTACAAATTCTCATAAAATAGATGAAGGGTTTTCAATTAATGAAAGCACATTGGCATAATTAAATTACAGTAACAGTTACACTCACCCCCCTTTTTGACCTCCTCCTTTTCCGCAGCAACCAGTGATCCGGGTCAACAGCATCAATGTAACAGTATAACTTTAGACAGTCCCCTCATCCATACCCGGGCGCAAACCAGGGACCCTCTGCACACATCAACAGTCAGCCACGAAGCATCGTTACCCATCGCTCCACAAAAGCCGCGGCCCTTGCAGAGCAAGGGGAACTACTACTTCAAGGTCTCAGAGCAAGTGACGTCACCGATTGAAACGCTATTTAGTGCGCACCACTAACTAAGCTAGCCGTTTCACATCCGTTACACTAGTGCCTCCCTCTCTCTAACGGGGTACTTCTGTTTCCACATGAGGTTGGTGGCACCTTAATTGGGGAAGATGGGCTCGCGGTAATAGCTGGAGCGGCATTTGTGGAATGGTATTAAATTCATCAAACACTTGGTTCCCATGTGTTTCATGCCATTCCATTTGCTCAGTTCCAGCCATTATTATGAGCCGTTCTCCCCTCAGCAGCCTCCACTGTTTGGTTCGGGGGACTACGATGTGCGAGGCAGGAAAGCCACCGGGTTCTCAACACCGTCCTGAAGCTGGGAGAGGACCTCTCCCACTGCAGTGGCTGACGCGTCACAGGTGATCAGAGTTAGGCTGGTGAGGTTAATGTGGGCCAGGACAGGTGAAGTGGTCAGCAGTTCTTTGAGAGAGTGGACAGCCTGTGCACAGTCGGGTGTCCAGGCCTAGTACACCTCCTTCTTCAACAGCTGACACAGAGTGGAATGGCGGAGTACTGGGGCAGGAAGCACATGTAGTAACTGGTCATTCCCAGAAATTAGGCAAGTTGTGTAGCAGATGTCGGTTCTGGGACACAATGTATGGCTTCCATGTTTGACTGCAGCGGCGAGAGCCCTCGGGCTGATACGCGGTACCTGACAAAGCCGATCTCTGGCATTAACAAGCACTTCTCAGTGTTGAGTGTGAGGATGTGTTGACTGAGAACTGCGGAGGCTGCTTGCAGATGTTGGTCATGGACGATGTCGTCCAAGTAGAAAGGCACTCCAGAGACCCTGGCAAGGATTCTGGTCATTATTTTCTGGAAACAGCTGGGTGCCTAACTTTTTTTTTACCCCAATATGAGTGACGAAGGCTGTCAGGTTCCTACTCTGGGTCAACATAACTCATTGGCAGCTCTCAGATCCAAGCAGACCCGCAGCTCTCCAGACTTATTTTTAGTGATGACCAAGTTGGACACCCATGGGAAGCATCCACCGGCTCCATGAATACATCCTCCAGCTGCTTGTGTAGATCCTTAGTGACCTCCTCACGTAAAGTCAGTGGAATACGACGTAGAGGTTGAATGATTTGAGTCACCGAAAGGTCGAGGAGGGGCTTAGGTGTGAAAGTGGTCAGGGCACCTATGTCGGTGAATACGGTAGGCCATCGCTTTTGTCATGGGTAGGCGATGTGCAGGATTGTTGAGCCGCTATTGTCCAACAGAAAGAACCCCAGGCTGGTTGAGACTATGGATGCTGTAGGGACTATGATGCTATAGGGACTGTGATGCTATAGGGACTAATGATACTCAGGGACTATAGATACTGTAGAGTCTATGGCGACTGAAGAGACTATAGAGGAACCGCAGAAGATACATATGTATGCATAGGTAACGACAAGAGGATTGTTGAAGATGCATAAGGAGTAGTAAGGGAGATTACTGAGTGTGTTTGGGAATAGAACTAAATGAATGTTGATGTGAGAGTTGTGTGAGTGTGGAAAAGACGTGTTAAGCTGATTGAAATTTTATATGGGTAAGGGCTGTTCATTGATGCCCCCAGACACTACCTCTCGGGCTGGCTGTGCTGTGATCGTTGCTGGTGATGTGGAAGTTAATTTATAACCTTATATAGAGGTAGGCAAATTGTATGTGTGAATGGAACCCTAGTGTGTGTGTGGGAAGATATGAAAAGAGAGATTAAATTGTATATAATCAGTTACTAGAGATTTGATGAAGTAATAATGGAAAATCATAATAATATACAACTTGCACACCCACACGTAGACATAGGTAAGTGGTGTAAAAAGTATTAAGAGAAATTAATAGTATAATGGGTTACTAGTGTCATGTCATCGAATGATTAAAGTTTCTAATTGCGTGATTAACTGAATCAAGCAATTATTAACTCATTAACCTGGGGCACCATGGGAAAACTAGTTTTTATTGAGTTTCTATTTCCCAAATTAACTCAAAGAATATCAGAATATCGATTTTACAACAGCCGCTAATTAACCAGTTACCTCTACCAATCTCGTTCTGAACGTCGTGTAGTCTGTGAATCTGCACGGACCCGGGTCTCACCAATGAGTTCGTACCACGCCAATCTTAGTTGAATATTTATTTACTCAAAAGCTAAAATGATGATAAAAGATTGACAAAACACATTATAGGCTATTGATTAGAACTTAGTATAACGGGCTAACACACTATTGCGCGTGTTACCCAAAATGGGGATTTCAAAGAGAGAGAGAAAAAAGAAAGTACACGAGAGAAATATACATTTGGGTGAATTTGTCAGCTATGCTATTCTAACCCTAGCCTTGCCCCAAACTGCCGCTCTTATGGGTCAGAATATAATGATGTAATTACGTGGGGAAGTTATCTGTGGATCCTCCGCGTGGACCGTTCAGGCTGCTCGATGATGCACTTCTCCGGTGCGCCTTTCTGGTCGTCCTCACAATGTCAATGTCCTTTTGGCTTAGGAGTCTCACCCTTGCTATGGAAGGGGTCTTCTGACGACAGACAGCTCTGTAGCTCAGAGCTCACAGCATAGTAATGAACCCTTTTAGATAACACGATTCGCTGGGATTGGATGCTAAGGGGGTCCGACTTGAATTCACCTGCTTAGACACAGCTACTCATCCGTAGCTTGGGTAGAAAAAGATTTCTTTGTCTTCAAACTTGTGTTGCGTTCTGGGTTCGTTGACTTTTTAGACCTTGGCTGCAGCTTGGGTCACGTAGTCTTCCCTGGAAATTCTTTACTCACAGGTTTTATACCCTCGGGTCAGAAGTGGGCGTAACCGCCTTTAGGGCAATTCTCTGGGCGTACCAAGTTAAGAGGGCAAGGTCTAGATTTGACTCAAATCCGATTTTAGACAACTAACTTCACATTTCATCTTCCCCAAAACATTCTCTTTGATTTGGATATTTTCCATACAACATACAATGTATAAACAGCCAACATATACTAGGAAAACTCTTCACGTTACAATGCTTTCGTAATAACGTCATCTATTAACCTTTAATAACAAAACAAAAAGGACATACATTTTCATATTCCATCTATCGTCATGACCACCATTGTGGCTGATGGAAACCATTGTTCCAAAGTCCCTTTATTTCATGTTTAATGTTCTGAGGCTGGTTCTCCATAGTAACAGGACAAAGAAATTTGTCTGTGGCCTGAGATTTACCAGGGGCGTGAGGGGTCATAAAAAACCCACATCTTCAGACCCCTAGATCTCTCCTCTGTTGAGGTTGAGAGATAATCTGTAGGGTTTTGGTCTCCTGTAACCTGACCTGATCAGGACAGTCATGACACTAGATTTGATAAAGTTATAGAATATAATAAAACTTTCTTGTCCATCCAGGATGGACATTTTTCTTTGGATTCACTTTCCATTAAAATAATCACATACACATACATTCTCACATCATACACATTTAAACCAGTCAGTCCATCATATTGTATACACTAATGTATAGTGTATACACTAACAACATAGAGGACATGAATACAATGACCACTGTCCCAACTGCACTAGATAGATAAGTACATATACCGATACAATTTACTTTGCATTTAGTATTCCAACAGCACAGGGAATGAATGAATGTTTGAACAAGTTCTTCTTGGCCATAGGCATTCTGAAGTGCCAGCCAGAGGGAAGCCTCTCCAACTGAGGGTGTAGAGGGTGGGAGGGGTCGCCAACAACAGCCAGGTCCTTCTTTTTGGTTGGCTAATGGAACAGAATGCTCAAATGTGCCTGTGGTCAACCAATTACTTTGCTGGCTGTGTTTACTATTCTGGTCAGTTTACTTTTGCTTCTCACACTCAGATTACCATACCAGACTGTATGAACAATGTATGAATGTATAAAGGGTTACTAGAGTTTAACTTGCCAGGTAGAGGCTTATTATGGATAGAGCACGCCATCTACAGGGGACTGATAGACATTGCCAGCCCAGTTTTAAAACATGATTATCTCTTCCCTTCTGAATTGGCCAATGTATTTTATAATTTTGGCACATTACATATGAATCTCAAAATAATAGTCATGTAATAAAGCGAAGTGAATATCCAACAGAAATTGGTAATAAATATATAGAGTAACATTGTTAGACTAAAATGAAAACAACGCCTTCCAATACAGAGAAAGTTATTATATTTGTTGTGTTTTAAATAGGTGTGAAGGCAGAACATTGTTTGAGAATGAGACGTGTGTAGTAGTGATTGAGATTTTTTTTAACCTTTATTTAACTAGGCAAGTCAGTTAAGAACAAATTCTTATTTTCAATGACGGCCTAGTGGGTTAACTGCCCGTTCAGGGGCAGAACAGCAGATTTGTACCTTGTCAACTTGGGGGCTTGAACTTGCAACCTTCCGGTTACTAGTCCAATGCTCTAACCACTAGTACCCTGCCGTTAGTCTTCCTATTGGGAAGAAGGGAGTCCATGTTGAAGGAAACATATGGAGACTAGTGAAAGTAACAAAGTGAATTTAGTAATATTAGTGGCTTTCAGATAGCACTCTAATACTATGCTTTAGCTTTGAAGTAAATGTTTCAATACAAGATCACATGATGAACAGAGTGATTGAGCATTGGGACTGATATTAAATTAGAAGCCGCCATCTGTGGTTTGGGTTAGAAATAAGCTTCCTGTGGATAAATAGATAGCTGCCAGTACTCACTGAACTCAAACAGTCTGTGAGGGACACAGTGGGAATATTTGGGACAGAGGTAAGAATAATTGAATAAGAGACATTTTTGACAATTTCTAAGTATTATTGCTCAATTCTATAGTTTGGATAATACCAGTTATTTAAGTAAGAAGGTAATGTCACCTAAAATAATAATCTGTTTCCATTACGTGGAACTGTGTCCAGAATTGAAGTAGATCAAATAAATGTTTTTAGTACTGAATATTGAGCTGATAAGCCAGCACCAACATTTTTGAAGGTTCTAGCAGATTTGTTAAACAACAGGTTTCATATTTTGACTAGTTGATGTCACAGGGACATATGTCAATGCAACAGGTCAAAATGATAAGGTTACAAAACATGGGCTCTGAGATTGTTTACTTGAGAAGGTGCCTATTCCGCTTAACGGGACACTGTATCATCTGATGTGTCTGAAGTATAATTCTGGATACGCATGGTTTTATCAAGACTTCCTGCCCAAGATGCAGTAAACTCGATTAAGATTAAGAATTTTTAGGACTGATTTTGATGTGCAAACTAAGTTATTGTGACCAATTCCATACATCTGTTGTTCGTCATGTAGACTGAAGGGGGTGTATCTTGGCTATAAAATACCTTTGTACCTTTGTTTCGGGGTTCTCAACGAATCATCTGAGGGTGATTCATCGACCACCCATCATTAACGTAGAGCACTCAATCGATTCACTTTATAAGTGTGTGTTTTATTGACCTGCTCCCTTATTAATGAGCAAATAAAGATTTAGTTTAAGTATAACTCTGACTTGTGTGATAAGTTTGTCTTTCCTCATTTGATAGTAAATAAATTAACCACCACAGTGACCACAGATGGTATCTAGATGCATGGAAGGGATCATTCATCCAAGAACAGTGTGAGCCCCACCCACCCTAACTGGCTGAAGTAATGGCGACAATTGCGTTCACTATGGTCCTTCAACACTTCTACCGTGAGACCTGTGTTCGAGCCAGAAACGTGTACACTGCATCCAGCCGAAGGTATCAACTGCCCTTTCTCTCATGCCATTTCTCTCAGGAGTGCGACACGAGTCCACGTGGAGTGAGCATGGAGAGAGATCCCGTCCAAACTTCTTACATACTGCTGGTGGACTAGTAGTAAAAAGGACAATACATAATGGACCGTAAAGGACAGTGGTGGCTCAGGTGAGAGATTTGTCTGCTTGGGAAAATCTGATTATTCCCCAGATATTATAATCGGGACATTATTAAGGGCCATCCACTTTGAACATGTGTGCCATTGGGAGGATGAACTGAAAAACATCTGATGAAGAAACACCAGAAGAGTGAGTGCCATGAAGGAGGGGGTCAACCGTGCTCGTAATTGATTTAGGCTTGTCCAAAATTGTTTATTTGGGGATTGATTGTGGAGGTCTGCACACTGCAAAGGTTATAGTAATTTAGACTAGAAATGCATTGAGATACCGATCTGCCATTAGCATGCCATTCATGACAAAAGTTCCAGCTGAAATGTAATTGCCAGAATCCATAAATTAAATAGTGTAATGAAGCAAATGTGGAACTGTATGAAGCGAAGGTCAAACCTTTTAAGGATCGGACCCTTTTTTTAAATTGTCACCTAAAATGACATACCCAAATCTAACTACCTTTAGCTCAGGACCTGAAGCAAGGATATGGATATTATTGATACCATTTGAAAGGAAACACTTTGACATTTGTGGAAATGTGAAATTAATGTAGGATAATATAACACATTCGATCTGGTAAAAGATAATACATGCGTTTTTCCCCCGTTTTTCCCCCAACATCTTTGAAATGCAAGAGAAAGGCCAAAATGTAATATCACAGATTAGGTGCAATTTAGATTTTGGCCATTAGATGGCAGCAGTGTATGTGCAAAGTTGTAGACTGATTCAACGAACCATTGCATTTCTGTTCAAAATGTTGTATCAAGACTACCCAAATGTGCCTAATTGGTTTATTAATACATGTTCAAGTTCATAACTGTGCACTCTCAAACAATGGCATGGTATTTTGTCACTGTAAATTCTACTGTAAATTGGACAGTGCCATTAGATTAACAAAAATAAAAGCTTTCTGCCCATATCAGACATGTCTATGGCCTGGGAAATGTTCTTGTTACTTACAACCTCATGCCAGTCACATTAGCCTACGTTAGCTCAACCGTCGCGCAGGGGGGACTTAAGTTAAAACATTTGACTGCAATGGTTTTACAAGTTGGATTGTACAACCCAGAATGAAGGGTTAGAAAGGATGAAGTGTTTGGTTTTATGTGTTGATTTTGTTTACAACCCAGAATGAACACACTTACAAACTGAAATCATATGGGTGTAGGCCTACATTGTACAATCAATCAGCGAAATAGAGACTCAAATAGTGCAGTTATTTGCACTTGTATACCAATGTATTAGCGACAAAGTTGGTTCCTGTTTCAGTCATGCCTTTGGTCACTTTCATATGGTCAAATAAAAACAGCATAACGATTGGATGGTAATAGATCCTCCCACAATGTAGGCAGGCGCTGGCTGCAGGATGAAGTTGGTAAAAAGCAACTGCAGAAACTTGCAGTCAAAACTTCATGACCTTTGATCACATTATTTTTGTAAAGTTCATGCAGTCGACATGTTGACATGCAAGTCGAATCATTTTTATCCCCATAATGCAACACAATTTGAAAGGCGGTGACCATTGACTTAAAAGTGATCCGCTCAAACAGTTTCAATACTACTTACAGACATCCACCAGCAATATTTGAACTTTTACTGTTGAAAAGTGATATCCCAATTATAAATACAGTAAAGTACACAAACTGAAAAATATATGTTTTAAGCAACATAGTGTTTTTTTTAGAAACTTCAAGAAGTAGGTCATTCAAGGAATTGGTCTGATGGAAATCCATGATGTCATCTGCCTCCTCCTTGCAAGAGGAACAATAGAGGAGCAATAGAGAACAGATATCATTACATACCTGAACCTATTGAGATGTGCCATTTATTAAGTAAATAGGTAAGGTGAAAAGGAGGCTGGAGTGCCACTTTAAAGAGTGTCTCTCCAAAAAAACACCAATGCCATAGCAGCTAGTTCTTGTCTGTGTAATAAAGTGCGTGTTGGCGGCAGGGAAGTCAGGCGCCGGAGAACGAAATTGGTATAAAGCACTTAATAAGCGCTCATAAAACTCCAAAAACCAAAATATACAAAAAATAATAAAAGTGGGCACAAAACCCCGTCGCACACCGACACATGACTTGCACAAAACATACAATCAAACAATCTCCGACAAGGAAAGGAGGGGAAACAGGGGGTTAAATACACAACATGTAATTGATGGGATTGGAAAAAGGTGTGAAGGAAGACAAGACTAAACCAATGGAAAATGAAAAATGGATCAGTGATGGCTAGAAGGTTGGTGACGTCAACCGCCGAACACCGCCCGAACAAGGAGTGGGACCAACTTCGGCGGAAGTCGTGACAGTCTGCTTAATTCACTGACTGTATATACACCATAAAAAATGAGGGAGTGGGATGTCTCGCTTCCTCTTACGTCTCTGGCAGAGATAATGGATCTCCTCTCTGACTGTAGCATCATACATAGGCCTAGATATTGACCTGATTTAACAACCTCTGCATGTTTCTACTGATTATGATCAACATCACAATGTCACCTCTTCAAAGACAGAATTATAATAGATCACTGACCGTAAATTAAGATGAATTCTGATAATCTTATTCTGGTAAATTTTTTCACTTATAAATTAATAATATGTACCCATTGATTCTTGATGAATATAATGTATAAATGCCTCAGGAGCTTAGTTAAACTGTACCACATCATAACCCAAAATATAAGCTTATTTTACTTCAATGTTTTTAAACAAAGTAAAGGGAAATAAACACTGTATAGCCTCAACGTGGTTAAAACTATCATTTTGATATCATGGCTAGTCAGTCCTTCTGTCTGTTACATTGTTATTTATGGGAAGAAATACACAAATGACATACTTTTTCTCATGCATAAGGGAAATCCACCTCTCAAATGTCAGATCAAATGAAATGTAAAGTCTATAATTTGACTAATTAGACTTGTGAACAAATAACCAGATGCCATGCAACCCTACAAACAAATCACAATCCACAGGATGTTGTATGATTGATTGGGGAGATTGGCGGCCAGTTTGGCCATAAGGTAGGATTAAGAGTGGAAAAGTGGAACATAAGTAAATGTGGAATGGGGGATTGCACAATCCTTTTGAAATATCTGACAAAGGAGAAGATGGCGAACAGGAAACAAATTGAGAAAAATTGAACATATTTTGAGTGAATATGGAGTGGTGGATCACACAGAACTTTTGGAAGAGCTCCAGAAGGAAATTTAACTTGACGATGAATTAACTGCGGTGGCAGGTGCTGTGAAGACAGTCGGGTTTGAGCCTCATCCTGATGTTGACAAAGATTATTCTGGCCAAGTGGGAGTGAGATTTTTGGAAAGAATGGATCCTTGCCTTCTGGCAGATCCATATGTTGTGTCAGGTTGGTTGGAGAAAGCGACTCGAAAGTGGAATTGTGTAGATGTTTTGTGTTTCTGCCATCCAGAGGGAGAGTGTGCTCTTCCTCACGCAACTGCGGACAAGAACTGTGACTAGCTTTCCTTTCTGTTGTTGAAAGGAGTGATAACTGGGGTGGCGTTTGTAATGCCCGGGGTGTAGTGGGGAAGAAGTTAGGCGCAGGAAGCAGAGAGTTCCGGGTAGCGCTAACTTTTAATGCACCACAACGGTGAACAGACACCAACCAAAACAAATGCCCCAAACACGGGGGACTTAAACAGTCCAGCAAAAACACAAACACACGGACAACCGTGACATACAGCCGTGTACACATGTACATCGACATAATCCTGCACAACCAGCAGGCGGGCCGGCTGGTAAGTAAAGCCCAACCAATCATCCTAAACTAAACACAGGTGAAACCAATAAACAGAAAAGGGGAAAAAAGGGATCAGTGGCAGCTAGTAGGCCGGTGACGCCGAGCGCCGAGCGCCACCCGAACAGGAAGGGGAGGAGGAGGAGTCGTGACAGAGTTAATAAGTGTTGAGGATCAACGGAAGTTGTGAAGATTCCCTGGGAATGTGACGCGCAGCGTTTGGTGCGACACAGCCTTGATGAAACGCGTGGTGATAAAGAGAAGACACTGTCTGTACTACTGAGTTTTGATGCCAGAGGAAGTCACGTTAGGATGTCAGTTATCCTGTGAGAGCTTTTGTCCCGAATCCATTGCAGTGATTTAGGTGTCAAGCTTATTGTAATGTGGCAGCAGTGTGTAAGTGGGAAATTACTAGATGTGAGAAGTGTGCAGGAGGACATGAGACAAAGGAATATGGAGTATCGGTGGAAATAGTTTTTCACCCATGGTGCTGGAGTTCAGAGGTGTCCGGTGAGAGAAAGGCAGGTTGAGATTGTCTGGATCAGAGTAGTGCAGAAGGTGTTGTATAATGAGGCAGTGAAGAGAGTAGTAGACGAAGATGACCCCCTATAGACCCCTTTCTGTGTTTGCCAACATTGCCGCACGAGGGCAATATGCGCACGTTGGTGGCAGAACAAGGCGGAGTTCTTATGGAACGGGTGTGGTATCCTTAAAGGATCCCTGTGAGTAGGCTGAGGCCAATAAAGAGTGATGGGAATGGCATGTGCTTCAGTAAAAAAAAAATGTGTGTGTGTGTCAATTGTACTGTAGGAATGGAATGTAAATGACAGAGGATAGATGTTGTGTATGCACCTGCAGAAAAGTACTTGGGTATACGATATTTTATTGCAGAATAGTTACAAGGTGTTTTGAACGATAGTGTCCTGTCCTCCCAGGCTGCTGGCCTGGAGTAGGATCAGATAGGGTCAAAGTAGTGGAATCGCTGTGAGTTTTCAATGGGTGCAGGGTTAGATGGTAGGGCAATTTTTTCACAGTGTAATGAATTCATACTACAGAACAGTAGGCTGATACACAGCCATACAGTAGTTGGCGGCATGCACATATAATATTTGTTTGGGGTCCGCCATAATGCCAAAGAAGAATAATAATATGGTTGCCATCAGTCTCCTCATAGATGGATCTGGTAGTGTGGAAGTGCATGAAGCGAGACGGTGGATGGTGGTTGGAAGAGCATGAAGCGAGACGGTGGATGGTGGTTGGAAGAGCATGAAGCGAGACGGTGGATGGTGGTTGGAAGAGCATGAAGCGAGACGGTGGATGGTGGTTGGAAGAGCATGCTTGTTTGAAATGGAAAATCGTTGCGGTAGCTTTTGATAAAGAAGAACATCAAGACAAAGCAATCGCTTTATAAGTGGGATGCACTGTTGTGTGCTACATCCTGAGGGGTTCTTGCTGATTGTAACGGCTCTCGTGGGTTGAAGAAGGAGACCAAGGTGCAGCGTGGTAGCCGTTCCTGATTTTTAATTAACTGAACACCGCAACAAATGCTGACACTACACATCAAAGTATATCTGACCAAATTATGAAAGACAAGCATTGTAATTTTAAATTCCTTAAATGTAGTATGGATGTGGTGAACAAATTATTGTTGTCTATCAGCAATGACAACTTGGATGGAAAATTACTGAGGATAATAGTGGACGATGTTGCCACTCTCATTTGCCACATCTTCAATTTAAGCCTACTAGAAAGTGTGTGCCCTCAGGCTTGGAGGGAAGCAAAAGTCATTGAGCTACCTAAATATAGTAAAGCCCTCTTTACTGGCTCAAATAGCTGACCAATCAGAATGTTACCAACCCTGAGTAAACTTTTGTAAAAAAATTATGTTTGACCAGATACAATGTTATTTTACAGTAAACCAACTAACAACAAACATTCAGCATGCTTATAGAGAAGTACTTTCAACAAGCACAGCACTTACACAAATGACTGATGATTGGCTGAAAGAAATTGAAGATAAAAAAATTGTGGGGGCTGTTTTGTTAGACTCCAGTGTGGATTTTGACATTATCGATCATAGTCTGCTGCTGGCAAAACGTACAGTGCCTTGTGAAAGTATTCGGCCCCCTTGAACTTTGCGACCTTTTGCCACATTTCAGGCTTCAAACATAAAGATATAAAACTGTATTTTTTTGTGAAGAATCAACAACAAGTGGGACACAATCATGAAGTGGAATGAAATTTATTGGATATTTCAAACTTTTTTAACAAATCAAAAACTGAAAAATTGGTCGTGCAAAATTATTCAGCCCCTTTGCTTTCAGTGCAGCAAACTCTCTCCAGAAGTTCAGTGAGGATCTCTGAATGATCCAATGTTGACCTAAATGACTAATGATGATAAATACAATCCACCTGTGTGTAATCAAGTCTCCGTATATATGCACCTGCACTGTGATAGTCTCAGAGGTCCGTTAAAAGCGCAGAGAGCATCATGAAGAACAAGGAACACACCAGGCAGGTCCGAGATACTGTTGTGAAGAAGTTTAAAGCCGGATTTGGATACAAAAAGATTTCCCAAGCTTTAAACATCCCAAGGAGCACTGTGCAAGCGATAATATTGAAATGGAAGGAGTATCAGACCACTGCAAATCTACCAAGACCTGGTCGTCCCTCTAAACTTTCAGCTCATACAAGGAGAAGACTGATCAGAGATGCAGCCAAGAGGCCCATGATCACTCTGGATGAACTGCAGAGATCTACAGCTAAGGTGGGAGACTCTGTCCATAGGACAACAATCAGTCGTATATTGCACAAATCTGGCCTTTATGGAAGAGTGGCAAGAAGAAAGCCATTTCTTAAAGATATCCATAAAAAGTGTTGTTTAAAGTTTGCCACAAGCCACCTGGGAGACACACCAAACATGTGGAAGAAGGTGCTCTGGTCAGATGAAACCAAAATTGAACTTTTTGGCAACCATGCAAAACTTTATGTTTGGCGTAAAAGCAACACAGCTCATCACCCTGAACACACCATCCCCACTGTCAAACATGGTGGTGGCAGCATCATGGTTTGGGTCTGCTTTTCTTCAGCAGGGACAGGGAAGATGGTTAAAATTGATGGGAAGATGGATGGAGCCAAATACAGGACCATTCTGGAAGGAAACCTGATGGAGTCTGCAAAAGACATGAGACTGGGACGGAGATTTGTCTTCCAACAAGACAATGATCCAAAACATAAAGCAAAATCTACAATGTAATGGTTCAAAAATAAACATATCCAGGTGTTATAATGGCCAAGTCAAAGTCCAGACCTGAATCCAATCGAGAATCTGTGGAAAGAACTGAAAACTGCTGTTCACAAATGCTCTCCATCCAACCTCACTGAGCTCGAGCTGTTTTGCAAGGAGGAATGGGAAAAAATGTCTCTCGATGTGCAAAACTGATAGAGACATACCCCAAGCGACTTACAGCTGTAATCGCAGCAAAAGGTGGCGCTACAAAGTATTAACTTAAGGGGGCTGAATAATTTTGCACGCCCAATTTTTCAGTTTTTGATTTGTTAAAAAAGTTTGAAATATCCAATAAATGTCGTTCCACTTCATGATTGTGTCCCACTTGTTGTTGATTCTTCACAAAAAAAATACAGTTTTATATCTTTATGTTTGAAGCCTGAAATGTGGCAAAAGGTCGCAAAGTTCAAGGGGGCCGAATAATTTCGCAAGGCACTGTATGTGTTATGGCTTTACACCCCCTGCTATATTGGATAATGAGTTATCTGTCTAACAGAACACAGGAGGTTGTTATTTAATGGAAGCCTCTCCAACATAATCCAGGTAGAATCAGGAATTCCCTTTGGCAGCTGTTGAGGCCCATTACTTTTTTCAATCTTTACTAATGAATTGCCACTTGCTTTGAGGAAAGCCAGTGTCTAAGTATGTGAATGACTCAACACTATATACAGTGCCTTGCGAAAGTATTCGGCCCCTTTGAACTTTGCGACCTTTTGCCACATTTCAGGCTTCAAACATAAAGATATAAAACTGTATTTTTTTGTGAAGAATCAACAACAAGTGGGACACAATCATGAAGTGGAACGACATTTATTGGATATTTCAAACTTTTTTAACAAATCAAAAACTGAAAAATTGGGCGTGCAAAATTGTTCAGCCCCCTTAAGTTAATACTTTGTAGCGCCACCTTTTGCTGCGATTACAGCTGTAAGTCGCTTGGGGTATGTCTCTATCAGTTTTGCACATCGAGAGACTGAAATTTTTTCCCATTCCTCCTTGCAAAACAGCTCGAGCTCAGTGAGGTTGGATGGAGAGCATTTGTGAACAGCAGTTTTCAGTTCTTTCCACAGATTCTCGATTGGATTCAGGTCTGGACTTTGACTTGGCTATTCTAACACCTGGATATGTTTATTTTTGAACCATTCCATTGTAGATTTTGCTTTATGTTTTGGATCATTGTCTTGTTGGAAGACAAATCTCCGTCCCAGTCTCAGGTCTTTTGCAGACTCCATCAGGTTTTCTTCCAGAATGGTCCTGTATTTGGCTCCATCCATCTTCCCATCAATTTTAACCATCTTCCCTGTCCCTGCTGAAGAAAAGCAGGCCCAAACCATGATGCTGCCACCGCCATGTTTGACAGTGGGGATGGTGTGTTCATGGTGATGAGCTGTGTTGCTTTTACGCCAAACATAACGTTTTGCATTGTTGCCAAAAAGTTCAATTTTGGTTTCATCTGACCAGAGCACCTTCTTCCACATGTTTGGTGTGTCTCCCAGGTGGCTTGTGGCAAACTTTAAACAACACTTTTTATGGATATCTTTAAGAAATGTCTTTCTTCTTGCCACTCTTCCATAAAGGCCAGATTTGTGCAATATACGACTGATTCTTGTCCTATGGACAGAGTCTCCCACCTCAGCTGTAGATCTCTGCAGTTCATCCAGAGTGATCATGGGCCTCTTGGCTGCATCTCTGATCAGTCTTCTCCTTGTATGAGCTGAAAGTTTAGAGGGACGGCCAGGTCTTGGTAGATTTGCAGTGGTCTGATACTCCTTCCATTTCAATATTATCGCTTGCACAGTGCTCCTTGGGATGTTTAAAGCTTGGGAAATCTTTTTGTATCCAAATCCGGCTTTAAACTTCTTCACAACAGTATCTCGGACCTGCCTGGTGTGTTCCTTGTTCTTCATGATGCTCTCTGCGCTTTTAACGGACCTCTGAGACTATCACAGTGCAGGTGCATTTATACGTAGACTTGATTACACACAGGTGGATTGTATTTATCATCATTAGTCATTTAGGTCAACATTGGATCGTTCAGAGATCCTCACTGAACTTCTGGAGAGAGTTTGCTGCACTGAAAGTAAAGGGGCTGAATAATTTTGCACGCCCAATTTTTCAGTTTTTGATTTGTTAAAAAAGTTTGAAATATCCAATAAATGTCGTTCCACTTCATGATTGTGTCCCACTTGTTGTTGATTCTTCACAAAAAAATACAGTTTTATATCTTTATGTTTGAAGCCTGAAATGTGGCAAAAGGTCGCAAAGTTCAAGGGGGCCGAATACTTTCGCATGGCACTGTATATTAGCTACTACAGCGACTGAAATGACTGCAACACTTAACAAAGAATTGCATTTAGTTTCAAAGTGGGTGGCAAGGAATAAGTTAGTCCTAAATATTTATAAAACTAAAAGCATTGTATTTTGGATAAACCATTCACTAAACCTCAACTAAATCTTGTAATAAATAATGTGAAAATTTAGCAAGTTGAGGTGACTAAACTGCTTGGAGTAACCCTGGATTGTAAACGTTCATGGTCAAAACATATTGATACAACAGTGGCTAAAATGGGGAGAAGTATGTCCATGCTAAAGCGCTGTTTTACCTTCTTCACAGCACTATCAACAAGGCAGGTCCTACAGGCCCTAGTTTTCTCGCACCTTGACTACTGTTCAGTCGTGTGGTCAGGTGCCACAAAAAAGGACTTCGGAAAATTGCAATTGGTTCAGAACAGGGCAGCATGGCTGGCCCTTGGATGTACACAGAGACCTAAGTAATAATATGCATGTCAATCTTTCCTGGCTCAAAGTGGAGGAGAGATTGACTTCATCACTGCTTGTATTTCTGAGAGGTATTGAGATGTTGAATGCACCAAGCTGTCTGTTTTAACCACTGGCGCACAGCTCGGACACCCATGCATACCCCACAAGACATGCAACAAGAGGTCTCTTCACAGTCCCCAAATCCAGAACAGACTATGGAAGGTGCACAGTACTACATAGAGCCATGACATGGAACTCTATTCCACATCAAGTAACACATGCAAGCAGTAAAATTTGATTTAAAAAACAAATTAAAAAACACCGGGGACTAGGAAGCAACACAAACATAGGCAGAGACACATGCATACACACACACACGATGGCATACACACTATACACACACGTACACATGGATTTTGTGCTGTATATACAGTTGAAGTCGGATGTTTACATACACTTAGTTAGGTTGGAGTCATTAAAACTTGTTTTTCAACCACCACAAATTTCTTGTTAACAAACTATAGTTTTGGCAAGTCAGTTAGGACTACTTTGTGCATGACACAAGTAATTTTTCTAACAATTGTTTACAGACAGATTATTTCACTTATAATTCACTGTATCACAATTCCAGTGGGTCAGAAGTTTACATACACTAAGTTGACTGTGCCTTCAAACAGCTTGGAAAATTCCAGAAAATTATGTCATGGCTTTAGAAGCTTCTGATAGGCTAATTGACATAATTTGAGTCAATTGGAGGTGTACCTGTGGATATATTTCAAGGCCTACCTTCAAACTCAGTGCCTCTTTGCTTGACATCATGGGAAAATCAGCCAATACCTCAGAAAAATAATTGTAGACCTCCACAAGTCTGGTTCATTCTTGGGAGCAATTTCCAAATGCCTGAAGGTTCCACGTTCATCTGTACAAACAATAGTACGCAAGTATAAACACCATGGGACCATGCAGTTGTCATACCGCTCAGGAAGGTGACATGTTCTGTCTCCTAGAAATGAACGTACTTTGGTGTGAAAAGTGCAAATCAATCCCAGAACAACAGCAAAGGACCTTGTGAAGATGCTGGAGGAACAGGTACAAAGGTATCTATATCCACAGTAAAAACGAGTCCTATATTGACATAACCTGAAAGGCCACTAAGCAAGGAGGAAGCCACTGCTCCAAAACCACCATAAAAAAGCCAGACTACGGTTTGCAACTGCACATGGCGACAAAGATCATACTTTTTGGAGAAATGTCCTCTGGTCTGATGAAACAAAAATAGAACTGTTTGGCCATAATGACCATCGTTGTGTTTGGAGGAAAAGGGGGAGGCTTGCAAGCTGAAGAACACCATCCCAACCATGAAGCACGGGGATGGCAGCATCATGTTGTGGGGGTGCTTTGCTGCAGGAGGGACTGGTGCACTTCACAAAATAGATGGCATCATGAGGATGGAAAATTGTGAATATATTGAAGCAACATCTCAAGACATCAGTCAGGAAGTTAAAGCTTGGTCTCAAATTGGTCTTCCAAATAGACAATGACCCCAAGCATACTTCCAAAGTTGTGGCAAAATGGCTTAAGGACAACAAAGTCAAGGTATTGGAGTGGCCATCACAAAGCCCTGACCTTAATCCTATAGAAAATGTGTGGGCAGAACTGAAAAAGCCTGTGCGAGCAAGGAGGCCTATACAAATCTGACTCAGTTACACCAGCTCTGTCAGGAGGAATGGGCCAAAATTCACCAAACCTATTGTTGGAAGCTTGTGGAAGGCTACCCAAAACATTTGACACAAGTTAAACAATTTAAAGGCAATGCTACCATAAACGAATTGAGTGATTAATTGAGTGTATGTAAACTTCTGACCCACTGGGAATGTGATGAAAGAAATTAAAGCTGAAATAAATCATCCCTCTACTATTATTCTGACATTTCACATACTTAAAACAAAGTGCTGATACTAACTGACCTAAGACATGGAATTTTTACTATGATTAAATGTCAGGAATTGTGAAAAACTGAGGTTAAATGTATTTGACTAAGGTGTATGTAAACTTCCGACTTCAACTGTATGTGGTAGTGGTGGAGTCGGGACCTGATGGCACACAGTCTATGAATGTATTGATGTTTTTTAAATTGTATAAAGTGCCTTAATTTTGCTGGGGATCTATAATAAATACAAATGCAAAAATGTTAGGATGCATAAGTTATCCTGTACGAGATTTTGTACCGAATACGTTACGTTGTTACAGGTGTCAAACTTATGGGCATGTGGTAGCACTGTTTCGGAGGGACGTTCCTAGGTGTGAGAAGTGTGTAGAAAGGCATGAGAAATGTCCCGTGTGAGAGAGGCAGGTTGAGGTTTCCAGGGTTAGAGTAGTGCAGAAGTAGTCATATGCTGAGGCAGTGAAGAAAGTAGAGGAAGATGGGTCCATGGGTCCTGAGAGGAGTGGTGTGAGTAGTAGATTTGTACAGTATAGAGGGATAGGCCAAGAAGTGATATATGTTTCAGTAATATTGGATTTATTGCATTTATAGCAATGGTTATCAACTGTACTGCAGGGATGGAATGTAAGTCGCAGAAAATTGAGGTTGTGGTGGCAGCTGCCGAGAGGTATTTGGGTGTGCGAGATTTGACATCAGAAGAGGTACAGGGTGTGTTAAGTCGTGGTGTCACATCCTTTCAGGTTGTTGACTTGAGGTAGGACTAAATAGATTTAAATAGTGGTTTAGGGTGGTGCTATTTTTTTGTGTGATTGTAGTGTTAGATGGTAGAGTATTTGTTTATTTATAAATTTTTTTAACAAAAGAATGAGGGAGTTGTACTCCAGTCTAGTAGGTGGCGGTAATGAAACATTTATTGGATGCCAACTGCCATTAAACCTAATCGAAGAAGAATAATAACGTGGTTGAAGTAGAACATCTTTGGTTGAATGAGTGGAGTCGCAAACGATGATGGCCGCCATGATAAACAAGAACTGCCAGATACTTTGATTCGTCAGACTATGGCGCTAAAATTATATTGGACTTTTGTGTTTCTTCTTTATTGCAGCAGGTCGATCTTTTGCTGAAGATGGGCAATATGAAATGGA
Organism: Oncorhynchus mykiss; assembly: GCF_013265735.2. NCBI lineage: Eukaryota > Metazoa > Chordata > Actinopteri > Salmoniformes > Salmonidae > Oncorhynchus > Oncorhynchus mykiss. The sequence goes on along the minus strand of NC_048569.1, from coordinate 29,272,314 downwards.
GGAGTTTCTGAAAAGGGAGCATTCATTGTCAAAGCTCTATCAAGGTAGCTAAATTGTGCAGGATCAACGGTTATTATAGACCCCTTTCTGTGTTTGCAAAAATTGCCACACGACTCGAGGGCGATGTAGGCAAGTTGGTGGCAGACCAAGGGGGAGTTCTTATTGCGCGCCAGCAAAAAACGCCTCTACTTACATATTGATTATACGTGAATTTCACACTACTTTGGGATTATAGTTGGTTTGTAAACCTTGTATGAATTTCCTGCTAAATATAATGTTCATGTCATCATCGCAAATCAACTGAATTAACGTTATACTTAAAACACTTCAGCCAGTAAAATTGCTATTTGACAAGCTTTTGCTACAGTTTATATTAATGAGCGTTAGCATTGTAGTAAACACCTGCTGCTTCCAAAATAGTGAATTTGCAAAGGTCACAACCAAATATGCAAGCATTAATCAAAATATAATTGTGCATGCGACATTGCAACAATGTTATACTGACTGTTAAATGTTGGTCATAAGATTAATACTTTCCTCCCACTACATCAAAAGTATATTTCTATCTATAGTGAATAGGCTTGTTTTATATAAACGTCCTCTCAATGTCAACTGTGTTTATTTTCAGCTAACTTAACATATGTAAATATTTGTGTGAACATAAGATTCAACAACTGAGACATAAACTGAACAAGTTCCACAGACAGGTGACTAACAGAAATGGAATAATGTCTCCCTGAACAAAGGGGGGGTCAAAATCAAAAGTAACAGTCAGTATCTGGTGTGGCCACCAGCTGTATTAAGTACTGCAGTGCATCTCCTCCTCATGGACTGTTCGTTCTGTGAGATGTTACCCCACTCTTCCACTAAGGCACCTGCAAGTTCCCGGACATTTCTGTGGGGAATGGCCCTAGCCCTCACCCTCCTATCCAACAGGTCCCAGACGTGCTCAATGAGATTGAGATCCGGGCTCTTCGCTGGCCATGGCAAAACACTGACATTCCTGTCTTACAGGAAATCATGCACAGAACGAGAAGTATGGCTGGTGGCATTGTCATGTCAGGATGAGCTTGCAGGAAGGGTACCACATGTGGAAGGAGGATGTCTTCGCTGTAACGCACAGCGTTGAGATTGCCTGCATTGACAAAAAGCTCAGTCTGATGATGCTGTGGCACACTGCCCCAGACCATGACGAACCCTCCACCTCCAAATCTATCCCGCTCCAGAGTACAGGCCCCGGTGTAATGCTCATTCCTTCGACAATAAACGCAAATCCGACCATCACCCCTGGTGAGACAAAACCGCGACTTGTCAGTGAAGAGCACTTTTTGCCAGTCCTGTCTGGTCCATGTGCCCATAGGTGATCAAATCAAATCAAATGTATTTATATAGCCCTTCGTACATCAGATATCAGCTGATGTACGAAGGGCTATATAAATAAATTTGATTTGATTTGATCAGCTGATATCTCAAAGTGCTGTACAGAAACCCAGCCTAAAACCCCAAACAGCAAGCAATGCAGGTGTAGAAGCACGGTGGCTAGGAAAAACTCCCTAGAAAGGCCAAAACCTAGGAAGTGTGCCGGGTGGAGATTATAACAGAACATGGCCAAGATGTTCAAATGTTCATACATGACCATCATGGTCGAATAATAATAAGGCAGAACAGTTGAAACTGGAGCAGCAGCACGGTCAGGTGGACTGGGGACAGCAAGGAGTCATCATGTCAGGTAGTCCTGGGGCATGGTCCTAGGGCTCAGGTCCTCAGAGAGAGAGAAAGAAAGAGAAAATTAGAGAGAGCATATGTGGGGTGGCCAGTCCTCTTCTGGCTGTGCCGGGTGGAGATTATAACAGAACATGGCCAAGATGTTCAAATGTTCATAAATGACCAGCATGGTCGAATAATAATAAGGCAGAACAGTTGAAACTGGAGCAGCAGCACGGCCAGGTGGACTGGGGACAGCAAGGAGTCATCATGTCAGGTAGTCCTGGGGCATGGTCCTAGGGCTCAGGTCCTCCGAGAGAGAGAAAGAAGGAGAGAATTAGAGAACGCACACTTCGATTCACACAGGACACCGAATAGGACAGGAGGAGTACTCCAGATATAACAAACTGACCCTAGCCCCCCGACACATAAACTACTGCAGCATAAATACTGGAGGCTGAGACAGGAGGGGTCAGGAGACACTGTGGCCCCATCCGAGGACACCCCCAGACAGGGCCAAACAGGAAGGATATAACCCCACCCACTTTGCCAAAGCACAGCCCCCACACCACTAGAGGACTAGAGGGATATCTTCAACCACCAACCTACCATCCTGAGACAAGGCTGATGTTGTTGCCGGTGTTGTCTGGTGACGACCTGCCTTACAACAGGCCTACAAGCCCCCAGGCCAGCCTCTCTCAGCCTATTGCGGAATGTCTGAGCACTGATGGAGGGATTGTGCATTTCTGGTGTAACTCGGGCAGTTGTTGTTGCCATCCTATACCTGTCCCACAGGTGTGATGTTCGGATGTACCGATCCTGGGCAGGTGTTGTTACACGTGGTCTGCCACTGCGAGGACGATCAGCTGTCCGTCCTGTCTCTGTAGCGCTGTCTTAGGCGTCTAACATTATGGACATTGCAATCTATTGCCCTGGCCACATCTGCAGTCCTCATGCCTCCTTGCAGCATGCTTAAGGCACGTTCTCGCAGATCAGCAGAGACCCTGGGCATCTTTCTTTTGGTGTTTTTCAGAGTCAGTAGAAAGGCCTCTTTAGTGTCCTAAGTTTTCATAACTGTGAACTTAAATCGCCTAAGCTGTTAGTGTCTTAATGACCGTTCTACAGGTGCGTGTTCATTTAATTGTTTATGGGTCATTGAACAAGCACGGGAAGCAATGTTTAAATCCTTCACAATGAAGATTTTTACGAATTATCTTTGAAAGACAGGGTCCTGAAAAGGGGATGTTTCTATTTTTGTTGAGTTTATGTCAGAGGTCGACCGATTATGATTTTTCAACGCCGATACCGATTATTGGAGGACCAAAAAAAGCTGATGCCAATTATTAATCGGCCAATTTTTTTTATATATATTTTTTATTATTTTCACAAACGCTCTCTTGTTAAATCATCCCCCAGCGTTGCATCGATTATATGCAACGCAGGACACGCTAGATAAACTAGTAATATCATCAACCATGTGTAGTTATAACTAGTGATTATGATTGATTGTTTTTTATAAGATAAGTTTAATGCTAGCTAGCAACTTACCTTGGCTTCTACTGCATTCATATAACAGGCAGGCTCCTCGTGGAGTGCAATGAGAGGCAGGTGATTAGATCATTGGACTAGTTAACTGTAAGGTTGCAAGATTGTATCCCCCAAGCTGAGAAGGTGAAAATCTGTTGTTCTGCCCCTGAACAAGGCAGTTAACCCACCGTTCCTAGGCAGTCATTGAAAATAAGAATGTGTTCTTAACTGACTTGCCTAGTTAAATAAAGGTATAAAAAATATATATATATTTTTTTAAATCGGCAAAATCGGCGCCCACAAATACCGATTTCCGATTGTTATGAAAACTTGAAATTGGCCCTAATTAATTGGCCATTCCGATTAATCGGTCGACCTCTAGTTTGTGTGTTCATGTGTGGGTTCCTCCAGCTCTTCCCATTAGGAATTGATGGGCGACGCCATGGTAACCACAGAGCAGGTGCGCCTCACATCTGACATGCAGAGCAAGCAGAGGGCAGTGTGGAGCCGCATTGTGAGTAGCCTTTAGAACACTGCACACTGTTATTATGTCTACATAAATGATACTTATTCTCTCTATGCATATCACATTTTGCATGGCTTTGTCTAAATTGTCATATCTATGTGTGTTTGTGTGTCACCTAAGGGCCTTGGAGTTACAAGTGCACTTTAAGATTCATAGCCAAGGAATGAATCATCTTAATGGGGATGTACTGGCAATTTGGTACACCAAGGAGCGCATGCAGGAAGATACTGTCCCAACAATGTAGTTCCAACAGAAATATCATAGCGTAGGTGCAATGCAACTGTATAAATGCATTTATGTTGTTGTGTCGGTCCTGTGTTTGGAAACCAGGACCTCTTCACAGGGCTGGGTGTGTTGGTGGATACGTACCCCAATGAGGAAAAACACCTAGAGGTATGTGCATATATCTGCTAGCCTCTTCTATGTGTTTCTGTGGAGTGTAGGAGTAGCTACAGTACTGTTCCATGTTATGTCACATTATATAATAGGACTTTTATCTCAACTACTTCCTGTTTTTTTCCCACTCATTCTACTGTCTGGCAGGGGCGTTTATTTATGTGTCATATCCTGTCAAATCTGGATTAACATGTCCTGATCTTCCTGTGCTCCGAGAGGGGCTTTTAGACAACTGACACCCAACACCTCCCACCTCAATACAGACTTGCGTCATACAAGCAAGCCAATACAGTGGAATATTTATGAGGTTTTGTTGGAACGCTTGCTTGGGCAGGGCTCACAGACCTGTGTAAAGGGCCTTGTGTTGTGCTCCTCTGTTTTGTGCATCCCTATGGAGACAGGCGCAGAAGATGAGGTACACCACACGCACACAGGTACCCAATGTTTGGACCACCCATACCAAAAGCCCCCCATACCCCTCTCCTTAGCCACTCCCATCAACCCCTAATGAGCTTTCTGCCCCATGTTGTTGTTTATTACCCAGTAACAATTCTTTGCACCTTGTGTATAATTAGCATTTGAATGACTAGGGGATCAGGCAAAGGAAAAGGTCAATTGTACCAGCAGTATTGTATTGTTGTGACTGCTGTATCTTTGACCTGTTCTCCTTCTCTCTCACTGTTTTCTGTGACTCACTCCTTTATTTTTTCACACCTTCCAACAGAGGATCTACCCCTTTGTGTTGGCGATGGTGTCTGCACCGCCATGCTGCGCAACCACAATCACAACACTTTCATCTTCATCAGATACGTCCGCGGCCCACGGTGAGAATACACACACACTCATTTTAAAGGCTCAACAAATATCACTATCCAAGTTATTGTGTAATAACTATGTAAATAATGATGTAATCCGAGATGCCTATTGGGTCACTCTGGAGTCTGAGAAAACAGTTATGTTGAAGTGAATTGTTTCAACACACATGTCAAGTATATTATGCCTTGACTGTACTAGGTAGTGCCTTGGCATACCCTGTTGAGCATACTCCCAATTTCTGTCTCCACTAGATTATGATTGACATGGATGGAGAGACTGTCTGGACATACCGGGGGTGCGGTTGCCTCAGGACTACTACTTTGGATCCTCTGCCATCACAGGAGATCTCTCTGGTAGTACTCTCCTCTACTGTGATTGACATAGTAGTGTTAATGAAATGGCATTTACATGAACTGTTTTATTGCCTATGAATTATCACCTAGTTTTAATTTATTGCCTACTTGATGGTGTTTCATTGAGGTGTCTAATTTCCAGTTAGATGTGGCCATCCCAGATTATTATCATGATAAACTGTATTAACTCATTATGACCACACTGCCCAGAATTAAATTCATGTGTGTAGCGGTTTTCTTCCTGGGAAGGAGAGGAGGACCAAAATGCAGCGTGGTTAGTGTTCAACATCTTTAATATCGACGATAAACGAGAACACTACAAAATACAAAACAACAAAAGTGAAAACCGAAACAGTCCTATCTGGTGCAATGACACAAAGACAGAAGACAATCACCCAAAAAACACCCAAAGAACATGGCTACCTAAATATGGTTCCCAATCAGAGACAACGACAGACAGCTGCCTCTAATTGAGAACCAATCTAGGCAACCATAGACATACAAAACTACCTAGAGAGGAAACATACCCCATAAACATACAAAACCCCTAGACCAGACAAACACATTAATCCCCCATGTCACACCCTGACCTAACCAAAATAATAAAGAAAACAAAGATAACTAAGGCCAGGGCGTGACAATGTGATACATAAGTGAAATTCGGAGGGCATGTAGTCTAATAGGAAACGAAGATATTTGCATAGAATTACACATAGAATTATAATATAGTCATTTCTGTGGATATTTTATTGTATTTTTTTTTCATTGGAGGTGTTTTTGCTGCAGTTTGCCTTGAATGATAGAAACATTATGTTCCTCACAGACAATCACGATGTGATCTCCCTGAGACTGTACCAGCTGACGGTGTTACGTAGTGAGACGTAACACCGTCAGATGAGATCCCTCTACCCAGTGTACATAACATAGACCTACTAAGGCGTAAGGATCGCTACCCCTCTCACACAAACAGAAGAACATACACATTCATTGGCGTTACCCTATTTGGGTAACATAGTTATTCTTGATGAAAAGCTAAACTACAAATGCATACTATCAAATTATTAGGTTAAACTATTAGGGCTCCTTAACCATCTCAGTGGCCTTATGGTTAGTGTCTGCCCTGAGATTGGAAGGTTGGGGGTTCGATCCCCGATCATACCAAAAAATGCCTTTCTGCTTGTCACTCAGCAATAAGGAGATGGATTGGAGATGCCCTTGCCTGCGATAGACTAGCGTCCTGTCCAGGGGGTGTAATTATACGTCAAGCTGTCCAGGGGGTGCAATTGTACGTCAAGCTGTCCAGGGGGGTGTAATTGTACATCAAACCAGAACGGCCACCTATGGGCCGCTCTGTTTCCAGGACTTAGTGCTCCTTGTCACTCTTGTCACCTCAATTGTTTACCTTTTCTATCCATCCTAACATATTTCTCTCTTTCGCTCTGTCAGTGGTTGAGAATGAAGAGGGGTGGAGTAATATTGCCATGTTCTTCACCATCCTCTTCCCCATGCTGGGCTGTTTCCTGCTCATCGTGGTCGGCCTCATCGTCTACAGCCACTGGAACGAGAACAGACAAACGCTTCTACTGAGAGGGAGGGAGGCCTGTCATCATAACCTCTATTACTGCAGACTAAGGACAAAACTGCACTAAGACACTGAAATGACTGACGAGACTGAAATGAGACTCCAAAGACACTGGGCCACTGAAATGACTGACAAGACTGAAATGAGAACAAGACAGAGACACTGACCTCTCAATGTAAACCAATATGCTGACAGACAGCGGTACCCCTGGGACAACACTAGTGAATCCTGGGAAAGACTGAGCAGTAGATGGATGCATTTAAACACTACAGCAACAAAGCACACTGACCCCTGCCATAAGTAGAGATAGACTGATATCTTTTTACTCCCTGTCCCTACCCCCACCCTCACCAACCAGGCCTTACTCTACACACAAATGTACTGACAACGTGAAAATTACCTGTTGTCATAGTCCAGCGACTAATTGTCCTCCAGGGGGGTAATGGACAAAATCTGAGATGACACTATAGCCCAAAATACTTATTTAGACATGCCCTAGCTACATGTGAAATTTGGTGTCTTTTATCACAAAATACACCATTTCCCCCACGCTGGCTACACTGGACTCTGCCATTGCTGGTCTTTTTGAGGGTCTGGAGAGATTGATTTACACTGACAGATGAGAATGTCAAAGGGACAAAGTATCCGATGTGTTCTTACTCGAACAGCCCACATGACCACGTCCCGTTAGCAGAACACTGGCAATTGATGCATCACTTTTCTTCTTCGCTCTAGAAACAGCATTAGGATAGTTACATGTATGTCATATTTGACTCTATGGCGCTTGCAATCAATGTAAGTCTTTGTGCATTTCAATTGATTCAGACGGTCTCATACTCTATTGGGGGCTGCAGGTAGCCTAGTGGTTAGAGCGTTGGGCCAGTAACCAAAAGGTTGCTGGATCAAGTCCCCAAGCTGATGAGGTAAAAATCTGTCGTTCTGCCCCTCAGCAGGGCAGTTAACCCACTGTTCCCCCGGGCACCGTGGATGTTGATTAAGGCAGTCCCCGCACCTCTCTGATTCAGAGGAGTTGTGTTAAATGCTGGAGACACATTTGAAAGATGGTTGCAAATGGGTTTTATCATGTCTTGTCAAACAACGTACAATAGTTACTGTTACTGAAGGTAATTGAGGTCATTTTAACTCATGATTGTCACGATTAGGTAGTTTGTTGATTTTATTGTGTATGAAACTGTGTGAAATGGAAAGGTGAACGATCCCTCTCCCTTCAGGTTGCATGTTCTTAAGGGAATTTATTTAAATTAGTTGCCTGTTCTTTTTATTGTTCCTACTACCGTTTTAACTTAGTCTACATTGTCTGTGTCTTCTAATTTGTATGTGTGGTATAATCAAATGTGTTACTTATGACATGCCCATGCTTGCACATGCTATCTATAGTTATATATTACAGGGCGAGTCTGAGTTTGGGACTTTCCACAGAAAGTATTGGGTTGGTTGATACTGCGGAAGAGAGCACAAGTGAGGTTTTTCTGCATCTCATGTCTTCGTGTGGTGGAAAAAAACATTACTTTCAAGTCACAGACACTTTGTTTCACTAAGTGTTAGGCTGTGCTCCCTTTGCTTTTCTGTACTGTTTTGTTTTGTGTCATATTACCAAATAGCCCTCGCCAGTAGTATGGATTCCAGAACAATGTGTACATTGCAGTTTCTCCCGGAATCGACCTCAGAATACAACCAATAACGTTTCAGTAATTTTAAGGATTTATATCATCCCTGCTCTGAAAGGGATAGTTGGGAAATGGGACACTGTAGATGCAATCCATTATAATTCCACGTGTTCTGCAATGTTTCAAGACCTTGGTGCACTGCTATCAATTACCAATGCAGCCTTTTATACCTCTTGTTAAACCACCTTGTCTCAGTGTGGGGCGGCAGGTAGCCCAGCAGTTAGAGCATTGGGCCAATAACTGAATGGTTGTTAGTTAGAATCCCTGAGCCAACTAGGTAAAAACACATTTCTTTGAGCAAGGCACTTAATTGCTCCCGGATTGCTGTCAAGGGGTGTCTCAGGAGTGGGCTGTGCAAAAATGCCTTGGGGTACTCATTTACATGTGAAACAGGACAAATAAGCGCCCCCTATTTGACATCTTTCCACTGAGGAACGTAAAATAGGGGAGATTCTTTACTATGCTGATGATACACTTGTTTTTGTTGGCATTAAAGAACCTTTAGTGACATTGTTTCCTTACTTGTTGGGACTTCTGCTCTGGAGATGGTACTGTAGGTTATGTACATGGACGTGACCATTCAGAGATGTACTGTGTGGATAGATTGGCCTAATTTCAACCCAATGGCAGGTAATGTTTACCTAGTAATGCTGCAGTGGAAATACCAGTATTATACTCTTCACAAGTCATGTGATTGTACATCATGATAAAACACATGGTTAGTTTACTTATCACAAGGTCTGCTTGTTCTGCACTCATTTTTAACTTGAAGCTTTACCCCAGGCATGTCAGGCAAAGTGGGACTATTATATTTGTGACAGTCTTTGTCCTTAAAGAAGGGCATGTTAAGAGGCCATGCCTTGGGGTACTCATCAATAATGACAGCCGCATGCTTCAGGCACAATCTCACACTGCCCTTCTGTGCTCCTCCTCCAGATCAATATCTCAACTGCTTCAGATGCCTGGGTGGGGCCACTCCGGCTGAGTGGAGTAGGTAATGCCCTCAACTAGTCCATCAATGTCAACACTATAGGCTTGAGAAACAGTACAGCATTCAACAAAAGGTAAGTCAGAGCCAAACAACAGTGCCAATGTTTGTTTTATTATACAAAAATAAAATCCAAATTACCCAACAGTACACAGCAGACCCCCTACTAAACCAAAGCATTAAAATGTACCACAAATTTTAGTGCTTTTTTTTTTTCCTACACTTTTTGGGGGGCTTGATCTAGATAGGAAAAAGAACACGAAAGGGTCTGTGATTGTGGTCGACCGGTTCCTTCTCTAGCGTGGGTGTTTGTTTTTGCAAAGTCTTTCTACATACGCATCAGCCACAACATCCGCCTGACATTATCTATGGTTGAGGGAGAAATGAAAGAAACATCTGGGTTTCATGTTGGTTAAACAGAGCATCCTTAGATTATGTTGCGAGTACATTGTTGCCTTGGTGATGTATGATTACAAGTGCAACAAACTCCTGGGCTAGCGGAGGTGTACCCTAAACAACCCATTTAAGAGACCTGATCATTTTCTCCACTCGGTTATCTAGCACTGGGATTAGATTTGCTTCCATACTTGATAAAAGGTCACATTCACCATCTTCTATATCAAAAGGTTGGGCAATCAATGAGAGAAGGCAACCATTAAGTAGTCACTGAAAATGTCTCAAATACAATAAAAACAAGCCATCTCACTGTTCACAAATACACCATGACAGCGCAACACATAAGGGGTGGAACAGTGGCAAAGGTACCCACGGGACCAACAGAATAATATTAGTCCGAGGAGAGATTAAATAGTATTAATACAACAAAATATAATTCAAAACACTCCTTTAGTTTACACAAGTTAAACAGATGTATTTTTTCTTCATAATAAGCAGGAGTAATATTCTTAGCAGATCAGAATGACAGCAGACTGTACTTCTATCCATGTCACTAAAGACTAACAGAAACAAAAAGACAAAATTAACTAGAATGGCTTTTTATCTTTACTCCCCAACCCACCAAGAGGTAACATGTAGATATGCACATTTACTTTCAAAGCATACACACGAAACACCATAGTAGCAATAAAAACAAAAAATAAACTGAGGTACACTTGCGACATGTACTGAGAGTAATATTGCTAGTACTGGCAACCACACAGAAGAGTTGTTGCAGCATATCAATGGGTTTGGTTTTTTTGCATAGGCTAGTCAGTTACAGTACATTACAGAGGCGCGTAGAGCAGAAAAGAGGAACAATTTAGGGTGAAAGGAGGCCTTTGGTGTAGTGAGCAAGGTAAATGAAACTGGACAACTGATGGCACTGGTGCTAATGGTAGATTCTGAAAGATGCCAAATACTGATGCCCATTTAAAAAAAAAAAAGTTTTCTATTCATGACAATAGGATCGCGTGTATGAGACAACGTGTGGGTTGAGTACAGTGATAATTTAGATACAGGCAAACAATCTCAAAATATAATTGTGCCTGCATGATCTTAAGGATGATATATGCAGAGGCAAAACCCCATCTCACAAAGACAAACATTGGTGTGGGTTGCCACAGTTTCTGTTACCATGCTCGGTATGGTCGGGCCCCCGGGGGAGAGGGGGGGTGTCTCATGGTCTAGAGGGATGCAATGAGCCATGGCTAAAGCCCCCATCACTATCACACCTGGGGCTAGTTACCTCATCAGGGGCCACATACCCAACTTGACACTGATCCTAGCTTGTGCCCTCTGTGCTGGTATATGGTGAGAGGCCATAGGGGACTGGGTGGGGTTTGAGAGAAAGAAGAGACCGAGCGAGGGATAAGAGCTTCACGCGCCTCTGTGAACATTGAAACAAAAGCGAACAGGGAACAAAAAGGCAAAAGATGCTTGAAAATATACAAATCGCCCATTATTCACACGAGTACTACAAAAGTCCAAAGAATTACGTTCACATATCGCCGGTGTCTGCAACTGTAGGTAAGAGGAAAATTACAGAGCAGATGAATGAAATGGATGGGTGTTTGTCCATGACTGACTGATAGCCCTTTATCTAGGTAAACATGTGAAAGCCAAACAAGAGTTTGCCCAGTAAGTAGTGAGCAATGGGACTGAAACTATGGGTTCCCATTTTCTTTTTTCAGAAACATGAAACACCCTCAACGTCATAATCTTAATTTATCTATATTGCATAAAAATAAATGCACTTTAGCATCTACATTTGTCATTCCCCCCCAACCATTCAAAAAACATCTCATATGAGCACAAGAAAAACTAAAACAGGATTTCTTAACATCATTTTGTTTGGTAGTAATTCAACATCCTTTCAGGTCAGTTCAAATATCAAACTTATCTAGATCATATCCTTGAAATAAAAATACAATCATAACTAAAGAAAAATGGGTGAGGGGAAGGAAAAAAAAGTGATCAAATAACCACAGATAACCAGGGAGAAGCAGATGGCATTTTAAAACGTCATACACAAGCGTTGACTAAACAAATGTTACCTATTCTACATGCCAGCTTTTACAACATATGATCTCGTCTTGTGGTTTCACTCAGATACATTTCCTGCAACTCATAACCACAGTCTAGAATAAGTTGAGCCAATCGATACATCAGACAGATCATTTTACACTTCGGACTCCATCTGTATAAAAAAAGGACTCCTCTGGACTACTAGAAGAAACTATGCACACCATGCTTCAAACATGGGAGAGGGGGGCTAAAACATTTTAGGTTTCTTCCAAAGCACAAGTCTGGAATATAATCGCCTACTCTTCAAACACAGATGCCAAAACACATTTAGTCTACCTGTCCCTAACTACATTTTACCACCGTGCCACAGTAAGGCATTTATTTTCTTATGCCTCAGAAGGAGCACTTAAAATGAGTGTTCATATGCCTTCTGAGGGGTATCCTACAAAGCAAGCTAGATCTACTCAGGGTTTTCTAAAGCTAACCAGCTTCAGTTAGCTTCACATTACAGCACAGGCTTCCTCTGTACTACGACCATGGATAATATTTAAAATCAGTCATCTCCCTCAAATAAAGGGGGTGATGACACAATCTTTGCAAGTGGGAGGGAATCTGATTTCATAGTCCTCAACTCACAGCCCAGTCATTTCATTCATGATAAGTGGAGTTAGCCGACCCCAGAGCAGGTAAGTGCTGAAGGATTCGTTGCCATAGAAATGTACCTGGCTCAAAGTTGAGCCACCATAGAATCAGGAATTAGAATACTATGTGAGCCACTTTCGTATGACTGGTTATCCCGAGTTGAACTCAGGGTTCACCAATGGTATCTCGCCAACTCATCAAACCTGCTTCGTAGGATACCCCTCTGTTGTGGTGCACCTTGAGCCTCATGTCTGTTCCCTAGCAACCTACCAAGGCAACTTATGGTGTCTTATCAAAAACATGTTAGTGTCCTAATGTGAGCGGGTGAGTCTTTGTGAGTGCATGACTATCCTCTGACTTTTATAGTGTCAAGACTTAACACTTGAAGACAGACAGACAACTTATTGATTGATAGTTGAAATTAATGTCTTGGTCTGTCCTTTTTCATTAGCAGTGAAATAATAAACAGTGCATCAGTCCATAACCTACTTGATCAATAAGTGCTGCATGAAAGCAAATCAATACCCTAAATAATAAAACTATCATATCTTCACTGCCATTTGAAACACACCCAAGGCAGCTGGACTTTTGTGCTTATTTTTAGGTGGAACGGCAGAATAAAAACACACTCCCGATTCTACGGCTGTGCTTCGACACATGCTGGGCAAGCAACGTACTTCACTGGTTTATCATAACAGTGTGCAGCTGCACTAACAGCAAAGCCAACCCCATCCCACTGAATGGAAAATACCAACACAAATCTGTCACATTGCTTCTACAATGTTCACACCACTGCAAGCCAAGGGCGTATGCAACAGCACATTGCAGGCCCAGTGCAAAGTCATAACATGATGAAACTAGATACATGGTGTCTATACTTAAACCTTGGTTCACTCTGTCCGAGTCCCACACGGCCAGGGGACTCGTGGCAGAAAGGGAGTGACACTATCAGACTCCCGCTGCTGCTGGGTAAAAACAGCAGCGATTCATCATTGTCAGCTCGGGGCCAATGGCCTGGGAGTAGTAGACTATATGAAACACGGGCCTGAAAACACACTGTTGCTGACAGGACGAATCAGAACACACATCTACCTACACAGACACACAAATTAATTACTCATGCCCTCTAAACAAAAACCCAGTGCATTTTTTTTTAAAGAAAAAAAGTGGTCTAAAGCCTAGTGAGTTGAGTGCACTAACTTACACCAGGGGCCAGGACACTGAGGATACACTAAATAAGACTACACTACTCCACACTCACAGCATCCCTTGGATAAGAGATTCTTTGCCATTGATGTGGGTTATAGTGGCCTCAGCTAAAGCAGGTTTTTAGAGAAGTAATAAAAAGACAAGAAAATGATACAGGACAAAGTACTACACTGCTGAAACTTCAGTCTTCCCACCCTCTGGTTTGTACTTTTATTCCCAACAACATACCCCTTACCACTCGGTGAGACTGTCAGTCCTGCAAAATGCTGCTGACCCCACCACACACACGCCACGTTATTTCACCGCCGGTCTGTGAAAACACATACACGGTCGACCACCACAATGCTTTTTATAGATACCAAGTTGCAGGCACAGCGATGGGATATTGTCACGTCTTCAGTTCACTTGGCCAGTCAGACCAGATAATCACACATCAAAACATCCGTTCCAGTCCATTCAATACCTTTCAGTCTGGCCAAGTGTTGACCGGAGTACTGGTGGAGACATGAGGGATGGGTGTAGGAAGGGTGGAGTCTGATGTTATTGGGACACAGTTCAGAAAGACGCTATAAGAGACAGGCACATCTTCACTTCCCAGCCTTTTCTCTGGATGCAAATAGCCCTGCTGTCACTCCACAAGGAAACCAGATGCAGGCCAAGATTACCTCAGGGGTGACATCACTTTGCAGCTGTGTCCTAGATTACACAGTACACACACACAAACCCCTGCAAAAACAAGTTCTATCCGTAACCGTTTGTATCCCCTGGTCAGGACTGTGTCTGGTAGCATGATCTTATGTTTTGGCCCCTACGTGCTGGGGCCTAGGGATTGGTGGCCATGGTGGTATGCCATCCTGCCCTGTCCCCACAGAGGTGAAATGTTAGAAGGACCAAAGGAAAAATGTCCAGGCTAAACAGTTGGGTGGGACAAGTGGGTGGGTAGATGTAGTCAATTCTGTACCAGCATCAGCACCTCTTCTTGCCACTTGGTAGATCTCTAGAAGTTGGCATTTTCATCATCACCATTGCAAGAACTAAACAAAGCAGACGAGGGACCATCCATGGGTATTAAAGAATTAAACCGTTAGCCAAACTAAGCATCTTCGAAAAAAACTTTTTTTGTCATCATTGGCGTCATTTTATGGATCATAACTGACAAGCATGTCAAAGAGCAGGACAACCTGGTTCATTTGGTGAGTCGTTGTGGGACATTTCATTTGCTGGTGGTGTCTGGGTTATTGTTATGATGACAAGGGCACTCCCTCCCTAAAGCGCAGATCCGGCAGCAGCAGCAGCCTCTGGGTGGTTGGTGGTGGAGCTCAGATCAGGCGGTCTCCGGTGCTGGCCCTTGGGCTGAGGCCCTGGGGTTCTCTCTTTGTGTCTGATGTGGTGGTGCTCCGAGGCAGAGCAGCAGTCCCCCCTGGCCCCCTGACACACCTGCTCCTCGTCCTCTTCCGGCCCAGAGCTCTCATCCAGTTGGCACACACACACCTCGATCCCCGAGTCGCCAGTCACATGCCTGCGCCGGGTCACCAGTTCCTCTTCCACCGGTCGTTCTGATTTGCTGGGAGCAGATGTGGATTCCTGGTCTGCTGAGGAACTAGCAGCCTGCTCCTCTCTTGGAGTGTCCTCTGTTGGGGGCTCCAGCACCACAGCAGCTTCTGATTGGATGGGGGGCAGTAGGATGGGAGGGGTGGTCTCTGGGGGTATCTCGGAGTAAGGCGGAGGTGGAGTCGGGGGATGACCCACCACCTCTTCATAGTCAGGAAGCTTGCAGTCTGTCCAGAACCCTGGGAGTAAATACAACAAAAAAAAGTCAACCATCTTACCAGTCTAGATAGGGTTAGCTGGTGTTGAACTAATTCACTAATTGTCAGATATGGTTCTGAATCTGCTAAGAACCATCTCCAACTACCAGGCCTAGTTACTGTAAACAGTTAACTCAGAGGGAGAGGTGAAGTAATTTCAGGGCTGTAGGGTCTGGAGGCATCCAGCCCAGTGCAGATGGGGGCAATAAGTGTCCCGCGGGGTTTAAAAGACTCACTCAAGTTGAGGGGTGGAGGGGAGATGAAAGAACTAGAAGCTCCCTGATAGGCCATAAGGCTGATTTCGCGCTGGCGCTGCTCCTGCTGCAGCCGCATCTTGACCCGACGGTGACGGTAGGCACAGCAGCAACTCAGCATTATGATGAGGGTCCACACCAGCCAGAACCCTACACAAAACAATCACATAGTTACATTCTCCATCAAATCATTTCAGCTTATGTTAATTAGGTTTAACGTTATTGATTTCGGCACCAAAACATGTAAAATTAGTGACTCGAAAAAAACAAAGTGACACATTCAGAGATACTATCATGAAGAATAAGTCATGGAAATATTGTCAGAAAATAAATATGGGAACGGGGGAAGAGGGACTGAGTGGTGCCAGAAAAGGAGAGAATAAAGGACACTGAACATACACCACAGCTCATAGTAGTAAGTGCAGCACTCGGTCTCCCCGCAGCAGTAGCCCATCTCACACCGGTATTGCTCATTGTTCACTCCAAAACAGAATTCCTTTCCCTAAACAAACACAGGCATGTTATTCAGTGACATCCTACAAAACACAAATGAGGAAAGCTATGTATTATGCATACACGCACACACACACACAACTGTTTGACATAACTTCACATTGGCATTTACTGCACAAAACACTAGAAAGCATGCCTGCAAAGGCACAGACCTACTTTCACTGGGGATGAAAATTGTAGGCGCATTCAATGTTCGGAAAATCAAAATAGGTGTTGCAGTGATAGCTAGCTAAGTGACATTTCAGGATGATACAACAATGTCATAGTAGAAGCTGCCAAATGACCTCACAAATTAGTTTTAAAAGGTTAGCTAACTAGCTTTTTAACTAGGTACTAACGTTACAGAGGTAAGCTAGCTAAACATGTTTGGCCAGTAGTTAACGACGGTAACAGCAAGCTATGCATCACTGCCAACAAATAAACAACAGGAAAAACGCAGTTAGCCAGCTAACGTTAACTGGTAATTTAGCATGTTAGCTAGCTATGTTGGTTTACGGGTTTTAGCTAACAGCCAACTATTTATGTTATTTATTTGTTTAATATACTTCAAATTGTGGCCACTTACTGTATAACAAAATATGTCGCCGTATTGTCTGCAAATGTTTGAAAGCGTTAACGTTGGCTAACGAGATACTTCGCTGTGGCTAGTTTATCAGCTAGTCTTGAAAGATGTTGCGCTGCAGTTAAATTGGTAGATGGTAAGATTTCGGATAATATCGTATAAGTATTTCAAGCTATAAACATTGTGTAAATATTTCAAGAAAACACACGATGTGGTCAAACTGACGTCACGCAAAGTTGGAGTTGCTAGCGAGCCCAAGTTCCTTTGTGGGGAAACAAAAAGGCACAATAGAAGGCCTACTTCCAGCTGCGATCCACGGGCTTGGTCGAAAGCGCCTACAGCGCTATGAAAGCAAACTGCCGCTTACCTGTACCAACCAGGTCCCGGTGCAAAGCAGACAAACAATGGATCCCAGTGTTTTCTGTAGCATCTTTCCCCGTTGTTAGCCGAGAACACGACGGGAATCATATAGCAGTTGATCCAGAACTTGTGAAATGAACAGCTAATTCAAACCGTTACGTACGCGACATAATTTGTCCCTGTCGAAAGGCGTTTGAATTCTCAACCAGAAAATAAGAGTTATATTTTGCACCAGCCACTTGAGGGCGGTGTTGTGTCTATACAACACCAACTGGAGAAGCATTACTTTTGTGCAACTGGTGCGATTTAAACTAGTACCAGAGACAGAACAATGAGCCAGATGTTTCAATCTGAAGCATCCGGTTGGCGTTTCCACTCACCACCAAATATGGTCATGAAAGGAAGCCCAGTGGCCGGCAGTGGGAGAAGATTGAGCGATATGGATTTTGGCCGAAATTCTGCTCATTTTCTCATCGATTAAATATTTGATCTCAATACAGTTTTCTGCTCCCAAGAACTAAAATATGTTACTAACACAGTGGACTAAGTTTTGTAGACATTACCATTTGCCAAAGTATTTAAGAACGTAGTTATTGACCACGCGCACTTCACAGAGTAGACGTTCCCTAACTGAAATATGCAAATAATGCTAGAACGCGCCAATAGGATCTCACTAGCTCTTGCTTGGCTCTGCCACCTCTTTGCTTGTTCTGCCCACTATGATTCATTTGCGCCTATTGAAAACGATAGGCTATGGTCTATCTTTGGTTATTTTTATATTATAAAGAACCAAAGATAGACCATAGCCTATCGTTTTCAATATATATATATATATATAATATATATAATATATATATATATATATATATATAGTAGCAAAATAATGGGTAAGATTACGGAGACATAATTTATAGGTCGACAGGTAAGGGTGCTCTCGAGCATCTAGATGGTCTTTACCATTCGGCCATCAGATTTGCCACCAATGCTCCTTATAGGACACATCACTGCACTCTATACTCCTCTGTAAACTGGTCATCTCTGTATACCCGTCGCAAGATCCACTGGTTGCTGCTTATTTATAAAACCCTCTTAGGCCTCACTCCCCCTATCTGAGATATCTACTGCAGCCCTCATCCTCCAAATACAACACCTGTTCTGCCAGTCACATTTTGTTAAAGGTCCCCATAGCACACACATCCCTGGGTCGCTCCTCTTTTCAGTTCGCTGCAGCTAGCGACTGGAACGAGTTGCAACAAACACTGGATAGTTTTATCTCAATCTCTTCATTCAAAGACTCAAGCATGCACACTCTTACTGACAGTTGTGGCTGCTTGTGTGCTTCTTTCCCTTTGTGCTGTTGTCTGTGCCCAGTAATGTTTGTACTGTTTTGTGCTGCTGCCATGATGTGTTGCTACCATGTTGTGTTGCTACCATGCTGTGTTGTCATGTGTTGCTGCCTTGCTATGTTGTTGTCTTAGGTCTCTCTTTATGTAGGGTTGTGTCTCTCTTGTCGTGATGTGTGTTTTGTCCTATATTTATATTTTATTTTAAAGTTTTAATCCCAGCCCCCGTCCCCGCAGGAGGCCTTTTGCCTTTTGGTAGGCCGTCATTGTAAATAGGAATTTGTTCTTAAATGACTTGCCTAGTTACAGTTTTTCTCAGTCGCTTTGGTGCATTTCTTAGATCAAAAGTGCAATTCTTGATACTACTTGTACAAATTCCAAATCATCTAGTCACTTGTGCACATCATTAAAGCAATTTGTTATTCCTTTGAACACATTGCAATTGATAATGCACAAGTGTCAGCTTTTTTCCACATTATCAATTGCTCATGTCATGTTGATCAAAATATAGTAGATGGTTCTCTGTTGAATAGTCTTACCCCTCAAAACATCTAGTCATTAGTTCCTTGCATAAGCCATTACATGCAAAATTGTTGAACTATTTGTCATAAACTGTCAAGCATAGTTTTACACATTTCTATTAGACCTTTTGTACAAAAACATGAATTGACGAATCGTGCAGGTGAAATTGACCCTCACTCATGAAGGAATGTAAAGTGTTAGTTCAACCAACAATCAACCAGTTGTCTAAATTGCTCCAAGGTGCATCTCATGAAGAATCAATTGGCAAGCAGATATAGACAGACCACAACACAGAGTTGCAATTTCCAATAATGGATGGACCAGGAAACAAACAGGGTCAACAGCTAAGAGGAGGAGGAGGAGGAGGAGGAGGAGGAAGAGGAATAAGCTCGACGCACACGGAGTGGCCTTATCGGAGTTGGAGCGAGGTGCTAAAGACCACAGCACTCGCATTAGCTCATTAACAACTAAGGTGGCATACCTCGACAATAGATGCGAAGATATGGAAAGTAGAATGCGGAGGAACAACATTCATCTACTGGGAATACCGGAGGGAGTGGAGTGCCCAGTAGTGTGCCCAGGGTTTTGCTTGCATCTCAGTTGGGGAGATGCTTCAGCAAGGGAGGTTGTGAGGGAAGCGGTTTTTCCCTCTTTATTTGTATATAGTTTTATTATGTTTTTTGTGCCTCGTCGCTTGTCTTTGTTTTTTAAATTTGCGCTTTTAGGTTCAACTAAGATCTTCAGTTTACATTGTACCTTGTCCTTTACACGTCCTCTCTCTCTTAAGACATGACTCAGCCTAGTGTAGCCCATCCTGCTGGAGGGAATGGCTTTAATTTTCTTACTTGGAACTGCAGGGGCGTAAATAACCCAGTTAAACGTAGTAAGGTGCTACACCACCTTCATCAATTTAAAGCTCACATCATCTTTCTCCAAGAAACTCATCTGAAGGTATCACAACACTCAAGTCTTAGGTGCAGATGGGTGGGTTAGGTGTTCCATTCCTCATTTCAGAGTAAGGCAAGAGGGGTGGCTATTTTACTTCACAGATCGGTACCTTTTACATGTTCTAATGTGATTGCAGATCCCCATGGTAGATACATAATTGTCATTGGTATGCTGCTCAATACAAAGGTACTTCTTGTTAATATTGATGCTCTTAATTGGGGCAATGGTGATTTTTTTCAAATTGGTTTTCTTTACACTCCCAGATATGTCTTCCCATATGTTGATCTTAGGTGGTGACTAACTGTTGGTTAGACCCACATTTGAATCGATCCTCCACTAAACCTACCACATCATCAACCTCAGCTAGAGTTGTCCGAACTGTTGCGGAGTCTAGTTGATAGGTAATCGACTAGCCGGACTGTTCCCCGCACTCCGCGTGTAGGGATTTGTACATGAACAAGGCTATTGAACCTGACATTGTATGTCTTTATTCCTTTATCCAACATATCATACTGAAACATGGTATCAGAAGTGGCTCAAAAACCACACGTTTGTTATTTTTGTAGCTAAATACAGTATAGGCGCAGTTACGTTCCATATGCGAACACACGCCGTTTCCTACTTCTAGTCACAACACTGATCAACTCTTTGTTAGCTGGCTAGCTAGCATCACTACCTACCTCGATGACTGAAGGCAAAGAAATCTCCTATTCCATCGCTATGGCAGCAAACATTCCGCCACCAAAATGGTTCTCACAGGGGACTGGAATACTAATTGGGACAACTTCAGAGATGAATTCGAGGACTATGCGCTGGCGACCGGTCTACATGAGAAACCCAACGAGGTACAAGCGGCAACTCTGAGGAGTTTAATGGGCAACGAATGCAGGCATATCTACCGGCACAATCTCACCCTCACAGCACGACAACAGTGTGATGCCAATGCTATATTGGATGCATTGGAGAATTACTTCAAACCCGCCAGAAACTTACTTTTCGGGTGGTTCGTTCTCGGAAGCTGCAAACAGGAAGAGGGTGAGTCAGTACACAACTTTGTAACTCGTTTGAGAGGAAAATCTGCCACTTGTGAATACGGGGGATTAAAAGATGAATTGATTTGTGACAAAATAGTACTGGGAATTGCAAATGAGGATACGCGCTGGCATCTACGGAGAGAGAGAGGCTTAACATTAGTAACTGCCATTGAAATGTGCCGCACTGCTGAAGTCACTGACGTGAGAATGAGAACAATGGAAATCGAAACCCCACACTCCGACATTGATACTGTTCACGCTGTTGCTAGGCAGACATTCAGACAAAACCAATCGAAGCAGAGTAATTCAACACGAACGGTGAACACTGAGAGCCCAGTAGCATGTAAATACTGTGGGAATACATACACACGTGGCAAAGAGCACTGCCCTGCCTACGGAAAACCATGCAGAGCTTGTGGAACTAATAATCACTTTGCAAAAGTGTGTCTCAAGCAAAAGAAGGTTGAGTGAGGGCAAGATTCATTGTGTTGATGATGTCACTCAATGTTTAGAGCTGAACAGTGAAAGTGACATTTACATGCATGAATCCATTGGAGCTGTACACTCAAGAGGGAATAAATGGTTGGTGACACTACGATTACACCATAAGCAACAACAATGTCAACTGGATTCCGGTGCTACATGCAACGTAATGAGCTACAAAGACAAAATCAATCTGGCACCTGACACACATCTATTGCCCAGCGATACTAGACTAAAGCTGTACTCAGGAGAGCTAATGAACTCTATGGGTACCTTTTGAGACGAATGTGTTATTCGGGGACGCAAACACAAGCTGGAGTTTGAGATTGTGAAAACCAGTCAACATCCTCTCCTCTCAGGCTCTACATGCAAACGCCTGGGACTGATGCAGTTCACTGTACCAAATGACCTGCACATTGTGGAGCATGTCCAGCATGGACCCCTGTCCAAAGAACAACTACTCAGCAGATATGACGATGTATTCAACAGGCCCGTTGAATCAATGCCTGGGGAGGTACACTTTGAAGTGGATGAGAGCATCACTCCAGTCCAGTGTGCTCCTCGCAATGTGCCCATTGCAATGAAAGTGGCTGTGAAGGCCCAGCTGGACAAGTATGAGGCCGATGGCCACATGACATCTGTGACTGAACCAACTGACTGGATCAGCAATATGGTCATAGTGAAAAAAACAGAGAAGCTGAGGTCTGCATCAACCCAAAGCATCTGAACCAAGTACTGAAACGATCCCACTACATCATGCCTATACTAGAGGACGTCCTCTACAAGCTTCCCAAGGCCAGGATTTCCCCTTGGTGGATGCCCGAGATGCATTCCTTCAATGCAAGCTGGACGAATAAAGCAGCTTCATGACTACCTTCTGGACCCCCTGGGGTCGGAACCCCTGGCTCAAGCTCCCGTTTGGTGTCTCAGTGGCGCCTGAAGTATACCAATGGAAGCAGCACGAGTTACTGGCTGGGCTCAAGGGCATTGAACCCATCGCCGATGATGTCCTGATCATAGGCTGTGGTGACACAGACGAAGTAGCAGAACACAACCATGATGTGAAGCTCCTGGCACTGATGGAGCGCTGCCGATCAGTTAAGCTTTGTCTTGGCCTGAAGAAGCTGCAGTTCAAGGTGAAAGACGTCCACTTCCATGGCCACATTCTCTCGGCAAAAGGCCTGAAGCCGGACCCAGACAAGGTCAGAGCGATCCTCGACATGCCAAACCCGCCTGATGCAAAAGGAGTACAGCGTATCATCGGCTTTGCAAACTATCTTGCAAAGTTCATGCCACACCTATCAGCAGTCTGTGAGCCTCTGCACCGGTTGCTGGACAAAGACACACCATGGCACTGGCTACCCAAGCACGAGGCCGCAGTGCAGGAGTTGAAATCTCTGGCTTCATCCATGCCAGTGTTGCACTACTATGACGTCACGAAGCCTGTTACAATCCAGAGCAACTCCAGCCAAAGGGGACTTGGATGCTGCCTTATGCAGGAAGGCCAGCCCATTGCGTTTGCCTCGAGAGCGCTCACCCCCACCGAACAAAACTATACACAAATTGAGAAATAGTGCCTCAGCATCGTCTTCTCCTGCCAGTGCGTCCATCACTACTTATATGGTCGAGAGCTGGTCACCGCTGAAACTGACCACAAACTACTCATTGTCATATTCAGTAAACCTCTCCTTAACACGCCCAAGTGGCTTCAAAGCATGCTCCTGACTCTGCAAAACTACAGTCTGAAGGTCATTTACAAGCCAGGACCAGAGATGTACATCAGCGACAAACTGAGCAGGGCAACAGCACAATGTACAGACAGAGGCACTGTCTATTGTTCCTGCTGTTCGCTACAGCAGGAACAACAAGATGTTCAACAGATCAATCAGGCAGACTACTTAAACGTCACAGATCACCGCCTAGCCCAGATCAGGCAACACACTGACAAGGACGAACACCTACAATCACTGAAGTCCATGGCTCTCGCAGGTTGGGGTAGAAGAACTGCTCCCTGACTTGTCTGCAAAGACGGTCATAAAGCGCTGCAAGGCGCAGTTTTGCAAGGTCAGCCTGACAAGGTAATCACAGACAATGGCCCACAATTCACTGCACAGTTCAAGCATTTCGCCTCAGAATGGGAGTTTGACCACGTGACCTCCACTCCAAGACACCCAAAAGCAAATGGCAAGGCAGAGTCAGCTGTCAAGATTGCAAAAAACCTGTTAAGCAGGGCCTTGCACGACAGCAAGGACCCATGGAAAGCAATCTTACAGTGGAGGAACACACCCACCGAAAACATGGACAGCAGCCCAGCACAACACCTTCTGTCCAGACGTCTGAAGACTACCATACCATCCTCGTAGCTAACAAGATACTTGAGCCCTGCGTCATGGTTGGCATCACGGACAAACTGCGTCACAGAAAGCATCTCGCTAAGTGCTTCTACGACCGGACTGCTCGAGACCTACCAGAGCTGGAGGTGGGTGAAACTATAAGGATGAAACCGCTGCCTGGAGACCACACAGGACTTTGTAGCCTGGGCACGTGCCTACAGAGAGTTGCACCACATTCTTACCTGGTGGATGTTGGTGGCTATCGTAGCAATCGGGTGGATCTGCGCGTAGCAGAGCAGACAACAAACCTGAACACGCCATACACTCACCTAGATGAGCAGGATCACAGCCCAGGCCTAAGGGTAAGGGGCGCAGAATTGAGACGAGCCAACTGAAGGTGAGGCTTCTACCCCACAAAGGTCTCCAGCTCGTGGCCCTAATCCTACCCCTGTCAGAGCCAATACTTACTCACGGGTGGGTCAGCTGTGCAAGCCACCAGACAGGAGCAAGAGACTGCATTAACTTGTCCTCTGTTTATAAAAAATAATAAAAGAGGAAGATGACAACTGAAGTAAAAAGGATGCTTTTTCAATTGTTATGTCTTGACTGTTAAGAACTTAATGTTATGCCGTTATGTTTGCACTTTCTATTGAAAAGGATGATGTTACGGAGTCTAGTTGATAGGTAATTGACTAGCCGGACTGGTCCCCGGACTCTGCATGTGGGGATTTGTACAGTGCATGAACAAGGCTATTGAACTTGACATTGGTGTCTCTTTATTCCTTTATCCAACATATAATACTGAAACACAAACCTTTATGTCTGAATTTACAGTCTTCGATCCATGGAGAATGTTTAATCCAGCTGGAAAAGCATACTCTTTTTTTTTTTCTCATGGGTTCAACTATCCTCATCATTTCAGATTCCTGAAATGCGTACATCATCTGGGATATCATTAGACCCTAGGGGGATCAATGATGAGTTCAATAGATTTTACCAGTCTCTATATACTTCTGAAAGTAAAGTGGATACATTGGAATTGGATTTCTTCCACTTACTTGCTGTGCCTTCGCCTGATGGCTACTCGGCAGAGTTTTATAAAAAGTTTATCTCCAAAATATCCCCCATTCTAATTGAAATGTACAATGAAGCATTTGTAAATGGTGTTCTCCCACAGACTCTCACTCAGGCAACCATTTGTCTTATTCTTTAAAAAAACAAAGACCCTCTTGACTGTGTATCATACCGTCCAATTAGCCTGCTAAATGTTGACTATAAAATTCTAGCCAAACTTCTGGCAACGCGTCTGGAAACAGTCCTCTCATCAATTATCTCTCCGGATCAAACAGGTTTTTATTAAAAATAGACACTCATTCTTCAATCTTCGACAATTCTTTAATATTATATACTGTATAATCCTTCTGTCCTTAATACCTCTGAAGCCATTATATCCCTGGATGCGGAGAAAGGGTTTGATCGGGTGGAATGGAAATACCTTTTTTACACTCTAAATAAATTTGCTTTTGGCTCCAAATTCATGACTTGCATAAGACTTCTGTACTCATCCCCTCAAGCCTCTGTCAGGACTAATAACACTCAATCAAATTGCTTCCCTTTGCAATGATCGACATGCCAGGGTTGTCCTTTAAGTCCCTTACTGTTTGCCCTCGCCATAGAACCTCTTGCAATGGCACTTCGCTCCAACCCCCTCATCAAAGGTATAGTCAGATACGGACACGAACACAAACTGTCTTTACATGCAGATGATTTATTATTATACACGTCCAACCTTTCTGTCTCTGTTCCTGCTGCCCTTGTCACTTTTGCATCCTTCAGTCACTTATCAGGGTATAAACTGAATCTCAGTAAAAGCGAATTGATGCCGCTTAATATGGCCGCAAAAAAAATCATTTTTACATAACTTGCCATTTAAAATTGCTCACAGTAGTTTTATTTATCTCGGGGTACATGTCACAATAAGATTTGAAAACCTTTTTCAAGCCAACTTTGCTCCTCTTTTAACCCGCACTAAGGACAATTTGGAATGCTGGTCTTTGCTACACCTCTCCTTAGTCGCAATAATTAATTCTATTAAAATGAATACTCTCCCTAAATTCTTATATCTCTATCAGTGCCTTCCGATTTTTCTTTCCAATACATTTTTCAAAAAGATCGACGGCCTAATACTACACTTTATATGGGACAAAAAGCCCCCCAGGATGCGAAAACAGCTTTTGCAGAGGCCCAAACCAGACAGCAGTCTAGCTCTACCGGATTTTAGATTCTATTATTGGGTAATTCAGTAATGGTTGCAGAGCAGAGAGATATTCCCACCCCCAATTTGGCTAGAGATGGAGGCCACCTCGTCTATACCGGCATCATTGTCTTCCCTTGCTCACTCCTCCATTACAGGCCCTTACTCTTCCTTCACCAAAAATACAGTATATATGTCAAAACAACATTGAAGATCTGGAATCAATTTAGGTGCCACTTTGGGTTTCAAACATCCTCTTCTTTGGCTCCGGTAGCCTCAAACCTAGCTTTTACCCCATCTGTGGTTGATGGTGCTTTCTCAACATGGTCTAGTCTCGGAATTAAAAGATTCAGAGATCTGTATGTTAACAATACATTTAGTACGTTTGAACAATTATCAGCTAAATCTGGTCTCAACAGACATCATTTTTTTAGGTTCTTACAAGTCCAGAGTTAGGTCCGCAGCATAGATCCAAGAATCCCCACCCTTCCTGGTAAAACACAGTTCGACACATTTCTTATCTCACTTCCTACTCTGAAAAGCACCGTGTCAATAATCTATAGTCAAATTTGCTCACTACAAACCATCTCATTGAACAATATTAAATCCTCACGGGAGGAGGAACTGGGTGAGGAAATATCTGATGAACTATGAGAAGGGGCACTCAAAGGAGTACATAGCTCTTCTATCTGCGCTCGACATGGCCTCATTCAATGCAAACTCATTCATAGGGCCCACTGGACCAAAGCAAGATTATCCAAAATTAACAAGGATGTGAACCATAATTGTCTACGATGTAATCAGTCTCCTGCTAATCATGTACACATGTTTTGGTGTTGCCCATCTCTTGTTGGTTTCTGGAAAGATATCTTTAACACACTCTCAGAATTAAGCGCACACAGATCGAGCCAGACCCTTTTATTGCACTATTTGGGGTTTCCTTACCCACAATACAGTTGACCAAAATGAATAAGGATGTAATTGCCTTTGTCACTTTGTTAGCGAGACGATTAATTTGACTTAGATGGAAATCCTCTGCAGCCCCTTCTCATGCTCTTTGGATTAAATCTGTTTTGAGTTGCATAAAGTTGGAAAAAATTCAACACACTCAATGGGTCTGTATACAAATTCAATGCAATGTGGGCTCCCTTATTTTCTTATGTTAAACAACTACATTTCCCTGCAGTGCCAGAGTGATGTATATTTATATATTGGTGACGTAAGAGGCCTGGTATGTGCATACACGACATCTCAGATGTTAAGAACGGTATTATCTGTTCTAGTTGACCTATAACTGTATCAAATTATATATTTATCATTTTTATTTTTATTTTTTTGTATTTAAAAAAAAAAGTGTATTTTCTATGTCTCTCTCTATGTTTTGCTATATTGTTGTCTTTGATGTGTTGTTCTATATTACTACCAAATAACTTACAAGTGCAATTGTTTTTTAAATGCTGGTATTGAAAATTCAATAAACAAAGTATAAAAAAAAAAAGTATAATAAAATCAATTAAAAAAATAGGCGGTGCAAATGACAGATAATGCAAATACTTTTTTATATATATCCACTACCGTCCAAAAGTTTGGGGTCACATAGAAATGTCCTTGTTTTTGAAAGAAAAGCAAAAAATGTTTGTCCATTAAAATAACATCAAATTGATCCGAAATACAGTGTAGACATTGTTAGTGTTGTAAATTACTATTGTAGCTGGAAACGGCTGATTTTTAATGGAATATCTACATAGGCATACAGAGGCCCATTATCAGCAACCATCACTCCTATGTTCCAATGGGCACGTTGTGTTAGCTAATACAAGTTTATAATTTTAAAAGGCTAACTGATCATTAGAAAACCCATGTGCAATTATATTAGCACAGCTAAAACCTGTTGATCTGATTAAAGAAGCAAAAAAACTGGCCTTCTTTAGACTAGTTGAGTATCTGGAGCATCAGCATTTGTGGGTTCGATTACAGGCTCAAAATTGCTAGAAACAAAGCACTTTCTTCTGAAACTTGTCAGTCTATTCTTGTTCTGAGAAATGAAGGTTATTCTATGCGAGAAATTGTGAAGAAACAGAAGATCTTATACAACGCTGTGTACTACTCCCTTCACAGAACAGCGCAAACGGGCTCTAACCAGAATATAAACAGGAGTGGGAGGCTCCGGTGCACAACTGAGCAACAGGACAAGTACATTAGTGTTTAGTTTGAGAAACAGACGCCTCACAAGTTCTCAACTGGCAGCTTCATTAAATAGTACCCGCAAAACAGCAGTCTCAACATCAACAGTGAAGAGGCGACTCCGGGGATGCTGGCCTTCTAGGCAGAGTTGCAAAGAAAAAGCCATATCTCAGACTGGCCAATAAAAATAAAAGATTATAATGGGCAAAAGGACACAGACACTGGACAGAGGAACTCTGCCTAGAAGGCCAGCATCCCGGAGTCGCCTCTTCACTGTTAACATTGAGACTCGGCCAGCTGCACACAAGCCTAAGATCACCATGCACAATACCAAAGTCAGCTGGAGTGGTGTAAAGCTCGCCACCATTAGACTCTGGATTAGTGGAAACGCGTTCTCTGGAGTGATGAATCATGCTTCACCATCTGGCAGTCTGACTTATGATCTATTTTTGGCGCATGCCAGGAGAAAGCTACATGCCCCAATGCATAGTGCTAACTGTAAATTTTGGTGGAGGAGTAATAATGTTCTGGGGAAGTTTTTCATGGGTTGGACTAGTCCCCATTTTTATTTTTATTTTTAGTTGAACCTTCATTTAACTAGGCAAGTCAGTGAAGAACAAATCCTTATTTACAATGACAGCCTACCAAAAGGCAAAAGGCCTCCTGCGGGGACGGGGGCTGGGATCAAATGTTTATAAAATATAAATATAGGACAAAACACACATCACGACAAGAGAGACAACACAACACTACATAAAGAGACCTAAGACAACAACATAGCAAGGCAGCAACACATAACAACAACATGGTAGCAACACAACATGGTGGCAGCACAAAACATGGTACAAACATTATTGGGCACAGACAACAGCATAAAGGGCAAGGTAGAGACAACAATACATCAAGCAAAGCAGCCACAACTGTCAGTAAGAGTGTCCATGATTGAGTCTTTGAATGAAGAAATTGAGATAAAACTGTCCAGTTTGAGTGTTTGTTGAGGCTCGTTCCAATCGCTAGCTGGACGAGCAACCCAGGGATGTATGTACTTTGGGGAACTTTAACAGAATGTGACTGGCAGACGGGTGTTGTATGTGGAGGATGAGGGCTGCAGTAGATATCTCAGATATGAGGCTTCATTTGTTTTTTTAAAACTTTTTTTAATTTAACCTTTATTTAAACTAGGCAAGTCAGTGAAGAACAAATTCTTATTTACAATGACTGCCTACCAAAAAGCAAAAGGCCTCCTGCGGGGACATGGGCTGGGATTAAACATTTATAAAGTATAAATATAGGACAAAACACACATCACGACAAGAGAGACAACACAACACTACATAAAGAGAGACCTTAAGACAACAACATAGCAAGGAAAAATAAGACTACTTAACTTTAGATCCCTCATTTCCAAGGCAGTTATAGTCAATGAACTAACCAATGATCATAATCTTGATGTGATTGGTCTGACTGAAACATCAAATCAAATCAAATGTATTTATAAAGCCCTTCTTACATCAGCTGATGTCACAAAGTGCTGTACAGAAACCCAGCCTAAAACCCCAA
Organism: Oncorhynchus mykiss; assembly: GCF_013265735.2. NCBI lineage: Eukaryota > Metazoa > Chordata > Actinopteri > Salmoniformes > Salmonidae > Oncorhynchus > Oncorhynchus mykiss. The sequence goes on along the minus strand of NC_048569.1, from coordinate 29,242,262 downwards.
ACAGCAAACAATGCAGGAGTAGAAGCATGGTGGCTGGGGAAAAACTCCCTATAAAGGCTTGAACCTAGAAATGTAGAGAGGAACCAGGCTATGAGGGGTGGCCAGTCCTCTTCTGGCTGTGCCGGTGGATATTATAACAGAACATTGCCAAGATGTTCAAACATTCATAGATGACCAGCAGGGTCAAATAATAATAATCACAGTGGTTGTTGAGGGTGCAACAGGTCAGCACATCAGGAGTAAATGTCAGTTGGCTTTTCATAGCCGATCATTCAGAGTATCTCTAATGCTTCTGCTGTCTCTAAAGAGACTGCTGTCTGGGACAGGTAGCACATTCGGTGAACAGGTCAGGATTCCATAGCCGCAGGCAGAACAGTTGAAACTGGAGCAGCAGCATGGCCAGGTGGATTGGGGACAGCAAGGAGTCATCAGGCCAGGTAGTCCTAAGGCATGGTTCAAGGGCTCAGGTCGTCCGAGAGAGAGGAAGAGAGAAAGAAAGAGAGAGAGAATTAATTAATTAATTAATTACATTCACACAGGACACCGGACAAGACAGGAGAAAAACTCCAGACATAACAGACTGACCCTAGCCCCCCGACACATACTACAGCAGCATAAATAATGAAGGCTGGGACAGGAGGGGTCGGGAGACACTGTGGCCCCATCCGATGATACCCCCGGACAGGGCAAACAGGCAGGATATAACCCCATCCACTTTGCCAAAGCACAGCGCCCACACCACTAGAGGGATATATTCAACCACCAACTTGCCATCCTGAGACAAGGCCGAGTATAGCCCACAAAGATCTCCGCCATGGCACAACCCAAGGAGGGGCGCCAACCCGGACCATTCCATAAAAATGGAGCTCTATAAAAGAAAGCCCTGCCTCCAGCTGTTTGCTTAGAAATTCTAGGGACAGTAAGGAGGCCGTAGCGCATGTGTAGGTATGTACGGCAAGACCAAATCGGAAAGATAGGTAGGAGCAAGCCCATGTAAGGCTTTGTAGGTTAGCAGTAAAACCTTGAAATCAGCCCTTGCCTTAACAGGAAGCCAGTGTAGAGAGGCTAGCACTGGTGTAATATGATCCAATTTTTTGGTTCTAGTCAGGATTCTAGCAGCCGTATTTAGGACTAACTGAAATTTATTTAGTGCTTTATCCGGGTCACCGGAAAGTAGAGCATTGCAGTACTCTAACCTAGAAGTGACAAAGGCATGGATACATTTTTCTGCATAATTTTTGGACAGAACGTTTCTGATTTTTGCAATGTTACATGGATGGAAAAAAGCTGTCCTTGAAACAGTCTTGTTATGTTCGTCAAAAGAGACATCAGGGTCCAGAGTAACGCCGAGTTCCTTCACAGTTTTATTTGAGCCGACTGTACAACCATCAAGATTCATTGTCAGATTCAACAGAATATCTCTTTGTTTCTTGGGACCTAGAACTAGCATCTGTTTTGTCAGAGTTTAAAAGTATAACATTTTCAGCCATCCACTTCCTTATGTCTGAAACACAGGCTTCCAGGGATGGCATTTTTGGGGCTTCACAATGTTTAATTAAAATGTACAGCTGTGTGTCATCTGCATAGCAGTGAATGTTAACATTATGTTTCCGAATGACATCACCAAGAGATAAAATATATAGTGAAAACAATCATGGTCCTAAAACGGAACCTTGAGGAACAACGAAATGTAGAGTTGATTTGTCAGAGGACAAACCATCCACAAAGACAAACTGATGTCTTTCCAACAAATGAGATCTAAACCAGGCGGGAACTTGTCCGTGTAGACCAATTTGGGTTTCCAATCTCTCCAAAAGAATGTGGTGACCGATGGTATCAAAAGCAGCACTAAGGTCTAGGAGCACGAGGACAGATGCAGAGCCTCGGTCTGACGCCATTGAAAGGTAATTTACCACCTTCACAAGTGCAGTCTCAGTGCTATGATGGGGTCTAAAACCAGACTGAAGCATTTTGTATGCATTGTTTGTCTTCAGGAAGGCAGTGAGTTGCTGCTCAACAGCTTTTTCAAAAAGAATTGAGAGGAATTGGAGATTCGATATAGGCCTATAGTTTTCTATATTTTTGGGGTCAAGGTTTGGCTTTTTCAAGAGAGGCTTTATTACTGCCAATTTTAGTGAGTTTGGTACACATCTAATGGATATAGAGTCGTTTACTATGTTCAACATAGAAGGGCCAAGCACAGGAAGCAGCTCTTTCAGTAGTTCAGTTGGAATAAGGTCAGGAATGCAGCTTGAAGGTTTATTTAGAGAGCATGACTATTTTTTATCAATGTGTCATGAGATATAGTACTAAAAAACTTGAGCGTCTCCCTTGATCCTAGTTCCTGGCAAAGTTGTGCAGACTAAGGACAACTGAGTTTTGGAGGAATACGCAGATTTAAAGAGGAGTCCGTAATTTGCTTTCGAATGATCATGATATTTTCCTCGAAGAAGTTCATGAATTTATCACTGCTGAAACAGTGGCTTAAGCCTGATGAATTTACTGTGTTAAATGAGGCCTCTCCTCCTGGTTACACTAGTGACCATATCCCCCGCGCATCGCGCAAAGGAGGAGGTGTTGCATAACATTTACGATAGCAAATTTAAATTCTAGTCATGAAATCTATGCAGTCTACTCAATCCCTTTTTATACCTACTGTTTACAGGCCTCCTGGGCTGTATAAAGCATTCCTCACTGAGTTCTCTGAATTCTTATCAGACCTTGTAGTCAAGGCAGATAATATTCCATTTTTTGGTGGTTTTGTCCAACATGTCTCCGGACCAACTCACTGCCACTGTCATACTCTGGACCTAGTTTTGTCCCCTGGAATAAATATTGTGGATCTAAATGTTTTTCCTCATAATCCTGGACTATCAGACCACCATTTTGTTACATTTGCAATCGCAACAAACAATCTGCTCAAACCCCAACCAAGGATCCAAAAGCCGTGCTTTAAATTCTCGGACAACCCAAAGATTCCTAGCTTCCAGAAAATTGCAACGGAAATGGCACTGCACCAAATTGGAAGTCTTCCAATTAGCTTGGAAAGACAGTACCGTGCAGTACCGAAGAGCCCTCACTGCTGCTAGATCATCCTATTTTTCCAACTTAATTGAGGAGAATAAGAACAATCCAACATTTATTTTTGATACTGTTGCAAAGCTAACTAAAAAGCAGCATTCCCCAAGGGAGGTTGGCTTTCACTTCAGCAGTGATACATTCATGAACTTATTTGACAAAAATATCATGATCATTAGAAAGCAATTTACGGATTCTTCTTTAAAAAATGGAATACTATATCTCTTGACACATTGATGAAAATAGTAATGGACTCTAAACCTTCAAGCTGCATACTGGACCCTATTCCAACTAAACTACTGAAAGAGCTGCTTCCTGTGCTAGGCCCTTCTATGTTGAACATAATAAACGGCTCCCTATCTACCAGATGTGTACCAAACTAACTAAAAGTGGCAGTAATAAAGCCTCGCTTGAAAAAACCTAACCTTGACCCAGAAAGTATAGAAAACTATCAGCCTATATCGAATATCCCATTCCTCTCAAAACATTTTGAAAAAGCTGTCTAGCAGCCACTCACTGCCTTCCTGAAGACAGACAATGTATACGAAAGGCTTCAGTCTGGTTTTAGACCCCATCCTAGTACAGAGACTGCATTCATGAAGGTGGTAAATTACCTTTTAATGGCATCAGACCAAGGCTCTACATCTGTCCTCGTGGTCCTAGACCTTAGTGCTTCTTTTTAACCATCGATTACCACGTTATTTTAGAGAGATTGGAAACCGTAAATGTAGGTGTTCCTCAAGGTTCCGTTTTAGGACCACTATTGATTTCGATATATATGTTACGTCTTGGTGATGTCATTCGGGAACATAATGTTAACTTTCACTGCAATGCGGGGGGTGCGTCAATTGAGTGGGTTGAGTCACTGACGTGATCTTCCTGTCCGGGTTGGTGCGCCCCTCGGCTTCGTGACGTGGGGGAGATCTTCGTGGGCTATACTCGGCCTTGTCTCAGGATGGTAAGTTGGTGGTTGAAGATATCCCTCTAGTGGTGTGTGGGCTGTGCTTTGGCAAAGTGGATGAGGTTATATCCTGCCTGGTTGGCCTTGTCTGGGGGTATTGTTGGACGGGGCCACAGTGTCTCCCGACCCCTCTTGTCTCAGCCTCCAGTATTTATGCTGCAGTAGTTTGTGTTGAGGGGCTAGTGTCAGTCTGTTATATCTGGAGTATTTCTTCTGTCTTATCCGGTGTCCTGTGTGAAGTTAAGTATGCTCTCTCTAATTCTCTCTCTCTCGCTTTCTCTCTTTTCTCTCTTCTCTCGGAGGACCTGAGCCCTAGAACCATGCCTCAGGACTACCTGGCCCGATGACTCCTAGCTGTCCCCAATCCACCTGGTCGTGCTGCCGCTTCAGTTTCAACTGTTCTGTCTGCATCTATGGAACCCTGACCTGTTCACCGGATGTGCTATCTTGTCCCGGACCTGCTGTTTTCAACTCTCTCTCTCTCTCTACCGCACCTGCTGTCTCTAACTCTGAATGATCGGCTATGAAAAGCCAACTGACATTTTCTCCTGAGGCGATGACCTGTTGCACCCTCGACAACCACTGTGATTATTATTATTTGACCCTGCTGGTCATCTATGAACGTTTGAACATCTTGGCCATGTTCTGTTATAATCTCCACCTGGCACAGCCAGATGAGGACTGGCCACCCCTCAGAGCCTAGTTCCTCTCTAGGTTTCTTCCTATGGCTCCTGCCTTTCTAGGGAGTTTTCGCCAGCCACCCTGCTTCTACATCTGCATTGCTTGCTGTTTGGGGTTTTAGGCTGGGTTTCTGTATAGCACTTTGTGACATCGGCTGATGTAAAAAGGTCTTCATAAATACATTTGATTGAATTGGAACGCGGACTGTGAGCCAGGTTTAATCGCACAACGTCAGTATCGGACCTCACTAATGCTCTTGTGGCTGAATGGAAGCCCCATTCAGCCACAAGATAAGTCCCGCAGCAATGTTCCAACATCTAGTTGCAAGCAATCACAGAAGAGTCTGTTATAGCAGCAAAGGGGGACCAACTTCATACAGTGGGGCAAAAAAGTATTTAGTCAGCCACCAATTGTGCAAGTTCTCCCACTTAAAAAGATGAGAGAGGCCTGTAATTTTCATCATAGGTACACTTCAACTATGACAGACAAAATGAGAAAAAAAATTCAGAAAATCACATTGTAGGAGTTTTTATGAATTTATTTGCAAATTATGGTGGAAAATAAGTATTTGGTCAATAACAAAAGTTTATCTCAATACTTTGTTATATACCCTTTGTTGGCAATGACAGAGGTCAAACGTTTTCTGTAAGTCTTCACAAGGTTTTCATACACTGTTGCTGGTATTTTGGCCAATTCCTCCATGCAGATCTCTTCTAGAGCAGTGATGTTTTGGGGCTGTTGCTGGGCAACACGGACTTTCAACTCCCTCCAAAGATTTTCTATGGGGTTGAGATCTGGGGACTGGCTAGGCCACTCCAATACCTTGAAATGCTTCTTACGAAGCCACTCCTTCGTTGCCCGGGCGGTGTGTTTGGGATCATTGTCATGCTGAAAGACCCAGCCACGTTTCATCTTCAATGCCCTTGCTGATGGAAGGAGGTTTTCACTCAAAATCTCACGATACATGGCCCCATTCATTCTTTCCTTTACATGGATCAGTCGTCCTGGTCCCTTTGCAGAAAAACAGCCCCAAAGCATGATGTTTCCACCCCTATGCTTCACAGTAGGTATGGTGTACTTTGGATGCAACTCAGCATTCTTTGTCCTCCAAACACGACGAGTAGAGTTTTTACCAAAAAGTTATATTTTGGTTTCATCTGGCCATATGACATTCTCCCAATCTTCTTCCGGATCATCCAAATGCTCTCTAGCAAACTTCAGACGGGCCTGGACATGTACTGGCTTAAGCAGGGGGACACGTCTGGCACTGCAGGATTTGAGTCCCTGGCGGCGTAGTGTGTTACTGATGGTAGGCTTTGTTACTTTGGTCCCAGCTCTCTGCAGGTCATTCACTAGGCCCCCCCGTGTGGTTCTGGGATTTTTGCTCACCGTTCTTGTGATCATTTTGACCCCATGGGGTGAGATCTTGCGTGGAGCCCCAGATCGAGGGAGATTATCAGTGGTCTTGTATGTCTTCCATTTCCTAATAATTTGATTTCTTCAAACCAAGCTGCTTACCTATTGCAGATTCAGTCTTATCAGCCGGGTGCAGGTCTACAATTTTGTTTCTGGTGTCCTTTGACAGCTTTTTGGTCTTGGCCATAGTGGAGTTTGGAGTGTGACTGTTTGAGGTTGTGGACAGGTGTCTTTTATACTGATAACAAGTTCAAACAGGTGCCACAGGTGCAAATAAATTCATTAAAAATCCTACAATGTGATTTTCTGGATTTGTTTTTTCTCATTTTGTCTGTCATAGTTGAAGTGTACCTATGATGAAAATTACAGGCCTCTCTCATCTTTTTAAGTGGGAGAACTTGCACAATTGGTGGCTGACTAAATACTTTTTTGCCCCACTGTATTAATGCCATTGATTTTATAATGAGATGTTCGACGAGCAGGTGTCCACAGGTAGTGTACAAGGTAGTGTACAATATTGTATTTGTATGGGTGAGAGTAGTCAGTTATCCCATTAAGATAGAACTGAAACATTATTTTGAAATTATCAGTAAATATAAAAACAAAAAAGCAATACAACCTTTTGAGTGTATCTACATTTGTCTGTATATTTCTATTTTTGTATTTGTATTTGTGTTATTTTTCATAATAAAAAAAAAATCCATAAAAAGCAGTCAGTTATCCCTAAGTAAGTGTGACACAGCTAACGTTAAATAAAGATTCAATAAAAAAATACAAAAACGTTATCTAGCTAGCGCAGTACTTAACTGGTAATGTTAGCCAACTACAGCTTACTGCACCTGCCAATAAGGTTTGTACCTGGCAGGATATGTTTGTTGCCATTCAAGCAAATCACTCATTACTGTGTTGTAACTGTCAGATCAAATCATATCAGTCGTGCTACTGTGGTGCATAGGCTTGCTATAGCTAGCTAGCTAAGAACAATGTTTCAAATGTTATGGACACAATTTTTTACCTTGTGATTGGCAATCAGCTATCTAAACCAATGAGTACTGCTTAATCTGATTCATGCAATAATAAGGTACCCTAAACCAACAGAGAGTCACCTGTGGTCTCTCAATTTACTTAGCTAGTCCTAATTATTGTTGCCTGCTCAGGTATCTAAGCTACAGACATTTTGACATTAGCTATGTCACAAGGATGTGGCTAGATAATCTGCTGTCTGTTTAGAGTCTTGTTGCTGTGCACTGACCCTAGCTGTCCAATCAAAGGCTGATGTGAAGGTAGGCCATGGCAAGAGGCTAACAGCTAAGTTTGTGCTCTTATTGCTTCTTGCCTTCTGCACTCGGAGCTCAGGCTCTTCTGGATTTGTCTGTGCCAATCCTTATCACACCAGGGCGTGTCGTGATTGGCCGAGGTTGCCTGCTGCACTAGCCTTGCATTGTTTCTGCTCTGGTGTGTTGGCTCTGTTATGCAATAACGTGCTTTCAGGTAACCCTGTTAACAAAACAGTGGTTTGGAGCTGGACCACTTGCTGTTAATTATGTTTGCACATAATGCCTCGTTGCCTAGGTCCTTATTATCTCATTACATAGCTGTAACCTAAGTATCAACTTGCGTTGTTTATAATGATGTCACCTGACCTCATGCGTGTTGGGCCTCAATCTGCACATCATCAGAGACCGGGTATAGCAGATCCAGGCCTGCTCTGCAGTCACCGCAGCAAAACACACATATTTCCACGTGAACTGCCCATACATTATATTTGCATACAACACAGTACACACATATATGTACATTTAGAGAGCCTCACAGACACTGATTGCACTCTAATGTTGAACACTATGAGTCTGTTTACTTCCTCACTTTATAGGATGGCATGCCATGGGTGTGCAAGAACATAGCAGTTCGTAAGAAGTGACGCCAGGGGCATACTTATTCCCAAACACTCAAACGAAGGGTCGGAGGTGAAACGTGGAGTGGAGTTCATAATCAAAGCTTTTGACTTGCTCATAATATAGTTTTACAGTATTGTGATCTTTAAATAGATCAGGGGTCAGTTGTAAAAGAGAAAATACTTTAAAGAGAAGCATTCTATAATGTTGACATAACCAGCATTTTATTAATGCTTCTTGAGTTGTTTATACTGTATATATGTTATTATCTAAAAAATGGGAATTATTCAATTATTACTCAACTGTCATTTCTGCGTACTTAATGTTGCCAGGTGTTTGTAATAGTCGTGATGCTTCTTATGAAGATGTCTACATTCTGAAAGTAGTTTTTAAAAAAAAGTATAAACAGCTGAATACTTTGTTGTGTGTATGTGAAACTATCTCCTTAGTACCAGTGGGTCAGGGAAATTCCTCTGTGTATCAGTAATTCCCACGTACAGGATGTCAGACAGAAGGACTGTGTTTCTCCTAGAAAATAACTAGAGGGCACCATTTCTCTACTATTGATCTCCATGACATAATGCTTGCTCACAGCACTCACAGATCCACCCTCGTTGGATACTCCTTGTACTGTACTTCAACAATGTACATTTTAACATGTTTATGTGATGATTTTATGTTATGGACTTAATTAATTAATCCATATCAGGTGTTTATTTTACAGGGTCAAATAAAGTCGTTATTCATTATCCTTTAGGACACAAACAAGCAAAGCAAGAAATAATTTAATGAAAATGTTAACCTGCTTTCCACCCTCATCTGACTGGACTACTGGTCTAGACTAGATCATCTCTACCCCTACAATAAAAGCCCAAAATGACTACGAAACATAACTATGATGATTTCTGGATTTCATATCTTAGAATTTTAATAAGATAACATTATAAGCATGAGAGTTCTTCCCTTAGTAAAGCAAATACCATGAACTGCACCAACAATCTCTGACACTGGAGCATTTACAACAATCTCTCTTGCATATACAGTAAATCAAATAGAATACCTCAACCATTTAATTACTGAAGTTCTCACCTTGTTTATGATTTACCACAAGGCAATTGCATTTTTTTTATTCAATTCTGTCTTTTAAAAACGTAGCCCATACTAATCTGCCTGGGCTGAGTGCTCCACTGTGGTGTTATAGGATATTAACACACAACCTTTTTCCAGGACTCTAGTAGATCTCACATACAATTTGCATTTATATAGCCCTCTTCATACCAACATAATTTGGGTGCTTTGCCATGAGAAAAACAAACCTCCTCTGGCCTTGAGTTATAATATTCTGCGGTTTGCCCTGCTCTCCATGTAAGCTTGGCTGACTTTAATAAACCATAGTCTGTTGATCCTCCATCTGATGCAAAACGAGAGCAGGAGTATTCAACTGGACCTCAAGGTGATTCAACATGGAGGTATGGAGGATTTAGTAGACCATGCACAAGTGTGATCCATCCATGTTCACAGTGGTTTGCTGCTTTGGTACGCTTGAAATCTATAGTGGTCATTACTCTACCTAAGAAGACAAATATTTAATGTAAAGATAAATGTATTTACGTACAGAATGAGGAAATCTAGAAGGAGATACATTTAAGATCTGAGGAAATAAGTATAAAATCCCACGTTTAGCTCTTGGGTTTGTTCCAGTGTAGAATATGCTTTTATAGTTTTATAAGGATCTACACTGAGTGTAAAAAACATTAGGAGCACCTTCCAAATATTGCCTTACACTTTTTGCCCTCAGAACAGCTTCAATTCCTCGGGGCATGGACTCAACAAGGTGTCGAAAGCATTCCACAGGGATGCTGGCCCACGTTGCTTCCCACAGTTGTGACCTTCTAGGTGGTAGACCATTCTAGATAAACACGGGAAACTGTTAAGCATGAAAAACCCAGCAGTGTTGCAGTTCTTGACACACTCAAACCGGTGCGTCTGGCACCTACTACCATACCCGGGCTCCCAAGGGGCACAGAGGTCTAAGGCACTGCATCTCAGTGCTAGAGGTGTCACTACAGACACCCTGGTTTGAATCCAGGCTGAATCACACATAGCTATAATTCAAATCAAATCAAATTTTATTTTGATTTATTTTTTATAATTGGGAGTCCCATAGGGCGGCGCACAATTGGCCCAGCATCGTCCGGGTTTGGCTGGTGTAGGCTGTCATTGTAAACAAGAATTTGTTCTTAACTGACTTGGCTAGTTAAATAAAGGTGAAATAAAAAAATACCCCGTTCAAAGGCTCTTAAATCTTTTGTCTCGCCCATTCACCCTCTGAATGGCACACATACACAATCCATGTCTCAATTGCCCCTTCATCTACACTGAATGAAGTGGATTTAACAGGTGATATCAATAAGGGATCATAGCTTTCACCTGGTTAGTCGATGGCATGGAAGGAGCAGGTGTTCCTAATGTTTTGTACACTATGTGTACGTTGCGTTCTTCTAAAGGTGAAAAAAATAGAACAGGGAAATGAAAGTCGACCATGTGAGACAGGTGATAAAATCTCCATAACCTCTCTTTCTCTTTGCATTGCTTAATTATTAACATCTGATCTCCACAATGTAATAATCAAACTAATAAAATGCAGTCAATTACATATAGACGCGTAATGGTAAAAACATTTCCCCTTTTCCCGAATAGGATTGTTAATCAGATCGTAAAGTGGAAAGGATGCGAGTGACAATAAATCCCAATGAACAATATAGGATTTCACAAATAAGAGAATAGAGTGAAGCAATCAACCCTCGTTACCTCTACTGCTAACCTCATTGAGGAGAGAGGCAGTCAGGCCTGCAGTAGGCCATAAATCATGGGACTTTCCCAGCTTCTCACCCCAGCACACAGGCCTCCCACACAGGGGATACGAAAGACACAAAGACAGATTGACCAAGGGGGTAAAGAGAGAGATATCCTCTGACTTAATTAAAGTGTTGTGTGTCACACAGTCTTTGTAACTAAACCACAGGCCAAGAGCATAGTATGCCTTAGGATCAGTGGCTCTTATGATAAGGATTATGATGATGAGGAATATGACATTAATAGGCATTAAATGTTCAAAGGCCTTTCAGTCCTCTGTCCTGCACCTGCAATGTGTTATCATATCAAGCAAGGTCCCACTTTACTGCCGTTCTAAAACCACCCACATATCCCACCGCGTTGAGAGCGAGGGCCCACATATCCCACCGCGTTGAGAGCGAGGGCCCACATATTGCACCGCGTTGAGAGCGAGGGCCCACATATCCCACCGCGTTGAGAGCGAGGGCCCACATATCCCACCGCGTTGAGAGCGAGGGCCCACATATCGCACCGCGTTGAGAGCGAGGGCCCACATATCCCACCGCGTTGAGAGCGAGGGCCCACATATCCCACCGCGTTGAGAGCGAGGGCCCACATATCCCACCGCGTTGAGAGCGAGGGGAGCTGGCGAGGCTGACATTAATCTGCCCTATCTGACCAGCAGATACATTTACAGCAGCGAGGAGTGTTTGTTTGGCCATCGGAGTGCTCAGCGCCTCGTTCCCAGCCAATCCTTTTTGATTAAGCAGCAGAATGCCGGATGATAAAACAAACACATGTCGGCATTCCTCCCATAGCCTCTTTGATGTGTCTGTTTCTCTCTCTCTCTGGAGCCCTAACAGCTCTGGAGGCACTTTGCCGCTCCCCAGGACATGGATTTGGGGGCCAATAAGGGCCACACTGTAATCAAGGCAGAGGCCATAAAAGGCCAGGGATGGGGACAGTAAAATGGCTGGAGTTCCATCCGTTAGGGGTAGAGGCTGTCCTCACACCTCAGTGGGGGTCAAACCCAGACCAAAGCCATGGGGTCACCACTAAGGCCATCTTGGCAGGGGGCCTCGTTCTGTTTGATGGTGACGAGACAGAGACATATATAGCAGAGAGAGAGAGCGATAGTACTAGGCTGTCTGCTCAGTCAGGGTCATATTTCCACTGTGACATAAGGAACCTTGTGTTACAGATACAGTACAAGAGTAGATATGCAGTACAGTTCTGTTTGCTGTCAGAGTGCCATGGGATGTAATTTCTCCACACTGTTTCAGTAAGGGAGTCTTTTGAATACCAATACAATGGATGGAACACAGTGTCCAGCACTGCATGGGTTTTATGCAACATTTTTATAGGAAAATTGTGTTTATAGGAAAATCTTCATTCACTTCTGGGCTATTATTTCATCCAGCCTTTAATGTGCTTGTTATTTAGTGCCATTACACTTATATGATGATCAGTTGCTACAAATAATAATCTATTCCACAATACAAATTACATTCCAATTAGGTGCATTTGAAAGCGATATTGTGCAATATAACAAAAACAGACTGTGTAGACTTTAGGTCTTTGGAGCAGTCTGGTATTCTCCTGCCTCAGCTAGTGCCAGGTCAAAGGTCATGTTCTTGACCCCTCGCTAACCCCTGACTCCAGACTGCACACCGGAGAATAACGCTTTCCATCACTCACATGAAGAAATGCTTTCCTCATTGACTGATTGGCCTTATCTCTTGACGGATCTTTTCCAATTCCCTGTCTCTGTGTCCGTGCATCCCCACCTGTCTCCCCAGCAGTCATAATTTGACTTTTTATCACCTCTCGCTGAAAGAGAGAGCCGGCGTCATCCGTCATTACAGCACACAATGACAGCTCTTCACAGATGCATGAAAGGAATGGATTTTTACATTCGACTCAATCCGGGGGGTTACTTTACTGTAACAGATTCAATATTCTTAAACGAGCCTGGCGATATACATACACGTCGGCCAGATGAGATGATCTATTGCATGGCCTTAATGGATTTCCTAGACTTCAAAGGCTGATTACTTGGAGAAAAATACGTAATGTGTGCAATAAAAACATAATTATTAATTTGATTAGCCTGATAATTTATGCCACTCACATTGTCTTAGGCCTTAATAGTGACTGGAGTGTGTTATTCAGGATACACAGATTTCTGATATGATTTCTGATTTATGTAGAACAAAAGAATTGGAAAATTAAAAGGTAAGCAAAAGGAAAATAATTTGTTTTAGAAATAAGAAAATAACCCTACATATGAAAATGCAGATTTATGATAGGGAAGGACAATATGTTTTTTAGATATTGGGTGGCAGGTAGCCTAGTGGTTAGAGTGTTGGACTAGTAACCGAAAGGTTGCAAGATCAAATCCCCGAGCTGACAAGGTACAAATCTGTTGTTCTACCCCTGAACAAGGCAGTTAACCCACTGTTCCTAGGCCGTCATTGAAAATAAGAAGTTGTTCTTAACTGACTTGCCTAATAAAATAAAAAATTGGTCCTAAAAGCACAATATGGGGCGGCAGGTAGCCTAGTGGTTAGAGCGTTAGGCTAGTAACCGAAAGATTGCTAGATTGAACCCCCGAGCTTACAAGGTAAAAGTCTGTCGTTCTGCCCCTGAACAAGGCAGTTAACCCACTGTTCCTGGACCGTCATTGTAAATAAGAATTTGTTCTTAACTGACTTGCCTCGTTAAATAAACATATGTATCGATACTGTCCCCAAAAGTGTAAAACTCTCATCCCAAAACCTTTTTTCATACATTTTTTTTCAAGATATTTCATAATTACTTCATGCAAAATGAAAAGTACTGTAATATCCATGTGATATTATGACAGACGTTTACAAATATATGCTTAAAGATCATATAACAGAGTGGTGTGTGTACATTTGAATCTCTGATTCTCTGTGAGAGAGTGAGAAAGAGACGGAGATAGAAAGAGAGAGAGGCAGAGAAAGGGGGAAAGGGAAATATTGTTGGTGTTTTTGTTTTGTTTGAATATCTTCCTGTTTTTAATGGCTTGGGTTTGAGTTTTGCGAGCGTCTCACACAAACAGACGGTCTGTGTGTGTGTGAGAGAGCGGGAGAGAGGGAAAAAAGAGAGTATTCTCAATTTCCCTCTTAAAAGAAAATTCATTTGCAGTTGCTAATGTAATGTCATTGTTGTGTTTACTGAGCGTGGATGATGTATAGGGGATGTTGCATTGAGTGAGACTGCTTAATGATGCATAGAATTAAGTCTGCGGCTTTCAGCTGAGCTCCCCTCTCCCTCATACACTCCACGCTCCCACTCCCTCCCTCTCTCTCTCTCTCTCTCCCTTCCTTCCTTCCTTCCTCCCTCCCTCTCTCTCTCTCCCTTCCTCCCTTCCTTCCTCCCTCCTCTCTCTCTCTCACTTCCTTCCTTCCTTCCTTCGTTCCTTCGTTCCTTCGTTCCTTCCTTCCTTCCTTCCTTCCTTCCTTCCTTCCTTCCTTCCTTCCTTCCTTCCTCCCTCCCTCCCTCCCTCCCTCTCTCTCTCTCCCTTCCTCCCTTCCTCTCTCTCTCCATTCCTCCCTCCCTTCCTCCCTCCCTCCCTCTCGCTCCCTTCCTCCCTCTCTCTCTCTCCCTTCCTCCCTCTCTCTCTCCTTCCCTTCCTCTCTCTCTCCATTCCTTCTTTCCTTCCTTCCTTCCTCCCTCCCTCCCCTCTCTCTCTCCCTTCTTCCTTCTTTCCCTCCCTCCCTCCCTCCCTCCCTCCCAGCCTCTCTCTCTCCCTTCCTCCCCATCCTCCCCTCCTTTCCCTTTTCTGTCCCTCCCTCTCTCTGTCTTCCCTTCTCTCTCCTCCCCTCCCTCTCTCTCCTCTTTCTCTCCCCCTTGCTCTCTCCCCCCTCTCTCTGTCATTCTCTCTGTCTTCTATCTCTCTCCCCCCACTCTCTCTCCTTCCCTCCCCTCCCCTCTTTCTCTTCCTCTCTCTCTTTCAGTGAATGCTGAGAAACAGGCTGTC